>NC_082672.1:93422500-94022500 GCF_025265405.1 Mesoplodon densirostris
AGTGAGTGTATCAATTTACCTTCCCACCAATAGTGGAAGAGGGTTCCTTTTGTCCACACCATCCCCGGAATTTGTTGTTTGTAGATTTGCTGATGATGCCGATTCTAACAGGTGTGAGGTCATACCTCATTGTCGTTTGGATTTGCATTTCTCTAATAATTAGTGATGTTGAGCAGCTTTTCATGTGCATCTTGGCCATCTCTGTGACTTCTTTAAAGAAACGTCTATATAGATCTTCTGCCCATTTTTGTACTGGGTTGTTTGTTTTATTAATATTAAGCTGCGTGAGCTGTTTATATATATTGGAGATTAAACCTTTGTCCATTGATTCGTTTGCGAACGTTTTCGCCCATTCTGAGGCTTGCCTTTTTCCATTCCCGTTTTTTTAACCAAAAAAGAAAGAAAGCAAAAGAAGCAGAACACTAATGTGCGTGAAATATGCCTCTTGAAACAGTCGTTTTGAAATATGGACGTCTTTTGCATCTTTTGGTCGGTATATGACCCCAGGATTTGTTTTCAGGGCAGGTGTCATTTACAGGCCTGCAAGGATTTTGAATATCCACTGACCATTAGCGCTGGGATTATAGCTGCTGTTGTGTGAAACGGCCACAAGGTGGCAGCAGTTCTCGCTTACCAAATCTGGTTACTAGGGCCACAGAGCCTCAATGGAAGTCCTGTTCTAGATTGGAATTTAGAATGGAATGTGCCAGGAGAAAGCCCCTCAAGTTTGTCTCACTACTTCTTGTTCGTGTTTTTAATTTAATTTTTTATTTTTTATTACAGCAAGTTTGATGACAACGTTTGGCTTCTTGTAGGTGTGCAAGATGTGGTTCTTTTACACATATACATAGGTCTGTTCTTCCTGGGACCCTTTTCCCATGTACGTTATGACAGAATGTTGAGTAGTCTTCTCTTGGTATTCCGTAGGTCTTTGGTGATTATATATTTCACCTGTGTTTGTATATGTCTGTTAACCCCGATATCCTAATGAATCCAATCCTCACACCTTTCCATTGGTGAACCATAAGTTTGTTTAATGAATCTGTGACTGCCCTTCTCCGTGGAAATATCTGCCCTGGTATCAATTTT
The DNA here is from genome assembly GCF_025265405.1 of Mesoplodon densirostris. Lineage (NCBI taxonomy): Eukaryota > Metazoa > Chordata > Mammalia > Artiodactyla > Ziphiidae > Mesoplodon > Mesoplodon densirostris. The sequence continues at coordinate 93,423,590 of NC_082672.1, forward strand.
TAGGTAACACCTATAAGTGATATCCGACGATATGTGTCTTTCACTTTCTGACTTACTACAAGTCACGTGATTACCTCTAGACTCATCTACGGTGCTGCAAATGGCATTGTGTCCTTTTTTCCCTTGGCTAATATTCTGTCTTAGCGAGGTCCATTTTCTGCAGTGTGATTCCCTGAGGGCTGAGGATTAGCTGACCTGGGCAGCCTGACCCTGCCGGCAAGCCCTCCCCAGGTGTGCCTGGGTTGAGGTCAATATAAACTGCACTCCAGGCAGCAATAGCCCCTGCAGCTGTGCCTGACTCCATATTCTCTGCCCCGTCAGCAGTCTCGGGGCTGTGCTGGTGGGAGGGTGTGAGGGTCCACGGCTTTTTTGGTGGCCCGGTGTGAGTGGGGCTCTGCTGGACTTTCTGCAGGAGTTGCCAGGCTGCCACCTGTAAAGAAGAGGATGTGTCACCCATAACTTCCACTGGAATTTCTATCCGGGCTGAGGAAGGAAAAAAAGGAGTGGGGGCCGGGACAGGAGGGGTATCTCAGGCAGGGAAATGGAAAGCTTCCAGAAGAGAGCCCGGGGCCAGGACCATCCTGGCTGGCCTGCAGGCAGCAAGTTGGCCTGCGTGCTGTCGCTGGTGTGGCTCCACGGCCCTTCCTCTAGGCTTTCAAGCCCTTGTACATATTCAGGTGTTTTACCTGGGAAGGGTGGGAACAGTTCAGTAGCAGCTGGCCTGGGGCTCAGCTCACGTTTACTCACAGAGGCCTCGGCATGGTCCCCCAGCTTTGCAGTGAGGACGCTCCTTGCATGGGGGGACGGGGCTGTTGGTTGTATGGAAGATGATTCCCCACCACTGACCAATTTCAGAATTGTTTACTGCTGGAACAAGTGCCTTGGTAGTGTTTTCCTCTGTATAACTGTTTGGTTTAGGTTTTTTTTTCTTTCTTGGTTCAAGTTAGATTTTATTCCTCGTTTATGTATTTATAGATATAAGCATGGGAATAATTCATTCATATAAATACATCTGTGTGAATGGAAGAACTTTCTTCTGTTTTATTTTTAAAAATTTTGAAATTTAATTTTATTTATTTCTTTATACAGCAGGTTACTATTAGTTATATATTTTATGCATATACATGAATACAGGTCCATCCCAATCTCCCAACTCATCCCACCACCACCACCCCATGGATTCCCCCACTTGGTGTCCATACGTTTGTTCTCTACCTCTGTGTCTCTATTTCTGTCCTGCATACCAGTTCATCTGTACCATTTTTCTAGGTTCCACATATATGCATTAATATACAATATTTGTTTTTCTCTTTCTGACTTACTTCACTCTGTATGACAGTCTCTAGATCCATCGACTTCTCTACAAATGACCCAGTTTCATTCCTTTTTATGGCTGAGAAATATTCCATTTTATATATGTACCACATCTTTATCCATTCGTCTTTCTGTGGGCATTTAGGTTGCTTCCATTACCTGGCTATTGTAAATTGTGCTGCAATGAACATTGTGGTGAATGTGTCTTTTTGATTTATGGTTTTCTCTGGGTATATGCCCAAAAGTTGGATTGCAGGCTCCTATGGTAATTCTCTTTTTAGTTATTTAAAGGAACCTCCATACTGCTCTCCATAGTGAGTGTATCAGTTTACCTTCCCACCAATAGTGGAAGAGGGTTCCTTTTGTCCACACCATCCCCGGAATTTGTTGTTTGTAGATTTGCTGATGATGCCGATTCTAACAGGTGTGAGGTCATACCTCATTGTCGTTTGGATTTGCATTTCTCTAATAATTAGTGATGTTGAGCAGCTTTTCATGTGCATCTTGGCCATCTCTGTGACTTCTTTAAAGAAACGTCTATATAGATCTTCTGCCCATTTTTGTACTGGGTTGTTTGTTTTATTAATATTAAGCTGCATGAGCTGTTTATATATATTGGAGATTAAACCTTTGTCCATTGATTCGTTTGCGAACGTTTTCGCCCATTCTGAGGCTTGCCTTTTTCCATTCCCGTTTTTTTAACCAAAAAAGAAAGAAAGCAAAAGAAGCAGAACACTAATGTGCGTGAAATATGCCTCTTGAAACAGTCGTTTTGAAATATGGACGTCTTTTGCATCTTTTGGTCGGTATATGACCCCAGGATTTGTTTTCAGGGCAGGTGTCATTTACAGGCCTGCAACGATTTTGAATATCCACTGACCATTAGCGCTGGGATTAAAGCTGCTGTTGTGTGAAACGGCCACAAGGTGGCAGCAGTTCTCGCTTACCAAATCTGGTTACTAGGGCCACAGAGCCTCAATGGAAGTCCTGTTCTAGATTGGAATTTAGAATGGAATGTGCCAGGAGAAAGCCCCTCAAGTTTGTCTCACTACTTCTTGTTCGTGTTTTTAATTTAATTTTTTATTTTTTATTACAGCAAGTTTGATGACAACGTTTGGCTTGTTGTAGGTGTGCAAGATGTGGTTCTTTTACACATATACATAGGTCTGTTCTTCCTGGGACCCTTTTCCCATGTACGTTATGACAGAATGTTGAGTAGTCTTCTCTTGGTATTCCGTAGGTCTTTGGTGATTATATATTTCACCTGTGTTTGTATATGTCTGTTAACCCCGATATCCTAATGAATCCAATCCTCACACCTTTCCATTGGTGAACCATAAGTTTGTTTAATGAATCTGTGACTGCCCTTCTCCGTGGAAATATCTGCCCTGGTATCAATTTTTAGGTAACACCTATAAGTGATATCCTACGATATGTGTCTTTCACTTTCTGACTTACTACAAGTCACGTGATTACCTCTAGACTCATCTACGGTGCTGCAAATGGCATTGTGTCCTTTTTTCCCTTGGCTAATATTCTGTCTTAGCGAGGTCCATTTTCTGCAGTGTGATTCCCTGAGGGCTGAGGATTAGCTGACCTGGGCAGCCTGACCCTGCCGGCAAGCCCTCCCCAGGTGTGCCTGGGTTGAGGTCAATATAAACTGCACTCCAGGCAGCAATAGCCCCTGCAGCTGTGCCTGACTCCATATTCTCTGCCCCGTCAGCAGTCTCGGGGCTGTGCTGGTGGGAGGGTGTGAGGGTCCACGGCTTTTTTGGTGGCCCGGTGTGAGTGGGGCTCTGCTGGACTTTCTGCAGGAGTTGCCAGGCTGCCACCTGTAAAGAAGAGGATGTGTCACCCATAACTTCCACTGGAATTTCTCTCCGGGCTGAGGAAGGAAACAAAGGAGTGGGGGCCGGGACAGGAGGGGTATCTCAGGCAGGGAAATGGAAAGCTTCCAGAAGAGAGCCCGGGGCCAGGACCATCCTGGCTGGCCTGCAGGCAGCAAGTTGGCCTGCGTGCTGTCGCTGGTGTGGCTCCACGGCCCTTCCTCTAGGCTTTCAAGCCCTTGTACATATTCAGGTGTTTTACCTGGGAAGGGTGGGAACAGTTCAGTAGCAGCTGGCCTGGGGCTCAGCTCACGTTTACTCACAGAGGCCTCGGCATGGTCCCCCAGCTTTGCAGTGAGGACGCTCCTTGCATGGGGGGACGGGGCTGTTGGTTGTATGGAAGATGATTCCCCACCACTGACCAATTTCAGAATTGTTTACTGCTGGAACAAGTGCCTTGGTAGTGTTTTCCTCTGTATAACTGTTTGGTTTAGGTTTTTTTTTTCTTTCTTGGTTCAAGTTAGATTTTATTCCTCGTTTATGTATTTATAGATATAAGCATGGGAATAATTCATTCATATAAATACATCTGTGTGAATGGAAGAACTTTCTTCTGTTTTATTTTTAAAAATTTTGAAATTTAATTTTATTTATTTCTTTATACAGCAGGTTACTATTAGTTATATATTTTATGCATATACATGTATACAGGTCCATCCCAATCTCCCAACTCATCTCACCACCACAACCCCATGGCTTCCCCCACTTGGTGTCCATACGTTTGTTCTCTACCTCTGTGTCTCTATTTCTGTCCTGCATACCAGTTCATCTGTACCATTTTTCTAGGTTCCACCTATATGCATTAATATACAATATTTGTTTTTCTCTTTCTGACTTAGTTCACTCTGTATGACAGGCTCTAGATCCATCGACTTCTCTACAAATGACCCAGTTTCATTCCTTTTTATGGCTGAGCAATATTCCATTTTATATATGTACCACATCTTTATCCATTCGTCTTTCTGTGGGCATTTAGGTTGCTTCCATTACCTGGCTATTGTAAATTGTGCTGCAATGAACATTGTGGTGAATGTGTCTTTTTGATTTATGGTTTTCTCTGGGTATATGCCCAAAAGTTGGATTGCAGGCTCCTATGGTAATTCTCTTTTTAGTTATTTAAAGGAACCTCCATACTGCTCTCCATAGTGAGTGTATCAATTTACCTTCCCACCAATAGTGGAAGAGGGTTCCTTTTGTCCACACCATCCCCGGAATTTGTTGTTTGTAGATTTGCTGATGATGCCGATTCTAACAGGTGTGAGGTCATACCTCATTGTCGTTTGGATTTGCATTTCTCTAATAATTAGTGATGTTGAGCAGCTTTTCATGTGCATCTTGGCCATCTCTGTGACTTCTTTAAAGAAACGTCTATATAGATCTTCTGCCCATTTTTGTACTGGGTTGTTTGTTTTATTAATATTAAGCTGCGTGAGCTGTTTATATATATTGGAGATTAAACCTTTGTCCATTGATTCGTTTGCGAACGTTTTCGCCCATTCTGAGGCTTGCCTTTTTCCATTCCCGTTTTTTTAACCAAAAAAGAAAGAAAGCAAAAGAAGCAGAACACTAATGTGCGTGAAATATGCCTCTTGAAACAGTCGTTTTGAAATATGGACGTCTTTTGCATCTTTTGGTCGGTATATGACCCCAGGATTTGTTTTCAGGGCAGGTGTCATTTACAGGCCTGCAACGATTTTGAATATCCACTGACCATTAGCGCTGGGATTAAAGCTGCTGTTGTGTGAAACGGCCACAAGGTGGCAGCAGTTCTCGCTTACCAAATCTGGTTACTAGGGCCACAGAGCCTCAATGGAAGTCCTGTTCTAGATTGGAATTTAGAATGGAATGTGCCAGGAGAAAGCCCCTCAAGTTTGTCTCACTACTTCTTGTTCGTGTTTTTAATTTAATTTTTTATTTTTTATTACAGCAAGTTTGATGACAACGTTTGGCTTCTTGTAGGTGTGCAAGATGTGGTTCTTTTACACATATACATAGGTCTGTTCTTCCTGGGACCCTTTTCCCATGTACGTTATGACAGAATGTTGAGTAGTCTTCTCTTGGTATTCCGTAGGTCTTTGGTGATTATATATTTCACCTGTGTTTGTATATGTCTGTTAACCCCGATATCCTAATGAATCCAATCCTCACACCTTTCCATTGGTGAACCATAAGTTTGTTTAATGAATCTGTGACTGCCCTTCTCCGTGGAAATATCTGCCCTGGTATCAATTTTTAGGTAACACCTATAAGTGATATCCGACGATATGTGTCTTTCACTTTCTGACTTACTACAAGTCACGTGATTACCTCTAGACTCATCTACGGTGCTGCAAATGGCATTGTGTCCTTTTTTCCCTTGGCTAATATTCTGTCTTAGCGAGGTCCATTTTCTGCAGTGTGATTCCCTGAGGGCTGAGGATTAGCTGACCTGGGCAGCCTGACCCTGCCGGCAAGCCCTCCCCAGGTGTGCCTGGGTTGAGGTCAATATAAACTGCACTCCAGGCAGCAATAGCCCCTGCAGCTGTGCCTGACTCCATATTCTCTGCCCCGTCAGCAGTCTCGGGGCTGTGCTGGTGGGAGGGTGTGAGGGTCCACGGCTTTTTTGGTGGCCCGGTGTGAGTGGGGCTCTGCTGGACTTTCTGCAGGAGTTGCCAGGCTGCCACCTGTAAAGAAGAGGATGTGTCACCCATAACTTCCACTGGAATTTCTATCCGGGCTGAGGAAGGAAAAAAAGGAGTGGGGGCCGGGACAGGAGGGGTATCTCAGGCAGGGAAATGGAAAGCTTCCAGAAGAGAGCCCGGGGCCAGGACCATCCTGGCTGGCCTGCAGGCAGCAAGTTGGCCTGCGTGCTGTCGCTGGTGTGGCTCCACGGCCCTTCCTCTAGGCTTTCAAGCCCTTGTACATATTCAGGTGTTTTACCTGGGAAGGGTGGGAACAGTTCAGTAGCAGCTGGCCTGGGGCTCAGCTCACGTTTACTCACAGAGGCCTCGGCATGGTCCCCCAGCTTTGCAGTGAGGACGCTCCTTGCATGGGGGGACGGGGCTGTTGGTTGTATGGAAGATGATTCCCCACCACTGACCAATTTCAGAATTGTTTACTGCTGGAACAAGTGCCTTGGTAGTGTTTTCCTCTGTATAACTGTTTGGTTTAGGTTTTTTTTTCTTTCTTGGTTCAAGTTAGATTTTATTCCTCGTTTATGTATTTATAGATATAAGCATGGGAATAATTCATTCATATAAATACATCTGTGTGAATGGAAGAACTTTCTTCTGTTTTATTTTTAAAAATTTTGAAATTTAATTTTATTTATTTCTTTATACAGCAGGTTACTATTAGTTATATATTTTATGCATATACATGAATACAGGTCCATCCCAATCTCCCAACTCATCCCACCACCACCACCCCATGGATTCCCCCACTTGGTGTCCATACGTTTGTTCTCTACCTCTGTGTCTCTATTTCTGTCCTGCATACCAGTTCATCTGTACCATTTTTCTAGGTTCCACATATATGCATTAATATACAATATTTGATTTTCTCTTTCTGACTTACTTCACTCTGTATGACAGTCTCTAGATCCATCGACTTCTCTACAAATGACCCAGTTTCATTCCTTTTTATGGCTGAGAAATATTCCATTTTATATATGTACCACATCTTTATCCATTCGTCTTTCTGTGGGCATTTAGGTTGCTTCCATTACCTGGCTATTGTAAATTGTGCTGCAATGAACATTGTGGTGAATGTGTCTTTTTGATTTATGGTTTTCTCTGGGTATATGCCCAAAAGTTGGATTGCAGGCTCCTATGGTAATTCTCTTTTTAGTTATTTAAAGGAACCTCCATACTGCTCTCCATAGTGAGTGTATCAGTTTACCTTCCCACCAATAGTGGAAGAGGGTTCCTTTTGTCCACACCATCCCCGGAATTTGTTGTTTGTAGATTTGCTGATGATGCCGATTCTAACAGGTGTGAGGTCATACCTCATTGTCGTTTGGATTTGCATTTCTCTAATAATTAGTGATGTTGAGCAGCTTTTCATGTGCATCTTGGCCATCTCTGTGACTTCTTTAAAGAAACGTCTATATAGATCTTCTGCCCATTTTTGTACTGGGTTGTTTGTTTTATTAATATTAAGCTGCATGAGCTGTTTATATATATTGGAGATTAAACCTTTGTCCATTGATTCGTTTGCGAACGTTTTCGCCCATTCTGAGGCTTGCCTTTTTCCATTCCCGTTTTTTTAACCAAAAATAAAGAAAGCAAAAGAAGCAGAACACTAATGTGCGTGAAATATGCCTCTTGAAACAGTCGTTTTGAAATATGGACGTCTTTTGCATCTTTTGGTCGGTATATGACCCCAGGATTTGTTTTCAGGGCAGGTGTCATTTACAGGCCTGCAACGATTTTGAATATCCACTGACCATTAGCGCTGGGATTAAAGCTGCTGTTGTGTGAAACGGCCACAAGGTGGCAGCAGTTCTCGCTTACCAAATCTGGTTACTAGGGCCACAGAGCCTCAATGGAAGTCCTGTTCTAGATTGGAATTTAGAATGGAATGTGCCAGGAGAAAGCCCCTCAAGTTTGTCTCACTACTTCTTGTTCGTGTTTTTAATTTTATTTTTTATTTTTTATTACAGCAAGTTTGATGACAACGTTTGGCTTGTTGTAGGTGTGCAAGATGTGGTTCTTTTACACATATACATAGGTCTGTTCTTCCTGGGACCCTTTTCCCATGTACGTTATGACAGAATGTTGAGTAGTCTTCTCTTGGTATTCCGTAGGTCTTTGGTGATTATATATTTCACCTGTGTTTGTATATGTCTGTTAACCCCGATATCCTAATGAATCCAATCCTCACACCTTTCCATTGGTGAACCATAAGTTTGTTTAATGAATCTGTGACTGCCCTTCTCCGTGGAAATATCTGCCCTGGTATCAATTTTTAGGTAACACCTATAAGTGATATCCTACGATATGTGTCTTTCACTTTCTGACTTACTACAAGTCACGTGATTACCTCTAGACTCATCTACGGTGCTGCAAATGGCATTGTGTCCTTTTTTCCCTTGGCTAATATTCTGTCTTAGCGAGGTCCATTTTCTGCAGTGTGATTCCCTGAGGGCTGAGGATTAGCTGACCTGGGCAGCCTGACCCTGCCGGCAAGCCCTCCCCAGGTGTGCCTGGGTTGAGGTCAATATAAACTGCACTCCAGGCAGCAATAGCCCCTGCAGCTGTGCCTGACTCCATATTCTCTGCCCCGTCAGCAGTCTCGGGGCTGTGCTGGTGGGAGGGTGTGAGGGTCCACGGCTTTTTTGGTGGCCCGGTGTGAGTGGGGCTCTGCTGGACTTTCTGCAGGAGTTGCCAGGCTGCCACCTGTAAAGAAGAGGATGTGTCACCCATAACTTCCACTGGAATTTCTCTCCGGGCTGAGGAAGGAAACAAAGGAGTGGGGGCCGGGACAGGAGGGGTATCTCAGGCAGGGAAATGGAAAGCTTCCAGAAGAGCGCCCGGGGCCAGGAGCATCCTGGCTGGCCTGCAGGCAGCAAGTTGGCCTGCGTGCTGTCGCTGGTGTGGCTCCACGGCCCTTCCTCTAGGCTTTCAAGCCCTTGTACATATTCAGGTGTTTTACATGGGAAGGGTGGGAACAGTTCAGTAGCAGCTGGCCTGGGGCTCAGCTCACGTTTACTCACAGAGGCCTCGGCATGGTCCCCCAGCTTTGCAGTGAGGACGCTCCTTGCATGGGGGGACGGGGCTGTTGGTTGTATGGAAGATGATTCCCCACCACTGACCAATTTCAGAATTATTTACTGCTGGAACAAGTGCCTTGGTAGTGTTTTCCTCTGTATAACTGTTTGGTTTAGGTTTTTTTTTTCTTTCTTGGTTCAAGTTAGATTTTATTCCTCGTTTATGTATTTATAGATATAAGCATGGGAATAATTCATTCATATAAATACATCTGTGTGAATGGAAGAACTTTCTTCTGTTTTATTTTCAAAAATTTTGAAATTTAATTTTATTTATTTCTTTATACAGCAGTTTACTATAAGTTATATATTTTATGCATATACATGTATACAGGTCCATCCCAATCTCCCAACTCATCTCACCACCACAACCCCATGGCTTCCCCCACTTGGTGTCCATACGTTTGTTCTCTACCTCTGTGTCTCTATTTCTGTCCTGCATACCAGTTCATCTGTACCATTTTTCTAGGTTCCACCTATATGCATTAATATACAATATTTGTTTTTCTCTTTCTGACTTAGTTCACTCTGTATGACAGGCTCTAGATCCATCGACTTCTCTACAAATGACCCAGTTTCATTCCTTTTTATGGCTGAGCAATATTCCATTTTATATATGTACCACATCTTTATCCATTCGTCTTTCTGTGGGCATTTAGGTTGCTTCCATTACCTGGCTATTGTAAATTGTGCTGCAATGAACATTGTGGTGAATGTGTCTTTTTGATTTATGGTTTTCTCTGGGTATATGCCCAAAAGTTGGATTGCAGGCTCCTATGGTAATTCTCTTTTTAGTTATTTAAAGGAACCTCCATACTGCTCTCCATAGTGAGTGTATCAATTTACCTTCCCACCAATAGTGGAAGAGGGTTCCTTTTGTCCACACCATCCCCGGAATTTGTTGTTTGTAGATTTGCTGATGATGCCGATTCTAACAGGTGTGAGGTCATACCTCATTGTCGTTTGGATTTGCATTTCTCTAATAATTAGTGATGTTGAGCAGCTTTTCATGTGCATCTTGGCCATCTCTGTGACTTCTTTAAAGAAACGTCTATATAGATCTTCTGCCCATTTTTGTACTGGGTTGTTTGTTTTATTAATATTAAGCTGCGTGAGCTGTTTATATATATTGGAGATTAAACCTTTGTCCATTGATTCGTTTGCGAACGTTTTCGCCCATTCTGAGGCTTGCCTTTTTCCATTCCCGTTTTTTTAACCAAAAAAGAAAGAAAGCAAAAGAAGCAGAACACTAATGTGCGTGAAATATGCCTCTTGAAACAGTCGTTTTGAAATATGGACGTCTTTTGCATCTTTTGGTCGGTATATGACCCCAGGATTTGTTTTCAGGGCAGGTGTCATTTACAGGCCTGCAACGATTTTGAATATCCACTGACCATTAGCGCTGGGATTATAGCTGCTGTTGTGTGAAACGGCCACAAGGTGGCAGCAGTTCTCGCTTACCAAATCTGGTTACTAGGGCCACAGAGCCTCAATGGAAGTCCTGTTCTAGATTGGAATTTAGAATGGAATGTGCCAGGAGAAAGCCCCTCAAGTTTGTCTCACTACTTCTTGTTCGTGTTTTTAATTTAATTTTTTATTTTTTATTACAGCAAGTTTGATGACAACGTTTGGCTTCTTGTAGGTGTGCAAGATGTGGTTCTTTTACACATATACATAGGTCTGTTCTTCCTGGGACCCTTTTCCCATGTACGTTATGACAGAATGTTGAGTAGTCTTCTCTTGGTATTCCGTAGGTCTTTGGTGATTATATATTTCACCTGTGTTTGTATATGTCTGTTAACCCCGATATCCTAATGAATCCAATCCTCACACCTTTCCATTGGTGAACCATAAGTTTGTTTAATGAATCTGTGACTGCCCTTCTCCGTGGAAATATCTGCCCTGGTATCAATTTTTAGGTAACACCTATAAGTGATATCCGACGATATGTGTCTTTCACTTTCTGACTTACTACAAGTCACGTGATTACCTCTAGACTCATCTACGGTGCTGCAAATGGCATTGTGTCCTTTTTTCCCTTGGCTAATATTCTGTCTTAGCGAGGTCCATTTTCTGCAGTGTGATTCCCTGAGGGCTGAGGATTAGCTGACCTGGGCAGCCTGACCCTGCCGGCAAGCCCTCCCCAGGTGTGCCTGGGTTGAGGTCAATATAAACTGCACTCCAGGCAGCAATAGCCCCTGCAGCTGTGCCTGACTCCATATTCTCTGCCCCGTCAGCAGTCTCGGGGCTGTGCTGGTGGGAGGGTGTGAGGGTCCACGGCTTTTTTGGTGGCCCGGTGTGAGTGGGGCTCTGCTGGACTTTCTGCAGGAGTTGCCAGGCTGCCACCTGTAAAGAAGAGGATGTGTCACCCATAACTTCCACTGGAATTTCTATCCGGGCTGAGGAAGGAAAAAAAGGAGTGGGGGCCGGGACAGGAGGGGTATATCAGGCAGGGAAATGGAAAGCTTCCAGAAGAGAGCCCGGGGCCAGGACCATCCTGGCTGGCCTGCAGGCAGCAAGTTGGCCTGCGTGCTGTCGCTGGTGTGGCTCCACGGCCCTTCCTCTAGGCTTTCAAGCCCTTGTACATATTCAGGTGTTTTACCTGGGAAGGGTGGGAACAGTTCAGTAGCAGCTGGCCTGGGGCTCAGCTCACGTTTACTCACAGAGGCCTCGGCATGGTCCCCCAGCTTTGCAGTGAGGACGCTCCTTGCATGGGGGGACGGGGCTGTTGGTTGTATGGAAGATGATTCCCCACCACTGACCAATTTCAGAATTGTTTACTGCTGGAACAAGTGCCTTGGTAGTGTTTTCCTCTGTATAACTGTTTGGTTTAGGTTTTTTTTTCTTTCTTGGTTCAAGTTAGATTTTATTCCTCGTTTATGTATTTATAGATATAAGCATGGGAATAATTCATTCATATAAATACATCTGTGTGAATGGAAGAACTTTCTTCTGTTTTATTTTTAAAAATTTTGAAATTTAATTTTATTTATTTCTTTATACAGCAGGTTACTATTAGTTATATATTTTATGCATATACATGAATACAGGTCCATCCCAATCTCCCAACTCATCCCACCACCACCACCCCATGGATTCCCCCACTTGGTGTCCATACGTTTGTTCTCTACCTCTGTGTCTCTATTTCTGTCCTGCATACCAGTTCATCTGTACCATTTTTCTAGGTTCCACATATATGCATTAATATACAATATTTGTTTTTCTCTTTCTGACTTACTTCACTCTGTATGACAGTCTCTAGATCCATCGACTTCTCTACAAATGACCCAGTTTCATTCCTTTTTATGGCTGAGAAATATTCCATTTTATATATGTACCACATCTTTATCCATTCGTCTTTCTGTGGGCATTTAGGTTGCTTCCATTACCTGGCTATTGTAAATTGTGCTGCAATGAACATTGTGGTGAATGTGTCTTTTTGATTTATGGTTTTCTCTGGGTATATGCCCAAAAGTTGGATTGCAGGCTCCTATGGTAATTCTCTTTTTAGTTATTTAAAGGAACCTCCATACTGCTCTCCATAGTGAGTGTATCAGTTTACCTTCCCACCAATAGTGGAAGAGGGTTCCTTTTGTCCACACCATCCCCGGAATTTGTTGTTTGTAGATTTGCTGATGATGCCGATTCTAACAGGTGTGAGGTCATACCTCATTGTCGTTTGGATTTGCATTTCTCTAATAATTAGTGATGTTGAGCAGCTTTTCATGTGCATCTTGGCCATCTCTGTGACTTCTTTAAAGAAACGTCTATATAGATCTTCTGCCCATTTTTGTACTGGGTTGTTTGTTTTATTAATATTAAGCTGCATGAGCTGTTTATATATATTGGAGATTAAACCTTTGTCCATTGATTCGTTTGCGAACGTTTTCGCCCATTCTGAGGCTTGCCTTTTTCCATTCCCGTTTTTTTAACCAAAAAAGAAAGAAAGCAAAAGAAGCAGAACACTAATGTGCGTGAAATATGCCTCTTGAAACAGTCGTTTTGAAATATGGACGTCTTTTGCATCTTTTGGTCGGTATATGACCCCAGGATTTGTTTTCAGGGCAGGTGTCATTTACAGGCCTGCAACGATTTTGAATATCCACTGACCATTAGCGCTGGGATTAAAGCTGCTGTTGTGTGAAACGGCCACAAGGTGGCAGCAGTTCTCGCTTACCAAATCTGGTTACTAGGGCCACAGAGCCTCAATGGAAGTCCTGTTCTAGATTGGAATTTAGAATGGAATGTGCCAGGAGAAAGCCCCTCAATTTGTCTCACTACTTCTTGTTCGTGTTTTTAATTTTATTTTTTATTTTTTATTACAGCAAGTTTGATGACAACGTTTGGCTTGTTGTAGGTGTGCAAGATGTGGTTCTTTTACACATATACATAGGTCTGTTCTTCCTGGGACCCTTTTCCCATGTACGTTATGACAGAATGTTGAGTAGTCTTCTCTTGGTATTCCGTAGGTCTTTGGTGATTATATATTTCACCTGTGTTTGTATATGTCTGTTAACCCCGATATCCTAATGAATCCAATCCTCACACCTTTCCATTGGTGAACCATAAGTTTGTTTAATGAATCTGTGACTGCCCTTCTCCGTGGAAATATCTGCCCTGGTATCAATTTTTAGGTAACACCTATAAGTGATATCCTACGATATGTGTCTTTCACTTTCTGACTTACTACAAGTCACGTGATTACCTCTAGACTCATCTACGGTGCTGCAAATGGCATTGTGTCCTTTTTTCCCTTGGCTAATATTCTGTCTTAGCGAGGTCCATTTTCTGCAGTGTGATTCCCTGAGGGCTGAGGATTAGCTGACCTGGGCAGCCTGACCCTGCCGGCAAGCCCTCCCCAGGTGTGCCTGGGTTGAGGTCAATATAAACTGCACTCCAGGCAGCAATAGCCCCTGCAGCTGTGCCTGACTCCATATTCTCTGCCCCGTCAGCAGTCTCGGGGCTGTGCTGGTGGGAGGGTGTGAGGGTCCACGGCTTTTTTGGTGGCCCGGTGTGAGTGGGGCTCTGTTGGACTTTCTGCAGGAGTTGCCAGGCTGCCACCTGTAAAGAAGAGGATGTGTCACCCATAACTTCCACTGGAATTTCTCTCCGGGCTGAGGAAGGAAAAAAAGGAGTGGGGGCCGGGACAGGAGGGGTATCTCAGGCAGGGAAATGGAAAGCTTCCAGAAGAGCGCCCGGGGCCAGGAGCATCCTGGCTGGCCTGCAGGCAGCAAGTTGGCCTGCGTGCTGTCGCTGGTGTGGCTCCACGGCCCTTCCTCTAGCCTTTCAAGCCCTTGTACATATTCAGGTGTTTTACCTGGGAAGGGTGGGAACAGTTCAGTAGCAGCTGGCCTGGGGCTCAGCTCACGTTTACTCACAGAGGCCTCGGCATGGTCCCCCAGCTTTGCAGTGAGGACGCTCCTTGCATGGGGGGATGGGGCTGTTGGTTGTATGGAAGATGATTCCCCACCACTGACCAATTTCAGAATTGTTTACTGGTGGAACAAGTGCCTAGGTAGTGTTTTCCTCTGTATAACTGTTTGGTTTAGGTTTTTTTTTTCTTTCTTGGTTCAAGTTAGATTTTATTCCTCGTTTATGTATTTATAGATATAAGCATGGGAATAATTCATTCATATAAATACATCTGTGTGAATGGAAGAACTTTCTTCTGTTTTATTTTCAAAAATTTTGAAATTTAATTTTATTTATTTCTTTATACAGCAGGTTACTATTAGTTATATATTTTATGCATATACATGTATACAGGTCCATCCCAATCTCCCAACTCATCCCACCACCACCACCCCATGGCTTCCCCCACTTGGTGTCCATACGTTTGTTCTCTACCTCTGTGTCTCTATTTCTGTCCTGCATACCAGTTCATCTGTACCATTTTTCTAGGTTCCACCTATATGCATTAATATACAATATTTGTTTTTCTCTTTCTGACTTAGTTCACTCTGTATGACAGTCTCTAGATCCATCGACTTCTCTACAAATGACCCAGTTTCATTCCTTTTTATGGCTGAGCAATATTCCATTTTATATATGTACCACATCTTTATCCATTCGTCTTTCTGTGGGCATTTAGGTTGCTTCCATTACCTGGCTATTGTAAATTGTGCTGCAATGAACATTGTGGTGAATGTGTCTTTTTGATTTATGGTTTTCTCTGGGTATATGCCCAAAAGTTGGATTGCAGGCTCCTATGGTAATTCTCTTTTTAGTTATTTAAAGGAACCTCCATACTGCTCTCCATAGTGAGTGTATCAATTTACCTTCCCACCAATAGTGGAAGAGGGTTCCTTTTGTCCACACCATCCCCGGAATTTGTTGTTTGTAGATTTGCTGATGATGCCGATTCTAACAGGTGTGAGGTCATACCTCATTGTCGTTTGGATTTTCATTTCTCTAATAATTAGTGATGTTGAGCAGCTTTTCATGTGCGTCTTGGCCATCTCTGTGACTTCTTTAAAGAAACGTCTATATAGATCTTCTGCCCATTTTTGTACTGGGTTGTTTGTTTTATTAATATTAAGCTGCATGAGCTGTTTATATATATTGGAGATTAAACCTTTGTCCATTGATTCGTTTGCGAACGTTTTCGCCCATTCTGAGGCTTGCCTTTTTCCATTCCCGTTTTTTTAACCAAAAAAGAAAGAAAGCAAAAGAAGCAGAACACTAATGTGCGTGAAATATGCCTCTTGAAACAGTCGTTTTGAAATATGGACGTCTTTTGAATTTTTTGGTCGGTATATGACCCCAGGATTTGTTTTCAGGGCAGGTGTCATTTACAGGCCTGCAACGATTTTGAATATCCACTGACCATTAGCGCTGGGATTAAAGCTGCTGTTGTGTGAAACGGCCACAAGGTGGCAGCAGTTCTCGCTTACCAAATCTGGTTACTAGGGCCACAGAGCCTCAATGGAAGTCCTGTTCTAGATTGGAATTTAGAATGGAATGTGCCAGGAGAAAGCCCCTCAAGTTTGTCTCACTACTTCTTGTTCGTGTTTTTAATTTAATTTTTTTATTTTTTATTACAGCAAGTTTGATGACAACGTTTGGCTTGTTGTAGGTGTGCAAGATGTGGTTCTTTTACACATATACATAGGTCTGTTCTTCCTGGGACCCTTTTGCCATGTACGTTATGACAGAATGTTGAGTAGTCTTCTCTTGGTATTCCGTAGGTCTTTGGTGATTATATATTTCACCTGTGTTTGTATATGTCTGTTAACCCCGATATCCTAATGAATCCAATCCTCACACCTTTCCATTGGTGAACCATAAGTTTGTTTAATGAATCTGTGACTGCCCTTCTCCGTGGAAATATCTGCCCTGGTATCAATTTTTAGGTAACACCTATAAGTGATATCCTACGATATGTGTCTTTCACTTTCTGACTTACTACAAGTCACGTGATTACCTCTAGACTCATCTACGGTGCTGCAAATGGCATTGTGTCCTTTTTTCCCTTGGCTAATATTCTGTCTTAGCGAGGTCCATTTTCTGCAGTGTGATTCCCTGAGGGCTGAGGATTAGCTGACCTGGGCAGCCTGACCCTGCCGGCAAGCCCTCCCCAGGTGTGCCTGGGTTGAGGTCAATATAAACTGCACTCCAGGCAGCAATAGCCCCTGCAGCTGTGCCTGACTCCATATTCTCTGCCCCATCAGCAGTCTCGGGGCTGTGCTGGTGGGAGGGTGTGAGGGTCCACGGCTTTTTTGGTGGCCCGGTGTGAGTGGGGCTCTGCTGGACTTTCTGCAGGAGTTGCCAGGCTGCCACCTGTAAAGAAGAGGATGTGTCACCCATAACTTCCACTGGAATTTCTATCCGGGCTGAGGAAGGAAAAAAAGGAGTGGGGGCCGGGACAGGAGGGGTATCTCAGGCAGGGAAATGGAAAGCTTCCAGAAGAGAGCCCGGGGCCAGGACCATCCTGGCTGGCCTGCAGGCAGCAAGTTGGCCTGCGTGCTGTCGCTGGTGTGGCTCCACGGCCCTTCCTCTAGGCTTTCAAGCCCTTGTACATATTCAGGTGTTTTACCTGGGAAGGGTGGGAACAGTTCAGTAGCAGCTGGCCTGGGGCTCAGCTCACGTTTACTCACAGAGGCCTCGGCATGGTCCCCCAGCTTTGCAGTGAGGACGCTCCTTGCATGGGGGGACGGGGCTGTTGGTTGTATGGAAGATGATTCCCCACCACTGACCAATTTCAGAATTGTTTACTGCTGGAACAAGTGCCTTGGTAGTGTTTTCCTCTGTATAACTGTTTGGTTTAGGTTTTTTTTTCTTTCTTGGTTCAAGTTAGATTTTATTCCTCGTTTATGTATTTATAGATATAAGCATGGGAATAATTCATTCATATAAATACATCTGTGTGAATGGAAGAACTTTCTTCTGTTTTATTTTTAAAAATTTTGAAATTTAATTTTATTTATTTCTTTATACAGCAGGTTACTATTAGTTATATATTTTATGCATATACATGAATACAGGTCCATCCCAATCTCCCAACTCATCCCACCACCACCACCCCATGGATTCCCCCACTTGGTGTCCATACGTTTGTTCTCTACCTCTGTGTCTCTATTTCTGTCCTGCATACCAGTTCATCTGTACCATTTTTCTAGGTTCCACATATATGCATTAATATACAATATTTGTTTTTCTCTTTCTGACTTACTTCACTCTGTATGACAGTCTCTAGATCCATCGACTTCTCTACAAATGACCCAGTTTCATTCCTTTTTATGGCTGAGAAATATTCCATTTTATATATGTACCACATCTTTATCCATTCGTCTTTCTGTGGGCATTTAGGTTGCTTCCATTACCTGGCTATTGTAAATTGTGCTGCAATGAACATTGTGGTGAATGTGTCTTTTTGATTTATGGTTTTCTCTGGGTATATGCCCAAAAGTTGGATTGCAGGCTCCTATGGTAATTCTCTTTTTAGTTATTTAAAGGAACCTCCATACTGCTCTCCATAGTGAGTGTATCAGTTTACCTTCCCACCAATAGTGGAAGAGGGTTCCTTTTGTCCACACCATCCCCGGAATTTGTTGTTTGTAGATTTGCTGATGATGCCGATTCTAACAGGTGTGAGGTCATACCTCATTGTCGTTTGGATTTGCATTTCTCTAATAATTAGTGATGTTGAGCAGCTTTTCATGTGCATCTTGGCCATCTCTGTGACTTCTTTAAAGAAACGTCTATATAGATCTTCTGCCCATTTTTGTACTGGGTTGTTTGTTTTATTAATATTAAGCTGCATGAGCTGTTTATATATATTGGAGATTAAACCTTTGTCCATTGATTCGTTTGCGAAAGTTTTCGCCCATTCTGAGGCTTGCCTTTTTCCATTCCCGTTTTTTTAACCAAAAAAGAAAGAAAGCAAAAGAAGCAGAACACTAATGTGCGTGAAATATGCCTCTTGAAACAGTCGTTTTGAAATATGGACGTCTTTTGCATCTTTTGGTCGGTATATGACCCCAGGATTTGTTTTCAGGGCAGGTGTCATTTACAGGCCTGCAACGATTTTGAATATCCACTGACCATTAGCGCTGGGATTAAAGCTGCTGTTGTGTGAAACGGCCACAAGGTGGCAGCAGTTCTCGCTTACCAAATCTGGTTACTAGGGCCACAGAGCCTCAATGGAAGTCCTGTTCTAGATTGGAATTTAGAATGGAATGTGCCAGGAGAAAGCCCCTCAATTTGTCTCACTACTTCTTGTTCGTGTTTTTAATTTTATTTTTTATTTTTTATTACAGCAAGTTT
This sequence comes from Mesoplodon densirostris, assembly GCF_025265405.1. Lineage (NCBI taxonomy): Eukaryota > Metazoa > Chordata > Mammalia > Artiodactyla > Ziphiidae > Mesoplodon > Mesoplodon densirostris. The sequence continues at coordinate 93,442,304 of NC_082672.1, forward strand.
GATGACAACGTTTGGCTTGTTGTAGGTGTGCAAGATGTGGTTCTTTTACACATATACATAGGTCTGTTCTTCCTGGGACCCTTTTCCCATGTACGTTATGACAGAATGTTGAGTAGTCTTCTCTTGGTATTCCGTAGGTCTTTGGTGATTATATATTTCACCTGTGTTTGTATATGTCTGTTAACCCCGATATCCTAATGAATCCAATCCTCACACCTTTCCATTGGTGAACCATAAGTTTGTTTAATGAATCTGTGACTGCCCTTCTCCGTGGAAATATCTGCCCTGGTATCAATTTTTAGGTAACACCTATAAGTGATATCCTACGATATGTGTCTTTCACTTTCTGACTTACTACAAGTCACGTGATTACCTCTAGACTCATCTACGGTGCTGCAAATGGCATTGTGTCCTTTTTTCCCTTGGCTAATATTCTGTCTTAGCGAAGTCCATTTTCTGCAGTGTGATTCCCTGAGGGCTGAGGATTAGCTGACCTGGGCAGCCTGACCCTGCCGGCAAGCCCTCCCCAGGTGTGCCTGGGTTGAGGTCAATATAAACTGCACTCCAGGCAGCAATAGCCCCTGCAGCTGTGCCTGACTCCATATTCTCTGCCCCGTCAGCAGTCTCGGGGCTGTGCTGGTGGGAGGGTGTGAGGGTCCACGGCTTTTTTGGTGGCCCGGTGTGAGTGGGGCTCTGTTGGACTTTCTGCAGGAGTTGCCAGGCTGCCACCTGTAAAGAAGAGGATGTGTCACCCATAACTTCCACTGGAATTTCTCTCCGGGCTGAGGAAGGAAAAAAAGGAGTGGGGGCCGGGACAGGAGGGGTATCTCAGGCAGGGAAATGGAAAGCTTCCAGAAGAGCGCCCGGGGCCAGGAGCATCCTGGCTGGCCTGCAGGCAGCAAGTTGGCCTGCGTGCTGTCGCTGGTGTGGCTCCACGGCCCTTCCTCTAGCCTTTCAAGCCCTTGTACATATTCAGGTGTTTTACCTGGGAAGGGTGGGAACAGTTCAGTAGCAGCTGGCCTGGGGCTCAGCTCACGTTTACTCACAGAGGCCTCGGCATGGTCCCCCAGCTTTGCAGTGAGGACGCTCCTTGCATGGGGGGATGGGGCTGTTGGTTGTATGGAAGATGATTCCCCACCACTGACCAATTTCAGAATTGTTTACTGGTGGAACAAGTGCCTAGGTAGTGTTTTCCTCTGTATAACTGTTTGGTTTAGGTTTTTTTTTTCTTTCTTGGTTCAAGTTAGATTTTATTCCTCGTTTATGTATTTATAGATATAAGCATGGGAATAATTCATTCATATAAATACATCTGTGTGAATGGAAGAACTTTCTTCTGTTTTATTTTCAAAAATTTTGAAATTTAATTTTATTTATTTCTTTATACAGCAGGTTACTATTAGTTATATATTTTATGCATATACATGTATACAGGTCCATCCCAATCTCCCAACTCATCCCACCACCACCACCCCATGGCTTCCCCCACTTGGTGTCCATACGTTTGTTCTCTACCTCTGTGTCTCTATTTCTGTCCTGCATACCAGTTCATCTGTACCATTTTTCTAGGTTCCACCTATATGCATTAATATACAATATTTGTTTTTCTCTTTCTGACTTAGTTCACTCTGTATGACAGTCTCTAGATCCATCGACTTCTCTACAAATGACCCAGTTTCATTCCTTTTTATGGCTGAGCAATATTCCATTTTATATATGTACCACATCTTTATCCATTCGTCTTTCTGTGGGCATTTAGGTTGCTTCCATTACCTGGCTATTGTAAATTGTGCTGCAATGAACATTGTGGTGAATGTGTCTTTTTGATTTATGGTTTTCTCTGGGTATATGCCCAAAAGTTGGATTGCAGGCTCCTATGGTAATTCTCTTTTTAGTTATTTAAAGGAACCTCCATACTGCTCTCCATAGTGAGTGTATCAATTTACCTTCCCACCAATAGTGGAAGAGGGTTCCTTTTGTCCACACCATCCCCGGAATTTGTTGTTTGTAGATTTGCTGATGATGCCGATTCTAACAGGTGTGAGGTCATACCTCATTGTCGTTTGGATTTGCATTTCTCTAATAATTAGTGATGTTGAGCAGCTTTTCATGTGCGTCTTGGCCATCTCTGTGACTTCTTTAAAGAAACGTCTATATAGATCTTCTGCCCATTTTTGTACTGGGTTGTTTGTTTTATTAATATTAAGCTGCATGAGCTGTTTATATATATTGGAGATTAAACCTTTGTCCATTGATTCGTTTGCGAACGTTTTCGCCCATTCTGAGGCTTGCCTTTTTCCATTCCCGTTTTTTTAACCAAAAAAGAAAGAAAGCAAAAGAAGCAGAACACTAATGTGCGTGAAATATGCCTCTTGAAACAGTCGTTTTGAAATATGGACGTCTTTTGAATTTTTTGGTCGGTATATGACCCCAGGATTTGTTTTCAGGGCAGGTGTCATTTACAGGCCTGCAACGATTTTGAATATCCACTGACCATTAGCGCTGGGATTAAAGCTGCTGTTGTGTGAAACGGCCACAAGGTGGCAGCAGTTCTCGCTTACCAAATCTGGTTACTAGGGCCACAGAGCCTCAATGGAAGTCCTGTTCTAGATTGGAATTTAGAATGGAATGTGCCAGGAGAAAGCCCCTCAAGTTTGTCTCACTACTTCTTGTTCGTGTTTTTAATTTAATTTTTTTATTTTTTATTACAGCAAGTTTGATGACAACGTTTGGCTTGTTGTAGGTGTGCAAGATGTGGTTCTTTTACACATATACATAGGTCTGTTCTTCCTGGGACCCTTTTGCCATGTACGTTATGACAGAATGTTGAGTAGTCTTCTCTTGGTATTCCGTAGGTCTTTGGTGATTATATATTTCACCTGTGTTTGTATATGTCTGTTAACCCCGATATCCTAATGAATCCAATCCTCACACCTTTCCATTGGTGAACCATAAGTTTGTTTAATGAATCTGTGACTGCCCTTCTCCGTGGAAATATCTGCCCTGGTATCAATTTTTAGGTAACACCTATAAGTGATATCCTACGATATGTGTCTTTCACTTTCTGACTTACTACAAGTCACGTGATTACCTCTAGACTCATCTACGGTGCTGCAAATGGCATTGTGTCCTTTTTTCCCTTGGCTAATATTCTGTCTTAGCGAGGTCCATTTTCTGCAGTGTGATTCCCTGAGGGCTGAGGATTAGCTGACCTGGGCAGCCTGACCCTGCCGGCAAGCCCTCCCCAGGTGTGCCTGGGTTGAGGTCAATATAAACTGCACTCCAGGCAGCAATAGCCCCTGCAGCTGTGCCTGACTCCATATTCTCTGCCCCATCAGCAGTCTCGGGGCTGTGCTGGTGGGAGGGTGTGAGGGTCCACGGCTTTTTTGGTGGCCCGGTGTGAGTGGGGCTCTGCTGGACTTTCTGCAGGAGTTGCCAGGCTGCCACCTGTAAAGAAGAGGATGTGTCACCCATAACTTCCACTGGAATTTCTATCCGGGCTGAGGAAGGAAAAAAAGGAGTGGGGGCCGGGACAGGAGGGGTATCTCAGGCAGGGAAATGGAAAGCTTCCAGAAGAGAGCCCGGGGCCAGGACCATCCTGGCTGGCCTGCAGGCAGCAAGTTGGCCTGCGTGCTGTCGCTGGTGTGGCTCCACGGCCCTTCCTCTAGGCTTTCAAGCCCTTGTACATATTCAGGTGTTTTACCTGGGAAGGGTGGGAACAGTTCAGTAGCAGCTGGCCTGGGGCTCAGCTCACGTTTACTCACAGAGGCCTCGGCATGGTCCCCCAGCTTTGCAGTGAGGACGCTCCTTGCATGGGGGGATGGGGCTGTTGGTTGTATGGAAGATGATTCCCCACCACTGACCAATTTCAGAATTGTTTACTGCTGGAACAAGTGCCTTGGTAGTGTTTTCCTCTGTATAACTGTTTGGTTTAGGTTTTTTTTTCTTTCTTGGTTCAAGTTAGATTTTATTCCTCGTTTATGTATTTATAGATATAAGCATGGGAATAATTCATTCATATAAATACATCTGTGTGAATGGAAGAACTTTCTTCTGTTTTATTTTTAAAAATTTTGAAATTTAATTTTATTTATTTCTTTATACAGCAGGTTACTATTAGTTATATATTTTATGCATATACATGAATACAGGTCCATCCCAATCTCCCAACTCATCCCACCACCACCACCCCATGGATTCCCCCACTTGGTGTCCATACGTTTGTTCTCTACCTCTGTGTCTCTATTTCTGTCCTGCATACCAGTTCATCTGTACCATTTTTCTAGGTTCCACATATATGCATTAATATACAATATTTGTTTTTCTCTTTCTGACTTAGTTCACTCTGTATGACAGTCTCTAGATCCATCGACTTCTCTACAAATGACCCAGTTTTATTCCTTTTTATGGCTGAGAAATATTCCATTTTATATATGTACCACATCTTTATCCATTCGTCTTTCTGTGGGCATTTAGGTTGCTTCCATTACCTGGCTATTGTAAATTGTGCTGCAATGAACATTGTGGTGAATGTGTCTTTTTGATTTATGGTTTTCTCTGGGTATATGCCCAAAAGTTGGATTGCAGGCTCCTATGGTAATTCTCTTTTTAGTTATTTAAAGGAACCTCCATACTGCTCTCCATAGTGAGTGTATCAGTTTACCTTCCCACCAATAGTGGAAGAGGGTTCCTTTTGTCCACACCATCCCCGGAATTTTTTGTTTGTAGATTTGCTGATGATGCCGATTCTAACAGGTGTGAGGTCATACCTCATTGTCGTTTGGATTTGCATTTCTCTAATAATTAGTGATGTTGAGCAGCTTTTCATGTGCATCTTGGCCATCTCTGTGACTTCTTTAAAGAAACGTCTATATAGATCTTCTGCCCATTTTTGTACTGGGTTGTTTGTTTTATTAATATTCAGCTGCGTGAGCTGTTTATATATATTGGAGATTAAACCTTTGTCCATTGATTCGTTTGCGAACGTTTTCGCCCATTCTGAGGCTTGCCTTTTTCCATTCCCGTTTTTTTAACCAAAAAAGAAAGAAAGCAAAAGAAGCAGAACACTAATGTGCGTGAAATATGCCTCTTGAAACAGTCGTTTTGAAATATGGACGTCTTTTGCATCTTTTGGTCGGTATATGACCCCAGGATTTGTTTTCAGGGCAGGTGTCATTTACAGGCCTGCAACGATTTTGAATATCCACTGACCATTAGCGCTGGGATTAAAGCTGCTGTTGTGTGAAACGGCCACAAGGTGGCAGCAGTTCTCGCTTACCAAATCTGGTTACTAGGGCCACAGAGCCTCAATGGAAGTCCTGTTCTAGATTGGAATTTAGAATGGAATGTGCCAGGAGAAAGCCCCTCAATTTGTCTCACTACTTCTTGTTCGTGTTTTTAATTTAATTTTTTATTTTTTATTACAGCAAGTTTGATGACAACGTTTGGCTTGTTGTAGGTGTGCAAGATGTGGTTCTTTTACACATATACATAGGTCTGTTCTTCCTGGGACCCTTTTCCCATGTACGTTATGACAGAATGTTGAGTAGTCTTCTCTTGGTATTCCGTAGGTCTTTGGTGATTATATATTTCACCTGTGTTTGTATATGTCTGTTAACCCCGATATCCTAATGAATCCAATCCTCACACCTTTCCATTGGTGAACCATAAGTTTGTTTAATGAATCTGTGACTGCCCTTCTCCGTGGAAATATCTGCCCTGGTATCAATTTTTAGGTAACACCTATAAGTGATATCCTACGATATGTGTCTTTCACTTTCTGACTTACTACAAGTCACGTGATTACCTCTAGACTCATCTACGGTGCTGCAAATGGCATTGTGTCCTTTTTTCCCTTGGCTAATATTCTGTCTTAGCGAGGTCCATTTTCTGCAGTGTGATTCCCTGAGGGCTGAGGATTAGCTGACCTGGGCAGCCTGACCCTGCCGGCAAGCCCTCCCCAGGTGTGCCTGGGTTGAGGTCAATATAAACTGCACTCCAGGCAGCAATAGCCCCTGCAGCTGTGCCTGACTCCATATTCTCTGCCCCGTCAGCAGTCTCGGGGCTGTGCTGGTGGGAGGGTGTGAGGGTCCACGGCTTTGTTGGTGGCCCGGTGTGAGTGGGGCTCTGCTGGACTTTCTGCAGGAGTTGCCAGGCTGCCACCTGTAAAGAAGAGGATGTGTCACCCATAACTTCCACTGGAATTTCTCTCCGGGCTGAGGAAGGAAAAAAAGGAGTGGGGGCCGGGACAGGAGGGGTATCTGAGGCAGGGAAATGGAAAGCTTCCAGAAGAGCGCCCGGGGCCAGGAGCATCCTGGCTGGCCTGCAGGCAGCAAGTTGGCCTGCGTGCTGTCGCTGGTGTGGCTCCACGGCCCTTCCTCTAGCCTTTCAAGCCCTTGTACATATTCAGGTGTTTTACTTGGGAAGGGTGGGAACAGTTCAGTAGCAGCTGGCCTGGGGCTCAGCTCACGTTTACTCACAGAGGCCTCGGCATGGTCCCCCAGCTTTGCAGTGAGGACGCTCCTTGCATGGGGGGATGGGGCTGTTGGTTGTATGGAAGATTATTCCCCACCACTGACCAATTTCAGAATTGTTTACTGGTGGAACAAGTGCCTTGGTAGTGTTTTCCTCTGTATAACTGTTTGGTTTAGGTTTTTTTTTTCTTTCTTGGTTCAAGTTAGATTTTATTCCTCGTTTATGTATTTATAGATATAAGCATGGGAATAATTCATTCATATAAATACATCTGTGTGAATGGAAGAACTTTCTTCTGTTTTATTTTCAAAAATTTTGAAATTTAATTTTATTTATTTATTTATACAGCAGGTTACTATTAGTTATATATTTTATGCATATACATGTATACAGGTCCATCCCAATCTCCCAACTCATCCCACCACCACCACCCCATGGCTTCCCCCACTTGGTGTCCATACGTTTGTTCTCTACCTCTGTGTCTCTATTTCTGTCCTGCATACCAGTTCATCTGTACCATTTTTCTAGGTTCCACCTATATGCATTAATATACAATATTTGTTTTTCTCTTTCTGACTTAGTTCACTCTGTATGACAGGCTCTAGATCCATCGACTTCTCTACAAATGACCCAGTTTCATTCCTTTTTATGGCTGAGCAATATTCCATTTTATATATGTACCACATCTTTATCCATTCGTCTTTCTGTGGGCATTTCGGTTGCTTCCATTACCTGGCTATTGTAAATTGTGCTGCAATGAACATTGTGGTGAATGTGTCTTTTTGATTTATGGTTTTCTCTGGGTATATGCCCAAAAGTTGGATTGCAGGCTCCTATGGTAATTCTCTTTTTAGTTATTTAAAGGAACCTCCATACTGCTCTCCATAGTGAGTGTATCAATTTACCTTCCCACCAATAGTGGAAGAGGGTTCCTTTTGTCCACACCATCCCCGGAATTTGTTGTTTGTAGATTTGCTGATGATGCCGATTCTAACAGGTGTGAGGTCATACCTCATTGTCGTTTGGATTTGCATTTCTCTAATAATTAGTGATGTTGAGCAGCTTTTCATGTGCGTCTTGGCCATCTCTGTGACTTCTTTAAAGAAACGTCTATATAGATCTTCTGCCCATTTTTGTACTGGGTTGTTTGTTTTATTAATATTAAGCTGCGTGAGCTGTTTATATATATTGGAGATTAAACCTTTGTCCATTGATTCGTTTGCGAACGTTTTCGCCCATTCTGAGGCTTGCCTTTTTCCATTCCCGTTTTTTTAACCAAAAAAGAAAGAAAGCAAAAGAAGCAGAACACTAATGTGCGTGAAATATGCCTCTTGAAACAGTCGTTTTGAAATATGGACGTCTTTTGCATCTTTTGGTCGGTATATGACCCCAGGATTTGTTTTCAGGGCAGGTGTCATTTACAGGCCTGCAACGATTTTGAATATCCACTGACCATTAGCGCTGGGATTAAAGCTGCTGTTGTGTGAAACGGCCACAAGGTGGCAGCAGTTCTCGCTTACCAAATCTGGTTACTAGGGCCACAGAGCCTCAATGGAAGTCCTGTTCTAGATTGGAATTTAGAATGGAATGTGCCAGGAGAAAGCCCCTCAAGTTTGTCTCACTACTTCTTGTTCGTGTTTTTAATTTAATTTTTTATTTTTTATTACAGCAAGTTTGATGACAACGTTTGGCTTGTTGTAGGTGTGCAAGATGTGGTTCTTTTACATATATACATAGGTCTGTTCTTCCTGGGACCCTTTTCCCATGTACGTTATGACAGAATGTTGAGTAGTCTTCTCTTGGTATTCCGTAGGTCTTTGGTGATTATATATTTCACCTGTGTTTGTATATGTCTGTTAACCCCGATATCCTAATGAATCCAATCCTCACACCTTTCCATTGGTGAACCATAAGTTTGTTTAATGAATCTGTGACTGCCCTTCTCCGTGGAAATATCTGCCCTGGTATCAATTTTTAGGTAACACCTATAAGTGATATCCTACGATATGTGTCTTTCACTTTCTGACTTACTACAAGTCACGTGATTACCTCTAGACTCATCTACGGTGCTGCAAATGGCATTGTGTCCTTTTTTCCCTTGGCTAATATTCTGTCTTAGCGAGGTCCATTTTCTGCAGTGTGATTCCCTGAGGGCTGAGGATTAGCTGACCTGGGCAGCCTGACCCTGCCGGCAAGCCCTCCCCAGGTGTGCCTGGGTTGAGGTAAATATAAACTGCACTCCAGGCAGCAATAGCCCCTGCAGCTGTGCCTGACTCCATATTCTCTGCCCGGTCAGCAGTCTCGGGGCTGTGCTGGTGGGAGGGTGTGAGGGTCCACGGCTTTGTTGGTGGCCCGGTGTGAGTGGGGCTCTGTTGGACTTTCTGCAGGAGTTGCCAGGCTGCCACCTGTAAAGAAGAGGATGTGTCACCCATAACTTCCACTGGAATTTCTCTCCGGGCTGAGGAAGGAAAAAAAGGAGTGGGGGCCGGGACAGGAGGGGTATCTCAGGCAGGGAAATGGAAAGCTTCCAGAAGAGCGCCCGGGGCCAGGAGCATCCTGGCTGGCCTGCAGGCAGCAAGTTGGCCTGCGTGCTGTCACTGGTGTGGCTCCACGGCCCTTCCTCTAGGCTTTCAAGCCCTTGTACATATTCAGGTGTTTTACCTGGGAAGGGTGGGAACAGTTCAGTAGCAGCTGGCCTGGGGCTCAGCTCACGTTTACTCACAGAGGCCTCGGCATGGTCCCCCAGCTTTGCAGTGAGGACGCTCCTTGCATGGGGGGACGGGGCTGTTGGTTGTATGGAAGATGATTCCCCACCACTGACCAATTTCAGAATTGTTTACTGCTGGAACAAGTGCCTTGGTAGTGTTTTCCTCTGTATAACTGTTTGGTTTAGGTTTTTTTTTCTTTCTTGGTTCAAGTTAGATTTTATTCCTCGTTTATGTATTTATAGATATAAGCATGGGAATAATTCATTCATATAAATACATCTGTGTGAATGGAAGAACTTTCTTCTGTTTTATTTTTAAAAATTTTGAAATTTAATTTTATTTATTTCTTTATACAGCAGGTTACTATTAGTTATATATTTTATGCATATACATGAATACAGGTCCATCCCAATCTCCCAACTCATCCCACCACCACCACCCCATGGATTCCCCCACTTGGTGTCCATACGTTTGTTCTCTACCTCTGTGTCTCTATTTCTGTCCTGCATACCAGTTCATCTGTACCATTTTTCTAGGTTCCACCTATATGCATTAATATACAATATTTGTTTTTCTCTTTCTGACTTACCTCACTCTGTATGACAGTCTCTAGATCCATCGACTTCTCTACAAATGACCCAGTTTTATTCCTTTTTATGGCTGAGAAATATTCCATTTTATATATGTACCACATCTTTATCCATTCGTCTTTCTGTGGGCATTTAGGTTGCTTCCATTACCGGGCTATTGTAAATTGTGCTGCAATGAACATTGTGGTGAATGTGTCTTTTTGATTTATGGTTTTCTCTGGGTATATGCCCAAAAGTTGGATTGCAGGCTCCAATGGTAATTCTCTTTTTAGTTATTTAAAGGAACCTCCATACTGCTCTCCATAGTGAGTGTGTCAATTTACCTAACCACCAATAGTGGAAGAGGGTTCCTTTTGTCCACACCATCCCCGGAATTTGTTGTTTGTAGATTTGCTGATGATGCCGATTCTAACAGGTGTGAGGTCATACCTCATTGTCGTTTGGATTTGCATTTCTCTAATAATTAGTGATGTTGAGCAGCTTTTCATGTGCGTCTTGGCCATCTCTGTGACTTCTTTAAAGAAACGTCTATATAGATCTTCTGCCCATTTTTGTACTGGGTTGTTTGTTTTATTAATATTAAGCTGCATGAGCTGTTTATATATATTGGAGATTAAACCTTTGTCCATTGATTCGTTTGCGAACGTTTTCGCCCATTCTGAGGCTTGCCTTTTTCCATTCCCATTTTTTTAACCAAAAAAGAAAGAAAGCAAAAGAAGCAGAACACTAATGTGCGTGAAATATGCCTCTTGAAACAGTCGTTTTGAAATATGGACGTCTTTTGCATTTTTTGGTCGGTATATGACCCCAGGATTTGTTTTCAGGGCAGGTGTCATTTACAGGCCTGCAACGATTTTGAATATCCACTGACCATTAGCGCTGGGATTAAAGCTGCTGTTGTGTGAAACGGCCACAAGGTGGCAGCAGTTCTCGCTTACCAAATCTGGTTACTAGGGCCACAGAGCCTCAATGGAAGTCCTGTTCTAGATTGGAATTTAGAATGGAATGTGCCAGGAGAAAGCCCCTCAAGTTTGTCTCACTACTTCTTGTTCGTGTTTTTAATTTAATTTTTTATTTTTTATTACAGCAAGTTTGATGACAACGTTTGGCTTCTTGTAGGTGTGCAAGATGTGGTTCTTTTACACATATACATAGGTCTGTTCTTCCTGGGACCCTTTTCCCATGTACGTTATGACAGAATGTTGAGTAGTCTTCTCTTGGTATTCCGTAGGTCTTTGGTGATTATATATTTCACCTGTGTTTGTATATGTCTGTTAACCCCGATATCCTAATGAATCCAATCCTCACACCTTTCCATTGGTGAACCATAAGTTTGTTTAATGAATCTGTGACTGCCCTTCTCCGTGGAAATATCTGCCCTGGTATCAATTTTTAGGTAACACCTATAAGTGATATCCTACGATATGTGTCTTTCACTTTCTGACTTACTACAAGTCACGTGATTACCTCTAGACTCATCTACGGTGCTGCAAATGGCATTGTGTCCTTTTTTCCCTTGGCTAATATTCTGTCTTAGCGAGGTCCATTTTCTGCAGTGTGATTCCCTGAGGGCTGAGGATTAGCTGACCTGGGCAGCCTGACCCTGCCGGCAAGCCCTCCCCAGGTGTGCCTGGGTTGAGGTCAATATAAACTGCACTCCAGGCAGCAATAGCCCCTGCAGCTGTGCCTGACTCCATATTCTCTGCCCCGTCAGCAGTCTTGGGGCTGTGCTGGTGGGAGGGTGTGAGGGTCCACGGCTTTGTTGGTGGCCCGGTGTGAGTGGGGCTCTGCTGGACTTTCTGCAGGAGTTGCCAGGCTGCCACCTGTAAAGAAGAGGATGTGTCACCCATAACTTCCACTGGAATTTCTCTCCGGGCTGAGGAAGGAAAAAAAGGAGTGGGTGTCGGGACAGGATGGGTATCTCAGGCAGGGAAATGGAAAGCTTCCAGAAGAGCGCCCGGGGCCAGGACCATCCTGGCTGGCCTGCAGGCAGCAAGTTGGCCTGCGTGCTGTCGCTGGTGTGGCTCCACGGCCCTTCCTCTAGGCTTTCAAGCCCTTGTACATATTCAGGTGTTTTACCTGGGAAGGGTGGGAACAGTTCAGTAGCAGCTGGCCTGGGGCTCAGCTCACGTTTACTCACAGAGGCCTCGGCATGGTCCCCCAGCTTTGCAGTGAGGACGCTCCTTGCATGGGGGGACGGGGCTGTTGGTTGTATGGAAGATGATTCCCCACCACTGACCAATTTCAGAATTGTTTACTGCTGGAACAAGTGCCTTGGTAGTGTTTTCCTCTGTATAACTGTTTGGTTTAGGTTTTTTTTTTCTTTCTTGGTTCAAGTTAGATTTTATTCCTCGTTTATGTATTTATAGATATAAGCATGGGAATAATTCATTCATATAAATACATCTGTGTGAATGGTAGAACTTTCTTCTGTTTTATTTTTAAAAATTTTGAAATTTAATTTTATTTATTTCTTTATACAGCAGGTTACTATTAGTTATATATTTTATGCATATACATGTATACAGGTCCATCCCAATCTCCCAACTCATCCCACCACCACCACCCCATGGCTTCCCCCACTTGGTGTCCATACGTTTGTTCTCTACCTCTGTGTCTCTATTTCTGTCCTGCATACCAGTTCATCTGTACCATTTTTCTAGGTTCCACCTATATGCATTAATATACAATATTTGTTTTTCTCTTTCTGACTTAGTTCACTCTGTATGACAGTCTCTAGATCCATCGACTTCTCTACAAATGACCCAGTTTCATTCCTTTTTATGGCTGAGCAATATTCCATTTTATATATGTACCACATCTTTATCCATTCGTCTTTCTGTGGGCATTTAGGTTGCTTCCATTACCTGGCTATTGTAAATTGTGCTGCAATGAACATTGTGGTGAATGTGTCTTTTTGATTTATGGTTTTCTCTGGGTATATGCCCAAAAGTTGGATTGCAGGCTCCTATGGTAATTCTCTTCTTAGTTATTTAAAGGAACCTCCATACTGCTCTCCATAGTGAGTGTATCAATTTACCTTCCCACCAATAGTGGAAGAGGGTTCCTTTTGTCCACACCATCCCCGGAATTTGTTGTTTGTAGATTTGCTGATGATGCCGATTCTAACAGGTGTGAGGTCATACCTCATTGTCGTTTGGATTTGCATTTCTCTAATAATTAGTGATGTTGAGCAGCTTTTCATGTGCGTCTTGGCCATCTCTGTGACTTCTTTAAAGAAACGTCTATATAGATCTTCTGCCCATTTTTGTACTGGGTTGTTTGTTTTATTAATATTAAGCTGCGTGAGCTGTTTATATATATTGGAGATTAAACCTTTGTCCATTGATTCGTTTGCAAACGTTTTCGCCCATTCTGAGGCTTGCCTTTTTCCATTCCCGTTTTTTTAACCAAAAAAGAAAGAAAGCAAAAGAAGCAGAACACTAATGTGCGTGAAATATGCCTCTTGAAACAGTCGTTTTGAAATATGGACGTCTTTTGCATCTTTTGGTCGGTATATGACCCCAGGATTTGTTTTCAGGGCAGGTGTCATTTACAGGCCTGCAACGATTTTGAATATCCACTGACCATTAGCGCTGGGATTAAAGCTGCTGTTGTGTGAAACGGCCACAAGGTGGCAGCAGTTCTCGCTTACCAAATCTGGTTACTAGGGCCACAGAGCCTCAATGGAAGTCCTGTTCTAGATTGGAATTTAGAATGGAATGTGCCAGGAGAAAGCCCCTCAAGTTTGTCTCACTACTTCTTGTTCGTGTTTTTAATTTAATTTTTTATTTTTTATTACAGCAAGTTTGATGACAATGTTTGGCTTGTTGTAGGTGTGCAAGATGTGGTTCTTTTACACATATACATAGGTCTGTTCTTCCTGGGACCCTTTTGCCATGTACGTTATGACAGAATGTTGAGTAGTCTTCTCTTGGTATTCCGTAGGTCTTTGGTGATTATATATTTCACCTGTGTTTGTATATGTCTGTTAACCCCGATATCCTAATGAATCCAATCCTCACACCTTTCCATTGGTGAACCATAAGTTTGTTTAATGAATCTGTGACTGCCCTTCTCCGTGGAAATATCTGCCCTGGTATCAATTTTTAGGTAACACCTATAAGTGATATCCTACGATATGTGTCTTTCACTTTCTGACTTACTACAAGTCACGTGATTACCTCTAGACTCATCTACGGTGCTGCAAATGGCATTGTGTCCTTTTTTCCCTTGGCTAATATTCTGTCTTAGCGAGGTCCATTTTCTGCAGTGTGATTCCCTGAGGGCTGAGGATTAGCTGACCTGGGCAGCCTGACCCTGCCGGCAAGCCCTCCCCAGGTGTGCCTGGGTTGAGGTCAATATAAACTGCACTCCAGGCAGCAATAGCCCCTGCAGCTGTGCCTGACTCCATATTCTCTGCCCCGTCAGCAGTCTCGGGGCTGTGCTGGTGGGAGGGTGTGAGGGTCCACGGCTTTGTTGGTGGCCCGGTGTGAGTGGGGCTCTGCTGGACTTTCTGCAGGAGTTGCCAGGCTGCCACCTGTAAAGAAGAGGATGTGTCACCCATAACTTCCACTGGAATTTCTCTCCGGGCTGAGGAAGGAAAAAAAGGAGTGGGGGCCGGGACAGGAGGGGTATCTCAGGCAGGGAAATGGAAAGCTTCCAGAAGAGCGCCCGGGGCCAGGACCATCCTGGCTGGCCTGCAGGCAGCAAGTTGGCCTGCGTGCTGTCACTGGTGTGGCTCCACGGCCCTTCCTCTAGGCTTTCAAGCCCTTGTACATATTCAGGTGTTTTACCTGGGAAGGGTGGGAACAGTTCAGTAGCAGCTGGCCTGGGGCTCAGCTCACGTTTACTCACAGAGGCCTCGGCATGGTCCCCCAGCTTTGGAGTGAGGACGCTCCTTGCTTGGGGGGATGGGGCTGTTGGTTGTATGGAAGATTATTCCCCACCACTGACCAATTTCAGAATTGTTTACTGCTGGAACAAGTGCCTTGGTAGTGTTTTCCTCTGTATAACTGTTTGGTTTAGGTTTTTTTTTTCTTTCTTGGTTCAAGTTAGATTTTATTCCTCGTTTATGTATTTATAGATATAAGCATGGGAATAATTCATTCATATAAATACATCTGTGTGAATGGAAGAACTTTCTTCTGTTTTATTTTCAAAAATTTTGAAATTTAATTTTATTTATTTCTTTATACAGCAGGTTACTATTAGTTATATATTTTATGCATATACATGTATACAGGTCCATCCCAATCTCCCAACTCATCCCACCACCACCACCCCATGGCTTCCCCCACTTGGTGTCCATACGTTTGTTCTCTACCTCTGTGTCTCTATTTCTGTCCTGCATACCAGTTCATCTGTACCATTTTTCTAGGTTCCACCTATATGCATTAATATACAATATTTGTTTTTCTCTTTCTGACTTAGTTCACTCTGTATGACAGGCTCTAGATCCATCGACTTCTCTACAAATGACCCAGTTTCATTCCTTTTTATGGCTGAGCAATATTCCATTTTATATATGTACCACATCTTTATCCATTCGTCTTTCTGTGGGCATTTAGGTTGCTTCCATTACCTGGCTATTGTAAATTGTGCTGCAATGAACATTGTGGTGAATGTGTCTTTTTGATTTATGGTTTTCTCTGGGTATATGCCCAAAAGTTGGATTGCAGGCTCCTATGGTAATTCTCTTTTTAGTTATTTAAAGGAACCTCCATACTGCTCTCCATAGTGAGTGTATCAATTTACCTTCCCACCAATAGTGGAAGAGGGTTCCTTTTGTCCACACCATCCCCGGAATTTGTTGTTTGTAGATTTTCTGATGATGCCGATTCTAACAGGTGTGAGGTCATACCTCATTGTCGTTTGGATTTGCATTTCTCTAATAATTAGTGATGTTGAGCAGCTTTTCATGTGCGTCTTGGCCATCTCTGTGACTTCTTTAAAGAAACGTCTATATAGATCTTCTGCCCATTTTTGTACTGGGTTGTTTGTTTTATTAATATTAAGCTGCGTGAGCTGTTTATATATATTGGAGATTAAACCTTTGTCCATTGATTCGTTTGCGAACGTTTTCGCCCATTCTGAGGCTTGCCTTTTTCCATTCCCGTTTTTTTAACCAAAAAAGAAAGAAAGCAAAAGAAGCAGAACACTAATGTGCGTGAAATATGCCTCTTGAAACAGTCGTTTTGAAATATGGACGTCTTTTGCATCTTTTGGTCGGTATATGACCCCAGGATTTGTTTTCAGGGCAGGTGTCATTTACAGGCCTGCAACGATTTTGAATATCCACTGACCATTAGCGCTGGGATTAAAGCTGCTGTTGTGTGAAACGGCCACAAGGTGGCAGCAGTTCTCGCTTACCAAATCTGGTTACTAGGGCCACAGAGCCTCAATGGAAGTCCTGTTCTAGATTGGAATTTAGAATGGAATGTGCCAGGAGAAAGCCCCTCAAGTTTGTCTCACTACTTCTTGTTCGTGTTTTTAATTTAATTTTTTATTTTTTATTACAGCAAGTTTGATGACAACGTTTGGCTTGTTGTAGGTGTGCAAGATGTGGTTCTTTTACACATATACATAGGTCTGTTCTTCCTGGGACCCTTTTCCCATGTACGTTATGACAGAATGTTGAGTAGTCTTCTCTTGGTATTCCGTAGGTCTTTGGTGATTATATATTTCACCTGTGTTTGTATATGTCTGTTAACCCCGATATCCTAATGAATCCAATCCTCACACCTTTCCATTGGTGAACCATAAGTTTGTTTAATGAATCTGTGACTGCCCTTCTCCGTGGAAATATCTGCCCTGGTATCAATTTTTAGGTAACACCTATAAGTGATATCCTACGATATGTGTCTTTCACTTTCTGACTTACTACAAGTCACGTGATTACCTCTAGACTCATCTACGGTGCTGCAAATGGCATTGTGTCCTTTTTTCCCTTGGCTAATATTCTGTCTTAGCGAGGTCCATTTTCTGCAGTGTGATTCCCTGAGGGCTGAGGATTAGCTGACCTGGGCAGCCTGACCCTGCCGGCAAGCCCTCCCCAGGTGTGCCTGGGTTGAGGTCAATATAAACTGCACTCCAGGCAGCAATAGCCCCTGCAGCTGTGCCTGACTCCATATTCTCTGCCCCGTCAGCAGTCTCGGGGCTGTGCTGGTGGGAGGGTGTGAGGGTCCACGGCTTTGTTGGTGGCCCGGTGTGAGTGGGAATCTGCTGGACTTTCTGCAGGAGTTGCCAGGCTGCCACCTGTAAAGAAGAGGATGTGTCACCCATAACTTCCACTGGAATTTCTCTCCGGGCTGAGGAAGGAAAAAAAGGAGTGGGGGCCGGGACAGGAGGGGTATCTCAGGCAGGGAAATGGAAAGCTTCCAGAAGAGCGCCCGGGGCCAGGACCATCCTGGCTGGCCTGCCGGCAGCAAGTTGGCCTGCGTGCTGTCGCTGGTGTGGCTCCACGGCCCTTCCTCTAGGCTTTCAAGCCCTTGTACATATTCAGGTGTTTTACATGGGAAGGGTGGGAACAGTTCAGTAGCAGCTGGCCTGGGGCTCAGCTCACGTTTACTCACAGAGGCCTCGGCATGGTCCCCCAGCTTTGCAGTGAGGACGCTCCTTGCATGGGGGGACGGGGCTGTTGGTTGTATGGAAGATGATTCCCCACCACTGACCAATTTCAGAATTGTTTACTGCTGGAACAAGTGCCTTGGTAGTGTTTTCCTCTGTATAACTGTTTGGTTTAGGTTTTTTTTTTCTTTCTTGGTTCAAGTTAGATTTTATTCCTCGTTTATGTATTTATAGATATAAGCATGGGAATAATTCATTCATATAAATACATCTGTGTGAATGGAAGAACTTTCTTCTGTTTTATTTTCAAAAATTTTGAAATTTAATTTTATTTATTTCTTTATACAGCAGGTTACTATTAGTTATATATTTTATGCATATACATGTATACAGGTCCATCCCAATCTCCCAACTCATCCCACCACCACCACCCCATGGCTTCCCCCACTTGGTGTCCATACGTTTGTTCTCTACCTCTGTGTCTCTATTTCTGTCCTGCATACCAGTTCATCTGTACCATTTTTCTAGGTTCCACCTATATGCATTAATATACAATATTTGTTTTTCTCTTTCTGACTTAGTTCACTCTGTATGACAGTCTCTAGATCCATCGACTTCTCTACAAATGACCCAGTTTCATTCCTTTTTATGGCTGAGCAATATTCCATTTTATATATGTACCACATCTTTATCCATTCGTCTTTCTGTGGGCATTTAGGTTGCTTCCATTACCTGGCTATTGTAAATTGTGCTGCAATGAACATTGTGGTGAATGTGTCTTTTTGATTTATGGTTTTCTCTGGGTATATGCCCAAAAGTTGGATTGCAGGCTCCTATGGTAATTCTCTTTTTAGTTATTTAAAGGAACCTCCATACTGCTCTCCATAGTGAGTGTATCAATTTACCTTCCCACCAATAGTGGAAGAGGGTTCCTTTTGTCCACACCATCCCCGGAATTTGTTGTTTGTAGATTTTCTGATGATGCCGATTCTAACAGGTGTGAGGTCATACCTCATTGTCGTTTGGATTTGCATTTCTCTAATAATTAGTGATGTTGAGCAGCTTTTCATGTGTGTCTTGGCCATCTCTGTGACTTCTTTAAAGAAACGTCTATATAGATCTTCTGCCCATTTTTGTACTGTGTTGTTTTATTAATATTAAGCTGCGTGAGCTGTTTATATATATTGGAGATTAAACCTTTGTCCATTGATTCGTTTGCGAACGTTTTCGCCCATTCTGAGGCTTGCCTTTTTCCATTCCCGTTTTTTTAACCAAAAAAGAAAGAAAGCAAAAGAAGCAGAACACTAATGTGCGTGAAATATGCCTCTTGAAACAGTCGTTTTGAAATATGGACGTCTTTTGCATTTTTTGGTCGGTATATGACCCCAGGATTTGTTTTCAGGGCAGGTGTCATTTACAGGCCTGCAACGATTTTGAATATCCACTGACCATTAGCGCTGGGATTAAAGCTGCTGTTGTGTGAAACGGCCACAAGGTGGCAGCAGTTCTCGCTTACCAAATCTGGTTACTAGGGCCACAGAGCCTCAATGGAAGTCCTGTTCTAGATTGGAATTTAGAATGGAATGTGCCAGGAGAAAGCCCCTCAAGTTTGTCTCACTACTTCTTGTTCGTGTTTTTAATTTAATTTTTTATTTTTTATTACAGCAAGTTTGATGGCAACGTTTGGCTTCTTGTAGGTGTGCAAGATGTGGTTCTTTTACACATATACATAGGTCTGTTCTTCCTGGGACCCTTTTCCCATGTACGTTATGACAGAATGTTGAGTAGTCTTCTCTTGGTATTCCGTAGGTCTTTGGTGATTATATATTTCACCTGTGTTTGTATATGTCTGTTAACCCCGATATCCTAATGAATCCAATCCTCACACCTTTCCATTGGTGAACCATAAGTTTGTTTAATGAATCTGTGACTGCCCTTCTCCGTGGAAATATCTGCCCTGGTATCAATTTTTAGGTAACACCTATAAGTGATATCCTACGATATGTGTCTTTCACTTTCTGACTTACTACAAGTCACGTGATTACCTCTAGACTCATCTACGGTGCTGCAAATGGCATTGTGTCCTTTTTTCCCTTGGCTAATATTCTGTCTTAGCGAGGTCCATTTTCTGCAGTGTGATTCCCTGAGGGCTGAGGATTAGCTGACCTGGGCAGCCTGACCCTGCCGGCAAGCCCTCCCCAGGTGTGCCTGGGTTGAGGTCAATATAAACTGCACTCCAGGCAGCAATAGCCCCTGCAGCTGTGCCTGACTCCATATTCTCTGCCCCGTCAGCAGTCTCGGGGCTGTGCTGGTGGGAGGGTGTGAGGGTCCACGGCTTTGTTGGTGGCCCGGTGTGAGTGGGAATCTGCTGGACTTTCTGCAGGAGTTGCCAGGCTGCCACCTGTAAAGAAGAGGATGTGTCACCCATAACTTCCACTGGAATTTCTCTCCGGGCTGAGGAAGGAAAAAAAGGAGTGGGGGCCGGGACAGGAGGGGTATCTCAGGCAGGGAAATGGAAAGCTTCCAGAAGAGCGCCCGGGGCCAGGACCATCCTGGCTGGCCTGCCGGCAGCAAGTTGGCCTGCGTGCTGTCGCTGGTGTGGCTCCACGGCCCTTCCTCTAGGCTTTCAAGCCCTTGTACATATTCAGGTGTTTTACATGGGAAGGGTGGGAACAGTTCAGTAGCAGCTGGCCTGGGGCTCAGCTCACGTTTACTCACAGAGGCCTCGGCATGGTCCCCCAGCTTTGCAGTGAGGACGCTCCTTGCATGGGGGGACGGGGCTGTTGGTTGTATGGAAGATGATTCCCCACCACTGACCAATTTCAGAATTGTTTACTGCTGGAACAAGTGCCTTGGTAGTGTTTTCCTCTGTATAACTGTTTGGTTTAGGTTTTTTTTTTCTTTCTTGGTTCAAGTTAGATTTTATTCCTCGTTTATGTATTTATAGATATAAGCATGGGAATAATTCATTCATATAAATACATCTGTGTGAATGGTAGAACTTTCTTCTGTTTTATTTTCAAAAATTTTGAAATTTAATTTTATTTATTTCTTTATACAGCAGGTTACTATTAGTTATATATTTTATGCATATACATGTATACAGGTCCATCCCAATCTCCCAACTCATCCCACCACCACCACCCCATGGCTTCCCCCACTTGGTGTCCATACGTTTGTTCTCTACCTCTGTGTCTCTATTTCTGTCCTGCATACCAGTTCATCTGTACCATTTTTCTAGGTTCCACCTATATGCATTAATATACAATATTTGTTTTTCTCTTTCTGACTTACTTCACTCTGTATGACAGTCTCTAGATCCATCGACTTCTCTACAAATGACCCAGTTTCATTCCTTTTTATGGCTGAGCAATATTCCATTTTATATATGTACCACATCTTTATCCATTCGTCTTTCTGTGGGCATTTAGGTTGCTTCCATTACCTGGCTATTGTAAATTGTGCTGCAATGAACATTGTGGTGAATGTGTCTTTTTGATTTATGGTTTTCTCTGGGTATATGCCCAAAAGTTGGATTGCAGGCTCCTATGGTAATTCTCTTTTTAGTTATTTAAAGGAACCTCCATACTGCTCTCCATAGTGAGTGTATCAATTTACCTTCCCACCAATAGTGGAAGAGGGTTCCTTTTGTCCACACCATCCCCGGAATTTGTTGTTTGTAGATTTTCTGATGATGCCGATTCTAACAGGTGTGAGGTCATACCTCATTGTCGTTTGGATTTGCATTTCTCTAATAATTAGTGATGTTGAGCAGCTTTTCATGTGTGTCTTGGCCATCTCTGTGACTTCTTTAAAGAAACGTCTATATAGATCTTCTGCCCATTTTTGTACTGTGTTGTTTTATTAATATTAAGCTGCGTGAGCTGTTTATATATATTGGAGATTAAACCTTTGTCCATTGATTCGTTTGCGAACGTTTTCGCCCATTCTGAGGCTTGCCTTTTTCCATTCCCGTTTTTTTAACCAAAAAAGAAAGAAAGCAAAAGAAGCAGAACACTAATGTGCGTGAAATATGCCTCTTGAAACAGTCTTTTTGAAATATGGACGTCTTTTGCATTTTTTGGTCCATATATGACCCCAGGATTTGTTTTCAGGGCAGGTGTCATTTACAGGCCTGCAACGATTTTGAATATCCACTGACCATTAGCGCTGGGATTAAAGCTGCTGTTGTGTGAAACGGCCACAAGGTGGCAGCAGTTCTCGCTTACCAAATCTGGTTACTAGGGCCACAGAGCCTCAATGGAAGTCCTGTTCTAGATTGGAATTTAGAATGGAATGTGCCAGGAGAAAGCCCCTCAAGTTTGTCTCACTACTTCTTGTTCGTGTTTTTAATTTAATTTTTTATTTTTTATTACAGCAAGTTTGATGGCAACGTTTGGCTTCTTGTAGGTGTGCAAGATGTGGTTCTTTTACACATATACATAGGTCTGTTCTTCCTGGGACCCTTTTCCCATGTACGTTATGACAGAATGTTGAGTAGTCTTCTCTTGGTATTCCGTAGGTCTTTGGTGATTATATATTTCACCTGTGTTTGTATATGTCTGTTAACCCCGATATCCTAATGAATCCAATCCTCACACCTTTCCATTGGTGAACCATAAGTTTGTTTAATGAATCTGTGACTGCCCTTCTCCGTGGAAATATCTGCCCTGGTATCAATTTTTAGGTAACACCTATAAGTGATATCCTACGATATGTGTCTTTCACTTTCTGACTTACTACAAGTCACGTGATTACCTCTAGACTCATCTACGGTGCTGCAAATGGCATTGTGTCCTTTTTTCCCTTGGCTAATATTCTGTCTTAGCGAGGTCCATTTTCTGCAGTGTGATTCCCTGAGGGCTGAGGATTAGCTGACCTGGGCAGCCTGACCCTGCCGGCAAGCCCTCCCCAGGTGTGCCTGGGTTGAGGTCAATATAAACTGCACTCCAGGCAGCAATAGCCCCTGCAGCTGTGCCTGACTCCATATTCTCTGCCCCGTCAGCAGTCTCGGGGCTGTGCTGGTGGGAGGGTGTGAGGGTCCACGGCTTTGTTGGTGGCCCGGTGTGAGTGGGGCTCTGCTGGACTTTCTGCAGGAGTTGCCAGGCTGCCACCTGTAAAGAAGAGGATGTGTCACCCATAACTTCCACTGGAATTTCTCTCCGGGCTGAGGAAGGAAAAAAAGGAGTGGGGGCCGGGACAGGAAGGGTATCTCAGGCAGGGAAATGGAAAGCTTCCAGAAGAGAGCCCGGGGCCAGGACCATCCTGGCTGGCCTGCAGGCAGCAAGTTGGCCTGCGTGCTGTCGCTGGTGTGGCTCCACGGCCCTTCCTCTAGGCTTTCAAGCCCTTGTACATATTCAGGTGTTTTACCTGGGAAGGGTGGGAACAGTTCAGTAGCAGCTGGCCTGGGGCTCAGCTCACGTTTACTCACAGAGGCCTCGGCATGGTCCCCCAGCTTTGCAGTGAGGACGCTCCTTGCATGGGGGGATGGGGCTGTTGGTTGTATGGAAGATGATTCCCCACCACTGACCAATTTCAGAATTGTTTACTGCTGGAACAAGTGCCTTGGTAGTGTTTTCCTCTGGATAACTGTTTGGTTTAGGTTTTTTTTTCTTTCTTGGTTCAAGTTAGATTTTATTCCTCGTTTATGTATTTATAGATATAAGCATGGGAATAATTCATTCATATAAATACATCTGTGTGAATGGAAGAACTTTCTTCTGTTTTATTTTTAAAAATTTTGAAATTTAATTTTATTTATTTCTTTATACAGCAGGTTACTATTAGTTATATATTTTATGCATATACATGTATACAGGTCCATCCCAATCTCCCAACTCATCCCACCACCACCACCCCATGGCTTCCCCCACTTGGTGTCCATACGTTTGTTCTCTACCTCTGTGTCTCTATTTCTGTCCTGCATACCAGTTCATCTGTACCATTTTTCTAGGTTCCACCTATATGCATTAATATACAATATTTGTTTTTCTCTTTCTGACTTAGTTCACTCTGTATGACAGTCTCTAGATCCATCGACTTCTCTACAAATGACCCAGTTTCATTCCTTTTTATGGCTGAGCAATATTCCATTTTATATATGTACCACATCTTTATCCTTTCGTCTTTCTGTGGGCATTTAGGTTGCTTCCATTACCTGGCTATTGTAAATTGTGCTGCAATGAACATTGTGGTGAATGTGTCTTTTTGATTTATGGTTTTCTCTGGGTATATGCCCAAAAGTTGGATTGCAGGCTCCTATGGTAATTCTCTTTTTAGTTATTTAAAGGAACCTCCATACTGCTCTCCATAGTGAGTGTATCAATTTACCTTCCCACCAATAGTGGAAGAGGGTTCCTTTTGTCCACACCATCCCCGGAATTTGTTGTTTGTAGATTTTCTGATGATGCCGATTCTAACAGGTGTGAGGTCATACCTCATTGTCGTTTGGATTTGCATTTCTCTAATAATTAGTGATGTTGAGCAGCTTTTCATGTGCGTCTTGGCCATCTCTGTGACTTCTTTAAAGAAACGTCTATATAGATCTTCTGCCCATTTTTGTACTGGGTTGTTTGTTTTATTAATATTAAGCTGCGTGAGCTGTTTATATATATTGGAGATTAAACCTTTGTCCATTGATTCGTTTGCGAACGTTTTCGCCCATTCTGAGGCTTGCCTTTTTCCATTCCCGTTTTTTTAACCAAAAAAGAAAGAAAGCAAAAGAAGCAGAACACTAATGTGCGTGAAATATGCCTCTTGAAACAGTCGTTTTGAAATATGGACGTCTTTTGCATCTTTTGGTCGGTATATGACCCCAGGATTTGTTTTCAGGGCAGGTGTCATTTACAGGCCTGCAACGATTTTGAATATCCACTGACCATTAGCGCTGGGATTAAAGCTGCTGTTGTGTGAAACGGCCACAAGGTGGCAGCAGTTCTCGCTTACCAAATCTGGTTACTAGGGCCACAGAGCCTCAATGGAAGTCCTGTTCTAGATTGGAATTTAGAATGGAATGTGCCAGGAGAAAGCCCCTCAAGTTTGTCTCACTACTTCTTGTTCGTGTTTTTAATTTAATTTTTTATTTTTTATTACAGCAAGTTTGATGACAACGTTTGGCTTCTTGTAGGTGTGCAAGATGTGGTTCTTTTACACATATACATAGGTCTGTTCTTCCTGGGACCCTTTTCCCATGTACGTTATGACAGAATGTTGAGTAGTCTTCTCTTGGTATTCCGTAGGTCTTTGGTGATTATATATTTCACCTGTGTTTGTATATGTCTGTTAACCCCGATATCCTAATGAATCCAATCCTCACACCTTTCCATTGGTGAACCATAAGTTTGTTTAATGAATCTGTGACTGCCCTTCTCCGTGGAAATATCTGCCCTGGTATCAATTTTTAGGTAACACCTATAACTGATATCCTACGATATGTGTCTTTCACTTTCTGACTTACTACAAGTCACGTGATTACCTCTAGACTCATCTACGGTGCTGCAAATGGCATTGTGTCCTTTTTTCCCTTGGCTAATATTCTGTCTTAGCGAGGTCCATTTTCTGCAGTGTGATTCCCTGAGGGCTGAGGATTAGCTGACCTGGGCAGCCTGACCCTGCCGGCAAGCCCTCCCCAGGTGTGCCTGGGTTGAGGTCAATATAAACTGCACTCCAGGCAGCAATAGCCCCTGCAGCTGTGCCTGACTCCATATTCTCTGCCCCGTCAGCAGTCTCGGGGCTGTGCTGGTGGGAGGGTGTGAGGGTCCACTGCTTTGTTGGTGGCCCGGTGTGAGTGGGACTCTGCTGGACTTTCTGCAGGAGTTGCCAGGCTGCCACCTGTAAAGAAGAGGATGTGTCACCCATAACTTCCACTGGAATTTCTCTCCGGGCTGAGGAAGGAAAAAAAGGAGTGGGGGCCGGGACAGGAGGGGTATCTCAGGCAGGGAAATGGAAAGCTTCCAGAAGAGCGCCCGGGGCCAGGACCATCCTGGCTGGCCTGCAGGCAGCAAGTTGGCCTGCGTGCTGTCGCTGGTGTGGCTCCACGGCCCTTCCTCTAGGCTTTCAAGCCCTTGTACATATTCAGGTGTTTTACATGGGAAGGGTGGGAACAGTTCAGTAGCAGCTGGCCTGGGGCTCAGCTCACGTTTACTCACAGAGGCCTCGGCATGGTCCCCCAGCTTTGCAGTGAGGACGCTCCTTGCATGGGGGGACGGGGCTGTTGGTTGTATGGAAGATGATTCCCCACCACTGACCAATTTCAGAATTGTTTACTGCTGGAACAAGTGCCTTGGTAGTGTTTTCCTCTGTATAACTGTTTGGTTTAGGTTTTTTTTTTCTTTCTTGGTTCAAGTTAGATTTTATTCCTCGTTTATGTATTTATAGATATAAGCATGGGAATAATTCATTCATATAAATACATCTGTGTGAATGGAAGAACTTTCTTCTGTTTTATTTTCAAAAATTTTGAAATTTAATTTTATTTATTTCTTTATACAGCAGGTTACTATTAGTTATATATTTTATGCATATACATGTATACAGGTCCATCCCAATCTCCCAACTCATCCCACCACCACCACCCCATGGCTTCCCCCACTTGGTGTCCATACGTTTGTTCTCTACCTCTGTGTCTCTATTTCTGTCCTGCATACCAGTTCATCTGTACCATTTTTCTAGGTTCCACCTATATGCATTAATATACAATATTTGTTTTTCTCTTTCTGACTTAGTTCACTCTGTATGACAGTCTCTAGATCCATCGACTTCTCTACAAATGACCCAGTTTCATTCCTTTTTATGGCTGAGCAATATTCCATTTTATATATGTACCACATCTTTATCCATTCGTCTTTCTGTGGGCATTTAGGTTGCTTCCATTACCTGGCTATTGTAAATTGTGCTGCAATGAACATTGTGGTGAATGTGTCTTTTTGATTTATGGTTTTCTCTGGGTATATGCCCAAAAGTTGGATTGCAGGCTCCTATGGTAATTCTCTTTTTAGTTATTTAAAGGAACCTCCATACTGCTCTCCATAGTGAGTGTATCAATTTACCTTCCCACCAATAGTGGAAGAGGGTTCCTTTTGTCCACACCATCCCCGGAATTTGTTGTTTGTAGATTTTCTGATGATGCCGATTCTAACAGGTGTGAGGTCATACCTCATTGTCGTTTGGATTTGCATTTCTCTAATAATTAGTGATGTTGAGCAGCTTTTCATGTGTGTCTTGGCCATCTCTGTGACTTCTTTAAAGAAACGTCTATATAGATCTTCTGCCCATTTTTGTACTGTGTTGTTTTATTAATATTAAGCTGCGTGAGCTGTTTATATATATTGGAGATTAAACCTTTGTCCATTGATTCGTTTGCGAACGTTTTCGCCCATTCTGAGGCTTGCCTTTTTCCATTCCCGTTTTTTTAACCAAAAAAGAAAGAAAGCAAAAGAAGCAGAACACTAATGTGCGTGAAATATGCCTCTTGAAACAGTCGTTTTGAAATATGGACGTCTTTTGCATCTTTTGGTCGGTATATGACCCCAGGATTTGTTTTCAGGGCAGGTGTCATTTACAGGCCTGCAACGATTTTGAATATCCACTGACCATTAGCGCTGGGATTAAAGCTGCTGTTGTGTGAAACGGCCACAAGGTGGCAGCAGTTCTCGCTTACCAAATCTGGTTACTAGGGCCACAGAGCCTCAATGGAAGTCCTGTTCTAGATTGGAATTTAGAATGGAATGTGCCAGGAGAAAGCCCCTCAAGTTTGTCTCACTACTTCTTGTTCGTGTTTTTAATTTAATTTTTTATTTTTTATTACAGCAAGTTTGATGGCAACGTTTGGCTTCTTGTAGGTGTGCAAGATGTGGTTCTTTTACACATATACATAGGTCTGTTCTTCCTGGGACCCTTTTCCCATGTACGTTATGACAGAATGTTGAGTAGTCTTCTCTTGGTATTCCGTAGGTCTTTGGTGATTATATATTTCACCTGTGTTTGTATATGTCTGTTAACCCCGATATCCTAATGAATCCAATCCTCACACCTTTCCATTGGTGAACCATAAGTTTGTTTAATGAATCTGTGACTGCCCTTCTCCGTGGAAATATCTGCCCTGGTATCAATTTTTAGGTAACACCTATAAGTGATATCCTACGATATGTGTCTTTCACTTTCTGACTTACTACAAGTCACGTGATTACCTCTAGACTCATCTACGGTGCTGCAAATGGCATTGTGTCCTTTTTTCCCTTGGCTAATATTCTGTCTTAGCGAGGTCCATTTTCTGCAGTGTGATTCCCTGAGGGCTGAGGATTAGCTGACCTGGGCAGCCTGACCCTGCCGGCAAGCCCTCCCCAGGTGTGCCTGGGTTGAGGTCAATATAAACTGCACTCCAGGCAGCAATAGCCCCTGCAGCTGTGCCTGACTCCATATTCTCTGCCCCGTCAGCAGTCTCGGGGCTGTGCTGGTGGGAGGGTGTGAGGGTCCACGGCTTTGTTGGTGGCCCGGTGTGAGTGGGGCTCTGCTGGACTTTCTGCAGGAGTTGCCAGGCTGCCACCTGTAAAGAAGAGGATGTGTCACCCATAACTTCCACTGGAATTTCTCTCCGGGCTGAGGAAGGAAAAAAAGGAGTGGGTGCCGGGACAGGAAGGGTATCTCAGGCAGGGAAATGGAAAGCTTCCAGAAGAGAGCCCGGGGCCAGGACCATCCTGGCTGGCCTGCAGGCAGCAAGTTGGCCTGCGTGCTGTCGCTGGTGTGGCTCCACGGCCCTTCCTCTAGGCTTTCAAGCCCTTGTACATATTCAGGTGTTTTACCTGGGAAGGGTGGGAACAGTTCAGTAGCAGCTGGCCTGGGGCTCAGCTCACGTTTACTCACAGAGGCCTCGGCATGGTCCCCCAGCTTTGCAGTGAGGACGCTCCTTGCATGGGGGGACGGGGCTGTTGGTTGTATGGAAGATGATTCCCCACCACTGACCAATTTCAGAATTGTTTACTGCTGGAACAAGTGCCTTGGTAGTGTTTTCCTCTGTATAACTGTTTGGTTTAGGTTTTTTTTTTCTTTCTTGGTTCAAGTTAGATTTTATTCCTCGTTTATGTATTTATAGATATAAGCATGGGAATAATTCATTCATATAAATACATCTGTGTGAATGGAAGAACTTTCTTCTGTTTTATTTTTAAAAATGTTGAAATTTAATTTTATTTATTTCTTTATACAGCAGGTTACTATTAGTTATATATTTTATGCATATACATGTATACAGGTCCATCCCAATCTCCCAACTCATCCCACCACCACCACCCCATGGCTTCCCCCACTTGGTGTCCATACGTTTGTTCTCTACCTCTGTGTCTCTATTTCTGTCCTGCATACCAGTTCATCTGTACCATTTTTCTAGGTTCCACCTATATGCATTAATATACAATATTTGTTTTTCTCTTTCTGACTTAGTTCACTCTGTATGACAGTCTCTAGATCCATCGACTTCTCTACAAATGACCCAGTTTCATTCCTTTTTATGGCTGAGCAATATTCCATTTTATATATGTACCACATCTTTATCCATTCGTCTTTCTGTGGGCATTTAGGTTGCTTCCATTACCTGGCTATTGTAAATTGTGCTGCAATGAGCATTGTGGTGAATGTGTCTTTTTGATTTATGGTTTTCTCTGGGTATATGCCCAAAAGTTGGATTGCAGGCTCCTATGGTAATTCTCTTTTTAGTTATTTAAAGGAACCTCCATACTGCTCTCCATAGTGAGTGTATCAATTTACCTTCCCACCAATAGTGGAAGAGGGTTCCTTTTGTCCACACCATCCCCGGAATTTGTTGTTTGTAGATTTTCTGATGATGCCGATTCTAACAGGTGTGAGGTCATACCTCATTGTCGTTTGGATTTGCATTTCTCTAATAATTAGTGATGTTGAGCAGCTTTTCATGTGCGTCTTGGCCATCTCTGTGACTTCTTTAAAGAAACGTCTATATAGATCTTCTGCCCATTTTTGTACTGTGTTGTTTTATTAATATTAAGCTGCGTGAGCTGTTTATATATATTGGAGATTAAACCTTTGTCCATTGATTCGTTTGCGAACGTTTTCGCCCATTCTGAGGCTTGCCTTTTTCCATTCCCGTTTTTTTAACCAAAAAAGAAAGAAAGCAAAAGAAGCAGAACACTAATGTGCGTGAAATATGCCTCTTGAAACAGTCGTTTTGAAATATGGACGTCTTTTGCATTTTTTTGGTCCATATATGACCCCAGGATTTGTTTTCAGGGCAGGTGTCATTTACAGGCCTGCAACGATTTTGAATATCCACTGACCATTAGCGCTGGGATTAAAGCTGCTGTTGTGTGAAACGGCCACAAGGTGGCAGCAGTTCTCGCTTACCAAATCTGGTTACTAGGGCCACAGAGCCTCAATGGAAGTCCTGTTCTAGATTGGAATTTAGAATGGAATGTGCCAGGAGAAAGCCCCTCAAGTTTGTCTCACTACTTCTTGTTCGTGTTTTTAATTTAATTTTTTATTTTTTATTACAGCAAGTTTGATGGCAACGTTTGGCTTCTTGTAGGTGTGCAAGATGTGGTTCTTTTACACATATACATAGGTCTGTTCTTCCTGGGACCCTTTTCCCATGTACGTTATGACAGAATGTTGAGTAGTCTTCTCTTGGTATTCCGTAGGTCTTTGGTGATTATATATTTCACCTGTGTTTGTATATGTCTGTTAACCCCGATATCCTAATGAATCCAATCCTCACACCTTTCCATTGGTGAACCATAAGTTTGTTTAATGAATCTGTGACTGCCCTTCTCCGTGGAAATATCTGCCCTGGTATCAATTTTTAGGTAACACCTATAAGTGATATCCTACGATATGTGTCTTTCACTTTCTGACTTACTACAAGTCACGTGATTACCTCTAGACTCATCTACGGTGCTGCAAATGGCATTGTGTCCTTTTTTCCCTTGGCTAATATTCTGTCTTAGCGAGGTCCATTTTCTGCAGTGTGATTCCCTGAGGGCTGAGGATTAGCTGACCTGGGCAGCCTGACCCTGCCGGCAAGCCCTCCCCAGGTGTGCCTGGGTTGAGGTCAATATAAACTGCACTCCAGGCAGCAATAGCCCCTGCAGCTGTGCCTGACTCCATATTCTCTGCCCCGTCAGCAGTCTCGCGGCTGTGCTGGTGGGAGGGTGTGAGGGTCCACGGCTTTGTTGGTGGCCCGGTGTGAGTGGGGCTCTGCTGGACTTTCTGCAGGAGTTGCCAGGCTGCCACCTGTAAAGAAGAGGATGTGTCACCCATAACTTCCACTGGAATTTCTCTCCGGGCTGAGGAAGGAAAAAAAGGAGTGGGTGTCGGGACAGGAGGAGGGGTATCTCAGGCAGGGAAATGGAAAGCTTCCAGAAGAGCGCCCGGGGCCAGGACCATCCTGGCTGGCCTGCAGGCAGCAAGTTGGCCTGCGTGCTGTCGCTGGTGTGGCTCCACGGCCCTTCCTCTAGGCTTTCAAGCCCTTGTACATATTCAGGTGTTTTACCTGGGAAGGGTGGGAACAGTTCAGTAGCAGCTGGCCTGGGGCTCAGCTCACGTTTACTCACAGAGGCCTCGGCATGGTCCCCCAGCTTTGCAGTGAGGACGCTCCTTGCATGGGGGGACGGGGCTGTTGGTTGTATGGAAGATGATTCCCCACCACTGACCAATTTCAGAATTGTTTACTGCTGGAACAAGTGCCTTGGTATGTTTTCCTCTGTATAACTGTTTGGTTTAGGTTTTTTTTTTCTTTCTTGGTTCAAGTTAGATTTTATTCCTCGTTTATGTATTTATAGATATAAGCATGGGAATAATTCATTCATATAAATACATCTGT
This sequence comes from Mesoplodon densirostris, assembly GCF_025265405.1. NCBI lineage: Eukaryota > Metazoa > Chordata > Mammalia > Artiodactyla > Ziphiidae > Mesoplodon > Mesoplodon densirostris. The sequence continues at coordinate 93,473,491 of NC_082672.1, forward strand.
GTGAATGGAAGAACTTTCTTCTGTTTTATTTTTAAAAATTTTGAAATTTAATTTTATTTATTTCTTTATACAGCAGGTTACTATTAGTTATATATTTTATGCATATACATGTATACAGGTCCATCCCAATCTCCCAACTCATCCCACCACCACCACCCCATGGCTTCCCCCACTTGGTGTCCATACGTTTGTTCTCTACCTCTGTGTCTCTATTTCTGTCCTGCATACCAGTTCATCTGTACCATTTTTCTAGGTTCCACCTATATGCATTAATATACAATATTTGTTTTTCTCTTTCTGACTTAGTTCACTCTGTATGACAGTCTCTAGATCCATCGACTTCTCTACAAATGACCCAGTTTCATTCCTTTTTATGGCTGAGCAATATTCCATTTTATATATGTACCACATCTTTATCCATTCGTCTTTCTGTGGGCATTTAGGTTGCTTCCATTACCTGGCTATTGTAAATTGTGCTGCAATGAACATTGTGGTGAATGTGTCTTTTTGATTTATGGTTTTCTCTGGGTATATGCCCAAAAGTTGGATTGCAGGCTCCTATGGTAATTCTCTTCTTAGTTATTTAAAGGAACCTCCATACTGCTCTCCATAGTGAGTGTATCAATTTACCTTCCCACCAATAGTGGAAGAGGGTTCCTTTTGTCCACACCATCCCCGGAATTTGTTGTTTGTAGATTTTCTGATGATGCCGATTCTAACAGGTGTGAGGTCATACCTCATTGTCGTTTGGATTTGCATTTCTCTAATAATTAGTGATGTTGAGCAGCTTTTCATGTGCGTCTTGGCCATCTCTGTGACTTCTTTAAAGAAACGTCTATATAGATCTTCTGCCCATTTTTGTACTGGGTTGTTTGTTTTATTAATATTAAGCTGCGTGAGCTGTTTATATATATTGGAGATTAAACCTTTGTCCATTGATTCGTTTGCGAACGTTTTCGCCCATTCTGAGGCTTGCCTTTTTCCATTCCCGTTTTTTTAACCAAAAAAGAAAGAAAGCAAAAGAAGCAGAACACTAATGTGCGTGAAATATGCCTCTTGAAACAGTCGTTTTGAAATATGGACGTCTTTTGCATTTTTTGGTCCATATATGACCCCAGGATTTGTTTTCAGGGCAGGTGTCATTTACAGGCCTGCAACGATTTTGAATATCCACTGACCATTAGCGCTGGGATTAAAGCTGCTGTTGTGTGAAACGGCCACAAGGTGGCAGCAGTTCTCGCTTACCAAATCTGGTTACTAGGGCCACAGAGCCTCAATGGAAGTCCTGTTCTAGATTGGAATTTAGAATGGAATGTGCCAGGAGAAAGCCCCTCAAGTTTGTCTCACTACTTCTTGTTCGTGTTTTTAATTTAATTTTTTATTTTTTATTACAGCAAGTTTGATGACAACGTTTGGCTTCTTGTAGGTGTGCAAGATGTGGTTCTTTTACACATATACATAGGTCTGTTCTTCCTGGGACCCTTTTCCCATGTACGTTATGACAGAATGTTGAGTAGTCTTCTCTTGGTATTCCGTAGGTCTTTGGTGATTATATATTTCACCTGTGTTTGTATATGTCTGTTAACCCCGATATCCTAATGAATCCAATCCTCACACCTTTCCATTGGTGAACCATAAGTTTGTTTAATGAATCTGTGACTGCCCTTCTCCGTGGAAATATCTGCCCTGGTATCAATTTTTAGGTAACACCTATAAGTGATATCCTACGATATGTGTCTTTCACTTTCTGACTTACTACAAGTCACGTGATTACCTCTAGACTCATCTACGGTGCTTCAAATGGCATTGTGTCCTTTTTTCCCTTGGCTAATATTCTGTCTTAGCGAGGTCCATTTTCTGCAGTGTGATTCCCTGAGGGCTGAGGATTAGCTGACCTGGGCAGCATGACCCTGCCGGCAAGCCCTCCCCAGGTGTGCCTGGGTTGAGGTCAATATAAACTGCACTCCAGGCAGCAATAGCCCCTGCAGCTGTGACTGACTCCATATTCTCTGCCCCGTCAGCAGTCTCGGGGCTGTGCTGGTGGGAGGGTGTGAGGGTCCACGGCTTTGTTGGTGGCCCGGTGTGAGTGGGGCTCTGCTGGACTTTCTGCAGGAGTTGCCAGGCTGCCACCTGTAAAGAAGAGGATGTGTCACCCATAACTTCCACTGGAATTTCTCTCCGGGCTGAGGAAGGAAAAAAAGGAGTGGGGGCCGGGACAGGAGGGGTATCTCAGGCAGGGAAATGGAAAGCTTCCAGAAGAGCGCCCGGGGCCAGGACCATCCTGGCTGGCCTGCAGGCAGCAAGTTGGCCTGCGTGCTGTCGCTGGTGTGGCTCCACGGCCCTTCCTCTAGGCTTTCACGCCCTTGTACATATTCAGGTGTTTTACATGGGAAGGGTGGGAACAGTTCAGTAGCAGCTGGCCTGGGGCTCAGCTCACGTTTACTCACAGAGGCCTCAGCATGGTTCCCCAGCTTTGCAGTGAGGACGCTCCTTGCTTGGGGGAACGGGGCTGTTGGTTGTATGGAAGATTATTCCCCACCACTGACCAATTTCAGAATTGTTTACTGCTGGAACAAGTGCCTTGGTAGTGTTTTCCTCTGTATAACTGTTTGGTTTAGGTTTTTTTTTCTTTCTTGGTTCAAGTTAGATTTTATTCCTCGTTTATGTATTTATAGATATAAGCATGGGAATAATTCATTCATATAAATACATCTGTGTGAATGGAAGAACTTTCTTCTGTTTTATTTTCAAAAATTTTGAAATTTAATTTTATTTATTTCTTTATACAGCAGGTTACTATTAGTTATATATTTTATGCATATACATGTATACAGGTCCATCCCAATCTCCCAACTCATCCCACCACCACCACCCCATGGCTTCCCCCACTTGGTGTCCATACGTTTGTTCTCTACCTCTGTGTCTCTATTTCTGTCCTGCATACCAGTTCATCTGTACCATTTTTCTAGGTTCCACCTATATGCATTAATATACAATATTTGTTTTTCTCTTTCTGACTTAGTTCACTCTGTATGACAGGCTCTAGATCCATCGACTTCTCTACAAATGACCCAGTTTCATTCCTTTTTATGGCTGAGCAATATTCCATTTTATATATGTACCACATCTTTATCCATTCGTCTTTCTGTGGGCATTTAGGTTGCTTCCATTACCTGGCTATTGTAAATTGTGCTGCAATGAACATTGTGGTGAATGTGTCTTTTTGATTTATGGTTTTCTCTGGGTATATGCCCAAAAGTTGGATTGCAGGCTCCTATGGTAATTCTCTTTTTAGTTATTTAAAGGAACCTCCATACTGCTCTCCATAGTGAGTGTATCAATTTACCTTCCCACCAATAGTGGAAGAGGGTTCCTTTTGTCCACACCATCCCCGGAATTTGTTGTTTGTAGATTTGCTGATGATGCCGATTCTAACAGGTGTGAGGTCATACCTCATTGTCGTTTGGATTTGCATTTCTCTAATAATTAGTGATGTTGAGCAGCTTTTCATGTGCGTCTTGGCCATCTCTGTGACTTCTTTAAAGAAACGTCTATATAGATCTTCTGCCCATTTTTGTACTGGGTTGTTTGTTTTATTAATATTAAGCTGCGTGAGCTGTTTATATATATTGGAGATTAAACCTTTGTCCATTGATTCGTTTGCGAACGTTTTCGCCCATTCTGAGGCTTGCCTTTTTCCATTCCCGTTTTTTTAACCAAAAAAGAAAGAAAGCAAAAGAAGCAGAACACTAATGTGCGTGAAATATGCCTCTTGAAACAGTCGTTTTGAAATATGGACGTCTTTTGCATTTTTTGGTCCGTATATGACCCCAGGATTTGTTTTCAGGGCAGGTGTCATTTACAGGCCTGCAACGATTTTGAATATCCACTGACCATTAGCGCTGGGATTAAAGCTGCTGTTGTGTGAAACGGCCACAAGGTGGCAGCAGTTCTCGCTTACCAAATCTGGTTACTAGGGCCACAGAGCCTCAATGGAAGTCCTGTTCTAGATTGGAATTTAGAATGGAATGTGCCAGGAGAAAGCCCCTCAAGTTTGTCTCACTACTTCTTGTTCGTGTTTTTAATTTAATTTTTTATTTTTTATTACAGCAAGTTTGATGACAACGTTTGGCTTGTTGTAGGTGTGCAAGATGTGGTTCTTTTACACATATACATAGGTCTGTTCTTCCTGGGACCCTTTTCCCATGTACGTTATGACAGAATGTTGAGTAGTCTTCTCTTGGTATTCCGTAGGTCTTTGGTGATTATATATTTCACCTGTGTTTGTATATGTCTGTTAACCCCGATATCCTAATGAATCCAATCCTCACACCTTTCCATTGGTGAACCATAAGTTTGTTTAATGAATCTGTGACTGCCCTTCTCCGTGGAAATATCTGCCCTGGTATCAATTTTTAGGTAACACCTATAAGTGATATCCTACGATATGTGTCTTTCACTTTCTGACTTACTACAAGTCACGTGATTACCTCTAGACTCATCTACGGTGCTGCAAATGGCATTGTGTCCTTTTTCCCTTGGCTAATATTCTGTCTTAGCGAGGTCCATTTTCTGCAGTGTGATTCCCTGAGGGCTGAGGATTAGCTGACCTGGGCAGCCTGACCCTGCCGGCAAGCCCTCCCCAGGTGTGCCTGGGTTGAGGTCAATATAAACTGCACTCCAGGCAGCAATAGCCCCTGCAGCTGTGCCTGACTCCATATTCTCTGCCCCGTCAGCAGTCTCGGGGCTGTGCTGGTGGGAGGGTGTGAGGGTCCACGGCTTTGTTGGTGGCCCGGTGTGAGTGGGGCTCTGTTGGACTTTCTGCAGGAGTTGCCAGGCTGCCACCTGTAAAGAAGAGGATGTGTCACACATAACTTCCACTGGAATTTCTCTCCGGGCTGAGGAAGGAAAAAAAGGAGTGGGTGTCGGGACAGGAGGGGTATCTCAGGCAGGGAAATGGAAAGCTTCCAGAAGAGCGCCCGGGGCCAGGACCATCCTGGCTGGCCTGCCGGCAGCAAGTTGGCCTGCGTGCTGTCGCTGGTGTGGCTCCACGGCCCTTCCTCTAGGCTTTCAAGCCCTTGTACATATTCAGGTGTTTTACCTGGGAAGGGTGGGAACAGTTCAGTAGCAGCTGGCCTGGGGCTCAGCTCACGTTTACTCACAGAGGCCTCGGCATGGTCCCCCAGCTTTGCAGTGAGGACGCTCCTTGCATGGGGGGACGGGGCTGTTGGTTGTATGGAAGATGATTCCCCACCACTGACCAATTTCAGAATTGTTTACTGCTGGAACAAGTGCCTTGGTAGTGTTTTCCTCTGTATAACTGTTTGGTTTAGGTTTTTTTTTTCTTTCTTGGTTCAAGTTAGATTTTATTCCTCGTTTATGTATTTATAGATATAAGCATGGGAATAATTCATTCATATAAATACATCTGTGTGAATGGAAGAACTTTCTTCTGTTTTATTTTTAAAAATTTTGAAATTTAATTTTATTTATTTCTTTATACAGCAGGTTACTATTAGTTATATATTTTATGCATATACATGTATACAGGTCCATCCCAATCTCCCAACTCATCCCACCACCACCACCCCATGGCTTCCCCCACTTGGTGTCCATACGTTTGTTCTCTACCTCTGTGTCTCTATTTCTGTCCTGCATACCAGTTCATCTGTACCATTTTTCTAGGTTCCACCTATATGCATTAATATACAATATTTGTTTTTCTCTTTCTGACCTAGTTCACTCTGTATGACAGTCTCTAGATCCATCGACTTCTCTACAAATGACCCAGTTTCATTCCTTTTTATGGCTGAGCAATATTCCATTTTATATATGTACCACATCTTTATCCATTCGTCTTTCTGTGGGCATTTAGGTTGCTTCCATTACCTGGCTATTGTAAATTGTGCTGCAATGAACATTGTGGTGAATGTGTCTTTTTGATTTATGGTTTTCTCTGGGTATATGCCCAAAAGTTGGATTGCAGGCTCCTATGGTAATTCTCTTCTTAGTTATTTAAAGGAACCTCCATACTGCTCTCCATAGTGAGTGTATCAATTTACCTTCCCACCAATAGTGGAAGAGGGTTCCTTTTGTCCACACCATCCCCGGAATTTGTTGTTTGTAGATTTGCTGATGATGCCGATTCTAACAGGTGTGAGGTCATACCTCATTGTCGTTTGGATTTGCATTTCTCTAATAATTAGTGATGTTGAGCAGCTTTTCATGTGCGTCTTGGCCATCTCTGTGACTTCTTTAAAGAAACGTCTATATAGATCTTCTGCCCATTTTTGTACTGGGTTGTTTGTTTTATTAATATTAAGCTGCGTGAGCTGTTTATATATATTGGAGATTAAACCTTTGTCCATTGATTCGTTTGCGAACGTTTTCGCCCATTCTGAGGCTTGCCTTTTTCCATTCCCGTTTTTTTAACCAAAAAAGAAAGAAAGCAAAAGAAGCAGAACACTAATGTGCGTGAAATATGCCTCTTGAAACAGTCGTTTTGAAATATGGACGTCTTTTGAATTTTTTGGTCGGTATATGACCCCAGGATTTGTTTTCAGGGCAGGTGTCATTTACAGGCCTGCAACGATTTTGAATATCCACTGACCATTAGCGCTGGGATTAAAGCTGCTGTTGTGTGAAACGGCCACAAGGTGGCAGCAGTTCTCGCTTACCAAATCTGGTTACTAGGGCCACAGAGCCTCAATGGAAGTCCTGTTCTAGATTGGAATTTAGAATGGAATGTGCCAGGAGAAAGCCCCTCAAGTTTGTCTCACTACTTCTTGTTCGTGTTTTTAATTTAATTTTTTATTTTTTATTACAGCAAGTTTGATGACAACGTTTGGCTTGTTGTAGGTGTGCAAGATGTGGTTCTTTTACACATATACATAGGTCTGTTCTTCCTGGGACCCTTTTCCCATGTACGTTATGACAGAATGTTGAGTAGTCTTCTCTTGGTATTCCGTAGGTCTTTGGTGATTATATATTTCACCTGTGTTTGTATATGTCTGTTAACCCCGATATCCTAATGAATCCAATCCTCACACCTTTCCATTGGTGAACCATAAGTTTGTTTAATGAATCTGTGACTGCCCTTCTCCGTGGAAATATCTGCCCTGGTATCAATTTTTAGGTAACACCTATAAGTGATATCCTACGATATGTGTCTTTCACTTTCTGACTTACTACAAGTCACGTGATTACCTCTAGACTCATCTACGGTGCTGCAAATGGCATTGTGTCCTTTTTTCCCTTGGCTAATATTCTGTCTTAGCGAGGTCCATTTTCTGCAGTGTGATTCCCTGAGGGCTGAGGATTAGCTGACCTGGGCAGCATGACCCTGCCGGCAAGCCCTCCCCAGGTGTGCCTGGGTTGAGGTCAATATAAACTGCACTCCAGGCAGCAATAGCCCCTGCAGCTGTGCCTGACTCCATATTCTCTGCCCCGTCAGCAGTCTCGGGGCTGTGCTGGTGGGAGGGTGTGAGGGTCCACGGCTTTGTTGGTGGCCCGGTGTGAGTGGGGCTCTGCTGGACTTTCTGCAGGAGTTGCCAGGCTGCCACCTGTAAAGAAGAGGATGTGTCACCCATAACTTCCACTGGAATTTCTCTCCGGGCTGAGGAAGGAAACAAAGGAGTGGGGGCCGGGACAGGAGGGGTATCTCAGGCAGGGAAATGGAAAGCTTCCAGAAGAGCGCCCGGGGCCAGGAGCATCCTGGCTGGCCTGCAGGCAGCAAGTTGGCCTGCGTGCTGTCGCTGGTGTGGCTCCACGGCCCTTCCTCCAGGCTTTCAAGCCCTTGTACATATTCAGGTGTTTTACCTGGGAAGGGTGGGAACAGTTCAGTAGCAGCTGGCCTGGGGCTCAGCTCACGTTTACTCACAGAGGCCTCGGCATGGTCCCCCAGCTTTGCAGTGAGGACGCTCCTTGCATGGGGGGACGGGGCTGTTGGTTGTATGGAAGATGATTCCCCACCACTGACCAATTTCAGAATTGTTTACTGCTGGAACAAGTGCCTTGGTAGTGTTTTCCTCTGTATAACTGTTTGGTTTAGGTTTTTTTTTTCTTTCTTGGTTCAAGTTAGATTTTATTCCTCGTTTATGTATTTATAGATATAAGCATGGGAATAATTCATTCATATAAATACATCTGTGTGAATGGAAGAACTTTCTTCTGTTTTATTTTTAAAAATTTTGAAATTTAATTTTATTTATTTCTTTATACAGCAGGTTACTATTAGTTATATATTTTATGCATATACATGTATACAGGTCGATCCCAATCTCCCAACTCATCCCACCACCACCACCCCATGGCTTCCCCCACTTGGTGTCCATACGTTTGTTCTCTACCTCTGTGTCTCTATTTCTGTCCTGCATACCAGTTCATCTGTACCATTTTTCTAGGTTCCACCTATATGCATTAATATACAATATTTGTTTTTCTCTTTCTGACTTAGTTCACTCTGTATGACAGTCTCTAGATCCATCGACTTCTCTACAAATGACCCAGTTTCATTCCTTTTTATGGCTGAGCAATATTCCATTTTATATATGTACCACATCTTTATCCATTCGTCTTTCTGTGGGCATTTAGGTTGCTTCCATTACCTGGCTATTGTAAATTGTGCTGCAATGAACATTGTGGTGAATGTGTCTTTTTGATTTATGGTTTTCTCTGGGTATATGCCCAAAAGTTGGATTGCAGGCTCCTATGGTAATTCTCTTCTTAGTTATTTAAAGGAACCTCCATACTGCTCTCCATAATGAGTGTATCAATTTACCTTCCCACCAATAGTGGAAGAGGGTTCCTTTTGTCCACACCATCCCCGGAATTTGTTGTTTGTAGATTTTCTGATGATGCCGATTCTAACAGGTGTGAGGTCATACCTCATTGTCGTTTGGATTTGCATTTCTCTAATAATTAGTGATGTTGAGCAGCTTTTCATGTGCGTCTTGGCCATCTCTGTGACTTCTTTAAAGAAACGTCTATATAGATCTTCTGCCCATTTTTGTACTGGGTTGTTTGTTTTATTAATATTAAGCTGCGTGAGCTGTTTATATATATTGGAGATTAAACCTTTGTCCATTGATTCGTTTGCGAACGTTTTCGCCCATTCTGAGGCTTGCCTTTTTCCATTCCCGTTTTTTTAACCAAAAAAGAAAGAAAGCAAAAGAAGCAGAACACTAATGTGCGTGAAATATGCCTCTTGAAACAGTCGTTTTGAAATATGGACGTCTTTTGAATTTTTTGGTCGGTATATGACCCCAGGATTTGTTTTCAGGGCAGCTGTCATTTACAGGCCTGCAACGATTTTGAATATCCACTGACCATTAGCGCTGGGATTAAAGCTGCTGTTGTGTGAAACGGCCACAAGGTGGCAGCAGTTCTCGCTTACCAAATCTGGTTACTAGGGCCACAGAGCCTCAATGGAAGTCCTGTTCTAGATTGGAATTTAGAATGGAATGTGCCAGGAGAAAGCCCCTCAAGTTTGTCTCACTACTTCTTGTTCGTGTTTTTAATTTAATTTTTTTATTTTTTATTACAGCAAGTTTGATGACAACGTTTGGCTTGTTGTAGGTGTGCAAGATGTGGTTCTTTTACACATATACATAGGTCTGTTCTTCCTGGGACCCTTTTCCCATGTACGTTATGACAGAATGTTGAGTAGTCTTCTCTTGGTATTCCGTAGGTCTTTGGTGATTATATATTTCACCTGTGTTTGTATATGTCTGTTAACCCCGATATCCTAATGAATCCAATCCTCACACCTTTCCATTGGTGAACCATAAGTTTGTTTAATGAATCTGTGACTGCCCTTCTCCGTGGAAATATCTGCCCTGGTATCAATTTTTAGGTAACACCTATAAGTGATATCCTACGATATGTGTCTTTCACTTTCTGACTTACTACAAGTCACGTGATTACCTCTAGACTCATCTACGGTGCTGCAAATGGCATTGTGTCCTTTTTTCCCTTGGCTAATATTCTGTCTTAGCGAGGTCCATTTTCTGCAGTGTGATTCCCTGAGGGCTGAGGATTAGCTGACCTGGGCAGCCTGACCCTGCCGGCAAGCCCTCCCCAGGTGTGCCTGGGTTGAGGTCAATATAAACTGCACTCCAGGCAGCAATAGCCCCTGCAGCTGTGCCTGACTCCATATTCTCTGCCCCGTCAGGAGTCTCGGGGCTGTGCTGGTGGGAGGGTGTGAGGGTCCACGGCTTTGTTGGTGGCCCGGTGTGAGTGGGGCTCTGCTGGACTTTCGGCAGGAGTTGCCAGGCTGCCACCTGTAAAGAAGAGGATGTGTCACCCATAACTTCCACTGGAATTTCTCTCCGGGCTGAGGAAGGAAACAAAGGAGTGGGTGTCGGGACAGGAGGGGTATCTCAGGCAGGGAAATGGAAAGCTTCCAGAAGAGCGCCCGGGGCCAGGAGCATCCTGGCTGGCCTGCAGGCAGCAAGTTGGCCTGCGTGCTGTCGCTGGTGTGGCTCCACGGCCCTTCCTCTAGGCTTTCAAGCCCTTGTACATATTCAGGTGTTTTACATGGGAAGGGTGGGAACAGTTCAGTAGCAGCTGGCCTGGGGCTCAGCTCACGTTTACTCACAGAGGCCTCGGCATGGTCCCCCAGCTTTGCAGTGAGGACGCTCCTTGCATGGGGGGACGGGGCTGTTGGTTGTATGGAAGATGATTCCCCACCACTGACCAATTTCAGAATTGTTTACTGCTGGAACAAGTGCCTTGGTAGTGTTTTCCTCTGTATAACTGTTTGGTTTAGGTTTTTTTTTTCTTTCTTGGTTCAAGTTAGATTTTATTCCTCGTTTATGTATTTATAGATATAAGCATGGGAATAATTCATTCATATAAATACATCTGTGTGAATGGAAGAACTTTCTTCTGTTTTATTTTCAAAAATTTTGAAATTTAATTTTATTTATTTCTTTATACAGCAGGTTACTATTAGTTATATATTTTATGCATATACATGTATACAGGTCCATCCCAATCTCCCAACTCATCCCACCACCATCACCCCATGGCTTCCCCCACTTGGTGTCCATACGTTTGTTCTCTACCTCTGTGTCTCTATTTCTGTCCTGCATACCAGTTCATCTGTACCATTTTTCTAGGTTCCACCTATATGCATTAATATACAATATTTGTTTTTCTCTTTCTGACCTAGTTCACTCTGTATGACAGTCTCTACATCCATCGACTTCTCTACAAATGACCCAGTTTCATTCCTTTTTATGGCTGAGCAATATTCCATTTTATATATGTACCACATCTTTATCCATTCGTCTTTCTGTGGGCATTTAGGTTGCTTCCATTACCTGGCTATTGTAAATTGTGCTGCAATGAACATTGTGGTGAATGTGTCTTTTTGATTTATGGTTTTCTCTGGGTATATGCCCAAAAGTTGGATTGCAGGCTCCTATGGTAATTCTCTTCTTAGTTATTTAAAGGAACCTCCATACTGCTCTCCATAGTGAGTGTATCAATTTACCTTCCCACCAATAGTGGAAGAGGGTTCCTTTTGTCCACACCATCCCCGGAATTTGTTGTTTGTAGATTTGCTGATGATGCCGATTCTAACAGGTGTGAGGTCATACCTCATTGTCGTTTGGATTTGCATTTCTCTAATAATTAGTGATGTTGAGCAGCTTTTCATGTGCGTCTTGGCCATCTCTGTGACTTCTTTAAAGAAACGTCTATATAGATCTTCTGCCCATTTTTGTACTGGGTTGTTTGTTTTATTAATATTAAGCTGCGTGAGCTGTTTATATATATTGGAGATTAAACCTTTGTCCATTGATTCGTTTGCGAACGTTTTCGCCCATTCTGAGGCTTGCCTTTTTCCATTCCCGTTTTTTTAACCAAAAAAGAAAGAAAGCAAAAGAAGCAGAACACTAATGTGCGTGAAATATGCCTCTTGAAACAGTCGTTTTGAAATATGGACGTCTTTTGCATTTTTTGGTCGGTATATGACCCCAGGATTTGTTTTCAGGGCAGGTGTCATTTACAGGCCTGCAACGATTTTGAATATCCACTGACCATTAGCGCTGGGATTAAAGCTGCTGTTGTGTGAAACGGCCACAAGGTGGCAGCAGTTCTCGCTTACCAAATCTGGTTACTAGGGCCACAGAGCCTCAATGGAAGTCCTGTTCTAGATTGGAATTTAGAATGGAATGTGCCAGGAGAAAGCCCCTCAAGTTTGTCTCACTACTTCTTGTTCGTGTTTTTAATTTAATTTTTTATTTTTTATTACAGCAAGTTTGATGACAACGTTTGGCTTGTTGTAGGTGTGCAAGATGTGGTTCTTTTACACATATACATAGGTCTGTTCTTCCTGGGACCCTTTTCCCATGTACGTTATGACAGAATGTTGAGTAGTCTTCTCTTGGTATTCCGTAGGTCTTTGGTGATTATATATTTCACCTGTGTTTGTATATGTCTGTTAACCCCGATATCCTAATGAATCCAATCCTCACACCTTTCCATTGGTGAACCATAAGTTTGTTTAATGAATCTGTGACTGCCCTTCTCCGTGGAAATATCTGCCCTGGTATCAATTTTTAGGTAACACCTATAAGTGATATCCTACGATATGTGTCTTTCACTTTCTGACTTACTACAAGTCACGTGATTACCTCTAGACTCATCTACGGTGCTGCAAATGGCATTGTGTCCTTTTTTCCCTTGGCTAATATTCTGTCTTAGCGAGGTCCATTTTCTGCAGTGTGATTCCCTGAGGGCTGAGGATTAGCTGACCTGGGCAGCCTGACCCTGCCGGCAAGCCCTCCCCAGGTGTGCCTGGGTTGAGGTCAATATAAACTGCACTCCAGGCAGCAATAGCCCCTGCAGCTGTGCCTGACTCCATATTCTCTGCCCCGTCAGCAGTCTCGGGGCTGTGCTGGTGGGAGGGTGTGAGGGTCCATGGCTTTGTTGGTGGCCCGGTGTGAGTGGGGCTCTGCTGGACTTTCTGCAGGAGTTGCCAGGCTGCCACCTGTAAAGAAGAGGATGTGTCACCCATAACTTCCACTGGAATTTCTCTCCGGGCTGAGGAAGGAAACAAAGGAGTGGGGGCCGGGACAGGAGGGGTATCTCAGGCAGGGAAATGGAAAGCTTCCAGAAGAGCGCCCGGGGCCAGGACCATCCTGGCTGGCCTGCAGGCAGCAAGTTGGCCTGCGTGCTGTCGCTGGTGTGGCTCCACGGCCCTTCCTCTAGGCTTTCAAGCCCTTGTACATATTCAGGTGTTTTACATGGGAAGGGTGGGAACAGTTCAGTAGCAGCTGGCCTGGGGCTCAGCTCACGTTTACTCACAGAGGCCTCGGCATGGTCCCCCAGCTTTGCAGTGAGGACGCTCCTTGCATGGGGGGACGGGGCTGTTGGTTGTATGGAAGATGATTCCCCACCACTGACCAATTTCAGAATTGTTTACTGCTGGAACAAGTGCCTTGGTAGTGTTTTCCTCTGTATAACTGTTTGGTTTAGGTTTTTTTTTTCTTTCTTGGTTCAAGTTAGATTTTATTCCTCGTTTATGTATTTATAGATATAAGCATGGGAATAATTCATTCATATAAATACATCTGTGTGAATGGAAGAACTTTCTTCTGTTTTATTTTCAAAAATTTTGAAATTTAATTTTATTTATTTCTTTATACAGCAGGTTACTATTAGTTATATATTTTATGCATATACATGTATACAGGTCCATCCCAATCTCCCAACTCATCCCACCACCACCACCCCATGGCTTCCCCCACTTGGTGTCCATACGTTTGTTCTCTACCTCTGTGTCTCTATTTCTGTCCTGCATACCAGTTCATCTGTACCATTTTTCTAGGTTCCACCTATATGCATTAATATACAATATTTGTTTTTCTCTTTCTGACTTAGTTCACTCTGTATGACAGGCTCTAGATCCATCGACTTCTCTACAAATGACCCAGTTTCATTCCTTTTTATGGCTGAGCAATATTCCATTTTATATATGTACCACATCTTTATCCATTCGTCTTTCTGTGGGCATTTAGGTTGCTTCCATTACCTGGCTATTGTAAATTGTGCTGCAATGAACATTGTGGTGAATGTGTCTTTTTGATTTATGGTTTTCTCTGGGTATATGCCCAAAAGTTGGATTGCAGGCTCCTATGGTAATTCTCTTTTTAGTTATTTAAAGGAACCTCCATACTGCTCTCCATAGTGAGTGTATCAATTTACCTTCCCACCAATAGTGGAAGAGGGTTCCTTTTGTCCACACCATCCCCGGAATTTTTTGTTTGTAGATTTGCTGATGATGCCGATTCTAACAGGTGTGAGGTCATACCTCATTGTCGTTTGGATTTGCATTTCTCTAATAATTAGTGATGTTGAGCAGCTTTTCATGTGCGTCTTGGCCATCTCTGTGACTTCTTTAAAGAAACGTCTATATAGATCTTCTGCCCATTTTTGTACTGGGTTGTTTGTTTTATTAATATTAAGCTGCGTGAGCTGTTTATATATATTGGAGATTAAACCTTTGTCCATTGATTCGTTTGCGAACGTTTTCGCCCATTCTGAGGCTTGCCTTTTTCCATTCCCGTTTTTTTAACCAAAAAAGAAAGAAAGCAAAAGAAGCAGAACACTAATGTGCGTGAAATATGCCTCTTGAAACAGTCGTTTTGAAATATGGACGTCTTTTGCATTTTTTGGTCCATATATGACCCCAGGATTTGTTTTCAGGGCAGGTGTCATTTACAGGCCTGCAACGATTTTGAATATCCACTGACCATTAGCGCTGGGATTAAAGCTGCTGTTGTGTGAAACGGCCACAAGGTGGCAGCAGTTCTCGCTTACCAAATCTGGTTACTAGGGCCACAGAGCCTCAATGGAAGTCCTGTTCTAGATTGGAATTTAGAATGGAATGTGCCAGGAGAAAGCCCCTCAAGTTTGTCTCACTACTTCTTGTTCGTGTTTTTAATTTAATTTTTTATTTTTTATTACAGCAAGTTTGATGACAACGTTTGGCTTGTTGTAGGTGTGCAAGATGTGGTTCTTTTACACATATACATAGGTCTGTTCTTCCTGGGACCCTTTTCCCATGTACGTTATGACAGAATGTTGAGTAGTCTTCTCTTGGTATTCCGTAGGTCTTTGGTGATTATATATTTCACCTGTGTTTGTATATGTCTGTTAACCCCGATATCCTAATGAATCCAATCCTCACACCTTTCCATTGGTGAACCATAAGTTTGTTTAATGAATCTGTGACTGCCCTTCTCCGTGGAAATATCTGCCCTGGTATCAATTTTTAGGTAACACCTATAAGTGATATCCTACGATATGTGTCTTTCACTTTCTGACTTACTACAAGTCACGTGATTACCTCTAGACTCATCTACGGTGCTGCAAATGGCATTGTGTCCTTTTTTCCCTTGGCTAATATTCTGTCTTAGCGAGGTCCATTTTCTGCAGTGTGATTCCCTGAGGGCTGAGGATTAGCTGACCTGGGCAGCCTGACCCTGCCGGCAAGCCCTCCCCAGGTGTGCCTGGGTTGAGGTCAATATAAACTGCACTCCAGGCAGCAATAGCCCCTGCAGCTGTGCCTGACTCCATATTCTCTGCCCCGTCAGCAGTCTCGGGGCTGTGCTGGTGGGAGGGTGTGAGGGTCCACGGCTTTGTTGGTGGCCCGGTGTGAGTGGGGCTCTGCTGGACTTTCTGCAGGAGTTGCCAGGCTGCCACCTGTAAAGAAGAGGATGTGTCACCCATAACTTCCACTGGAATTTCTCTCCGGGCTGAGGAAGGAAAAAAAGGAGTGGGTGTCGGGACAGGAGGGGTATCTCAGGCAGGGAAATGGAAAGCTTCCAGAAGAGCGCCCGGGGCCAGGACCATCCTGGCTGGCCTGCAGGCAGCAAGTTGGCCTGCGTGCTGTCGCTGGTGTGGCTCCACGGCCCTACCTCCAGGCTTTCAAGCCCTTGTACATATTCAGGTGTTTTACCTGGGAAGGGTGGGAACAGTTCAGTAGCAGCTGGCCTGGGGCTCAGCTCACGTTTACTCACAGAGGCCTCGGCATGGTCCCCCAGCTTTGCAGTGAGGACGCTCCTTGCATGGGGGGACGGGGCTGTTGGTTGTATGGAAGATGATTCCCCACCACTGACCAATTTCAGAATTGTTTACTGCTGGAACAAGTGCCTTGGTAGTGTTTTCCTCTGTATAACTGTTTGGTTTAGGTTTTTTTTTTCTTTCTTGGTTCAAGTTAGATTTTATTCCTCGTTTATGTATTTATAGATATAAGCATGGGAATAATTCATTCATATAAATACATCTGTGTGAATGGAAGAACTTTCTTCTGTTTTATTTTTAAAAATTTTGAAATTTAATTTTATTTATTTCTTTATACAGCAGGTTACTATTAGTTATATATTTTATGCATATACATGTATACAGGTCGATCCCAATCTCCCAACTCATCCCACCACCACCACCCCATGGCTTCCCCCACTTGGTGTCCATACGTTTGTTCTCTACCTCTGTGTCTCTATTTCTGTCCTGCATACCAGTTCATCTGTACCATTTTTCTAGGTTCCACCTATATGCATTAATATACAATATTTGTTTTTCTCTTTCTGACTTAGTTCACTCTGTATGACAGTCTCTAGATCCATCGACTTCTCTACAAATGACCCAGTTTCATTCCTTTTTATGGCTGAGCAATATTCCATTTTATATATGTACCACATCTTTATCCATTCGTCTTTCTGTGGGCATTTAGGTTGCTTCCATTACCTGGCTATTGTAAATTGTGCTGCAATGAACATTGTGGTGAATGTGTCTTTTTGATTTATGGTTTTCTCTGGGTATATGCCCAAAAGTTGGATTGCAGGCTCCTATGGTAATTCTCTTCTTAGTTATTTAAAGGAACCTCCATACTGCTCTCCATAATGAGTGTATCAATTTACCTTCCCACCAATAGTGGAAGAGGGTTCCTTTTGTCCACACCATCCCCGGAATTTGTTGTTTGTAGATTTTCTGATGATGCCGATTCTAACAGGTGTGAGGTCATACCTCATTGTCGTTTGGATTTGCATTTCTCTAATAATTAGTGATGTTGAGCAGCTTTTCATGTGCGTCTTGGCCATCTCTGTGACTTCTTTAAAGAAACGTCTATATAGATCTTCTGCCCATTTTTGTACTGGGTTGTTTGTTTTATTAATATTAAGCTGCGTGAGCTGTTTATATATATTGGAGATTAAACCTTTGTCCATTGATTCGTTTGCGAACGTTTTCGCCCATTCTGAGGCTTGCCTTTTTCCATTCCCGTTTTTTTAACCAAAAAAGAAAGAAAGCAAAAGAAGCAGAACACTAATGTGCGTGAAATATGCCTCTTGAAACAGTCGTTTTGAAATATGGACGTCTTTTGAATTTTTTGGTCGGTATATGACCCCAGGATTTGTTTTCAGGGCAGCTGTCATTTACAGGCCTGCAACGATTTTGAATATCCACTGACCATTAGCGCTGGGATTAAAGCTGCTGTTGTGTGAAACGGCCACAAGGTGGCAGCAGTTCTCGCTTACCAAATCTGGTTACTAGGGCCACAGAGCCTCAATGGAAGTCCTGTTCTAGATTGGAATTTAGAATGGAATGTGCCAGGAGAAAGCCCCTCAAGTTTGTCTCACTACTTCTTGTTCGTGTTTTTAATTTAATTTTTTTATTTTTTATTACAGCAAGTTTGATGACAACGTTTGGCTTGTTGTAGGTGTGCAAGATGTGGTTCTTTTACACATATACATAGGTCTGTTCTTCCTGGGACCCTTTTCCCATGTACGTTATGACAGAATGTTGAGTAGTCTTCTCTTGGTATTCCGTAGGTCTTTGGTGATTATATATTTCACCTGTGTTTGTATATGTCTGTTAACCCCGATATCCTAATGAATCCAATCCTCACACCTTTCCATTGGTGAACCATAAGTTTGTTTAATGAATCTGTGACTGCCCTTCTCCGTGGAAATATCTGCCCTGGTATCAATTTTTAGGTAACACCTATAAGTGATATCCTACGATATGTGTCTTTCACTTTCTGACTTACTACAAGTCACGTGATTACCTCTAGACTCATCTACGGTGCTGCAAATGGCATTGTGTCCTTTTTTCCCTTGGCTAATATTCTGTCTTAGCGAGGTCCATTTTCTGCAGTGTGATTCCCTGAGGGCTGAGGATTAGCTGACCTGGGCAGCCTGACCCTGCCGGCAAGCCCTCCCCAGGTGTGCCTGGGTTGAGGTCAATATAAACTGCACTCCAGGCAGCAATAGCCCCTGCAGCTGTGCCTGACTCCATATTCTCTGCCCCGTCAGGAGTCTCGGGGCTGTGCTGGTGGGAGGGTGTGAGGGTCCACGGCTTTGTTGGTGGCCCGGTGTGAGTGGGGCTCTGCTGGACTTTCGGCAGGAGTTGCCAGGCTGCCACCTGTAAAGAAGAGGATGTGTCACCCATAACTTCCACTGAAATTTCTCTCCGGGCTGAGGAAGGAAAAAAAGGAGTGGGTGTCGGGACAGGAGGGGTATCTCAGGCAGGGAAATGGAAAGCTTCCAGAAGAGCGCCCGGGGCCAGGAGCATCCTGGCTGGCCTGCAGGCAGCAAGTTGGCCTGCGTGCTGTCGCTGGTGTGGCTCCACGGCCCTTCCTCTAGGCTTTCAAGCCCTTGTACATATTCAGGTGTTTTACATGGGAAGGGTGGGAACAGTTCAGTAGCAGCTGGCCTGGGGCTCAGCTCACGTTTACTCACAGAGGCCTCGGCATGGTCCCCCAGCTTTGCAGTGAGGACGCTCCTTGCATGGGGGGACGGGGCTGTTGGTTGTATGGAAGATGATTCCCCACCACTGACCAATTTCAGAATTGTTTACTGCTGGAACAAGTGCCTTGGTAGTGTTTTCCTCTGTATAACTGTTTGGTTTAGGTTTTTTTTTTCTTTCTTGGTTCAAGTTAGATTTTATTCCTCGTTTATGTATTTATAGATATAAGCATGGGAATAATTCATTCATATAAATACATCTGTGTGAATGGAAGAACTTTCTTCTGTTTTATTTTCAAAAATTTTGAAATTTAATTTTATTTATTTCTTTATACAGCAGGTTACTATTAGTTATATATTTTATGCATATACATGTATACAGGTCCATCCCAATCTCCCAACTCATCCCACCACCATCACCCCATGGCTTCCCCCACTTGGTGTCCATACGTTTGTTCTCTACCTCTGTGTCTCTATTTCTGTCCTGCATACCAGTTCATCTGTACCATTTTTCTAGGTTCCACCTATATGCATTAATATACAATATTTGTTTTTCTCTTTCTGACCTAGTTCACTCTGTATGACAGTCTCTAGATCCATCGACTTCTCTACAAATGACCCAGTTTCATTCCTTTTTATGGCTGAGCAATATTCCATTTTATATATGTACCACATCTTTATCCATTCGTCTTTCTGTGGGCATTTAGGTTGCTTCCATTACCTGGCTATTGTAAATTGTGCTGCAATGAACATTGTGGTGAATGTGTCTTTTTGATTTATGGTTTTCTCTGGGTATATGCCCAAAAGTTGGATTGCAGGCTCCTATGGTAATTCTCTTCTTAGTTATTTAAAGGAACCTCCATACTGCTCTCCATAGTGAGTGTATCAATTTACCTTCCCACCAATAGTGGAAGAGGGTTCCTTTTGTCCACACCATCCCCGGAATTTGTTGTTTGTAGATTTGCTGATGATGCCGATTCTAACAGGTGTGAGGTCATACCTCATTGTCGTTTGGATTTGCATTTCTCTAATAATTAGTGATGTTGAGCAGCTTTTCATGTGCGTCTTGGCCATCTCTGTGACTTCTTTAAAGAAACGTCTATATAGATCTTCTGCCCATTTTTGTACTGGGTTGTTTGTTTTATTAATATTAAGCTGCGTGAGCTGTTTATATATATTGGAGATTAAACCTTTGTCCATTGATTCGTTTGCGAACGTTTTCGCCCATTCTGAGGCTTGCCTTTTTCCATTCCCGTTTTTTTAACCAAAAAAGAAAGAAAGCAAAAGAAGCAGAACACTAATGTGCGTGAAATATGCCTCTTGAAACAGTCGTTTTGAAATATGGACGTCTTTTGCATTTTTTGGTCGGTATATGACCTCAGGATTTGTTTTCAGGGCAGGTGTCATTTACAGGCCTGCAACGATTTTGAATATCCACTGACCATTAGCGCTGGGATTAAAGCTGCTGTTGTGTGAAACGGCCACAAGGTGGCAGCAGTTCTCGCTTACCAAATCTGGTTACTAGGGCCACAGAGCCTCAATGGAAGTCCTGTTCTAGATTGGAATTTAGAATGGAATGTGCCAGGAGAAAGCCCCTCAAGTTTGTCTCACTACTTCTTGTTCGTGTTTTTAATTTAATTTTTTATTTTTTATTACAGCAAGTTTGATGACAACGTTTGGCTTGTTGTAGGTGTGCAAGATGTGGTTCTTTTACACATATACATAGGTCTGTTCTTCCTGGGACCCTTTTCCCATGTACGTTATGACAGAATGTTGAGTAGTCTTCTCTTGGTATTCCGTAGGTCTTTGGTGATTATATATTTCACCTGTGTTTGTATATGTCTGTTAACCCCGATATCCTAATGAATCCAATCCTCACACCTTTCCATTGGTGAACCATAAGTTTGTTTAATGAATCTGTGACTGCCCTTCTCCGTGGAAATATCTGCCCTGGTATCAATTTTTAGGTAACACCTATAAGTGATATCCTACGATATGTGTCTTTCACTTTCTGACTTACTACAAGTCACGTGATTACCTCTAGACTCATCTACGGTGCTGCAAATGGCATTGTGTCCTTTTTTCCCTTGGCTAATATTCTGTCTTAGCGAGGTCCATTTTCTGCAGTGTGATTCCCTGAGGGCTGAGGATTAGCTGACCTGGGCAGCCTGACCCTGCCGGCAAGCCCTCCCCAGGTGTGCCTGGGTTGAGGTCAATATAAACTGCACTCCAGGCAGCAATAGCCCCTGCAGCTGTGCCTGACTCCATATTCTCTGCCCCGTCAGCAGTCTCGGGGCTGTGCTGGTGGGAGGGTGTGAGGGTCCATGGCTTTGTTGGTGGCCCGGTGTGAGTGGGGCTCTGCTGGACTTTCTGCAGGAGTTGCCAGGCTGCCACCTGTAAAGAAGAGGATGTGTCACCCATAACTTCCACTGGAATTTCTCTACGGGCTGAGGAAGGAAACAAAGGAGTGGGGGCCGGGACAGGAGGGGTATCTCAGGCAGGGAAATGGAAAGCTTCCAGAAGAGCGCCCGGGGCCAGGACCATCCTGGCTGGCCTGCAGGCAGCAAGTTGGCCTGCGTGCTGTCGCTGGTGTGGCTCCACGGCCCTTCCTCTAGGCTTTCAAGCCCTTGTACATATTCAGGTGTTTTACATGGGAAGGGTGGGAACAGTTCAGTAGCAGCTGGCCTGGGGCTCAGCTCACGTTTACTCACAGAGGCCTCGGCATGGTCCCCCAGCTTTGCAGTGAGGACGCTCCTTGCATGGGGGGACGGGGCTGTTGGTTGTATGGAAGATGATTCCCCACCACTGACCAATTTCAGAATTGTTTACTGCTGGAACAAGTGCCTTGGTAGTGTTTTCCTCTGTATAACTGTTTGGTTTAGGTTTTTTTTTTCTTTCTTGGTTCAAGTTAGATTTTATTCCTCGTTTATGTATTTATAGATATAAGCATGGGAATAATTCATTCATATAAATACATCTGTGTGAATGGAAGAACTTTCTTCTGTTTTATTTTCAAAAATTTTGAAATTTAATTTTATTTATTTCTTTATACAGCAGGTTACTATTAGTTATATATTTTATGCATATACATGTATACAGGTCCATCCCAATCTCCCAACTCATCCCACCACCATCACCCCATGGCTTCCCCCACTTGGTGTCCATACGTTTGTTCTCTACCTCTGTGTCTCTATTTCTGTCCTGCATACCAGTTCATCTGTACCATTTTTCTAGGTTCCACCTATATGCATTAATATACAATATTTGTTTTTCTCTTTCTGACCTAGTTCACTCTGTATGACAGTCTCTACATCCATCGACTTCTCTACAAATGACCCAGTTTCATTCCTTTTTATGGCTGAGCAATATTCCATTTTATATATGTACCACATCTTTATCCATTCGTCTTTCTGTGGGCATTTAGGTTGCTTCCATTACCTGGCTATTGTAAATTGTGCTGCAATGAACATTGTGGTGAATGTGTCTTTTTGATTTATGGTTTTCTCTGGGTATATGCCCAAAAGTTGGATTGCAGGCTCCTATGGTAATTCTCTTCTTAGTTATTTAAAGGAACCTCCATACTGCTCTCCATAGTGAGTGTATCAATTTACCTTCCCACCAATAGTGGAAGAGGGTTCCTTTTGTCCACACCATCCCCGGAATTTGTTGTTTGTAGATTTGCTGATGATGCCGATTCTAACAGGTGTGAGGTCATACCTCATTGTCGTTTGGATTTGCATTTCTCTAATAATTAGTGATGTTGAGCAGCTTTTCATGTGCGTCTTGGCCATCTCTGTGACTTCTTTAAAGAAACGTCTATATAGATCTTCTGCCCATTTTTGTACTGGGTTGTTTGTTTTATTAATATTAAGCTGCGTGAGCTGTTTATATATATTGGAGATTAAACCTTTGTCCATTGATTCGTTTGCGAACGTTTTCGCCCATTCTGAGGCTTGCCTTTTTCCATTCCCGTTTTTTTAACCAAAAAAGAAAGAAAGCAAAAGAAGCAGAACACTAATGTGCGTGAAATATGCCTCTTGAAACAGTCGTTTTGAAATATGGACGTCTTTTGCATTTTTTGGTCGGTATATGACCCCAGGATTTGTTTTCAGGGCAGGTGTCATTTACAGGCCTGCAACGATTTTGAATATCCACTGACCATTAGCGCTGGGATTAAAGCTGCTGTTGTGTGAAACGGCCACAAGGTGGCAGCAGTTCTCGCTTACCAAATCTGGTTACTAGGGCCACAGAGCCTCAATGGAAGTCCTGTTCTAGATTGGAATTTAGAATGGAATGTGCCAGGAGAAAGCCCCTCAAGTTTGTCTCACTACTTCTTGTTCGTGTTTTTAATTTAATTTTTTATTTTTTATTACAGCAAGTTTGATGACAACGTTTGGCTTGTTGTAGGTGTGCAAGATGTGGTTCTTTTACACATATACATAGGTCTGTTCTTCCTGGGACCCTTTTCCCATGTACGTTATGACAGAATGTTGAGTAGTCTTCTCTTGGTATTCCGTAGGTCTTTGGTGATTATATATTTCACCTGTGTTTGTATATGTCTGTTAACCCCGATATCCTAATGAATCCAATCCTCACACCTTTCCATTGGTGAACCATAAGTTTGTTTAATGAATCTGTGACTGCCCTTCTCCGTGGAAATATCTGCCCTGGTATCAATTTTTAGGTAACACCTATAAGTGATATCCGACGATATGTGTCTTTCACTTTCTGACTTACTACAAGTCACGTGATTACCTCTAGACTCATCTACGGTGCTGCAAATGGCATTGTGTCCTTTTTTCCCTTGGCTAATATTCTGTCTTAGCGAGGTCCATTTTCTGCAGTGTGATTCCCTGAGGGCTGAGGATTAGCTGACCTGGGCAGCCTGACCCTGCCGGCAAGCCCTCCCCAGGTGTGCCTGGGTTGAGGTCAATATAAACTGCACTCCAGGCAGCAATAGCCCCTGCAGCTGTGCCTGACTCCATATTCTCTGCCCCGTCAGCAGTCTCGGGGCTGTGCTGGTGGGAGGGTGTGAGGGTCCACGGCTTTTTTGGTGGCCCGGTGTGAGTGGGGCTCTGCTGGACTTTCTGCAGGAGTTGCCAGGCTGCCACCTGTAAAGAAGAGGATGTGTCACCCATAACTTCCACTGGAATTTCTATCCGGGCTGAGGAAGGAAAAAAAGGAGTGGGGGCCGGGACAGGAGGGGTATATCAGGCAGGGAAATGGAAAGCTTCCAGAAGAGAGCCCGGGGCCAGGACCATCCTGGCTGGCCTGCAGGCAGCAAGTTGGCCTGCGTGCTGTCGCTGGTGTGGCTCCACGGCCCTTCCTCTAGGCTTTCAAGCCCTTGTACATATTCAGGTGTTTTACCTGGGAAGGGTGGGAACAGTTCAGTAGCAGCTGGCCTGGGGCTCAGCTCACGTTTACTCACAGAGGCCTCGGCATGGTCCCCCAGCTTTGCAGTGAGGACGCTCCTTGCATGGGGGGACGGGGCTGTTGGTTGTATGGAAGATGATTCCCCACCACTGACCAATTTCAGAATTGTTTACTGCTGGAACAAGTGCCTTGGTAGTGTTTTCCTCTGTATAACTGTTTGGTTTAGGTTTTTTTTTCTTTCTTGGTTCAAGTTAGATTTTATTCCTCGTTTATGTATTTATAGATATAAGCATGGGAATAATTCATTCATATAAATACATCTGTGTGAATGGAAGAACTTTCTTCTGTTTTATTTTTAAAAATTTTGAAATTTAATTTTATTTATTTCTTTATACAGCAGGTTACTATTAGTTATATATTTTATGCATATACATGAATACAGGTCCATCCCAATCTCCCAACTCATCCCACCACCACCACCCCATGGATTCCCCCACTTGGTGTCCATACGTTTGTTCTCTACCTCTGTGTCTCTATTTCTGTCCTGCATACCAGTTCATCTGTACCATTTTTCTAGGTTCCACATATATGCATTAATATACAATATTTGTTTTTCTCTTTCTGACTTACTTCACTCTGTATGACAGTCTCTAGATCCATCGACTTCTCTACAAATGACCCAGTTTCATTCCTTTTTATGGCTGAGAAATATTCCATTTTATATATGTACCACATCTTTATCCATTCGTCTTTCTGTGGGCATTTAGGTTGCTTCCATTACCTGGCTATTGTAAATTGTGCTGCAATGAACATTGTGGTGAATGTGTCTTTTTGATTTATGGTTTTCTCTGGGTATATGCCCAAAAGTTGGATTGCAGGCTCCTATGGTAATTCTCTTTTTAGTTATTTAAAGGAACCTCCATACTGCTCTCCATAGTGAGTGTATCAGTTTACCTTCCCACCAATAGTGGAAGAGGGTTCCTTTTGTCCACACCATCCCCGGAATTTGTTGTTTGTAGATTTGCTGATGATGCCGATTCTAACAGGTGTGAGGTCATACCTCATTGTCGTTTGGATTTGCATTTCTCTAATAATTAGTGATGTTGAGCAGCTTTTCATGTGCATCTTGGCCATCTCTGTGACTTCTTTAAAGAAACGTCTATATAGATCTTCTGCCCATTTTTGTACTGGGTTGTTTGTTTTATTAATATTAAGCTGCATGAGCTGTTTATATATATTGGAGATTAAACCTTTGTCCATTGATTCGTTTGCGAACGTTTTCGCCCATTCTGAGGCTTGCCTTTTTCCATTCCCGTTTTTTTAACCAAAAAAGAAAGAAAGCAAAAGAAGCAGAACACTAATGTGCGTGAAATATGCCTCTTGAAACAGTCGTTTTGAAATATGGACGTCTTTTGCATCTTTTGGTCGGTATATGACCCCAGGATTTGTTTTCAGGGCAGGTGTCATTTACAGGCCTGCAACGATTTTGAATATCCACTGACCATTAGCGCTGGGATTAAAGCTGCTGTTGTGTGAAACGGCCACAAGGTGGCAGCAGTTCTCGCTTACCAAATCTGGTTACTAGGGCCACAGAGCCTCAATGGAAGTCCTGTTCTAGATTGGAATTTAGAATGGAATGTGCCAGGAGAAAGCCCCTCAATTTGTCTCACTACTTCTTGTTCGTGTTTTTAATTTTATTTTTTATTTTTTATTACAGCAAGTTTGATGACAACGTTTGGCTTGTTGTAGGTGTGCAAGATGTGGTTCTTTTACACATATACATAGGTCTGTTCTTCCTGGGACCCTTTTCCCATGTACGTTATGACAGAATGTTGAGTAGTCTTCTCTTGGTATTCCGTAGGTCTTTGGTGATTATATATTTCACCTGTGTTTGTATATGTCTGTTAACCCCGATATCCTAATGAATCCAATCCTCACACCTTTCCATTGGTGAACCATAAGTTTGTTTAATGAATCTGTGACTGCCCTTCTCCGTGGAAATATCTGCCCTGGTATCAATTTTTAGGTAACACCTATAAGTGATATCCTACGATATGTGTCTTTCACTTTCTGACTTACTACAAGTCACGTGATTACCTCTAGACTCATCTACGGTGCTGCAAATGGCATTGTGTCCTTTTTTCCCTTGGCTAATATTCTGTCTTAGCGAGGTCCATTTTCTGCAGTGTGATTCCCTGAGGGCTGAGGATTAGCTGACCTGGGCAGCCTGACCCTGCCGGCAAGCCCTCCCCAGGTGTGCCTGGGTTGAGGTCAATATAAACTGCACTCCAGGCAGCAATAGCCCCTGCAGCTGTGCCTGACTCCATATTCTCTGCCCCGTCAGCAGTCTCGGGGCTGTGCTGGTGGGAGGGTGTGAGGGTCCACGGCTTTTTTGGTGGCCCGGTGTGAGTGGGGCTCTGTTGGACTTTCTGCAGGAGTTGCCAGGCTGCCACCTGTAAAGAAGAGGATGTGTCACCCATAACTTCCACTGGAATTTCTCTCCGGGCTGAGGAAGGAAAAAAAGGAGTGGGGGCCGGGACAGGAGGGGTATCTCAGGCAGGGAAATGGAAAGCTTCCAGAAGAGCGCCCGGGGCCAGGAGCATCCTGGCTGGCCTGCAGGCAGCAAGTTGGCCTGCGTGCTGTCGCTGGTGTGGCTCCACGGCCCTTCCTCTAGCCTTTCAAGCCCTTGTACATATTCAGGTGTTTTACCTGGGAAGGGTGGGAACAGTTCAGTAGCAGCTGGCCTGGGGCTCAGCTCACGTTTACTCACAGAGGCCTCGGCATGGTCCCCCAGCTTTGCAGTGAGGACGCTCCTTGCATGGGGGGATGGGGCTGTTGGTTGTATGGAAGATGATTCCCCACCACTGACCAATTTCAGAATTGTTTACTGGTGGAACAAGTGCCTAGGTAGTGTTTTCCTCTGTATAACTGTTTGGTTTAGGTTTTTTTTTTCTTTCTTGGTTCAAGTTAGATTTTATTCCTCGTTTATGTATTTATAGATATAAGCATGGGAATAATTCATTCATATAAATACATCTGTGTGAATGGAAGAACTTTCTTCTGTTTTATTTTCAAAAATTTTGAAATTTAATTTTATTTATTTCTTTATACAGCAGGTTACTATTAGTTATATATTTTATGCATATACATGTATACAGGTCCATCCCAATCTCCCAACTCATCCCACCACCACCACCCCATGGCTTCCCCCACTTGGTGTCCATACGTTTGTTCTCTACCTCTGTGTCTCTATTTCTGTCCTGCATACCAGTTCATCTGTACCATTTTTCTAGGTTCCACCTATATGCATTAATATACAATATTTGTTTTTCTCTTTCTGACCTAGTTCACTCTGTATGACAGTCTCTACATCCATCGACTTCTCTACAAATGACCCAGTTTCATTCCTTTTTATGGCTGAGCAATATTCCATTTTATATATGTACCACATCTTTATCCATTCGTCTTTCTGTGGGCATTTAGGTTGCTTCCATTACCTGGCTATTGTAAATTGTGCTGCAATGAACATTGTGGTGAATGTGTCTTTTTGATTTATGGTTTTCTCTGGGTATATGCCCAAAAGTTGGATTGCAGGCTCCTATGGTAATTCTCTTCTTAGTTATTTAAAGGAACCTCCATACTGCTCTCCATAGTGAGTGTATCAATTTACCTTCCCACCAATAGTGGAAGAGGGTTCCTTTTGTCCACACCATCCCCGGAATTTGTTGTTTGTAGATTTGCTGATGATGCCGATTCTAACAGGTGTGAGGTCATACCTCATTGTCGTTTGGATTTGCATTTCTCTAATAATTAGTGATGTTGAGCAGCTTTTCATGTGCGTCTTGGCCATCTCTGTGACTTCTTTAAAGAAACGTCTATATAGATCTTCTGCCCATTTTTGTACTGGGTTGTTTGTTTTATTAATATTAAGCTGCGTGAGCTGTTTATATATATTGGAGATTAAACCTTTGTCCATTGATTCGTTTGCGAACGTTTTCGCCCATTCTGAGGCTTGCCTTTTTCCATTCCCGTTTTTTTAACCAAAAAAGAAAGAAAGCAAAAGAAGCAGAACACTAATGTGCGTGAAATATGCCTCTTGAAACAGTCGTTTTGAAATATGGACGTCTTTTGCATTTTTTGGTCGGTATATGACCCCAGGATTTGTTTTCAGGGCAGGTGTCATTTACAGGCCTGCAACGATTTTGAATATCCACTGACCATTAGCGCTGGGATTAAAGCTGCTGTTGTGTGAAACGGCCACAAGGTGGCAGCAGTTCTCGCTTACCAAATCTGGTTACTAGGGCCACAGAGCCTCAATGGAAGTCCTGTTCTAGATTGGAATTTAGAATGGAATGTGCCAGGAGAAAGCCCCTCAAGTTTGTCTCACTACTTCTTGTTCGTGTTTTTAATTTAATTTTTTATTTTTTATTACAGCAAGTTTGATGACAACGTTTGGCTTGTTGTAGGTGTGCAAGATGTGGTTCTTTTACACATATACATAGGTCTGTTCTTCCTGGGACCCTTTTCCCATGTACGTTATGACAGAATGTTGAGTAGTCTTCTCTTGGTATTCCGTAGGTCTTTGGTGATTATATATTTCACCTGTGTTTGTATATGTCTGTTAACCCCGATATCCTAATGAATCCAATCCTCACACCTTTCCATTGGTGAACCATAAGTTTGTTTAATGAATCTGTGACTGCCCTTCTCCGTGGAAATATCTGCCCTGGTATCAATTTTTAGGTAACACCTATAAGTGATATCCTACGATATGTGTCTTTCACTTTCTGACTTACTACAAGTCACGTGATTACCTCTAGACTCATCTACGGTGCTGCAAATGGCATTGTGTCCTTTTTTCCCTTGGCTAATATTCTGTCTTAGCGAGGTCCATTTTCTGCAGTGTGATTCCCTGAGGGCTGAGGATTAGCTGACCTGGGCAGCCTGACCCTGCTGGCAAGCCCTCCCCAGGTGTGCCTGGGTTGAGGTCAATATAAACTGCACTCCAGGCAGCAATAGCCCCTGCAGCTGTGCCTGACTCCATATTCTCTGCCCCGTCAGCAGTCTCGGGGCTGTGCTGGTGGGAGGGTGTGAGGGTCCATGGCTTTGTTGGTGGCCCGGTGTGAGTGGGGCTCTGCTGGACTTTCTGCAGGAGTTGCCAGGCTGCCACCTGTAAAGAAGAGGATGTGTCACCCATAACTTCCACTGGAATTTCTCTCCGGGCTGAGGAAGGAAACAAAGGAGTGGGGGCCGGGACAGGAGGGGTATCTCAGGCAGGGAAATGGAAAGCTTCCAGAAGAGCGCCCGGGGCCAGGACCATCCTGGCTGGCCTGCAGGCAGCAAGTTGGCCTGCGTGCTGTCGCTGGTGTGGCTCCACGGCCCTTCCTCTAGGCTTTCAAGCCCTTGTACATATTCAGGTGTTTTACATGGGAAGGGTGGGAACAGTTCAGTAGCAGCTGGCCTGGGGCTCAGCTCACGTTTACTCACAGAGGCCTCGGCATGGTCCCCCAGCTTTGCAGTGAGGACGCTCCTTGCATGGGGGGACGGGGCTGTTGGTTGTATGGAAGATGATTCCCCACCACTGACCAATTTCAGAATTGTTTACTGCTGGAACAAGTGCCTTGGTAGTGTTTTCCTCTGTATAACTGTTTGGTTTAGGTTTTTTTTTTCTTTCTTGGTTCAAGTTAGATTTTATTCCTCGTTTATGTATTTATAGATATAAGCATGGGAATAATTCATTCATATAAATACATCTGTGTGAATGGAAGAACTTTCTTCTGTTTTATTTTCAAAAATTTTGAAATTTAATTTTATTTATTTCTTTATACAGCAGGTTACTATTAGTTATATATTTTATGCATATACATGTATACAGGTCCATCCCAATCTCCCAACTCATCCCACCACCACCACCCCATGGCTTCCCCCACTTGGTGTCCATACGTTTGTTCTCTACCTCTGTGTCTCTATTTCTGTCCTGCATACCAGTTCATCTGTACCATTTTTCTAGGTTCCACCTATATGCATTAATATACAATATTTGTTTTTCTCTTTCTGACTTAGTTCACTCTGTATGACAGGCTCTAGATCCATCGACTTCTCTACAAATGACCCAGTTTCATTCCTTTTTATGGCTGAGCAATATTCCATTTTATATATGTACCACATCTTTATCCATTCGTCTTTCTGTGGGCATTTAGGTTGCTTCCATTACCTGGCTATTGTAAATTGTGCTGCAATGAACATTGTGGTGAATGTGTCTTTTTGATTTATGGTTTTCTCTGGGTATATGCCCAAAAGTTGGATTGCAGGCTCCTATGGTAATTCTCTTTTTAGTTATTTAAAGGAACCTCCATACTGCTCTCCATAGTGAGTGTATCAATTTACCTTCCCACCAATAGTGGAAGAGGGTTCCTTTTGTCCACACCATCCCCGGAATTTTTTGTTTGTAGATTTGCTGATGATGCCGATTCTAACAGGTGTGAGGTCATACCTCATTGTCGTTTGGATTTGCATTTCTCTAATAATTAGTGATGTTGAGCAGCTTTTCATGTGCGTCTTGGCCATCTCTGTGACTTCTTTAAAGAAACGTCTATATAGATCTTCTGCCCATTTTTGTACTGGGTTGTTTGTTTTATTAATATTAAGCTGCGTGAGCTGTTTATATATATTGGAGATTAAACCTTTGTCCATTGATTCGTTTGCGAACGTTTTCGCCCATTCTGAGGCTTGCCTTTTTCCATTCCCGTTTTTTTAACCAAAAAAGAAAGAAAGCAAAAGAAGCAGAACACTAATGTGCGTGAAATATGCCTCTTGAAACAGTCGTTTTGAAATATGGACGTCTTTTGCATTTTTTGGTCCATATATGACCCCAGGATTTGTTTTCAGGGCAGGTGTCATTTACAGGCCTGCAACGATTTTGAATATCCACTGACCATTAGCGCTGGGATTAAAGCTGCTGTTGTGTGAAACGGCCACAAGGTGGCAGCAGTTCTCGCTTACCAAATCTGGTTACTAGGGCCACAGAGCCTCAATGGAAGTCCTGTTCTAGATTGGAATTTAGAATGGAATGTGCCAGGAGAAAGCCCCTCAAGTTTGTCTCACTACTTCTTGTTCGTGTTTTTAATTTAATTTTTTATTTTTTATTACAGCAAGTTTGATGACAACGTTTGGCTTGTTGTAGGTGTGCAAGATGTGGTTCTTTTACACATATACATAGGTCTGTTCTTCCTGGGACCCTTTTCCCATGTACGTTATGACAGAATGTTGAGTAGTCTTCTCTTGGTATTCCGTAGGTCTTTGGTGATTATATATTTCACCTGTGTTTGTATATGTCTGTTAACCCCGATATCCTAATGAATCCAATCCTCACACCTTTCCATTGGTGAACCATAAGTTTGTTTAATGAATCTGTGACTGCCCTTCTCCGTGGAAATATCTGCCCTGGTATCAATTTTTAGGTAACACCTATAAGTGATATCCTACGATATGTGTCTTTCACTTTCTGACTTACTACAAGTCACGTGATTACCTCTAGACTCATCTACGGTGCTGCAAATGGCATTGTGTCCTTTTTTCCCTTGGCTAATATTCTGTCTTAGCGAGGTCCATTTTCTGCAGTGTGATTCCCTGAGGGCTGAGGATTAGCTGACCTGGGCAGCCTGACCCTGCCGGCAAGCCCTCCCCAGGTGTGCCTGGGTTGAGGTCAATATAAACTGCACTCCAGGCAGCAATAGCCCCTGCAGCTGTGCCTGACTCCATATTCTCTGCCCCGTCAGCAGTCTCGGGGCTGTGCTGGTGGGAGGGTGTGAGGGTCCACGGCTTTGTTGGTGGCCCGGTGTGAGTGGGGCTCTGCTGGACTTTCTGCAGGAGTTGCCAGGCTGCCACCTGTAAAGAAGAGGATGTGTCACCCATAACTTCCACTGGAATTTCTCTCCGGGCTGAGGAAGGAAAAAAAGGAGTGGGTGTCGGGACAGGAGGGGTATCTCAGGCAGGGAAATGGAAAGCTTCCAGAAGAGCGCCCGGGGCCAGGACCATCCTGGCTGGCCTGCAGGCAGCAAGTTGGCCTGCGTGCTGTCGCTGGTGTGGCTCCACGGCCCTACCTCCAGGCTTTCAAGCCCTTGTACATATTCAGGTGTTTTACCTGGGAAGGGTGGGAACAGTTCAGTAGCAGCTGGCCTGGGGCTCAGCTCACGTTTACTCACAGAGGCCTCGGCATGGTCCCCCAGCTTTGCAGTGAGGACGCTCCTTGCATGGGGGGACGGGGCTGTTGGTTGTATGGAAGATGATTCCCCACCACTGACCAATTTCAGAATTGTTTACTGCTGGAACAAGTGCCTTGGTAGTGTTTTCCTCTGTATAACTGTTTGGTTTAGGTTTTTTTTTTCTTTCTTGGTTCAAGTTAGATTTTATTCCTCGTTTATGTATTTATAGATATAAGCATGGGAATAATTCATTCATATAAATACATCTGTGTGAATGGAAGAACTTTCTTCTGTTTTATTTTTAAAAATTTTGAAATTTAATTTTATTTATTTCTTTATACAGCAGGTTACTATTAGTTATATATTTTATGCATATACATGTATACAGGTCCATCCCAATCTCCCAACTCATCCCACCACCACCACCCCATGGCTTCCCCCACTTGGTGTCCATACGTTTGTTCTCTACCTCTGTGTCTCTATTTCTGTCCTGCATACCAGTTCATCTGTACCATTTTTCTAGGTTCCACCTATATGCATTAATATACAATATTTGTTTTTCTCTTTCTGACTTAGTTCACTCTGTATGACAGGCTCTAGATCCATCGACTTCTCTACAAATGACCCAGTTTCATTCCTTTTTATGGCTGAGCAATATTCCATTTTATATATGTACCACATCTTTATCCATTCGTCTTTCTGTGGGCATTTAGGTTGCTTCCATTACCTGGCTATTGTAAATTGTGCTGCAATGAACATTGTGGTGAATGTGTCTTTTTGATTTATGGTTTTCTCTGGGTATATGCCCAAAAGTTGGATTGCAGGCTCCTATGGTAATTCTCTTCTTAGTTATTTAAAGGAACCTCCATACTGCTCTCCATAATGAGTGTATCAATTTACCTTCCCACCAATAGTGGAAGAGGGTTCCTTTTGTCCACACCATCCCCGGAATTTGTTGTTTGTAGATTTTCTGATGATGCCGATTCTAACAGGTGTGAGGTCATACCTCATTGTCGTTTGGATTTGCATTTCTCTAATAATTAGTGATGTTGAGCAGCTTTTCATGTGCGTCTTGGCCATCTCTGTGACTTCTTTAAAGAAACGTCTATATAGATCTTCTGCCCATTTTTGTACTGGGTTGTTTGTTTTATTAATATTAAGCTGCGTGAGCTGTTTATATATATTGGAGATTAAACCTTTGTCCATTGATTCGTTTGCGAACGTTTTCGCCCATTCTGAGGCTTGCCTTTTTCCATTCCCGTTTTTTTAACCAAAAAAGAAAGAAAGCAAAAGAAGCAGAACACTAATGTGCGTGAAATATGCCTCTTGAAACAGTCGTTTTGAAATATGGACGTCTTTTGAATTTTTTGGTCGGTATATGACCCCAGGATTTGTTTTCAGGGCAGCTGTCATTTACAGGCCTGCAACGATTTTGAATATCCACTGACCATTAGCGCTGGGATTAAAGCTGCTGTTGTGTGAAACGGCCACAAGGTGGCAGCAGTTCTCGCTTACCAAATCTGGTTACTAGGGCCACAGAGCCTCAATGGAAGTCCTGTTCTAGATTGGAATTTAGAATGGAATGTGCCAGGAGAAAGCCCCTCAAGTTTGTCTCACTACTTCTTGTTCGTGTTTTTAATTTAATTTTTTTATTTTTTATTACAGCAAGTTTGATGACAACGTTTGGCTTGTTGTAGGTGTGCAAGATGTGGTTCTTTTACACATATACATAGGTCTGTTCTTCCTGGGACCCTTTTCCCATGTACGTTATGACAGAATGTTGAGTAGTCTTCTCTTGGTATTCCGTAGGTCTTTGGTGATTATATATTTCACCTGTGTTTGTATATGTCTGTTAACCCCGATATCCTAATGAATCCAATCCTCACACCTTTCCATTGGTGAACCATAAGTTTGTTTAATGAATCTGTGACTGCCCTTCTCCGTGGAAATATCTGCCCTGGTATCAATTTTTAGGTAACACCTATAAGTGATATCCTACGATATGTGTCTTTCACTTTCTGACTTACTACAAGTCACGTGATTACCTCTAGACTCATCTACGGTGCTGCAAATGGCATTGTGTCCTTTTTT
The DNA here is from genome assembly GCF_025265405.1 of Mesoplodon densirostris. NCBI lineage: Eukaryota > Metazoa > Chordata > Mammalia > Artiodactyla > Ziphiidae > Mesoplodon > Mesoplodon densirostris. The sequence continues at coordinate 93,507,914 of NC_082672.1, forward strand.
CCCTTGGCTAATATTCTGTCTTAGCGAGGTCCATTTTCTGCAGTGTGATTCCCTGAGGGCTGAGGATTAGCTGACCTGGGCAGCCTGACCCTGCCGGCAAGCCCTCCCCAGGTGTGCCTGGGTTGAGGTCAATATAAACTGCACTCCAGGCAGCAATAGCCCCTGCAGCTGTGCCTGACTCCATATTCTCTGCCCCGTCAGGAGTCTCGGGGCTGTGCTGGTGGGAGGGTGTGAGGGTCCACGGCTTTGTTGGTGGCCCGGTGTGAGTGGGGCTCTGCTGGACTTTCGGCAGGAGTTGCCAGGCTGCCACCTGTAAAGAAGAGGATGTGTCACCCATAACTTCCACTGAAATTTCTCTCCGGGCTGAGGAAGGAAAAAAAGGAGTGGGTGTCGGGACAGGAGGGGTATCTCAGGCAGGGAAATGGAAAGCTTCCAGAAGAGCGCCCGGGGCCAGGAGCATCCTGGCTGGCCTGCAGGCAGCAAGTTGGCCTGCGTGCTGTCGCTGGTGTGGCTCCACGGCCCTTCCTCTAGGCTTTCAAGCCCTTGTACATATTCAGGTGTTTTACATGGGAAGGGTGGGAACAGTTCAGTAGCAGCTGGCCTGGGGCTCAGCTCACGTTTACTCACAGAGGCCTCGGCATGGTCCCCCAGCTTTGCAGTGAGGACGCTCCTTGCATGGGGGGACGGGGCTGTTGGTTGTATGGAAGATGATTCCCCACCACTGACCAATTTCAGAATTGTTTACTGCTGGAACAAGTGCCTTGGTAGTGTTTTCCTCTGTATAACTGTTTGGTTTAGGTTTTTTTTTCTTTCTTGGTTCAAGTTAGATTTTATTCCTCGTTTATGTATTTATAGATATAAGCATGGGAATAATTCATTCATATAAATACATCTGTGTGAATGGAAGAACTTTCTTCTGTTTTATTTTCAAAAATTTTGAAATTTAATTTTATTTATTTCTTTATACAGCAGGTTACTATTAGTTATATATTTTATGCATATACATGTATACAGGTCCATCCCAATCTCCCAACTCATCCCACCACCATCACCCCATGGCTTCCCCCACTTGGTGTCCATACGTTTGTTCTCTACCTCTGTGTCTCTATTTCTGTCCTGCATACCAGTTCATCTGTACCATTTTTCTAGGTTCCACCTATATGCATTAATATACAATATTTGTTTTTCTCTTTCTGACCTAGTTCACTCTGTATGACAGTCTCTAGATCCATCGACTTCTCTACAAATGACCCAGTTTCATTCCTTTTTATGGCTGAGCAATATTCCATTTTATATATGTACCACATCTTTATCCATTCGTCTTTCTGTGGGCATTTAGGTTGCTTCCATTACCTGGCTATTGTAAATTGTGCTGCAATGAACATTGTGGTGAATGTGTCTTTTTGATTTATGGTTTTCTCTGGGTATATGCCCAAAAGTTGGATTGCAGGCTCCTATGGTAATTCTCTTCTTAGTTATTTAAAGGAACCTCCATACTGCTCTCCATAGTGAGTGTATCAATTTACCTTCCCACCAATAGTGGAAGAGGGTTCCTTTTGTCCACACCATCCCCGGAATTTGTTGTTTGTAGATTTGCTGATGATGCCGATTCTAACAGGTGTGAGGTCATACCTCATTGTCGTTTGGATTTGCATTTCTCTAATAATTAGTGATGTTGAGCAGCTTTTCATGTGCGTCTTGGCCATCTCTGTGACTTCTTTAAAGAAACGTCTATATAGATCTTCTGCCCATTTTTGTACTGGGTTGTTTGTTTTATTAATATTAAGCTGCGTGAGCTGTTTATATATATTGGAGATTAAACCTTTGTCCATTGATTCGTTTGCGAACGTTTTCGCCCATTCTGAGGCTTGCCTTTTTCCATTCCCGTTTTTTTAACCAAAAAAGAAAGAAAGCAAAAGAAGCAGAACACTAATGTGCGTGAAATATGCCTCTTGAAACAGTCGTTTTGAAATATGGACGTCTTTTGCATTTTTTGGTCGGTATATGACCTCAGGATTTGTTTTCAGGGCAGGTGTCATTTACAGGCCTGCAACGATTTTGAATATCCACTGACCATTAGCGCTGGGATTAAAGCTGCTGTTGTGTGAAACGGCCACAAGGTGGCAGCAGTTCTCGCTTACCAAATCTGGTTACTAGGGCCACAGAGCCTCAATGGAAGTCCTGTTCTAGATTGGAATTTAGAATGGAATGTGCCAGGAGAAAGCCCCTCAAGTTTGTCTCACTACTTCTTGTTCGTGTTTTTAATTTAATTTTTTATTTTTTATTACAGCAAGTTTGATGACAACGTTTGGCTTGTTGTAGGTGTGCAAGATGTGGTTCTTTTACACATATACATAGGTCTGTTCTTCCTGGGACCCTTTTCCCATGTACGTTATGACAGAATGTTGAGTAGTCTTCTCTTGGTATTCCGTAGGTCTTTGGTGATTATATATTTCACCTGTGTTTGTATATGTCTGTTAACCCCGATATCCTAATGAATCCAATCCTCACACCTTTCCATTGGTGAACCATAAGTTTGTTTAATGAATCTGTGACTGCCCTTCTCCGTGGAAATATCTGCCCTGGTATCAATTTTTAGGTAACACCTATAAGTGATATCCTACGATATGTGTCTTTCACTTTCTGACTTACTACAAGTCACGTGATTACCTCTAGACTCATCTACGGTGCTGCAAATGGCATTGTGTCCTTTTTTCCCTTGGCTAATATTCTGTCTTAGCGAGGTCCATTTTCTGCAGTGTGATTCCCTGAGGGCTGAGGATTAGCTGACCTGGGCAGCCTGACCCTGCCGGCAAGCCCTCCCCAGGTGTGCCTGGGTTGAGGTCAATATAAACTGCACTCCAGGCAGCAATAGCCCCTGCAGCTGTGCCTGACTCCATATTCTCTGCCCCGTCAGCAGTCTCGGGGCTGTGCTGGTGGGAGGGTGTGAGGGTCCATGGCTTTGTTGGTGGCCCGGTGTGAGTGGGGCTCTGCTGGACTTTCTGCAGGAGTTGCCAGGCTGCCACCTGTAAAGAAGAGGATGTGTCACCCATAACTTCCACTGGAATTTCTCTACGGGCTGAGGAAGGAAACAAAGGAGTGGGGGCCGGGACAGGAGGGGTATCTCAGGCAGGGAAATGGAAAGCTTCCAGAAGAGCGCCCGGGGCCAGGACCATCCTGGCTGGCCTGCAGGCAGCAAGTTGGCCTGCGTGCTGTCGCTGGTGTGGCTCCACGGCCCTTCCTCTAGGCTTTCAAGCCCTTGTACATATTCAGGTGTTTTACATGGGAAGGGTGGGAACAGTTCAGTAGCAGCTGGCCTGGGGCTCAGCTCACGTTTACTCACAGAGGCCTCGGCCTGGTCCCCCAGCTTTGCAGTGAGGACGCTCCTTGCATGGGGGGACAGGGCTGTTGGTTGTATGGAAGATGATTCCCCACCACTGACCAATTTCAGAATTGTTTACTGCTGGAACAAGTGCCTTGGTAGTGTTTTCCTCTGTATAACTGTTTGGTTTAGGTTTTTTTTTTCTTTCTTGGTTCAAGTTAGATTTTATTCCTCGTTTATGTATTTATAGATATAAGCATGGGAATAATTCATTCATATAAATACATCTGTGTGAATGGAAGAACTTTCTTCTGTTTTATTTTCAAAAATTTTGAAATTTAATTTTATTTATTTCTTTATACAGCAGGTTACTATTAGTTATATATTTTATGCATATACATGTATACAGGTCCATCCCAATCTCCCAACTCATCCCACCACCACCACCCCATGGCTTCCCCCACTTGGTGTCCATACGTTTGTTCTCTACCTCTGTGTCTCTATTTCTGTCCTGCATACCAGTTCATCTGTACCATTTTTCTAGGTTCCACCTATATGCATTAATATACAATATTTGTTTTTCTCTTTCTGACTTAGTTCACTCTGTATGACAGGCTCTAGATCCATCGACTTCTCTACAAATGACCCAGTTTCATTCCTTTTTATGGCTGAGCAATATTCCATTTTATATATGTACCACATCTTTATCCATTCGTCTTTCTGTGGGCATTTAGGTTGCTTCCATTACCTGGCTATTGTAAATTGTGCTGCAATGAACATTGTGGTGAATGTGTCTTTTTGATTTATGGTTTTCTCTGGGTATATGCCCAAAAGTTGGATTGCAGGCTCCTATGGTAATTCTCTTTTTAGTTATTTAAAGGAACCTCCATACTGCTCTCCATAGTGAGTGTATCAATTTACCTTCCCACCAATAGTGGAAGAGGGTTCCTTTTGTCCACACCATCCCCGGAATTTGTTGTTTGTAGATTTGCTGATGATGCCGATTCTAACAGGTGTGAGGTCATACCTCATTGTCGTTTGGATTTGCATTTCTCTAATAATTAGTGATGTTGAGCAGCTTTTCATGTGCGTCTTGGCCATCTCTGTGACTTCTTTAAAGAAACGTCTATATAGATCTTCTGCCCATTTTTGTACTGGGTTGTTTGTTTTATTAATATTAAGCTGCGTGAGCTGTTTATATATATTGGAGATTAAACCTTTGTCCATTGATTCGTTTGCGAACGTTTTCGCCCATTCTGAGGCTTGCCTTTTTCCATTCCCGTTTTTTTAACCAAAAAAGAAAGAAAGCAAAAGAAGCAGAACACTAATGTGCGTGAAATATGCCTCTTGAAACAGTCGTTTTGAAATATGGACGTCTTTTGCATTTTTTGGTCGGTATATGACCTCAGGATTTGTTTTCAGGGCAGGTGTCATTTACAGGCCTGCAACGATTTTGAATATCCACTGACCATTAGCGCTGGGATTAAAGCTGCTGTTGTGTGAAACGGCCACAAGGTGGCAGCAGTTCTCGCTTACCAAATCTGGTTACTAGGGCCACAGAGCCTCAATGGAAGTCCTGTTCTAGATTGGAATTTAGAATGGAATGTGCCAGGAGAAAGCCCCTCAAGTTTGTCTCACTATTTCTTGTTCGTGTTTTTAATTTAATTTTTTATTTTTTATTACAGCAAGTTTGATGACAACGTTTGGCTTGTTGTAGGTGTGCAAGATGTGGTTCTTTTACACATATACATAGGTCTGTTCTTCCTGGGACCCTTTTCCCATGTACGTTATGACAGAATGTTGAGTAGTCTTCTCTTGGTATTCCGTAGGTCTTTGGTGATTATATATTTCACCTGTGTTTGTATATGTCTGTTAACCCCGATATCCTAATGAATCCAATCCTCACACCTTTCCATTGGTGAACCATAAGTTTGTTTAATGAATCTGTGACTGCCCTTCTCCGTGGAAATATCTGCCCTGGTATCAATTTTTAGGTAACACCTATAAGTGATATCCTACGATATGTGTCTTTCACTTTCTGACTTACTACAAGTCACGTGATTACCTCTAGACTCATCTACGGTGCTGCAAATGGCATTGTGTCCTTTTTTCCCTTGGCTAATATTCTGTCTTAGCGAGGTCCATTTTCTGCAGTGTGATTCCCTGAGGGCTGAGGATTAGCTGACCTGGGCAGCCTGACCCTGCCGGCAAGCCCTCCCCAGGTGTGCCTGGGTTGAGGTCAATATAAACTGCACTCCAGGCAGCAATAGCCCCTGCAGCTGTGCCTGACTCCATATTCTCTGCCCCGTCAGCAGTCTCGGGGCTGTGCTGGTGGGAGGGTGTGAGGGTCCATGGCTTTGTTGGTGGCCCGGTGTGAGTGGGGCTCTGCTGGACTTTCTGCAGGAGTTGCCAGGCTGCCACCTGTAAAGAAGAGGATGTGTCACCCATAACTTCCACTGGAATTTCTCTACGGGCTGAGGAAGGAAACAAAGGAGTGGGGGCCGGGACAGGAGGGGTATCTCAGGCAGGGAAATGGAAAGCTTCCAGAAGAGCGCCCGGGGCCAGGACCATCCTGGCTGGCCTGCAGGCAGCAAGTTGGCCTGCGTGCTGTCGCTGGTGTGGCTCCACGGCCCTTCCTCTAGGCTTTCAAGCCCTTGTACATATTCAGGTGTTTTACATGGGAAGGGTGGGAACAGTTCAGTAGCAGCTGGCCTGGGGCTCAGCTCACGTTTACTCACAGAGGCCTCGGCCTGGTCCCCCAGCTTTGCAGTGAGGACGCTCCTTGCATGGGGGGACGGGGCTGTTGGTTGTATGGAAGATGATTCCCCACCACTGACCAATTTCAGAATTGTTTACTGCTGGAACAAGTGCCTTGGTAGTGTTTTCCTCTGTATAACTGTTTGGTTTAGGTTTTTTTTTTCTTTCTTGGTTCAAGTTAGATTTTATTCCTCGTTTATGTATTTATAGATATAAGCATGGGAATAATTCATTCATATAAATACATCTGTGTGAATGGAAGAACTTTCTTCTGTTTTATTTTCAAAAATTTTGAAATTTAATTTTATTTATTTCTTTATACAGCAGGTTACTATTAGTTATATATTTTATGCATATACATGTATACAGGTCCATCCCAATCTCCCAACTCATCCCACCACCACCACCCCATGGCTTCCCCCACTTGGTGTCCATACGTTTGTTCTCTACCTCTGTGTCTCTATTTCTGTCCTGCATACCAGTTCATCTGTACCATTTTTCTAGGTTCCACCTATATGCATTAATATACAATATTTGTTTTTCTCTTTCTGACTTAGTTCACTCTGTATGACAGGCTCTAGATCCATCGACTTCTCTACAAATGACCCAGTTTCATTCCTTTTTATGGCTGAGCAATATTCCATTTTATATATGTACCACATCTTTATCCATTCGTCTTTCTGTGGGCATTTAGGTTGCTTCCATTACCTGGCTATTGTAAATTGTGCTGCAATGAACATTGTGGTGAATGTGTCTTTTTGATTTATGGTTTTCTCTGGGTATATGCCCAAAAGTTGGATTGCAGGCTCCTATGGTAATTCTCTTTTTAGTTATTTAAAGGAACCTCCATACTGCTCTCCATAGTGAGTGTATCAATTTACCTTCCCACCAATAGTGGAAGAGGGTTCCTTTTGTCCACACCATCCCCGGAATTTGTTGTTTGTAGATTTGCTGATGATGCCGATTCTAACAGGTGTGAGGTCATACCTCATTGTCGTTTGGATTTGCATTTCTCTAATAATTAGTGATGTTGAGCAGCTTTTCATGTGCGTCTTGGCCATCTCTGTGACTTCTTTAAAGAAACGTCTATATAGATCTTCTGCCCATTTTTGTACTGGGTTGTTTGTTTTATTAATATTAAGCTGCGTGAGCTGTTTATATATATTGGAGATTAAACCTTTGTCCATTGATTCGTTTGCGAACGTTTTCGCCCATTCTGAGGCTTGCCTTTTTCCATTCCCGTTTTTTTAACCAAAAAAGAAAGAAAGCAAAAGAAGCAGAACACTAATGTGCGTGAAATATGCCTCTTGAAACAGTCGTTTTGAAATATGGACGTCTTTTGCATTTTTTGGTCGGTATATGACCTCAGGATTTGTTTTCAGGGCAGGTGTCATTTACAGGCCTGCAACGATTTTGAATATCCACTGACCATTAGCGCTGGGATTAAAGCTGCTGTTGTGTGAAACGGCCACAAGGTGGCAGCAGTTCTCGCTTACCAAATCTGGTTACTAGGGCCACAGAGCCTCAATGGAAGTCCTGTTCTAGATTGGAATTTAGAATGGAATGTGCCAGGAGAAAGCCCCTCAAGTTTGTCTCACTATTTCTTGTTCGTGTTTTTAATTTAATTTTTTATTTTTTATTACAGCAAGTTTGATGACAACGTTTGGCTTGTTGTAGGTGTGCAAGATGTGGTTCTTTTACACATATACATAGGTCTGTTCTTCCTGGGACCCTTTTCCCATGTACGTTATGACAGAATGTTGAGTAGTCTTCTCTTGGTATTCCGTAGGTCTTTGGTGATTATATATTTCACCTGTGTTTGTATATGTCTGTTAACCCCGATATCCTAATGAATCCAATCCTCACACCTTTCCATTGGTGAACCATAAGTTTGTTTAATGAATCTGTGACTGCCCTTCTCCGTGGAAATATCTGCCCTGGTATCAATTTTTAGGTAACACCTATAAGTGATATCCTACGATATGTGTCTTTCACTTTCTGACTTACTACAAGTCACGTGATTACCTCTAGACTCATCTACGGTGCTGCAAATGGCATTGTGTCCTTTTTTCCCTTGGCTAATATTCTGTCTTAGCGAGGTCCATTTTCTGCAGTGTGATTCCCTGAGGGCTGAGGATTAGCTGACCTGGGCAGCCTGACCCTGCCGGCAAGCCCTCCCCAGGTGTGCCTGGGTTGAGGTCAATATAAACTGCACTCCAGGCAGCAATAGCCCCTGCAGCTGTGCCTGACTCCATATTCTCTGCCCCGTCAGCAGTCTCGGGGCTGTGCTGGTGGGAGGGTGTGAGGGTCCATGGCTTTGTTGGTGGCCCGGTGTGAGTGGGGCTCTGCTGGACTTTCTGCAGGAGTTGCCAGGCTGCCACCTGTAAAGAAGAGGATGTGTCACCCATAACTTCCACTGGAATTTCTCTACGGGCTGAGGAAGGAAACAAAGGAGTGGGGGCCGGGACAGGAGGGGTATCTCAGGCAGGGAAATGGAAAGCTTCCAGAAGAGCGCCCGGGGCCAGGACCATCCTGGCTGGCCTGCAGGCAGCAAGTTGGCCTGCGTGCTGTCGCTGGTGTGGCTCCACGGCCCTTCCTCTAGGCTTTCAAGCCCTTGTACATATTCAGGTGTTTTACATGGGAAGGGTGGGAACAGTTCAGTAGCAGCTGGCCTGGGGCTCAGCTCACGTTTACTCACAGAGGCCTCGGCCTGGTCCCCCAGCTTTGCAGTGAGGACGCTCCTTGCATGGGGGGACGGGGCTGTTGGTTGTATGGAAGATGATTCCCCACCACTGACCAATTTCAGAATTGTTTACTGCTGGAACAAGTGCCTTGGTAGTGTTTTCCTCTGTATAACTGTTTGGTTTAGGTTTTTTTTTTCTTTCTTGGTTCAAGTTAGATTTTATTCCTCGTTTATGTATTTATAGATATAAGCATGGGAATAATTCATTCATATAAATACATCTGTGTGAATGGAAGAACTTTCTTCTGTTTTATTTTCAAAAATTTTGAAATTTAATTTTATTTATTTCTTTATACAGCAGGTTACTATTAGTTATATATTTTATGCATATACATGTATACAGGTCCATCCCAATCTCCCAACTCATCCCACCACCACCACCCCATGGCTTCCCCCACTTGGTGTCCATACGTTTGTTCTCTACCTCTGTGTCTCTATTTCTGTCCTGCATACGAGTTCATCTGTACCATTTTTCTAGGTTCCACCTATATGCATTAATATACAATATTTGTTTTTCTCTTTCTGACTTAGTTCACTCTGTATGACAGGCTCTAGATCCATCGACTTCTCTACAAATGACCCAGTTTCATTCCTTTTTATGGCTGAGCAATATTCCATTTTATATATGTACCACATCTTTATCCATTCGTCTTTCTGTGGGCATTTAGGTTGCTTCCATTACCTGGCTATTGTAAATTGTGCTGCAATGAACATTGTGGTGAATGTGTCTTTTTGATTTATGGTTTTCTCTGGGTATATGCCCAAAAGTTGGATTGCAGGCTCCTATGGTAATTCTCTTTTTAGTTATTTAAAGGAACCTCCATACTGCTCTCCATAGTGAGTGTATCAATTTACCTTCCCACCAATAGTGGAAGAGGGTTCCTTTTGTCCACACCATCCCCGGAATTTTTTGTTTGTAGATTTGCTGATGATGCCGATTCTAACAGGTGTGAGGTCATACCTCATTGTCGTTTGGATTTGCATTTCTCTAATAATTAGTGATGTTGAGCAGCTTTTCATGTGCGTCTTGGCCATCTCTGTGACTTCTTTAAAGAAACGTCTATATAGATCTTCTGCCCATTTTTGTACTGGGTTGTTTGTTTTATTAATATTAAGCTGCGTGAGCTGTTTATATATATTGGAGATTAAACCTTTGTCCATTGATTCGTTTGCGAACGTTTTCGCCCATTCTGAGGCTTGCCTTTTTCCATTCCCGTTTTTTTAACCAAAAAAGAAAGAAAGCAAAAGAAGCAGAACACTAATGTGCGTGAAATATGCCTCTTGAAACAGTCGTTTTGAAATATGGACGTCTTTTGAATTTTTTGGTCGGTATATGACCCCAGGATTTGTTTTCAGGGCAGGTGTCATTTACAGGCCTGCAACGATTTTGAATATCCACTGACCATTAGCGCTGGGATTAAAGCTGCTGTTGTGTGAAACGGCCACAAGGTGGCAGCAGTTCTCGCTTACCAAATCTGGTTACTAGGGCCACAGAGCCTCAATGGAAGTCCTGTTCTAGATTGGAATTTAGAATGGAATGTGCCAGGAGAAAGCCCCTCAAGTTTGTCTCACTATTTCTTGTTCGTGTTTTTAATTTAATTTTTTATTTTTTATTACAGCAAGTTTGATGACAACGTTTGGCTTGTTGTAGGTGTGCAAGATGTGGTTCTTTTACACATATACATAGGTCTGTTCTTCCTGGGACCCTTTTCCCATGTACGTTATGACAGAATGTTGAGTAGTCTTCTCTTGGTATTCCGTAGGTCTTTGGTGATTATATATTTCACCTGTGTTTGTATATGTCTGTTAACCCCGATATCCTAATGAATCCAATCCTCACACCTTTCCATTGGTGAACCATAAGTTTGTTTAATGAATCTGTGACTGCCCTTCTCCGTGGAAATCTCTGCCCTGGTATCAATTTTTAGGTAACACCTATAAGTGATATCCTACGATATGTGTCTTTCACTTTCTGACTTACTACAAGTCACGTGATTACCTCTAGACTCATCTACGGTGCTGCAAATGGCATTGTGTCCTTTTTTCCCTTGGCTAATATTCTGTCTTAGCGAGGTCCATTTTCTGCAGTGTGATTCCCTGAGGGCTGAGGATTAGCTGACCTGGGCAGCCTGACCCTGCCGGCAAGCCCTCCCCAGGTGTGCCTGGGTTGAGGTCAATATAAACTGCACTCCAGGCAGCAATAGCCCCTGCAGCTGTGCCTGACTCCATATTCTCTGCCCCGTCAGCAGTCTCGGGGCTGTGCTGGTGGGAGGGTGTGAGGGTCCATGGCTTTGTTGGTGGCCCGGTGTGAGTGGGGCTCTGCTGGACTTTCTGCAGGAGTTGCCAGGCTGCCACCTGTAAAGAAGAGGATGTGTCACCCATAACTTCCACTGGAATTTCTCTACGGGCTGAGGAAGGAAACAAAGGAGTGGGGGCCGGGACAGGAGGGGTATCTCAGGCAGGGAAATGGAAAGCTTCCAGAAGAGCGCCCGGGGCCAGGACCATCCTGGCTGGCCTGCAGGCAGCAAGTTGGCCTGCGTGCTGTCGCTGGTGTGGCTCCACGGCCCTTCCTCTAGGCTTTCAAGCCCTTGTACATATTCAGGTGTTTTACATGGGAAGGGTGGGAACAGTTCAGTAGCAGCTGGCCTGGGGCTCAGCTCACGTTTACTCACAGAGGCCTCGGCCTGGTCCCCCAGCTTTGCAGTGAGGACGCTCCTTGCATGGGGGGACGGGGCTGTTGGTTGTATGGAAGATGATTCCCCACCACTGACCAATTTCAGAATTGTTTACTGCTGGAACAAGTGCCTTGGTAGTGTTTTCCTCTGTATAACTGTTTGGTTTAGGTTTTTTTTTTCTTTCTTGGTTCAAGTTAGATTTTATTCCTCGTTTATGTATTTATAGATATAAGCATGGGAATAATTCATTCATATAAATACATCTGTGTGAATGGAAGAACTTTCTTCTGTTTTATTTTCAAAAATTTTGAAATTTAATTTTATTTATTTCTTTATACAGCAGGTTACTATTAGTTATATATTTTATGCATATACATGTATACAGGTCCATCCCAATCTCCCAACTCATCCCACCACCACCACCCCATGGCTTCCCCCACTTGGTGTCCATACGTTTGTTCTCTACCTCTGTGTCTCTATTTCTGTCCTGCATACGAGTTCATCTGTACCATTTTTCTAGGTTCCACCTATATGCATTAATATACAATATTTGTTTTTCTCTTTCTGACTTAGTTCACTCTGTATGACAGGCTCTAGATCCATCGACTTCTCTACAAATGACCCAGTTTCATTCCTTTTTATGGCTGAGCAATATTCCATTTTATATATGTACCACATCTTTATCCATTCGTCTTTCTGTGGGCATTTAGGTTGCTTCCATTACCTGGCTATTGTAAATTGTGCTGCAATGAACATTGTGGTGAATGTGTCTTTTTGATTTATGGTTTTCTCTGGGTATATGCCCAAAAGTTGGATTGCAGGCTCCTATGGTAATTCTCTTTTTAGTTATTTAAAGGAACCTCCATACTGCTCTCCATAGTGAGTGTATCAATTTACCTTCCCACCAATAGTGGAAGAGGGTTCCTTTTGTCCACACCATCCCCGGAATTTTTTGTTTGTAGATTTGCTGATGATGCCGATTCTAACAGGTGTGAGGTCATACCTCATTGTCGTTTGGATTTGCATTTCTCTAATAATTAGTGATGTTGAGCAGCTTTTCATGTGCGTCTTGGCCATCTCTGTGACTTCTTTAAAGAAACGTCTATATAGATCTTCTGCCCATTTTTGTACTGGGTTGTTTGTTTTATTAATATTAAGCTGCGTGAGCTGTTTATATATATTGGAGATTAAACCTTTGTCCATTGATTCGTTTGCGAACGTTTTCGCCCATTCTGAGGCTTGCCTTTTTCCATTCCCGTTTTTTTAACCAAAAAAGAAAGAAAGCAAAAGAAGCAGAACACTAATGTGCGTGAAATATGCCTCTTGAAACAGTCGTTTTGAAATATGGACGTCTTTTGAATTTTTTGGTCGGTATATGACCCCAGGATTTGTTTTCAGGGCAGGTGTCATTTACAGGCCTGCAACGATTTTGAATATCCACTGACCATTAGCGCTGGGATTAAAGCTGCTGTTGTGTGAAACGGCCACAAGGTGGCAGCAGTTCTCGCTTACCAAATCTGGTTACTAGGGCCACAGAGCCTCAATGGAAGTCCTGTTCTAGATTGGAATTTAGAATGGAATGTGCCAGGAGAAAGCCCCTCAAGTTTGTCTCACTACTTCTTGTTCGTGTTTTTAATTTAATTTTTTATTTTTTATTACAGCAAGTTTGATGACAACGTTTGGCTTGTTGTAGGTGTGCAAGATGTGGTTCTTTTACACATATACATAGGTCTGTTCTTCCTGGGACCCTTTTCCCATGTACGTTATGACAGAATGTTGAGTAGTCTTCTCTTGGTATTCCGTAGGTCTTTGGTGATTATATATTTCACCTGTGTTTGTATATGTCTGTTAACCCCGATATCCTAATGAATCCAATCCTCACACCTTTCCATTGGTGAACCATAAGTTTGTTTAATGAATCTGTGACTGCCCTTCTCCGTGGAAATCTCTGCCCTGGTATCAATTTTTAGGTAACACCTATAAGTGATATCCTACGATATGTGTCTTTCACTTTCTGACTTACTACAAGTCACGTGATTACCTCTAGACTCATCTACGGTGCTGCAAATGGCATTGTGTCCTTTTTTCCCTTGGCTAATATTCTGTCTTAGCGAGGTCCATTTTCTGCAGTGTGATTCCCTGAGGGCTGAGGATTAGCTGACCTGGGCAGCCTGACCCTGCCGGCAAGCCCTCCCCAGGTGTGCCTGGGTTGAGGTCAATATAAACTGCACTCCAGGCAGCAATAGCCCCTGCAGCTGTGCCTGACTCCATATTCTCTGCCCCGTCAGCAGTCTCGGGGCTGTGCTGGTGGGAGGGTGTGAGGGTCCATGGCTTTGTTGGTGGCCCGGTGTGAGTGGGGCTCTGCTGGACTTTCTGCAGGAGTTGCCAGGCTGCCACCTGTAAAGAAGAGGATGTGTCACCCATAACTTCCACTGGAATTTCTCTCCGGGCTGAGGAAGGAAACAAAGGAGTGGGTGCCGGGACAGGAGGGGTATCTCAGGCAGGGAAATGGAAAGCTTCCAGAAGAGCGCCCGGGGCCAGGAGCATCCTGGCTGGCCTGCAGGCAGCAAGTTGGCCTGCGTGCTGTCGCTGGTGTGGCTCCACGGCCCTTCCTCTAGGCTTTCAAGCCCTTGTACATATTCAGGTGTTTTACATGGGAAGGGTGGGAACAGTTCAGTAGCAGCTGGCCTGGGGCTCAGCTCACGTTTACTCACAGAGGCCTCGGCATGGTCCCCCAGCTTTGCAGTGAGGACGCTCCTTGCATGGGGGGACGGGGCTGTTGGTTGTATGGAAGATGATTCCCCACCACTGACCAATTTCAGAATTGTTTACTGCTGGAACAAGTGCCTTGGTAGTGTTTTCCTCTGTATAACTGTTTGGTTTAGGTGTTTTTTTTCTTTCTTGGTTCAAGTTAGATTTTATTCCTCGTTTATGTATTTATAGATATAAGCATGGGAATAATTCATTCATATAAATACATCTGTGTGAATGGAAGAACTTTCTTCTGTTTTATTTTCAAAAATTTTGAAATTTAATTTTATTTATTTCTTTATACAGCAGGTTACTATTAGTTATATATTTTATGCATATACATGTATACAGGTCGATCCCAATCTCCCAACTCATCCCACCACCACCACCCCATGGCTTCCCCCACTTGGTGTCCATACGTTTGTTCTCTACCTCTGTGTCTCTATTTCTGTCCTGCATACCAGTTCATCTGTACCATTTTTCTAGGTTCCACCTATATGCATTAATATACAATATTTGTTTTTCTCTTTCTGACTTAGTTCACTCTGTATGACAGGCTCTAGATCCATCGACTTCTCTACAAATGACCCAGTTTCATTCCTTTTTATGGCTGAGCAATATTCCATTTTATATATGTACCACATCTTTATCCATTCGTCTTTCTGTGGGCATTTAGGTTGCTTCCATTACCTGGCTATTGTAAATTGTGCTGCAATGAACATTGTGGTGAATGTGTCTTTTTGATTTATGGTTTTCTCTGGGTATATGCCCAAAAGTTGGATTGCAGGCTCCTATGGTAATTCTCTTTTTAGTTATTTAAAGGAACCTCCATACTGCTCTCCATAGTGAGTGTATCAATTTACCTTCCCACCAATAGTGGAAGAGGGTTCCTTTTGTCCACACCATCCCCGGAATTTGTTGTTTGTAGATTTGCTGATGATGCCGATTCTAACAGGTGTGAGGTCATACCTCATTGTCGTTTGGATTTGCATTTCTCTAATAATTAGTGATGTTGAGCAGCTTTTCATGTGCGTCTTGGCCATCTCTGTGACTTCTTTAAAGAAACGTCTATATAGATCTTCTGCCCATTTTTGTACTGGGTTGTTTGTTTTATTAATATTAAGCTGCGTGAGCTGTTTATATATATTGGAGATTAAACCTTTGTCCATTGATTCGTTTGCGAACATTTTCGCCCATTCTGAGGCTTGCCTTTTTCCATTCCCGTTTTTTTAACCAAAAAAGAAAGAAAGCAAAAGAAGCAGAACACTAATGTGCGTGAAATATGCCTCTTGAAACAGTCGTTTTGAAATATGGACGTCTTTTGCATTTTTTGGTCCATATATGACCCCAGGATTTGTTTTCAGGGCAGGTGTCATTTACAGGCCTGCAACGATTTTGAATATCCACTGACCATTAGCGCTGGGATTAAAGCTGCTGTTGTGTGCAACGGCCACAAGGTGGCAGCAGTTCTCGCTTACCAAATCTGGTTACTAGGGCCACAGAGCCTCAATGGAAGTCCTGTTCTAGATTGGAATTTAGAATGGAATGTGCCAGGAGAAAGCCCCTCAAGTTTGTCTCACTACTTCTTGTTCGTGTTTTTAATTTAATTTTTTATTTTTTATTACAGCAAGTTTGATGACAACGTTGGGCTTGTTGTAGGTGTGCAAGATGTGGTTCTTTTACACATATACATAGGTCTGTTCTTCCTGGGACCCTTTTCCCATGTACGTTATGACAGAATGTTGAGTAGTCTTCTCTTGGTATTCCGTAGGTCTTTGGTGATTATATATTTCACCTGTGTTTGTATATGTCTGTTAACCCCGATATCCTAATGAATCCAATCCTCACACCTTTCCATTGGTGAACCATAAGTTTGTTTAATGAATCTGTGACTGCCCTTCTCCGTGGAAATATCTGCCCTGGTATCAATTTTTAGGTAACACCTATAAGTGATATCCTACGATATGTGTCTTTCACTTTCTGACTTACTACAAGTCACGTGATTACCTCTAGACTCATCTACGGTGCTGCAAATGGCATTGTGTCCTTTTTTCCCTTGGCTAATATTCTGTCTTAGCGAGGTCCATTTTCTGCAGTGTGATTCCCTGAGGGCTGAGGATTAGCTGACCTGGGCAGCCTGACCCTGCCGGCAAGCCCTCCCCAGGTGTGCCTGGGTTGAGGTCAATATAAACTGCACTCCAGGCAGCAATAGCCCCTGCAGCTGTGCCTGACTCCATATTCTCTGCCCCGTCAGCAGTCTCGGGGCTGTGCTGGTGGGAGGGTGTGAGGGTCCACGGCTTTGTTGGTGGCCCGGTGTGAGTGGGGCTCTGCTGGACTTTCTGCAGGAGTTGCCAGGCTGCCACCTGTAAAGAAGAGGATGTGTCACCCATAACTTCCACTGGAATTTCTCTCCGGGCTGAGGAAGGAAAAAAAGGAGTGGGTGTCGGGACAGGAGGGGTATCTCAGGCAGGGAAATGGAAAGCTTCCAGAAGAGCGCCCGGGGCCAGGACCATCCTGGCTTGCCTGCAGGCAGCAAGTTGGCCTGCGTGCTGTCGCTGGTGTGGCTCCACGGCCCTTCCTCCAGGCTTTCAAGCCCTTGTACATATTCAGGTGTTTTACCTGGGAAGGGTGGGAACAGTTCAGTAGCAGCTGGCCTGGGGCTCAGCTCACGTTTACTCACAGAGGCCTCGGCATGGTCCCCCAGCTTTGCAGTGAGGACGCTCCTTGCATGGGGGGACGGGGCTGTTGGTTGTATGGAAGATTATTCCCCACCAATGACCAATTTCAGAATTGTTTACTGCTGGAACAAGTGCCTTGGTAGTGCTTTCCTCTGTATAACTGTTTGGTTTAGGTTTTTTTTTTTCTTTCTTGGTTCAAGTTAGATTTTATTCCTCGTTTATGTATTTATAGATATAAGCATGGGAATAATTCATTCATATAAATACATCTGTGTGAATGGAAGAACTTTCTTCTGTTTTATTTTTAAAAATTTTGAAATTTAATTTTATTTATTTCTTTATACAGCAGGTTACTATTAGTTATATATTTTATGCATATACATGTATACAGGTCCATCCCAATCTCCCAACTCATCCCACCACCACCACCCAATGGCTTCCCCCACTTGGTGTCCATACGTTTGTTCTCTACCTCTGTGTCTCTATTTCTGTCCTGCATACCAGTTCATCTGTACCATTTTTCTAGGTTCCACCTATATGCATTAATATACAATATTTGTTTTTCTCTTTCTGACTTAGTTCACTCTGTATGACAGTCTCTAGATCCATCGACTTCTCTACAAATGACCCAGTTTCATTCCTTTTTATGGCTGAGCAATATTCCATTTTATATATGTACCACATCTTTATCCATTCGTCTTTCTGTGGGCATTTAGGTTGCTTCCATTACCTGGCTATTGTAAATTGTGCTGCAATGAACATTGTGGTGAATGTGTCTTTTTGATTTATGGTTTTCTCTGGGTATATGCCCAAAAGTTGGATTGCAGGCTCCTATGGTAATTCTCTTCTTAGTTATTTAAAGGAACCTCCATACTGCTCTCCATAGTGAGTGTATCAATTTACCTTCCCACCAATAGTGGAAGAGGGTTCCTTTTGTCCACACCATCCCCGGAATTTGTTGTTTGTAGATTTGCTGATGATGCCGATTCTAACAGGTGTGAGGTCATACCTCATTGTCGTTTGGATTTGCATTTCTCTAATAATTAGTGATGTTGAGCAGCTTTTCATGTGCGTCTTGGCCATCTCTGTGACTTCTTTAAAGAAACGTCTATATAGATCTTCTGCCCATTTTTGTACTGGGTTGTTTGTTTTATTAATATTAAGCTGCGTGAGCTGTTTATATATATTGGAGATTAAACCTTTGTCCATTGATTCATTTGCGAACGTTTTCGCCCATTCTGAGGCTTGCCTTTTTCCATTCCCGTTTTTTTAACCAAAAAAGAAAGAAAGCAAAAGAAGCAGAACACTAATGTGCGTGAAATATGCCTCTTGAAACAGTCGTTTTGAAATATGGACGTCTTTTGAATTTTTTGGTCGGTATATGACCCCAGGATTTGTTTTCAGGGCAGGTGTCATTTACAGGCCTGCAACGATTTTGAATATCCACTGACCATTAGCGCTGGGATTAAAGCTGCTGTTGTGTGAAACGGCCACAAGGTGGCAGCAGTTCTCGCTTACCAAATCTGGTTACTAGGGCCACAGAGCCTCAATGGAAGTCCTGTTCTAGATTGGAATTTAGAATGGAATGTGCCAGGAGAAAGCCCCTCAAGTTTGTCTCACTACTTCTTGTTCGTGTTTTTAATTTAATTTTTATTTTTTATTACAGCAAGTTTGATGACAACGTTTGGCTTGTTGTAGGTGTGCAAGATGTGGTTCTTTTACACATATACATAGGTCTGTTCTTCCTGGGACCCTTTTCCCATGTACGTTATGACAGAATGTTGAGTAGTCTTCTCTTGGTATTCCGTAGGTCTTTGGTGATTATATATTTCACCTGTGTTTGTATATGTCTGTTAACCCCGATATCCTAATGAATCCAATCCTCACACCTTTCCATTGGTGAACCATAAGTTTGTTTAATGAATCTGTGACTGCCCTTCTCCGTGGAAATATCTGCCCTGGTATCAATTTTTAGGTAACACCTATAAGTGATATCCTACGATATGTGTCTTTCACTTTCTGACTTACTACAAGTCACGTGATTACCTCTAGACTCATCTACGGTGCTGCAAATGGCATTGTGTCCTTTTTTCCCTTGGCTAATATTCTGTCTTAGCGAGGTCCATTTTCTGCAGTGTGATTCCCTGAGGGCTGAGGATTAGCTGACCTGGGCAGCCTGACCCTGCCGGCAAGCCCTCCCCAGGTGTGCCTGGGTTGAGGTCAATATAAACTGCACTCCAGGCAGCAATAGCCCCTGCAGCTGTGCCTGACTCCATATTCTCTGCCCCGTCAGCAGTCTCGGGGCTGTGCTGGTGGGAGGGTGTGAGGGTCCACGGCTTTGTTGGTGGCCCGGTGTGAGTGGGGCTCTGCTGGACTTTCTGCAGGAGTTGCCAGGCTGCCACCTGTAAAGAAGAGGATGTGTCACCCATAACTTCCACTGGAATTTCTCTCCGGGCTGAGGAAGGAAAAAAAGGAGTGGGTGTCGGGACAGGAGGGGTATCTCAGGCAGGGAAATGGAAAGCTTCCAGAAGAGCGCCCGGGGCCAGGACCATCCTGGCTGGCCTGCAGGCAGCAAGTTGGCCTGCGTGCTGTCACTGGTGTGGCTCCACGGCCCTTCCTCTAGGCTTTCAAGCCCTTGTACATATTCAGGTGTTTTACCTGGGAAGGGTGGGAACAGTTCAGTAGCAGCTGGCCTGGGGCTCAGCTCACGTTTACTCACAGAGGCCTCGGCATGGTCCCCCAACTTTGCAGTGAGGACGCTCCTTGCTTGGGGGGACGGGGCTGTTGGTTGTATGGAAGATTATTCCCCACCACTGACCAATTTCAGAATTGTTTACTGCTGGAACAAGTGCCTTGGTAGTGTTTTCCTCTGTATAACTGTTTGGTTTAGGTTTTTTTTTTCTTTCTTGGTTCAAGTTAGATTTTATTCCTCGTTTATGTATTTATAGATATAAGCATGGGAATAATTCATTCATATAAATACATCTGTGTGAATGGAAGAACTTTCTTCTGTTTTATTTTCAAAAATTTTGAAATTTAATTTTATTTATTTCTTTATACAGCAGGTTACTATTAGTTATATATTTTATGCATATACATGTATACAGTTCCATCCCAATCTCCCAACTCATCCCACCACCACCACCCCATGGCTTCCCCCACTTGGTGTCCATACGTTTGTTCTCTACCTCTGTGTCTCTATTTCTGTCCTGCATACCAGTTCATCTGTACCATTTTTCTAGGTTCCACCTATATGCATTAATATACAATATTTGTTTTTCTCTTTCTGACTTAGTTCACTCTGTATGACAGGCTCTAGATCCATCGACTTCTCTACAAATGACCCAGTTTCATTCCTTTTTATGGCTGAGCAATATTCCATTTTATATATGTACCACATCTTTATCCATTCGTCTTTCTGTGGGCATTTAGGTTGCTTCCATTACCTGGCTATTGTAAATTGTGCTGCAATGAACATTGTGGTGAATGTGTCTTTTTGATTTATGGTTTTCTCTGGGTATATGCCCAAAAGTTGGATTGCAGGCTCCTATGGTAATTCTCTTTTTAGTTATTTAAAGGAACCTCCATACTGCTCTCCATAGTGAGTGTATCAATTTACCTTCCCACCAATAGTGGAAGAGGGTTCCTTTTGTCCACACCATCCCCGGAATTTGTTGTTTGTAGATTTGCTGATGATGCCGATTCTAACAGGTGTGAGGTCATACCTCATTGTCGTTTGGATTTGCATTTCTCTAATAATTAGTGATGTTGAGCAGCTTTTCATGTGCGTCTTGGCCATCTCTGTGACTTCTTTAAAGAAACGTCTATATAGATCTTCTGCCCATTTTTGTACTGGGTTGTTTGTTTTATTAATATTAAGCTGCGTGAGCTGTTTATATATATTGGAGATTAAACCTTTGTCCATTGATTCGTTTGCGAACGTTTTCGCCCATTCTGAGGCTTGCCTTTTTCCATTCCCGTTTTTTTAACCAAAAAAGAAAGAAAGCAAAAGAAGCAGAACACTAATGTGCGTGAAATATGCCTCTTGAAACAGTCGTTTTGAAATATGGACGTCTTTTGCATCTTTTGGTCGGTATATGACCCCAGGATTTGTTTTCAGGGCAGGTGTCATTTACAGGCCTGCAACGATTTTGAATATCCACTGACCATTAGCGCTGGGATTAAAGCTGCTGTTGTGTGAAACGGCCACAAGGTGGCAGCAGTTCTCGCTTACCAAATCTGGTTACTAGGGCCACAGAGCCTCAATGGAAGTCCTGTTCTAGATTGGAATTTAGAATGGAATGTGCCAGGAGAAAGCCCCTCAAGTTTGTCTCACTACTTCTTGTTCGTGTTTTTAATTTAATTTTTATTTTTTATTACAGCAAGTTTGATGACAACGTTTGGCTTGTTGTAGGTGTGCAAGATGTGGTTCTTTTACACATATACATAGGTCTGTTCTTCCTGGGACCCTTTTCCCATGTACGTTATGACAGAATGTTGAGTAGTCTTCTCTTGGTATTCCGTAGGTCTTTGGTGATTATATATTTCACCTGTGTTTGTATATGTCTGTTAACCCCGATATCCTAATGAATCCAATCCTCACACCTTTCCATTGGTGAACCATAAGTTTGTTTAATGAATCTGTGACTGCCCTTCTCCGTGGAAATATCTGCCCTGGTATCAATTTTTAGGTAACACCTATAAGTGATATCCTACGATATGTGTCTTTCACTTTCTGACTTACTACAAGTCACGTGATTACCTCTAGACTCATCTACGGTGCTGCAAATGGCATTGTGTCCTTTTTTCCCTTGGCTAATATTCTGTCTTAGCGAGGTCCATTTTCTGCAGTGTGATTCCCTGAGGGCTGAGGATTAGCTGACCTGGGCAGCCTGACCCTGCCGGCAAGCCCTCCCCAGGTGTGCCTGGGTTGAGGTCAATATAAACTGCACTCCAGGCAGCAATAGCCCCTGCAGCTGTGCCTGACTCCATATTCTCTGCCCCGTCAGCAGTCTCGGGGCTGTGCTGGTGGGAGGGTGTGAGGGTCCACGGCTTTGTTGGTGGCCCGGTGTGAGTGGGGCTCTGCTGGACTTTCTGCAGGAGTTGCCAGGCTGCCACCTGTAAAGAAGAGGATGTGTCACCCATAACTTCCACTGGAATTTCTCTCCGGGCTGAGGAAGGAAAAAAAGGAGTGGGTGTCGGGACAGGAGGGGTATCTCAGGCAGGGAAATGGAAAGCTTCCAGAAGAGCGCCCGGGGCCAGGACCATCCTGGCTGGCCTGCAGGCAGCAAGTTGGCCTGCGTGCTGTCACTGGTGTGGCTCCACGGCCCTTCCTCTAGGCTTTCAAGCCCTTGTACATATTCAGGTGTTTTACCTGGGAAGGGTGGGAACAGTTCAGTAGCAGCTGGCCTGGGGCTCAGCTCACGTTTACTCACAGAGGCCTCGGCATGGTCCCCCAACTTTGCAGTGAGGACGCTCCTTGCTTGGGGGGACGGGGCTGTTGGTTGTATGGAAGATTATTCCCCACCACTGACCAATTTCAGAATTGTTTACTGCTGGAACAAGTGCCTTGGTAGTGTTTTCCTCTGTATAACTGTTTGGTTTAGGTTTTTTTTTTCTTTCTTGGTTCAAGTTAGATTTTATTCCTCGTTTATGTATTTATAGATATAAGCATGGGAATAATTCATTCATATAAATACATCTGTGTGAATGGAAGAACTTTCTTCTGTTTTATTTTCAAAAATTTTGAAATTTAATTTTATTTATTTCTTTATACAGCAGGTTACTATTAGTTATATATTTTATGCATATACATGTATACAGTTCCATCCCAATCTCCCAACTCATCCCACCACCACCACCCCATGGCTTCCCCCACTTGGTGTCCATACGTTTGTTCTCTACCTCTGTGTCTCTATTTCTGTCCTGCATACCAGTTCATCTGTACCATTTTTCTAGGTTCCACCTATATGCATTAATATACAATATTTGTTTTTCTCTTTCTGACTTAGTTCACTCTGTATGACAGGCTCTAGATCCATCGACTTCTCTACAAATGACCCAGTTTCATTCCTTTTTATGGCTGAGCAATATTCCATTTTATATATGTACCACATCTTTATCCATTCGTCTTTCTGTGGGCATTTAGGTTGCTTCCATTACCTGGCTATTGTAAATTGTGCTGCAATGAACATTGTGGTGAATGTGTCTTTTTGATTTATGGTTTTCTCTGGGTATATGCCCAAAAGTTGGATTGCAGGCTCCTATGGTAATTCTCTTTTTAGTTATTTAAAGGAACCTCCATACTGCTCTCCATAGTGAGTGTATCAATTTACCTTCCCACCAATAGTGGAAGAGGGTTCCTTTTGTCCACACCATCCCCGGAATTTGTTGTTTGTAGATTTGCTGATGATGCCGATTCTAACAGGTGTGAGGTCATACCTCATTGTCGTTTGGATTTGCATTTCTCTAATAATTAGTGATGTTGAGCAGCTTTTCATGTGCGTCTTGGCCATCTCTGTGACTTCTTTAAAGAAACGTCTATATAGATCTTCTGCCCATTTTTGTACTGGGTTGTTTGTTTTATTAATATTAAGCTGCGTGAGCTGTTTATATATATTGGAGATTAAACCTTTGTCCATTGATTCGTTTGCGAACGTTTTCGCCCATTCTGAGGCTTGCCTTTTTCCATTCCCGTTTTTTTAACCAAAAAAGAAAGAAAGCAAAAGAAGCAGAACACTAATGTGCGTGAAATATGCCTCTTGAAACAGTCGTTTTGAAATATGGACGTCTTTTGCATCTTTTGGTCGGTATATGACCCCAGGATTTGTTTTCAGGGCAGGTGTCATTTACAGGCCTGCAACGATTTTGAATATCCACTGACCATTAGCGCTGGGATTAAAGTTGCTGTTGTGTGAAACGGCCACAAGGTGGCAGCAGTTCTCGCTTACCAAATCTGGTTACTAGGGCCACAGAGCCTCAATGGAAGTCCTGTTCTAGATTGGAATTTAGAATGGAATGTGCCAGGAGAAAGCCCCTCAAGTTTGTCTCACTACTTGTTCGTGTTTTTAATTTAATTTTTTATTTTTTATTACAGCAAGTTTGATGACAACGTTTGGCTTGTTGTAGGTGTGCAAGATGTGGTTCTTTTACACATATACATAGGTCTGTTCTTCCTGGGACCCTTTTCCCATGTACGTTATGACAGAATGTTGAGTAGTCTTCTCTTGGTATTCCGTAGGTCTTTGGTGATTATATATTTCACCTGTGTTTGTATATGTCTGTTAACCCCGATATCCTAATGAATCCAATCCTCACACCTTTCCATTGGTGAACCATAAGTTTGTTTAATGAATCTGTGACTGCCCTTCTCCGTGGAAATATCTGCCCTGGTATCAATTTTTAGGTAACACCTATAAGTGATATCCTACGATATGTGTCTTTCACTTTCTGACTTACTACAAGTCACGTGATTACCTCTAGACTCATCTACGGTGCTGCAAATGGCATTGTGTCCTTTTTTCCCTTGGCTAATATTCTGTCTTAGCGAGGTCCATTTTCTGCAGTGTGATTCCCTGAGGGCTGAGGATTAGCTGACCTGGGCAGCCTGACCCTGCCGGCAAGCCCTCCCCAGGTGTGCCTGGGTTGAGGTCAATATAAACTGCACTCCAGGCAGCAATAGCCCCTGCAGCTGTGCCTGACTCCATATTCTCTGCCCCGTCAGCAGTCTCGGGGCTGTGCTGGTGGGAGGGTGTGAGGGTCCACGGCTTTGTTGGTGGCCCGGTGTGAGTGGGGCTCTGCTGGACTTTCTGCAGGAGTTGCCAGGCTGCCACCTGTAAAGAAGAGGATGTGTCACCCATAACTTCCACTGGAATTTCTCTCCGGGCTGAGGAAGGAAAAAAAGGAGTGGGGGCCGGGACAGGAGGGGTATCTCAGGCAGGGAAATGGAAAGCTTCCAGAAGAGCGCCCGGGGCCAGGACCATCCTGGCTGGCCTGCAGGCAGCAAGTTGGCCTGCGTGCTGTCACTGGTGTGGCTCCACAGCCCTTCCTCTAGGCTTTCACGCCCTTGTACATATTCAGGTGTTTTACCTGGGAAGGGTGGGAACAGTTCAGTAGCAGCTGGCCTGGGGCTCAGCTCACGTTTACTCACAGAGGCCTCGGCATGGTCCCCCAGCTTTGCAGTGAGGACGCTCCTTGCTTGGGGGGACGGGGCTGTTGGTTGTATGGAAGATTATTCCCCACCACTGACCAATTTCAGAATTGTTTACTGCTGGAACAAGTGCCTTGGTAGTGTTTTCCTCTGTATAACTGTTTGGTTTAGGTTTTTTTTCTTTCTTGGTTCAAGTTAGATTTTATTCCTCGTTTATGTATTTATAGATATAAGCATGGGAATAATTCATTCATATAAATACATCTGTGTGAATGGAAGAACTTTCTTCTGTTTTATTTTTAAAAATTTTGAAATATAATTTTATTTATTTCTTTATACAGCAGGTTACTATTAGTTATATATTTTATGCATATACATGTATACAGGTCCATCCCAATCTCCCAACTCATCCCACCACCACCACCCCATGGCTTCCCCCACTTGGTGTCCATACGTTTGTTCTCTACCTCTGTGTCTCTATTTCTGTCCTGCATACCAGTTCATCTGTACCATTTTTCTAGGTTCCACCTATATGCATTAATATACAATATTTGTTTTTCTCTTTCTGACTTAGTTCACTCTGTATGACAGGCTCTAGATCCATCGACTTCTCTACAAATGACCCAGTTTCATTCCTTTTTATGGCTGAGCAATATTCCATTTTATATATGTACCACATCTTTATCCATTCGTCTTTCTGTGGGCATTTAGGTTGCTTCCATTACCTGGCTATTGTAAATTGTGCTGCAATGAACATTGTGGTGAATGTGTCTTTTTGATTTATGGTTTTCTCTGGGTATATGCCCAAAAGTTGGATTGCAGGCTCCTATGGTAATTCTCTTTTTAGTTATTTAAAGGAACATCCATACTGCTCTCCATAGTGAGTGTATCAATTTACCTTCCCACCAATAGTGGAAGAGGGTTCCTTTTGTCCACACCATCCCCGGAATTTGTTGTTTGTAGATTTGCTGATGATGCCGATTCTAACAGGTGTGAGGTCATACCTCATTGTCGTTTGGATTTGCATTTCTCTAATAATTAGTGATGTTGAGCAGCTTTTCATGTACGTCTTGGCCATCTCTGTGACTTCTTTAAAGAAACGTCTATATAGATATTCTGCCCATTTTTGTACTGGGTTGTTTGTTTTATTAATATTAAGCTGCGTGAGCTGTTTATATATATTGGAGATTAAACCTTTGTCCATTGATTCGTTTGCGAACGTTTTCGCCCATTCTGAGGCTTGCCTTTTTCCATTCCCGTTTTTTTAACCAAAAAAGAAAGAAAGCAAAAGAAGCAGAACACTAATGTGCGTGAAATATGCCTCTTGAAACAGTCGTTTTGAAATATGGACGTCTTTTGAATTTCTTGGTCGTTATATGACCCCAGGATTTGTTTTCAGGGCAGGTGTCATTTACAGGCCTGCAACGATTTTGAATATCCACTGACCATTAGCGCTGGGATTAACGCTGCTGTTGTGTGAAACGGCCACAAGGTGGCAGCAGTTCTCGCTTACCAAATCTGGTTACTAGGGCCACAGAGCCTCAATGGAAGTCCTGTTCTAGATTGGAATTTAGAATGGAATGTGCCAGGAGAAAGCCCCTCAAGTTTGTCTCACTACTTCTTGTTCGTGTTTTTAATTTAATTTTTTATTTTTTATTACAGCAAGTTTGATGACAACGTTTGGCTTGTTGTAGGTGTGCAAGATGTGGTTCTTTTACACATATACATAGGTCTGTTCTTCCTGGGACCCTTTTCCCATGTACGTTATGACAGAATGTTGAGTAGTCTTCTCTTGGTATTCCGTAGGTCTTTGGTGATTATATATTTCACCTGTGTTTGTATATGTCTGTTAACCCCGATATCCTAATGAATCCAATCCTCACACCTTTCCATTGGTGAACCATAAGTTTGTTTAATTAATCTGTGACTGCCCTTCTCCGTGGAAATATCTGCCCTGGTATCAATTTTTAGGTAACACCTATAAGTGATATCCTACGATATGTGTCTTTCACTTTCTGACTTACTACAAGTCACGTGATTACCTCTAGACTCATCTACGGTGCTGCAAATGGCATTGTGTCCTTTTTTCCCTTGGCTAATATTCTGTCTTAGCGAGGTCCATTTTCCGCAGTGTGATTCCCTGAGGGCTGAGGATTAGCTGACCTGGGCAGCCTGACCCTGCCGGCAAGCCCTCCCCAGGTGTGCCTGGGTTGAGGTCAATATAAACTGCACTCCAGGCAGCAATAGCCCCTGCAGCTGTGCCTGACTCCATATTCTCTGCCCCGTCAGCAGTCTCGGGGCTGTGCTGGTGGGAGGGTGTGAGGGTCCACGGCTTTGTTGGTGGCCCGGTGTGAGTGGGGCTCTGCTGGACTTTCTGCAGGAGTTGCCAGGCTGTCACCTGTAAAGAAGAGGATGTGTCACCCATAACTTCCACTGGAATTTCTCTCCGGGCTGAGGAAGGAAAAAAAGGAGTGGGGGCCGGGACAGGAGGGGTATCTCAGGCAGGGAAATGGAAAGCTTCCAGAAGAGCGCCCGGGGCCAGGACCATCCTGGCTGGCCTGCAGGCAGCAAGTTGGCCTGCGTGCTGTCGCTGGTGTGGCTCCACGGCCCTTCCTCTAGGCTTTCAAGCCCTTGTACATATTCAGGTGTTTTACCTGGGAAGGGTGGGAACAGTTCAGTAGCAGCTGGCCTGGGGCTCAGCTCACGTTTACTCACAGAGGCCTCGGCATGGTCCCCCAGCTTTGCAGTGAGGACGCTCCTTGCATGGGGGGACGGGGCTGTTGGTTGTATGGAAGATGATTCCCCACCACTGACCAATTTCAGAATTGTTTACTGCTGGAACAAGTGCCTTGGTAGTGTTTTCCTCTGTATAACTGTTTGGTTTAGGTTTTTTTTTCTTTCTTGGTTCAAGTTAGATTTTATTCCTCGTTTATGTATTTATAGATATAAGCATGGGAATAATTCATTCATATAAATATATCTGTGTGAATGGAAGAACTTTCTTCTGTTTTATTTTTAAAAATTTTGAAATTTAATTTTATTTATTTCTTTATACAGCAGGTTACTATTAGTTATATATTTTATGCCTATACATGTATACATGTCCATCCCAATCTCCCAACTCATCCCACCACCACCACCCCATGGCTTCCCCCACTTGGTGTCCATACGTTTGTTCTCTACCTCTGTGTCTCTATTTCTGTCCTGCATACCAGTTCATCTGTACCATTTTTCTAGGTTCCACATATATGCATTAATATACAATATTTGTTTTTCTCTTTCTGACTTACTTCACTCTGTCTGACAGTCTCTAGATCCATCGACTTCTCTACAAATGACCCAGTTTCATTCCTTTTTATGGCTGAGCAATATTCCATTTTATATATGTACCACATCTTTATCCATTCGTCTTTCTGTGGGCATTTAGGTTGCTTCCATTACCTGGCTATTGTAAATTGTGCTGCAATGAACATTGTGGTGAATGTGTCTTTTTGATTTATGGTTTTCTCTGGGTATATGCCCAAAAGTTGGATTGCAGGCTCCTATGGTAATTCTCTTTTTAGTTATTTAAAGGAACATCCATACTGCTCTCCATAGTGAGTGTATCAATTTACCTTCCCACCAATAGTGGAAGAGGGTTCCTTTTGTCCACACCATCCCCGGAATTTGTTGTTTGTAGATTTGCTGATGATGCCGATTCTAACAGGTGTGAGGTCATACCTCATTGTCGTTTGGATTTGCATTTCTCTAATAATTAGTGATGTTGAGCAGCTTTTCATGTGCGTCTTGGCCATCTCTGTGACTTCTTTAAAGAAACGTCTATATAGATCTTCTGCCCATTTTTGTACTGGGTTGTTTGTTTTATTAATATTAAGCTGCGTGAGCTGTTTATATATATTGGAGATTAAACCTTTGTCCATTGATTCGTTTGCGAACGTTTTCGCCCATTCTGAGGCTTGCCTTTTTCCATTCCCGTTTTTTTAACCAAAAAAGAAAGAAAGCAAAAGAAGCAGAACACTAATGTGCGTGAAATATGCCTCTTGAAACAGTCGTTTTGAAATATGGACGTCTTTTGAATTTCTTGGTCGGTATATGACCCCAGGATTTGTTTTCAGGGCAGGTGTCATTTACAGGCCTGCAACGATTTTGAATATCCACTGACCATTAGCGCTGGGATTAACGCTGCTGTTGTGTGAAACGGCCACAAGGTGGCAGCAGTTCTCGCTTACCAAATCTGGTTACTAGGGCCACAGAGCCTCAATGGAAGTCCTGTTCTAGATTGGAATTTAGAATGGAATGTGCCAGGAGAAAGCCCCTCAAGTTTGTCTCACTACTTCTTGTTCGTGTTTTTAATTTAATTTTTTATTTTTTATTACAGCAAGTTTGATGACAACGTTTGGCTTGTTGTAGGTGTGCAAGATGTGGTTCTTTTACACATATACATAGGTCTGTTCTTCCTGGGACCCTTTTCCCATGTACGTTATGACAGAATGTTGAGTAGTCTTCTCTTGGTATTCCGTAGGTCTTTGGTGATTATATATTTCACCTGTGTTTGTATATGTCTGTTAACCCTGATATCCTAATGAATCCAATCCTCACACCTTTCCATTGGTGAACCATAAGTTTGTTTAATGAATCTGTGACTGCCCTTCTCCGTGGAAATATCTGCCCTGGTATCAATTTTTAGGTAACACCTATAAGTGATATCCTACAATATGTGTCTTTCACTTTCTGACTTACTACAAGTCACGTGATTACCTCTAGACTCATCTACGGTGCTGCAAATGGCATTGTGTCCTTTTTTCCCTTGGCTAATATTCTGTCTTAGCGAGGTCCATTTTCCGCAGTGTGATTCCCTGAGGGCTGAGGATTAGCTGACCTGGGCAGCCTGACCCTGCCGGCAAGCCCTCCCCAGGTGTGCCTGGGTTGAGGTCAATATAAACTGCACTCCAGGCAGCAATAGCCCCTGCAGCTGTGCCTGACTCCATATTCTCTGCCCCGTCAGCAGTCTCGGGGCTGTGCTGGTGGGAGGGTGTGAGGGTCCATGGCTTTGTTGGTGGCCCGGTGTGAGTGGGGCTCTGCTGGACTTTCTGCAGGAGTTGCCAGGCTGCCACCTGTAAAGAAGAGGATGTGTCACCCATAACTTCCACTGGAATTTCTCTCCGGGCTGAGGAAGGAAAAAAAGGAGTGGGGGCCGGGACAGGAGGGGTATCTCAGGCAGGGAAATGGAAAGCTTCCAGAAGAGCGCCCGGGGCCAGGACCATCCTGGCTGGCCTGCAGGCAGCAAGTTGGCCTGCGTGCTGTCGCTGGTGTGGCTCCACGGCCCTTCCTCTAGGCTTTCAAGCCCTTGTACATATTCAGGTGTTTTACCTGGGAAGGGTGGGAACAGTTCAGTAGCAGCTGGCCTGGGGCTCAGCTCACGTTTACTCACAGAGGCCTCGGCATGGTCCCCCAGCTTTGCAGTGAGGACGCTCCTTGCATGGGGGGACGGGGCTGTTGGTTGTATGGAAGATGATTCCCCACCACTGACCAATTTCAGAATTGTTTACTGCTGGAACAAGTGCCTTGGTAGTGTTTTCCTCTGTATAACTGTTTGGTTTAGGTTTTTTTTTTTCTTTCTTGGTTCAAGTTAGATTTTATTCCTCGTTTATGTATTTATAGATATAAGCATGGGAATAATTCATTCATATAAATACATCTGTGTGAATGGAAGAACTTTCTTCTTTTTTATTTTTAAAAATTTTGAAATTTAATTTTATTTATTTCTTTATACAGCAGGTTACTATTAGTTATATATTTTATGCATATACATGTATACAGGTCCATCCCAATCTCCCAACTCATCCCACCACCACCACCCCATGGCTTCCCCCACTTGGTGTCCATACGTTTGTTCTCTACCTCTGTGTCTCTATTTCTGTCCTGCATACCAGTTCATCTGTACCATTTTTCTAGGTTCCACATATATGCATTAGTATACAATATTTGTTTTTCTCTTTCTGACTTACTTCACTCTGTATGACAGTCTCTAGATCCATCGACTTCTCTACAAATGACCCAGTTTCATTCCTTTTTATGGCTGAGCAATATTCCATTTTATATATGTACCACATCTTTATCCATTCGTCTTTCTGTGGGCATTTAGGTTGCTTCCATTACCTGGCTATTGTAAATTGTGCTGCAATGAACATTGTGGTGAATGTGTCTTTTTGATTTATGGTTTTCTCTGGGTATATGCCCAAAAGTTGGATTGCAGGCTCCTATGGTAATTCTCTTTTTAGTTATTTAAAGGAACATCCATACTGCTCTCCATAGTGAGTGTATCAATTTACCTTCCCACCAATAGTGGAAGAGGGTTCCTTTTGTCCACACCATCCCCGGAATTTGTTGTTTGTAGATTTGCTGATGATGCCGATTCTAACAGGTGTGAGGTCATACCTCATTGTCGTTTGGATTTGCATTTCTCTAATAATTAGTGATGTTGAGCAGCTTTTCATGTGCGTCTTGGCCATCTCTGTGACTTCTTTAAAGAAACGTCTATATAGATCTTCTGCCCATTTTTGTACTGGGTTGTTTGTTTTATTAATATTAAGCTGCGTGAGCTGTTTATATATATTGGAGATTAAACCTTTGTCCATTGATTCGTTTGCGAACGTTTTCGCCCATTCTGAGGCTTGCCTTTTTCCATTCCCGTTTTTTTAACCAAAAAAGAAAGAAAGCAAAAGAAGCAGAACACTAATGTGCGTGAAATATGCCTCTTGAAACAGTCGTTTTGAAATATGGACGTCTTTTGAATTTCTTGGTCGGTATATGACCCCAGGATTTGTTTTCAGGGCAGGTGTCATTTACAGGCCTGCAACGATTTTGAATATCCACTGACCATTAGCGCTGGGATTAACGCTGCTGTTGTGTGAAACGGCCACAAGGTGGCAGCAGTTCTCGCTTACCAAATCTGGTTACTAGGGCCACAGAGCCTCAATGGAAGTCCTGTTCTAGATTGGAATTTAGAATGGAATGTGCCAGGAGAAAGCCCCTCAAGTTTGTCTCACTACTTCTTGTTCGTGTTTTTAATTTAATTTTTTATTTTTTATTACAGCAAGTTTGATGACAACGTTTGGCTTGTTGTAGGTGTGCAAGATGTGGTTCTTTTACACATATACATAGGTCTGTTCTTCCTGGGACCCTTTTCCCATGTACGTTATGACAGAATGTTGAGTAGTCTTCTCTTGGTATTCCGTAGGTCTTTGGTGATTATATATTTCACCTGTGTTTGTATATGTCTGTTAACCCCGATATCCTAATGAATCCAATCCTCACACCTTTCCATTGGTGAACCATAAGTTTGTTTAATGAATCTGTGACTGCCCTTCTCCGTGGAAATATCTGCCCTGGTATCAATTTTTAGGTAACACCTATAAGTGATATCCTACGATATGTGTCTTTCACTTTCTGACTTACTACAAGTCACGTGATTACCTCTAGACTCATCTACGGTGCTGCAAATGGCATTGTGTCCTTTTTTCCCTTGGCTAATATTCTGTCTTAGCGAGGTCCATTTTCCGCAGTGTGATTCCCTGAGGGCTGAGGATTAGCTGACCTGGGCAGCCTGACCCTGCCGGCAAGCCCTCCCCAGGTGTGCCTGGGTTGAGGTCAATATAAACTGCACTCCAGGCAGCAATAGCCCCTGCAGCTGTGCCTGACTCCATATTCTCTGCCCCGTCAGCAGTCTCGGGGCTGTGCTGGTGGGAGGGTGTGAGGGTCCACGGCTTTGTTGGTGGCCCGGTGTGAGTGGGGCTCTGCTGGACTTTCTGCAGGAGTTGCCAGGCTGCCACCTGTAAAGAAGAGGATGTGTCACCCATAACTTCCACTGGAATTTCTCTCCGGGCTGAGGAAGGAAAAAAAGGAGTGGGGGCCGGGACAGGAGGGGTATCTCAGGCAGGGAAATGGAAAGCTTCCAGAAGAGCGCCCGGGGCCAGGACCATCCTGGCTGGCCTGCAGGCAGCAAGTTGGCCTGCGTGCTGTCGCTGGTGTGGCTCCACGGCCCTTCCTCTAGGCTTTCAAGCCCTTGTACATATTCAGGTGTTTTACCTGGGAAGGGTGGGAACAGTTCAGTAGCAGCTGGCCTGGGGCTCAGCTCACGTTTACTCACAGAGGCCTCGGCATGGTCCCCCAGCTTTGCAGTGAGGACGCTCCTTGCATGGGGGGACGGGGCTGTTGGTTGTATGGAAGATGATTCCCCACCACTGACCAATTTCAGAATTGTTTACTGCTGGAACAAGTGCCTTGGTAGTGTTTTCCTCTGTATAACTGTTTGGTTTAGGTTTTTTTTTTCTTTCTTGGTTCAAGTTAGATTTTATTCCTCGTTTATGTATTTATAGATATAAGCATGGGAATAATTCATTCATATAAATACATCTGTGTGAATGGAAGAACTTTCTTCTTTTTTATTTTTAAAAATTTTGAAATTTAATTTTATTTATTTCTTTATACAGCAGGTTACTATTAGTTATATATTTTATGCATATACATGTATACAGGTCGATCCCAATCTCCCAACTCATCCCACCACCACCACCCCATGGCTTCCCCCACTTTGTGTCCATACGTTTGTTCTCTACCTCTGTGTCTCTATTTCTGTCCTGCATACCAGTTCATCTGTACCATTTTTCTAGGTTCCACATATATGCATTAGTATACAATATTTGTTTTTCTCTTTCTGACTTACTTCACTCTGTATGACAGTCTCTAGATCCATCGACTTCTCTACAAATGACCCAGTTTCATTCCTTTTTATGGCTGAGCAATATTCCATTTTATATATGTACCACATCTTTATCCATTCGTCTTTCTGTGGGCATTTAGGTTGCTTCCATTACCTGGCTATTGTAAATTGTGCTGCAATGAACATTGTGGTGAATGTGTCTTTTTGATTTATGGTTTTCTCTGGGTATATGCCCAAAAGTGGGATTGCAGGCTCCTATGGTAATTCTCTTTTTAGTTATTTAAAGGAACATCCATACTGCTCTCCATAGTGAGTGTATCAATTTACCTTCCCACCAATAGTGGAAGAGGGTTCCTTTTGTCCACACCATCCCCGGAATTTGTTGTTTGTAGATTTGCTGATGATGCCGATTCTAACAGGTGTGAGGTCATACCTCATTGTCGTTTGGATTTGCATTTCTCTAATAATTAGTGATGTTGAGCAGCTTTTCATGTGCGTCTTGGCCATCTCTGTGACTTCTTTAAAGAAACGTCTATATAGATCTTCTGCCCATTTTTGTACTGGGTTGTTTGTTTTATTAATATTAAGCTGCGTGAGCTGTTTATATATATTGGAGATTAAACCTTTGTCCATTGATTCGTTTGCGAACGTTTTCGCCCATTCTGAGGCTTGCCTTTTTCCATTCCCGTTTTTTTAACCAAAAAAGAAAGAAAGCAAAAGAAGCAGAACACTAATGTGCGTGAAATATGCCTCTTGAAACAGTCGTTTTGAAATATGGACGTCTTTTGAATTTTTTGGTCGGTATATGACCCCAGGATTTGTTTTCAGGGCAGGTGTCATTTACAGGCCTGCAACGATTTTGAATATCCACTGACCATTAGCGCTGGGATTAAAGCTGCTGTTGTGTGAAACGGCCACAAGGTGGCAGCAGTTCTCGCTTACCAAATCTGGTTACTAGGGTCACAGAGCCTCAATGGAAGTCCTGTTCTAGATTGGAATTTAGAATGGAATGTGCCAGGAGAAAGCCCCTCAAGTTTGTCTCACTACTTCTTGTTCGTGTTTTTAATTTAATTTTTTATTTTTTATTACAGCAAGTTTGATGACAACGTTTGGCTTGTTGTAGGTGTGCAAGATGTGGTTCTTTTACACATATACATAGGTCTGTTCTTCCTGGGACCCTTTTCCCATGTACGTTATGACAGAATGTTGAGTAGTCTTCTCTTGGTATTCCGTAGGTCTTTGGTGATTATATATTTCACCTGTGTTTGTATATGTCTGTTAACCCCGATATCCTAATGAATCCAATCCTCACACCTTTCCATTGGTGAACCATAAGTTTGTTTAATGAATCTGTGACTGCCCTTTCCGTGGAAATATCTGCCCTGGTATCAATTTTTAGGTAACACCTATAAGTGATATCCTACGATATGTGTCTTTCACTTTCTGACTTACTACAAGTCACATGATTACCTCTAGACTCATCTACGGTGCTGCAAATGGCATTGTGTCCTTTTTTCCCTTGGCTAATATTCTGTCTTAGCGAGGTCCATTTTCTGCAGTGTGATTCCCTGAGGGCTGAGGATTAGCTGAACTGGGCAGCCTGACCCTGCCGGCAAGCCCTCCCCAGGTGTGCCTGGGTTGAGGTCAATATAAACTGCACTCCAGGCAGCAATAGCCCCTGCAGCTGTGCCTGACTCCATATTCTCTGCCCCGTCAGCAGTCTCGGGGCTGTGCTGGTGGGAGGGTGTGAGGGTCCACGGCTTTGTTGGTGGCCCGGTGTGAGTGGGGCTCTGCTGGACTTTCTGCAGGAGTTGCCAGGCTGCCACCTGTAAAGAAGAGGATGTGTCACCCATAACTTCCACTGGAATTTCTC
This sequence comes from Mesoplodon densirostris, assembly GCF_025265405.1. Classification (NCBI taxonomy): domain Eukaryota; kingdom Metazoa; phylum Chordata; class Mammalia; order Artiodactyla; family Ziphiidae; genus Mesoplodon; species Mesoplodon densirostris. Next base: position 93,543,584 of record NC_082672.1, read on the forward strand.
TCCGGGCTGAGGAAGGAAAAAAAGGAGTGGGGGCCGGGACAGGAGGGGTATCTCAGGCAGGGAAATGGAAAGCTTCCAGAAGAGCGCCCGGGGCCAGGACCATCCTGGCTGGCCTGCAGGCAGCAAGTTGGCCTGCGTGCTGTCGCTGGTGTGGCTCCACGGCCCTTCCTCTAGGCTTTCAAGCCCTTGTACATATTCAGGTGTTTTACCTGGGAAGGGTGGGAACAGTTCAGTAGCAGCTGGCCTGGGGCTTAGCTCACGTTTACTCACAGAGGCCTCGGCATGGTCCCCCAGCTTTGCAGTGAGGACGCTCCTTGCATGGGGGGACGGGGCTGTTGGTTGTATGGAAGATGATTCCCCACCACTGACCAATTTCAGAATTGTTTACTGCTGGAACAAGTGCCTTGGTAGTGTTTTCCTCTGTATAACTGTTTGGTTTAGGTTTTTTTTTTTCTTTCTTGGTTCAAGTTAGATTTTATTCCTCGTTTATGTATTTATAGATATAAGCATGGGAATAATTCATTCATATAAATACATCTGTGTGAATGGAAGAACTTTCTTCTGTTTTATTTTTAAAAATTTTGAAATTTAATTTTATTTATTTCTTTATACAGCAGGTTACTATTAGTTATATATTTTATGCATATACATGTATACAGGTCCATCCCAATCTCCCAACTCATCCCACCACCACCACCCCATGGCTTCCCCCACTTGGTGTCCATACGTTTGTTCTCTACCTCTGTGTCTCTATTTCTGTCCTGCATACCAGTTCATCTGTACCATTTTTCTAGGTTCCACATATATGCATTAGTATACAATATTTGTTTTTCTCTTTCTGACTTACTTCACTCTGTATGACAGTCTCTAGATCCACCGACTTCTCTACAAATGACCCAGTTTCATTCCTTTTTATGGCTGAGCAATATTCCATTTTATATATGTACCACATCTTTATCCATTCGTCTTTCTGTGGGCATTTAGGTTGCTTCCATTACCTGGCTATTGTAAATTGTGCTGCAATGAACATTGTGGTGAATGTGTCTTTTTGATTTATGGTTTTCTCTGGGTATATGCCCAAAAGTGGGATTGCAGGCTCCTATGGTAATTCTCTTTTTAGTTATTTAAAGGAACATCCATACTGCTCTCCATAGTGAGTGTATCAATTTACCTTCCCACCAATAGTGGAAGAGGGTTCCTTTTGTCCACACCATCCCCGGAATTTGTTGTTTGTAGATTTGCTGATGATGCCGATTCTAACAGGTGTGAGGTCATACCTCATTGTCGTTTGGATTTGCATTTCTCTAATAATTAGTGAGGTTGAGCAGCTTTTCATGTGCGTCTTGGCCATCTCTGTGACTTCTTTAAAGAAACGTCTATATAGATCTTCTGCCCATTTTTGTACTGGGTTGTTTGTTTTATTAATATTAAGCTGCGTGAGCTGTTTATATATATTGGAGATTAAACCTTTGTCCATTGATTCGTTTGCGAACGTTTTCGCCCATTCTGAGGGTTACCTTTTTCCATCCCCGTTTTTTTTAACCAAAAAAGAAAGAAAGCAAAAGAAGCAGAACACTAATGTGCGTGAAATATGCCTCTTGAAACAGTCGTTTTGAAATATGGACGTCTTTTGAATTTTTTGGTCGGTATATGACCCCAGGATTTGTTTTCAGGGCAGGTGTCATTTACAGGCCTGCAACGATTTTGAATATCCACTGACCATTAGCGCTGGGATTAAAGCTGCTGTTGTGTGAAACGGCCACAAGGTGGCAGCAGTTCTCGCTTACCAAATCTGGTTACTAGGGCCACAGAGCCTCAATGGAAGTCCTGTTCTAGATTGGAATTTAGAATGGAATGTGCCAGGAGAAAGCCCCTCAAGTTTGTCTCACTACTTCTTGTTCGTGTTTTTAATTTATTTTTTTATTTTTTATTACAGCAAGTTTGATGACGTTTGGCTTGTTGTAGGTGTGCAAGATGTGGTTCTTTTACACATATACATAGGTCTGTTCTTCCTGGGACCCTTTTCCCATGTACGTTATGACAGAATGTTGAGTAGTCTTCTCTTGGTATTCCGTAGGTCTTTGGTGATTATATATTTCACCTGTGTTTGTATATGTCTGTTAACCCCGATATCCTAATGAATCCAATCCTCACACCTTTCCATTGGTGAACCATAAGTTTGTTTAATGAATCTGTGACTGCCCTTCTCCGTGGAAATATCTGCCCTGGTATCAATTTTTAGGTAACACCTATAAGTGATATCCTACGATATGTGTCTTTCACTTTCTGACTTACTACAAGTCACGTGATTACCTCTAGACTCATCTACGGTGCTGCAAATGGCATTGTGTCCTTTTTTCCCTTGGCTAATATTCTGTCTTAGCGAGGTCCATTTTCCGCAGTGTGATTCCCTGAGGGCTGAGGATTAGCTGACCTGGGCAGCCTGACCCTGCCGGCAAGCCCTCCCCAGGTGTGCCTGGGTTGAGGTCAATATAAACTGCACTCCAGGCAGCAATAGCCCCTGCAGCTGTGCCTGACTCCATATTCTCTGCCCCGTCAGCAGTCTCGGGGCTGTGCTGGTGGGAGGGTGTGAGGGTCCACGGCTTTGTTGGTGGCCCGGTGTGAGTGGGGCTCTGCTGGACTTTCTGCAGGAGTTGCCAGGCTGCCACCTGTAAAGAAGAGGATGTGTCACCCATAACTTCCACTGGAATTTCTCTCCGGGCTGAGGAAGGAAAAAAAGGAGTGGGGGCCGGGACAGGAGGGGTATCTCAGGCAGGGAAATGGAAAGCTTCCAGAAGAGCGCCCGGGGCCAGGACCATCCTGGCTGGCCTGCAGGCAGCAAGTTGGCCTGCGTGCTGTCGCTGGTGTGGCTCCACGGCCCTTCCTCTAGGCTTTCAAGCCCTTGTACATATTCAGGTGTTTTACCTGGGAAGGGTGGGAACAGTTCAGTAGCAGCTGGCCTGGGGCTTAGCTCACGTTTACTCACAGAGGCCTCGGCATGGTCCCCCAGCTTTGCAGTGAGGACGCTCCTTGCATGGGGGGACGGGGCTGTTGGTTGTATGGAAGATGATTCCCCACCACTGACCAATTTCAGAATTGTTTACTGCTGGAACAAGTGCCTTGGTAGTGTTTTCCTCTGTATAACTGTTTGGTTTAGGTTTTTTTTTTTCTTTCTTGGTTCAAGTTAGATTTTATTCCTCGTTTATGTATTTATAGATATAAGCATGGGAATAATTCATTCATATAAATATATCTGTGTCAATGGAAGAACTTTCTTCTGTTTTATTTTTTAAAATTTTGAAATTTAATTTTATTTATTTCTTTATACAGCAGGTTACTATTAGTTATATATTTTATGCCTATACATGTATACAGGTCCATCCCAATCTCCCAACTCATCCCACCACCACCACCCCATGGCTTCCCCCACTTGGTGTCCATACGTTTGTTCTCTACCTCTGTGTCTCTATTTCTGTCCTGCATACCAGTTCATCTGTACCATTTTTCTAGGTTCCACATATATGCATTAATATACAATATTTGTTTTTCTCTTTCTGACTTACTTCACTCTGTCTGATAGTCTCTAGATCCATCGACTTCTCTACAAATGACCCAGTTTCATTCCTTTTTATGGCTGAGCAATATTCCATTTTATATATGTACCACATCTTTATCCATTCATCTTTCTGTGGGCATTTAGGTTGCTTCCATTACCTGGCTATTGTAAATTGTGCTGCAATGAACATTGTGGTGAATGTGTCTTTTTGATTTATGGTTTTCTCTGGGTATATGCCCAAAAGTTGGATTGCAGGCTCCTATGGTAATTCTCTTTTTAGTTATTTAAAGGAACATCCATACTTCTCTCCATAGTGAGTGTATCAATTTACCTTCCCACCAATAGTGGAAGAGGGTTCCTTTTGTCCACACCATCCCCGGAATTTGTTGTTTGTAGATTTGCTGATGATGCCGATTCTAACAGGTGTGAGGTCTATACCTCATTGTCGTTTGGATTTGCATTTCTCTAATAATTAGTGATGTTGAGCAGCTTTTCATGTGCGTCTTGGCCATCTCTGTGACTTCTTTAAAGAAACGTCTATATAGATCTTCTGCCCATTTTTGTACTGGGTTGTTTGTTTTATTAATATTAAGCTGCGTGAGCTGTTTATATATATTGGAGATTAAACCTTTGTCCATTGATTCGTTTGCGAACGTTTTCGCCCATTCTGAGGCTTGCCTTTTTCCATTCCCGTTTCTTTAACCAAAAAAGAAAGAAAGCAAAAGAAGCAGAACACTAATGTGCGTGAAATATGCCTCTTGAAACAGTCGTTTTGAAATATGGACGTCTTTTGAATTTTTTGGTCCATATATGACCCCAGGATTTGTTTTCAGGGCAGGTGTCATTTACAGGCCTGCAACGATTTTGAATATCCACTGACCATTAGCGCTGGGATTAAAGCTGCTGTTGTGTGAAACGGCCACAAGGTGGCAGCAGTTCTCGCTTACCAAATCTGGTTACTAGGGCCACAGAGCCTCAATGGAAGTCCTGTTCTAGATTGGAATTTAGAATGGAATGTGCCAGGAGAAAGCCCCTCAAGTTTGTCTCACTACTTCTTGTTCGTGTTTTTAATTTAATTTTTTATTTTTTATTACAGCAAGTTTGATGACAACGTTTGGCTTCTTGTAGGTGTGCAAGATGTGGTTCTTTTACACATATACATAGGTCTGTTCTTCCTGGGACCCTTTTCCCATGTACGTTATGACAGAATGTTGAGTAGTCTTCTCTTGGTATTCCGTAGGTCTTTGGTGATTATATATTTCACCTGTGTTTGTATATGTCTGTTAACCCCGATATCCTAATGAATCCAATCCTCACACCTTTCCATTGGTGAACCATAAGTTTGTTTAATGAATCTGTGACTGCCCTTCTCCGTGGAAATCTCTGCCCTGGTATCAATTTTTAGGTAACACCTATAAGTGATATCCTACGATATGTGTCTTTCACTTTCTGACTTACTACAAGTCACGTGATTACCTCTAGACTCATCTACGGTGCTGCAAATGGCATTGTGTCCTTTTTTCCCTTGGCTAATATTCTGTCTTAGCGAGGTCCATTTTCCGCAGTGTGATTCCCTGAGGGCTGAGGATTAGCTGACCTGGGCAGCCTGACCCTGCCGGCAAGCCCTCCCCAGGTGTGCCTGGGTTGAGGTCAATATAAACTGCACTCCAGGCAGCAATAGCCCCTGCAGCTGTGCCTGACTCCATATTCTCTGCCCCGTCAGCAGTCTCGGGGCTGTGCTGGAGGGAGGGTGTGAGGGTCCACGGCTTTGTTGGTGGCCCGGTGTGAGTGGGGCTCTGCTGGACTTTCTGCAGGAGTTGCCAGGCTGCCACCTGTAAAGAAGAGGATGTGTCACCCATAACTTCCACTGGAATTTCTCTCCGGGCTGAGGAAGGAAAAAAAGGAGTGGGGGCCGGGACAGGAGGGGTATCTCAGGCAGGGAAATGGAAAGCTTCCAGAAGAGCGCCCGGGGCCAGGACCATCCTGGCTGGCCTGCAGGCAGCAAGTTGGCCTGCGTGCTGTCGCTGGTGTGGCTCCACGGCCCTTCCTCTAGGCTTTCAAGCCCTTGTACATATTCAGGTGTTTTACCTGGGAAGGGTGGGAACAGTTCAGTAGCAGCTGGCCTGGGGCTCAGCTCACGTTTACTCACAGAGGCCTCGGCATGGTCCCCCAGCTTTGCAGTGAGGACGCTCCTTGCATGGGGGGACGGGGCTGTTGGTTGTATGGAAGATGATTCCCCACCACTGACCAATTTCAGAATTGTTTACTGCTGGAACAAGTGCCTTGGTAGTGTTTTCCTCTGTATAACTGTTTGGTTTAGGTTTTTTTTTCTTTCTTGGTTCAAGTTAGATTTTATTCCTCGTTTATGTATTTATAGATATAAGCATGGGAATAATTCATTCATATAAATACATCTGTGTGAATGGAAGAACTTTCTTCTGTTTTATTTTTAAAAATTTTGAAATTTAATTTTATTTATTTCTTTATACAGCAGGTTACTATTAGTTATATATTTTATGCATATACATGTATACAGGTCCATCCCAATCTCCCAACTCATCCCACCACCACCACCCCATGGCTTCCCCCACTTGGTGTCCATACGTTTGTTCTCTACCTCTGTGTCTCTATTTCTGTCCTGCATACCAGTTCATCTGTACCATTTTTCTTGGTTCCACATATATGCATTAGTATACAATATTTGTTTTTCTCTTTCTGACTTACTTCACTCTGTATGACAGTCTCTAGATCCATCGACTTCTCTACAAATGACCCAGTTTCATTCCTTTTTATGGCTGAGCAATATTCCATTTTATATATGTACCACATCTTTATCCATTCGTCTTTCTGTGGGCATTTAGGTTGCTTCCATTACCTGGCTATTGTAAATTGTGCTGCAATGAACATTGTGGTGAATGTGTCTTTTTGATTTATGGTTTTCTCTGGGTATATGCCCAAAAGTGGGATTGCAGTCTCCTATGGTAATTCTCTTTTTAGTTATTTAAAGGAACATCCATACTGCTCTCCATAGTGAGTGTATCAATTTACCTTCCCACCAATAGTGGAAGAGGGTTCCTTTTGTCCACACCATCCCCGGAATTTGTTGTTTGTAGATTTGCTGATGATGCCGATTCTAACAGGTGTGAGGTCATACCTCATTGTCGTTTGGATTTGCATTTCTCTAATAATTAGTGATGTTGAGCAGCTTTTCATGTGCATCTTGGCCATCTCTGTGACTTCTTTAAAGAAACGTCTATATAGATCTTCTGCCCATTTTTGTACTGGGTTGTTTGTTTTATTAATATTAAGCTGCGTGAGCTGTTTATATATATTGGAGATTAAACCTTTGTCCATTGATTCGTTTGCGAACGTTTTCGCCCATTCTGAGGCTTGCCTTTTTCCATTCCCGTTTCTTTAACCAAAAAAGAAAGAAAGCAAAAGAAGCAGAACACTAATGTGCGTGAAATATGCCTCTTGAAACAGTCGTTTTGAAATATGGACGTCTTTTGAATTTTTTGGTCCATATATGACCCCAGGATTTGTTTTCAGGGCAGGTGTCATTTACAGGCCTGCAACGATTTTGAATATCCACTGACCATTAGCGCTGGGATTAAAGCTGCTGTTGTGTGAAACGGCCACAAGGTGGCAGCAGTTCTCGCTTACCAAATCTGGTTACTAGGGCCACAGAGCCTCAATGGAAGTCCTGTTCTAGATTGGAATTTAGAATGGAATGTGCCAGGAGAAAGCCCCTCAAGTTTGTCTCACTACTTCTTGTTCGTGTTTTTAATTTAATTTTTTATTTTTTATTACAGCAAGTTTGATGACAACGTTTGGCTTGTTGTAGGTGTGCAAGATGTGGTTCTTTTACACATATACATAGGTCTGTTCTTCCTGGGACCCTTTTCCCATGTACGTTATGACAGAATGTTGAGTAGTCTTCTCTTGGTATTCCGTAGGTCTTTGGTGATTATATATTTCACCTGTGTTTGTATATGTCTGTTAACCCCGATATCCTAATGAATCCAATCCTCACACCTTTCCATTGGTGAACCATAAGTTTGTTTAATGAATCTGTGACTGCCCTTCTCCGTGGAAATATCTGCCCTGGTATCAATTTTTAGGTAACACCTATAAGTGATATCCTACGATATGTGTCTTTCACTTTCTGACTTACTACAAGTCACGTGATTACCTCTAGACTCATCTACGGTGCTGCAAATGGCATTGTGTCCTTTTTTCCCTTGGCTAATATTCTGTCTTAGCGAGGTCCATTTTCCGCAGTGTGATTCCCTGAGGGCTGAGGATTAGCTGACCTGGGCAGCCTGACCCTGCCGGCAAGCCCTCCCCAGGTGTGCCTGGGTTGAGGTCAATATAAACTGCACTCCAGGCAGCAATAGCCCCTGCAGCTGTGCCTGACTCCATATTCTCTGCCCCGTCAGCAGTCTCGGGGCTGTGCTGGTGGGAGGGTGTGAGGGTCCACGGCTTTGTTGGTGGCCCGGTGTGAGTGGGGCTCTGCTGGACTTTCTGCAGGAGTTGCCAGGCTGCCACCTGTAAAGAAGAGGATGTGTCACCCATAACTTCCACTGGAATTTCTCTCCGGGCTGAGGAAGGAAAAAAAGGAGTGGGGGCCGGGACAGGAGGGGTATCTCAGGCAGGGAAATGGAAAGCTTCCAGAAGAGCGCCCGGGGCCAGGACCATCCTGGCTGGCCTGCAGGCAGCAAGTTGGCCTGCGTGCTGTCGCTGGTGTGGCTCCACGGCCCTTCCTCTAGGCTTTCAAGCCCTTGTACATATTCAGGTGTTTTACCTGGGAAGGGTGGGAACAGTTCAGTAGCAGCTGGCCTGGGGCTTAGCTCACGTTTACTCACAGAGGCCTCGGCATGGTCCCCCAGCTTTGCAGTGAGGACGCTCCTTGCATGGGGGGACGGGGCTGTTGGTTGTATGGAAGATGATTCCCCACCACTGACCAATTTCAGAATTGTTTACTGCTGGAACAAGTGCCTTGGTAGTGTTTTCCTCTGTATAACTGTTTGGTTTAGGTTTTTTTTTTCTTTCTTGGTTCAAGTTAGATTTTATTCCTCGTTTATGTATTTATAGATATAAGCATGGGAATAATTCATTCATATAAATATATCTGTGTGAATGGAAGAACTTTCTTCTGTTTTATTTTTTAAAATTTTGAAATTTAATTTTATTTATTTCTTTATACAGCAGGTTACTATTAGTTATATATTTTATGCATATACATGTATACAGGTCCATCCCAATCTCCCAACTCATCCCACCACCACCACCCCATGGCTTCCCCCACTTGGTGTCCATACGTTTGTTCTCTACCTCTGTGTCTCTATTTCTGTCCTGCATACCAGTTCATCTGTACCATTTTTCTAGGTTCCACATATATGCATTAATATACAATATTTGTTTTTCTCTTTCTGACTTACTTCACTCTGTCTGACAGTCTCTAGATCCATCGACTTCTCTACAAATGACCCAGTTTCATTCCTTTTCATGGCTGAGCAATATTCCATTTTATATATGTACCACATCTTTATCCATTCGTCTTTCTTTGGGCATTTAGGTTGCTTCCATTACCTGGCTATTGTAAATTGTGCTGCAATGAACATTGTGGTGAATGTGTCTTTTTGATTTATGGTTTTCTCTGGGTATATGCCCAAAAGTTGGATTGCAGGCTCCTATGGTAATTCTCTTTTTAGTTATTTAAAGGAACATCCATACTGCTCTCCATAGTGAGTGTATCAATTTACCTTCCCACCAATAGTGGAAGAGGGTTCCTTTTGTCCACACCATCCCCGGAATTTGTTGTTTGTAGATTTGCTGATGATGCCGATTCTAACAGGTGTGAGGTCATACCTCATTGTCGTTTGGATTTGCATTTCTCTAATAATTAGTGATGTTGAGCAGCTTTTCATGTGCGTCTTGGCCATCTCTGTGACTTCTTTAAAGAAACGTCTATATAGATCTTCTGCCCATTTTTGTACTGGGTTGTTTGTTTTATTAATATTAAGCTGCGTGAGCTGTTTATATATATTGGAGATTAAACCTTTGTCCATTGATTCGTTTGCGAACGTTTTCGCCCATTCTGAGGCTTGCCTTTTTCCATTCCCGTTTCTTTAACCAAAAAAGAAAGAAAGCAAAAGAAGCAGAACACTAATGTGCGTGAAATATGCCTCTTGAAACAGTCGTTTTGAAATATGGACGTCTTTTGAATTTTTTGGTCCATATATGACCCCAGGATTTGTTTTCAGGGCAGGTGTCATTTACAGGCCTGCAACGATTTTGAATATCCACTGACCATTAGCGCTGGGATTAAAGCTGCTGTTGTGTGAAACGGCCACAAGGTGGCAGCAGTTCTCGCTTACCAAATCTGGTTACTAGGGCCACAGAGCCTCAATGGAAGTCCTGTTCTAGATTGGAATTTAGAATGGAATGTGCCAGGAGAAAGCCCCTCAAGTTTGTCTCACTACTTCTTGTTCGTGTTTTTAATTTAATTTTTTATTTTTTATTACAGCAAGTTTGATGACGTTTGGCTTGTTGTAAGTGTGCAAGATGTGGTTCTTTTACACATATACATAGGTCTGTTCTTCCTGGGACCCTTTTCCCATGTACGTTATGACAGAATGTTGAGTAGTCTTCTCTTGGTATTCCGTAGGTCTTTGGTGATTATATATTTCACCTGTGTTTGTATATGTCTGTTAACCCCGATATCCTAATGAATCCAATCCTCACACCTTTCCATTGGTGAACCATAAGTTTGTTTAATGAATCTGTGACTGCCCTTCTCCGTGGAAATATCTGCCCTGGTATCAATTTTTAGGTAACACCTATAAGTGATATCCTACGATATGTGTCTTTCACTTTCTGACTTACTACAAGTCACGTGATTACCTCTAGACTCATCTACGGTGCTGCAAATGGCATTGTGTCCTTTTTTCCCTTGGCTAATATTCTGTCTTAGCGAGGTCCATTTTCTGCAGTGTGATTCCCTGAGGGCTGAGGATTAGCTGACCTGGGCATCCTGACCCTGCCGGCAAGCCCTTCCCAGGTGTGCCTGGGTTGAGGTCAATATAAACTGCACTCCAGGCAGCAATAGCCCCTGCAGCTGTGCCTGACTCCATATTCTCTGCCCCGTCAGCAGTCTCGGGGCTGTGCTGGTGGGAGGGTGTGAGGGTCCACGGCTTTGTTGGTGGCCCGGTGTGAGTGGGGCTCTGCTGGACTTTCTGCAGGAGTTGCCAGGCTGCCACCTGTAAAGAAGAGGATGTGTCACCCATAACTTCCACTGGAATTTCTCTCCGGGCTGAGGAAGGAAAAAAAGGAGTGGGGGCCGGGACAGGAGGGGTATCTCAGGCAGGGAAATGGAAAGCTTCCAGAAGAGCGCCCGGGGCCAGGACCATCCTGGCTGGCCTGCAGGCAGCAAGTTGGCCTGCGTGCTGTCGCTGGTGTGGCTCCACGGCCCTTCCTCTAGGCTTTCAAGCCCTTGTACATATTCAGGTGTTTTACCTGGGAAGGGTGGGAACAGTTCAGTAGCAGCTGGCCTGGGGCTTAGCTCACGTTTACTCACAGAGGCCTCGGCATGGTCCCCCAGCTTTGCAGTGAGGACGCTCCTTGCATGGGGGGACGGGGCTGTTGGTTGTATGGAAGATGATTCCCCACCACTGACCAATTTCAGAATTGTTTACTGCTGGAACAAGTGCCTTGGTAGTGTTTTCCTCTGTATAACTGTTTGGTTTAGGTTTTTTTTTTCTTTCTTGGTTCAAGTTAGATTTTATTCCTCGTTTATGTATTTATAGATATAAGCATGGGAATAATTCATTCATATAAATATATCTGTGTGAATGGAAGAACTTTCTTCTGTTTTATTTTTTAAAATTTTGAAATTTAATTTTATTTATTTCTTTATACAGCAGGTTACTATTAGTTATATATTTTATGCATATACATGTATACAGGTCGATCCCAATCTCCCAACTCATCCCACCACCACCACCCCATGGCTTCCCCCACTTGGTGTCCATACGTTTGTTCTCTACCTCTGTGTCTCTATTTCTGTCCTGCATACCAGTTCATCTGTACCATTTTTCTAGGTTCCACATATATGCATTAATATACAATATTTGTTTTTCTCTTTCTGACTTACTTCACTCTGTCTGACAGTCTCTAGATCCATCGACTTCTCTACAAATGACCCAGTTTCATTCCTTTTTATGGCTGAGCAATATTCCATTTTATATATGTACCACATCTTTATCCATTCGTCTTTCTGTGGGCATTTAGGTTGCTTCCATTACCTGGCTATTGTAAATTGTGCTGCAATGAACATTGTGGTGAATGTGTCTTTTTGATTTATGGTTTTCTCTGGGTATATGCCCAAAAGTTGGATTGCAGGCTCCTATGGTAATTCTCTTTTTAGTTATTTAAAGGAACATCCATACTGCTCTCCATAGTGAGTGTATCAATTTACCTTCCCACCAATAGTGGAAGAGGGTTCCTTTTGTCCACACCATCCCCGGAATTTGTTGTTTGTAGATTTGCTGATGATGCCGATTCTAACAGGTGTGAGGTCATACCTCATTGTCGTTTGGATTTGCATTTCTCTAATAATTAGTGATGTTGAGCAGCTTTTCATGTGCGTCTTGGCCATCTCTGTGACTTCTTTAAAGAAACGTCTATATAGATCTTCTGCCCATTTTTGTACTGGGTTGTTTGTTTTATTAATATTAAGCTGCGTGAGCTGTTTATATATATTGGAGATTAAACCTTTGTCCATTGATTCGTTTGCGAACGTTTTCGCCCATTCTGAGGCTTGCCTTTTTCCATTCCCGTTTCTTTAACCAAAAAAGAAAGAAAGCAAAAGAAGCAGAACACTAATGTGCGTGAAATATGCCTCTTGAAACAGTCGTTTTGAAATATGGACGTCTTTTGAATTTTTTGGTCGGTATATGACCCCAGGATTTGTTTTCAGGGCAGGTGTCATTTACAGGCCTGCAACGATTTTGAATATCCACTGACCATTAGCGCTGGGATTAAAGCTGCTGTTGTGTGAAACGGCCACAAGGTGGCAGCAGTTCTCGCTTACCAAATCTGGTTACTAGGGCCACAGAGCCTCAATGGAAGTCCTGTTCTAGATTGGAATTTAGAATGGAATGTGCCAGGAGAAAGCCCCTCAAGTTTGTCTCACTACTTCTTGTTCGTGTTTTTAATTTAATTTTTTATTTTTTATTACAGCAAGTTTGATGACAACGTTTGGCTTGTTGTAGGTGTGCAAGATGTGGTTCTTTTACACATATACATAGGTCTGTTCTTCCTGGGACCCTTTTCCCATGTACGTTATGACAGAATGTTGAGTAGTCTTCTCTTGGTATTCCGTAGGTCTTTGGTGATTATATATTTCACCTGTGTTTGTATATGTCTGTTAACCCCGATATCCTAATGAATCCAATCCTCACACCTTTCCATTGGTGAACCATAAGTTTGTTTAATGAATCTGTGACTGCCCTTCTCCGTGGAAATCTCTGCCCTGGTATCAATTTTTAGGTAACACCTATAAGTGATATCCTACGATATGTGTCTTTCACTTTCTGACTTACTACAAGTCACGTGATTACCTCTAGACTCATCTACGGTGCTGCAAATGGCATTGTGTCCTTTTTTCCCTTGGCTAATATTCTGTCTTAGCGAGGTCCATTTTCCGCAGTGTGATTCCCTGAGGGCTGAGGATTAGCTGACCTGGGCAGCCTGACCCTGCCGGCAAGCCCTCCCCAGGTGTGCCTGGGTTGAGGTCAATATAAACTGCACTCCAGGCAGCAATAGCCCCTGCAGCTGTGCCTGACTCCATATTCTCTGCCCCGTCAGCAGTCTCGGGGCTGTGCTGGTGGGAGGGTGTGAGGGTCCACGGCTTTGTTGGTGGCCCGGTGTGAGTGGGGCTCTGCTGGACTTTCTGCAGGAGTTGCCAGGCTGCCACCTGTAAAGAAGAGGATGTGTCACCCATAACTTCCACTGGAATTTCTCTCCGGGCTGAGGAAGGAAAAAAAGGAGTGGGGGCCGGGACAGGAGGGGTATCTCAGGCAGGGAAATGGAAAGCTTCCAGAAGAGCGCCCGGGGCCAGGACCATCCTGGCTGGCCTGCAGGCAGCAAGTTGGCCTGCGTGCTGTCGCTGGTGTGGCTCCACGGCCCTTCCTCTAGGCTTTCAAGCCCTTGTACATATTCAGGTGTTTTACCTGGGAAGGGTGGGAACAGTTCAGTAGCAGCTGGCCTGGGGCTCAGCTCACGTTTACTCACAGAGGCCTCGGCATGGTCCCCCAGCTTTGCAGTGAGGACGCTCCTTGCATGGGGGGACGGGGCTGTTGGTTGTATGGAAGATGATTCCCCACCACTGACCAATTTCAGAATTGTTTACTGCTGGAACAAGTGCCTTGGTAGTGTTTTCCTCTGTATAACTGTTTGGTTTAGGTTTTTTTTTCTTTCTTGGTTCAAGTTAGATTTTATTCCTCGTTTATGTATTTATAGATATAAGCATGGGAATAATTCATTCATATAAATATATCTGTGTGAATGGAAGAACTTTCTTCTTTTTTATTTTTAAAAATTTAGAAATTTAATTTTATTTATTTCTTTATACAGCAGGTTACTATTAGTTATATATTTTATGCATATACATGTATACAGGTCCATCCCAATCTCCCAACTCATCCCACCACCACCACCCCATGGCTTCCCCCACTTGGTGTCCATACGTTTGTTCTCTACCTCTGTGTCTCTATTTCTGTCCTGCATACCAGTTCATCTGTACCATTTTTCTAGGTTCCACATATATGCATTAATATACAATATTTGTTTTTCTCTTTCTGACTTACTTCACTCTGTATGACAGTCTCTAGATCCATCGACTTCTCTACAAATGACCCAGTTTCATTCCTTTTTATGGCTGAGCAATATTCCATTTTATATATGTACCACATCTTTATCCATTCGTCTTTCTGTGGGCATTTAGGTTGCTTCCATTACCTGGCTATTGTAAATTGTGCTGCAATGAACATTGTGGTGAATGTGTCTTTTTGATTTATGGTTTTCTCTGGGTATATGCCCAAAAGTTGGATTGCAGGCTCCTATGGTAATTCTCTTTTTAGTTATTTAAAGGAACATCCATACTGCTCTCCATAGTGAGTGTATCAATTTACCTTCCCACCAATAGTGGAAGAGGGTTCCTTTTGTCCACACCATCCCCGGAATTTGTTGTTTGTAGATTTGCTGATGATGCCGATTCTAACAGGTGTGAGGTCATACCTCATTGTCGTTTGGATTTGCATTTCTCTAATAATTAGTGATGTTGAGCAGCTTTTCATGTGCGTCTTGGCCATCTCTGTGACTTCTTTAAAGAAACGTCTATATAGATCTTCTGCCCATTTTTGTACTGGGTTGCTTGTTTTATTAATATTAAGCTGCGTGAGCTGTTTATATATATTGGAGATTAAACCTTTGTCCATTGATTCGTTTGCGAACGTTTTCGCCCATTCTGAGGCTTGCCTTTTTCCATTCCCGTTTCTTTAACCAAAAAAGAAAGAAAGCAAAAGAAGCAGAACACTAATGTGCGTGAAATATGCCTCTTGAAACAGTCGTTTTGAAATATGGACGTCTTTTGAATTTTTTGGTCCATATATGACCCCAGGATTTGTTTTCAGGGCAGGTGTCATTTACAGGCCTGCAACGATTTTGAATATCCACTGACCATTAGCACTGGGATTAACGCTGCTGTTGTGTGAAACGGCCACAAGGTGGCAGCAGTTCTCGCTTACCAAATCTGGTTACTAGGGCCACAGAGCCTCAATGGAAGTCCTGTTCTAGATTGGAATTTAGAATGGAATGTGCCAGGAGAAAGCCCCTCAAGTTTATCTCACTACTTCTTGTTCGTGTTTTTAATTTAATTTTTTATTTTTTATTACAGCAAGTTTGATGACAACGTTTGGCTTGTTGTAGGTGTGCAAGATGTGGTTCTTTTACACATATACATAGGTCTGTTCTTCCTGGGACCCTTTTCCCATGTACGTTATGACAGAATGTTGAGTAGTCTTCTCTTGGTATTCCGTAGGTCTTTGGTGATTATATATTTCACCTGTGTTTGTATATGTCTGTTAACCCCGATATCCTAATGAATCCAATCCTCACACCTTTCCATTGGTGAACCATAAGTTTGTTTAATGAATCTGTGACTGCCCTTCTCCGTGGAAATATCTGCCCTGGTATCAATTTTTAGGTAACACCTATAAGTGATATCCTACGATATGTGTCTTTCACTTTCTGACTTACTACAAGTCACGTGATTACCTCTAGACTCATCTACGGTGCTGCAAATGGCATTGTGTCCTTTTTTCCCTTGGCTAATATTCTGTCTTAGCGAGGTCCATTTTCCGCAGTGTGATTCCCTGAGGGCTGAGGATTAGCTGACCTGGGCAGCCTGACCCTGCCGGCAAGCCCTCCCCAGGTGTGCCTGGGTTGAGGTCAATATAAACTGCACTCCAGGCAGCAATAGCCCCTGCAGCTGTGCCTGACTCCATATTCTCTGCCCCGTCAGCAGTCTCGGGGCTGTGCTGGTGGGAGGGTGTGATGGTCCACGGCTTTCTTGGTGGCCCGGTGTGAGTGGGGCTCTGCTGGACTTTCTGCAGGAGTTGCCAGGCTGTCACCTGTAAAGAAGAGGATGTGTCACCCATAACTTCCACTGGAATTTCTCTCCGGGCTGAGGAAGGAAAAAAAGGAGTGGGGGCCGGGACAGGAGGGGTATCTCAGGCAGGGAAATGGAAAGCTTCCAGAAGAGCGCCCGGGGCCAGGACCATCCTGGCTGGCCTGCAGGCAGCAAGTTGGCCTGCGTGCTGTCGCTGGTGTGGCTCCACGGCCCTTCCTCTAGGCTTTCAAGCCCTTGTACATATTCAGGTGTTTTACCTGGGAAGGGTGGGAACAGTTCAGTAGCAGCTGGCCTGGGGCTCAGCTCACGTTTACTCACAGAGGCCTCGGCATGGTCCCCCAGCTTTGCAGTGAGGACGCTCCTTGCATGGGGGGACGGGGCTGTTGGTTGTATGGAAGATGATTCCCCACCACTGACCAATTTCAGAATTGTTTACTGCTGGAACAAGTGCCTTGGTAGTGTTTTCCTCTGTATAACTGTTTGGTTTAGGTTTTTTTTTTCTTTCTTGGTTCAAGTTAGATTTTATTCCTCGTTTATGTATTTATAGATATAAGCATGGGAATAATTCATTCATATAAATACATCTGTGTAAATGGAAGAACTTTCTTCTGTTTTATTTTTAAAAATTTTGAAATTTAATTTTATTTATTTCTTTATACAGCAGGTTACTATTAGTTATATATTTTATGCATATACATGTATACAGGTCCATCCCAATCTCCCAACTCATCCCACCACCACCACCCCATGGCTTCCCCCACTTGGTGTCCATACGTTTGTTCTCTACCTCTGTGTCTCTATTTCTGTCCTGCATACCAGTTCATCTGTACCATTTTTCTAGGTTCCACCTATATGCATTAGTATACAATATTTGTTTTTCTCTTTCTGACTTACTTCACTCTGTATGACAGTCTCTAGATCCATCGACTTCTCTACAAATGACCCAGTTTCATTCCTTTTTATGGCTGAGCAATATTCCATTTTATATATGTACCACATCTTTATCCATTCGTCTTTCTGTGGGCATTTAGGTTGCTTCCATTACCTGGCTATTGTAAATTGTGCTGCAATGAACATTGTGGTGAATGTGTCTTTTTGATTTATGGTTTTCTCTGGGTATATGCCCAAAAGTGGGATTGCAGGCTCCTATGGTAATTCTCTTTTTAGTTATTTAAAGGAACATCCATACTGCTCTCCATAGTGAGTGTATCAATTTACCTTCCCACCAATATTGGAAGAGGGTTCCTTTTGTCCACACCATCCCCGGAATTTGTTGTTTGTAGATTTGCTGATGATGCCGATTCTAACAGGTGTGAGGTCATACCTCATTGTCGTTTGGATTTGCATTTCTCTAATAATTAGTGATGTTGAGCAGCTTTTCATGTGCGTCTTGGCCATCTCTGTGACTTCTTTAAAGAAACGTCTATATAGATCTTCTGCCCATTTTTGTACTGGGTTGTTTGTTTTATTAATATTAAGCTGCGTGAGCTGTTTATATATATTGGAGATTAAACCTTTGTCCATTGATTCGTTTGCGAACGTTTTCGCCCATTCTGAGGCTTGCCTTTTTCCATTCCCGTTTTTTTAACCAAAAAAGAAAGAAAGCAAAAGAAGCAGAACACTAATGTGCGTGAAATATGCCTCTTGAAACAGTCGTTTTGAAATATGGACGTCTTTTGAATTTTTTGGTCGGTATATGACCCCAGGATTTGTTTTCAGGGCAGGTGTCATTTACAGGCCTGCAACGATTTTGAATATCCACTGACCATTAGCGCTGGGATTAACGCTGCTGTTGTGTGAAACGGCCACAAGGTGGCAGCAGTTCTCGCTTACCAAATCTGGTTACTAGGGCCACAGAGCCTCAATGGAAGTCCTGTTCTAGATTGGAATTTAGAATGGAATGTGCCAGGAGAAAGTCCCTCAAGTTTGTCTCACTACTTCTTGTTCGTGTTTTTAATTTAATTTTTTTATTTTTTATTACAGCAAGTTTGATGACAACGTTTGGCTTGTTGTAGGTGTGCAAGATGTGGTTCTTTTACACATATACATAGGTCTGTTCTTCCTGGGACCCTTTTCCCATGTACGTTATGACAGAATGTTGAGTAGTCTTCTCTTGGTATTCCGTAGGTCTTTGGTGATTATATATTTCACCTGTGTTTGTATATGTCTGTTAACCCCGATATCCTAATGAATCCAATCCTCACACCTTTCCATTGGTGAACCATAAGTTTGTTTAATGAATCTGTGACTGCCCTTCTCCGTGGAAATCTCTGCCCTGGTATCAATTTTTAGGTAACACCTATAAGTGATATCCTACGATATGTGTCTTTCACTTTCTGACTTACTACAAGTCACGTGATTACCTCTAGACTCATCTACGGTGCTGCAAATGGCATTGTGTCCTTTTTTCCCTTGGCTAATATTCTGTCTTAGCGAGGTCCATTTTCCGCAGTGTGATTCCCTGAGGGCTGAGGATTAGCTGACCTGGGCAGCCTGACCCTGCCGGCAAACCCTCCCCAGGTGTGCCTGGGTTGAGGTCAATATAAACTGCACTCCAGGCAGCAATAGCCCCTGCAGCTGTGCCTGACTCCATATTCTCTGCCCCGTCAGCAGTCTCGGGGCTGTGCTGGTGGGAGGGTGTGAGGGTCCACGGCTTTGTTGGTGGCCCGGTGTGAGTGGGGCTCTGCTGGACTTTCTGCAGGAGTTGCCAGGCTGTCACCTGTAAAGAAGAGGATGTGTCACCCATAACTTCCACTGGAATTTCTCTCCGGGCTGAGGAAGGAAAAAAAGGAGTGGGGGCCGGGACAGGAGGTGTATCTCGGGCAGGGAAATGGAAAGCTTCCAGAAGAGCGCCCGGGGCCAGGACCATCCTGGCTGGCCTGCAGGCAGCAAGTTGGCCTGCGTGCTGTCGCTGGTGTGGCTCCACGGCCCTTCCTCTAGGCTTTCAAGCCCTTGTACATATTCAGGTGTTTTACCTGGGAAGGGTGGGAACAGTTCAGTAGCAGCTGGCCTGGGGCTCAGCTCACGTTTACTCACAGAGGCCTCGGCATGGTCCCCCAGCTTTGCAGTGAGGACGCTCCTTGCATGGGGGGACGGGGCTGTTGGTTGTATGGAAGATGATTCCCCACCACTGACCAATTTCAGAATTGTTTACTGCTGGAACAAGTGCCTTGGTAGTGTTTTCCTCTGTATAACTGTTTGGTTTAGGTTTTTTTTTTTTCTTTCTTGGTTCAAGTTAGATTTTATTCCTCGTTTATGTATTTATAGATATAAGCATGGGAATAATTCATTCATATCAATACATCTGTGTGAATGGAAGAACTTTCTTCTGTTTTATTTTTAAAAATTTTGAAATTTAATTTTATTTATTTCTTTATACAGCAGGTTACTATTAGTTATATATTTTATGCATATACATGTATACAGGTCCATCCCAATCTCCCAACTCATCCCACCACCACCACCCCATGGCTTCCCCCACTTGGTGTCCATACGTTTGTTCCCTACCTCTGTGTCTCTATTTCTGTCCTGCATACCTGTTCATCTGTACCATTTTTCTAGGTTCCACCTATATGCATTAGTATACAATATTTGTTTTTCTCTTTCTGACTTACTTCACTCTGTATGACAGTCTCTAGATCCATCGACTTCTCTACAAATGACCCAGTTTCATTCCTTTTTATGGCTGAGCAATATTCCATTTTATATATGTACCACATCTTTATCCATTCGTCTTTCTGTGGGCATTTAGGTTGCTTCCATTACCTGGCTATTGTAAATTGTGCTGCAATGAACATTGTGGTGAATGTGTCTTTTTGATTTATGGTTTTCTCTGGGTATATGCCCAAAAGTGGGATTGCAGGCTCCTATGGTAATTCTCTTTTTAGTTATTTAAAGGAACATCCATACTGCTCTCCATAGTGAGTGTATCAATTTACCTTCCCACCAATAGTGGAAGAGGGTTCCTTTTGTCCACACCATCCCCGGAATTTGTTGTTTGTAGATTTGCTGATGATGCCGATTCTAACAGGTGTGAGGTCATACCTCATTGTCGTTTGGATTTGCATTTCTCTAATAATTAGTGATGTTGAGCAGCTTTTCATGTGCGTCTTGGCCATCTCTGTGACTTCTTTAAAGAAACGTCTATATAGATCTTCTGCCCATTTTTGTACTGGGTTGTTTGTTTTATTAATATTAAGCTGCGTGAGCTGTTTATATATATTGGAGATTAAACCTTTGTCCATTGATTCGTTTGCGAACGTTTTCGCCCATTCTGAGGCTTGCCTTTTTCCATTCCCGTTTTTTTAACCAAAAAAGAAAGAAAGCAAAAGAAGCAGAACACTAATGTGCGTGAAATATGCCTCTTGAAACAGTCGTTTTGAAATATGGACGTCTTTTGAATTTTTTGGTCGGTATATGACCCCAGGATTTGTTTTCAGGGCAGGTGTCATTTACAGGCCTGCAACGATTTTGAATATCCACTGACCATTAGCGCTGGGATTAACGCTGCTGTTGTGTGAAACGGCCACAAGGTGGCAGCAGTTCTCGCTTACCAAATCTGGTTACTAGGGCCACAGAGCCTCAATGGAAGTCCTGTTCTAGATTGGAATTTAGAATGGAATGTGCCAGGAGAAAGCCCCTCAAGTTTGTCTCACTACTTCTTGTTCGTGTTTTTAATTTAATTTTTTATTTTTTATTACAGCAAGTTTGATGACAACGTTTGGCTTGTTGTAGGTGTGCAAGATGTGGTTCTTTTACACATATACATAGGTCTGTTCTTCCTGGGACCCTTTTCCCATGTACGTTATGACAGAATGTTGAGTAGTCTTCTCTTGGTATTCCGTAGGTCTTTGGTGATTATATATTTCACCTGTGTTTGTATATGTCTGTTAACCCCGATATCCTAATGAATCCAATCCTCACACCTTTCCATTGGTGAACCATAAGTTTGTTTAATGAATCTGTGACTGCCCTTCTCCGTGGAAATCTCTGCCCTGGTATCAATTTTTAGGTAACACCTATAAGTGATATCCTACGATATGTGTCTTTCACTTTCTGACTTACTACAAGTCACGTGATTACCTCTAGACTCATCTACGGTGCTGCAAATGGCATTGTGTCCTTTTTTCCCTTGGCTAATATTCTGTCTTAGCGAGGTCCATTTTCCGCAGTGTGATTCCCTGAGGGCTGAGGATTAGCTGACCTGGGCAGCCTGACCCTGCCGGCAAACCCTCCCCAGGTGTGCCTGGGTTGAGGTCAATATAAACTGCACTCCAGGCAGCAATAGCCCCTACAGCTGTGCCTGACTCCATATTCTCTGCCCCGTCAGCAGTCTCGGGGCTGTGCTGGTGGGAGGGTGTGAGGGTCCACGGCTTTGTTGGTGGCCCGGTGTGAGTGGGGCTCTGCTGGACTTTCTGCAGGAGTTGCCAGGCTGTCACCTGTAAAGAAGAGGATGTGTCACCCATAACTTCCACTGGAATTTCTCTCCGGGCTGAGGAAGGAAAAAAAGGAGTGGGGGCCGGGACAGGAGGGGTATCTCAGGGAGGGAAATGGAAAGCTTCCAGAAGAGCGCCCGGGGCCAGGACCATCCTGGCTGGCCTGCAGGCAGCAAGTTGGCCTGCGTGCTGTCGCTGGTGTGGCTCCACGGCCCTTCCTCTAGGCTTTCAAGCCCTTGTACATATTCAGGTGTTTTACCTGGGAAGGGTGGGAACAGTTCAGTAGCAGCTGGCCTGGGGCTCAGCTCACGTTTACTCACAGAGGCCTCGGCATGGTCCCCCAGCTTTGCAGTGAGGACGCTCCTTGCATGGGGGGACGGGGCTGTTGGTTGTATGGAAGATGATTCCCCACCACTGACCAATTTCAGAATTGTTTACTGCTGGAACAAGTGCCTTGGTAGTGTTTTCCTCTGTATAACTGTTTGGTTTAGGTTTTTTTTTTTCTTTCTTGGTTCAAGTTAGATTTTATTCCTCGTTTATGTATTTATAGATATAAGCATGGGAATAATTCATTCATATCAATACATCTGTGTGAATGGAAGAACTTTCTTCTGTTTTATTTTTAAAAATTTTGAAATTTAATTTTATTTATTTCTTTATACAGCAGGTTACTATTAGTTATATATTTTATGCATATACATGTATACAGGTCCATCCCAATCTCCCAACTCATCCCACCACCACCACCCCATGGCTTCCCCCACTTGGTGTCCATACGTTTGTTCTCTACGTCTGTGTCTCTATTTCTGTCCTGCATACCAGTTCATCTGTACCATTTTTCTAGGTTCCACCTATATGCATTAGTATACAATATTTGTTTTTCTCTTTCTGACTTACTTCACTCTGTATGACAGTCTCTAGATCCATCGACTTCTCTACAAATGACCCAGTTTCATTCCTTTTTATGGCTGAGCAATATTCCATTTTATATATGTACCACATCTTTATCCATTCGTCTTTCTGTGGGCATTTAGGTTGCTTCCATTACCTGGCTATTGTAAATTGTGCTGCAATGAACATTGTGGTGAATGTGTCTTTTTGATTTATGGTTTTCTCTGGGTATATGCCCAAAAGTTGGATTGCAGGCTCCTATGGTAATTCTCTTTTTAGTTATTTAAAGGAACATCCATACTGCTCTCCATAGTGAGTGTATCAATTTACCTTCCCACCAATAGTGGAAGAGGGTTCCTTTTGTCCACACCATCCCCGGAATTTGTTGTTTGTAGATTTGCTGATGATGCCGATTCTAACAGGTGTGAGGTCATACCTCATTCTCGTTTGGATTTGCATTTCTCTAATAATTAGTGAGGTTGAGCAGCTTTTCATGTGCGTCTTGGCCATCTCTGTGACTTCTTTAAAGAAACGTCTATATAGATCTTCTGCCCATTTTTGTACTGGGTTGTTTGTTTTATTAATATTAAGCTGCGTGAGCTGTTTATATATATTGGAGATTAAACCTTTGTCCATTGATTCGTTTGCGAACGTTTTCGCCCATTCTGAGGGTTACCTTTTTCCATCCCCGTTTTTTTTAACCAAAAAAGAAAGAAAGCAAAAGAAGCAGAACACTAATGTGCGTGAAATATGCCTCTTGAAACAGTCGTTTTGAAATATGGACGTCTTTTGAATTTTTTGGTCGGTATATGACCCCAGGATTTGTTTTCAGGGCAGGTGTCATTTACAGGCCTGCAACGATTTTGAATATCCACTGACCATTAGCGCTGGGATTAAAGCTGCTGTTGTGTGAAACGGCCACAAGGTGACAGCAGTTCTCGCTTACCAAATCTGGTTACTAGGGCCACAGAGCCTCAATGGAAGTCCTGTTCTAGATTGGAATTTAGAATGGAATGTGCCAGGAGAAAGCCCCTCAAGTTTGTCTCACTACTTCTTGTTCGTGTTTTTAACTTAATTTTTTATTTTTTATTACAGCAAGTTTGATGACGTTTGGCTTGTTGTAGGTGTGCAAGATGTGGTTCTTTTACACATATACATAGGTCTGTTCTTCCTGGGACCCTTTTCCCATGTACGTTATGACAGAATGTTGAGTAGTCTTCTCTTGGTATTCCGTAGGTCATTGGTGATTATATATTTCACCTGTGTTTGTATATGTCTGTTAACCCCGATATCCTAATGAATCCAATCCTCACACCTTTCCATTGGTGAACCATAAGTTTGTTTAATGAATCTGTGACTGCCCTTCTCCGTGGAAATATCTGCCCTGGTATCAATTTTTAGGTAACACCTATAAGTGATATCCTACGATATGTGTCTTTCACTTTCTGACTTACTACAAGTCACGTGATTACCTCTAGACTCATCTACGGTGCTGCAAATGGCATTGTGTCCTTTTTTCCCTTGGCTAATATTCTGTCTTAGCGAGGTCCATTTTCTGCAGTGTGATTCCCTGAGGGCTGAGGATTAGCTGACCTGGGCAGCCTGACCCTGCCGGCAAGCCCTCCCCAGGTGTGCCTGGGTTGAGGTCAATATAAACTGCACTCCAGGCAGCAATAGCCCCTGCAGCTGTGCCTGACTCCATATTCTCTGCCCCGTCAGCAGTCTCGGGGCTGTGCTGGTGGGAGGGTGTGAGGGTCCACGGCTTTGTTGGTGGCCCGGTGTGAGTGGGGCTCTGCTGGACTTTCTGCAGGAGTTGCCAGGCTGCCACCTGTAAAGAAGAGGATGTGTCACCCATAACTTCCACTGGAATTTCTCTCCGGGCTGAGGAAGGAAAAAAAGGAGTGGGGGCCGGGACAGGAGGGGTATCTCGGGCAGGGAAATGGAAAGCTTCCAGAAGAGCGCCCGGGGCCAGGACCATCCTGGCTGGCCTGCAGGCAGCAAGTTGGCCTGCGTGCTGTCGCTGGTGTGGCTCCACGGCCCTTCCTCTAGGCTTTCAAGCCCTTGTACATATTCAGGTGTTTTACCTGGGAAGGGTGGGAACAGTTCAGTAGCAGCTGGCCTGGGGCTCAGCTCACGTTTACTCACAGAGGCCTCGGCATGGTCCCCCAGCTTTGCAGTGAGGACGCTCCTTGCATGGGGGGACGGGGCTGTTGGTTGTATGGAAGATGATTCCCCACCACTGACCAATTTCAGAATTGTTTACTGCTGGAACAAGTGCCTTGGTAGTGTTTTCCTCTGTATAACTGTTTGGTTTAGGTTTTTTTTTTCTTTCTTGGTTCAAGTTAGATTTTATTCCTCGTTTATGTATTTATAGATATAAGCATGGGAATAATTCATTCATATCAATACATCTGTGTGAATGGAAGAACTTTCTTCTGTTTTATTTTTAAAAATTTTGAAATTTAATTTTATTTATTTCTTTATACAGCAGGTTACTATTAGTTATATATTTTATGCATATACATGTATACAGGTCCATCCCAATCTCCCAACTCATCCCACCACCACCACCCCATGGCTTCCCCCACTTGGTGTCCATACGTTTGTTCTCTACCTCTGTGTCTCTATTTCTGTCCTGCATAC
Organism: Mesoplodon densirostris; assembly: GCF_025265405.1. Classification (NCBI taxonomy): domain Eukaryota; kingdom Metazoa; phylum Chordata; class Mammalia; order Artiodactyla; family Ziphiidae; genus Mesoplodon; species Mesoplodon densirostris. Next base: position 93,568,803 of record NC_082672.1, read on the forward strand.
CAGTTCATCTGTACCATTTTTCTAGGTTCCACATATATGCATTAATATACAATATTTGTTTTTCTCTTTCTGACTTACTTCACTCTGTATGACAGTCTCTAGATCCATCGACTTCTCTACAAATGACCCAGTTTCATTCCTTTTTATGGCTGAGCAATATTCCATTTTATATATGTACCACATCTTTATCCATTCGTCTTTCTGTGGGCATTTAGGTTGCTTCCATTACCTGGCTATTGTAAATTGTGCTGCAATGAACATTGTGGTGAATGTGTCTTTTTGATTTATGGTTTTCTCTGGGTATATGCCCAAAAGTTGGATTGCAGGCTCCTATGGTAATTCTCTTTTTAGTTATTTAAAGGAACATCCATACTGCTCTCCATAGTGAGTGTATCAATTTACCTTCCCACCAATAGTGGAAGAGGGTTCCTTTTGTCCACACCATCCCCGGAATTTGTTGTTTGTAGATTTGCTGATGATGCCGATTCTAACAGGTGTGAGGTCATACCTCATTGTCGTTTGGATTTGCATTTCTCTAATAATTAGTGATGTTGAGCAGCTTTTCATGTGCGTCTTGGCCATCTCTGTGACTTCTTTAAAGAAACTTCTATATAGATCTTCTGCCCATTTTTGTACTGGGTTGTTTGTTTTATTAATATTAAGCTGCGTGAGCTGTTTATATATATTGGAGATTAAACCTTTGTCCATTGATTCGTTTGCGAACGTTTTCGCCCATTCTGAGGCTTGCCTTTTTCCATTCCCGTTTTTTTAACCAAAAAAGAAAGAAAGCAAAAGAAGCAGAACACTAATGTGCGTGAAATATGCCTCTTGAAACAGTCGTTTTGAAATATGGACGTCTTTTGAATTTTTTGGTCGGTATATGACCCCAGGATTTGTTTTCAGGGCAGGTGTCATTTACAGGCCTGCAACGATTTTGAATATCCACTGACCATTAGCGCTGGGATTAAAGCTGCTGTTGTGTGAAACGGCCACAAGGTGGCAGCAGTTCTCGCTTACCAAATCTGGTTACTAGGGCCACAGAGCCTCAATGGAAGTCCTGTTCTAGATTGGAATTTAGAATGGAATGTGCCAGGAGAAAGCCCCTCAAGTTTGTCTCACTACTTCTTGTTCGTGTTTTTAACTTAATTTTTTATTTTTTATTACAGCAAGTTTGATGACGTTTGGCTTGTTGTAGGTGTGCAAGATGTGGTTCTTTTACACATATACATAGGTCTGTTCTTCCTGGGACCCTTTTCCCATGTACGTTATGACAGAATGTTGAGTAGTCTTCTCTTGGTATTCCGTAGGTCTTTGGTGATTATATATTTCACCTGTGTTTGTATATGTCTGTTAACCCCGATATCCTAATGAATCCAATCCTCACACCTTTCCATTGGTGAACCATAAGTTTGTTTAATGAATCTGTGACTGCCCTTCTCCGTGGAAATATCTGCCCTGGTATCAATTTTTAGGTAACACCTATAAGTGATATCCTACGATATGTGTCTTTCACTTTCTGACTTACTACAAGTCACGTGATTACCTCTAGACTCATCTACGGTGCTGCAAATGGCATTGTGTCCTTTTTTCCCTTGGCTAATATTCTGTCTTAGCGAGGTCCATTTTCTGCAGTGTGATTCCCTGAGGGCTGAGGATTAGCTGACCTGGGCAGCCTGACCCTGCCGGCAAGCCCTCCCCAGGTGTGCCTGGGTTGAGGTCAATATAAACTGCACTCCAGGCAGCAATAGCCCCTGCAGCTGTGCCTGACTCCATATTCTCTGCCCCGTCAGCAGTCTCGGGGCTGTGCTGGTGGGAGGGTGTGAGGGTCCACGGCTTTGTTGGTGGCCCGGTGTGAGTGGGGCTCTGCTGGACTTTCTGCAGGAGTTGCCAGGCTGCCACCTGTAAAGAAGAGGATGTGTCACCCATAACTTCCACTGGAATTTCTCTCCGGGCTGAGGAAGGAAAAAAAGGAGTGGGGGCCGGGACAGGAGGGGTATCTCGGGCAGGGAAATGGAAAGCTTCCAGAAGAGCGCCCGGGGCCAGGACCATCCTGGCTGGCCTGCAGGCAGCAAGTTGGCCTGCGTGCTGTCGCTGGTGTGGCTCCACGGCCCTTCCTCTAGGCTTTCAAGCCCTTGTACATATTCAGGTGTTTTACCTGGGAAGGGTGGGAACAGTTCAGTAGCAGCTGGCCTGGGGCTCAGCTCACGTTTACTCACAGAGGCCTCGGCATGGTCCCCCAGCTTTGCAGTGAGGACGCTCCTTGCATGGGGGGACGGGGCTGTTGGTTGTATGGAAGATGATTCCCCACCACTGACCAATTTCAGAATTGTTTACTGCTGGAACAAGTGCCTTGGTAGTGTTTTCCTCTGTATAACTGTTTGGTTTAGGTTTTTTTTTTTTCTTTCTTGGTTGAAGTTAGATTTTATTCCTCGTTTATGTATTTATAGATATAAGCATGGGAATAATTCATTCATATCAATACATCTGTGTGAATGGAAGAACTTTCTTCTGTTTTATTTTTAAAAATTTTGAAATTTAATTTTATTTATTTCTTTATACAGCAGGTTACTATTAGTTATATATTTTATGCATATACATGTATACAGGTCCATCCCAATCTCCCAACTCATCCCACCACCACCACCCCATGGCTTCCCCCACTTGGTGTCCATACGTTTGTTCTCTACCTCTGTGTCTCTATTTCTGTCCTGCATACCAGTTCATCTGTACCATTTTTCTAGGTTCCACATATATGCATTAATATACAATATTTGTTTTTCTCTTTCTGACTTACTTCACTCTGTATGACAGTCTCTAGATCCATCGACTTCTCTACAAATGACCCAGTTTCATTCCTTTTTATGGCTGAGCAATATTCCATTTTATATATGTACCACATCTTTATCCTTTCGTCTTTCTGTGGGCATTTAGGTTGCTTCCATTACCTGGCTATTGTAAATTGTGCTGCAATGAACATTGTGGTGAATGTGTCTTTTTGATTTATGGTTTTCTCTGGGTATATGCCCAAAAGTTGGATTGCAGGCTCCTATGGTAATTCTCTTTTTAGTTATTTAAAGGAACATCCATACTGCTCTCCATAGTGAGTGTATCAATTTACCTTCCCACCAATAGTGGAAGAGGGTTCCTTTTGTCCACACCATCCCCGGAATTTGTTGTTTGTAGATTTGCTGATGATGCCGATTCTAACAGGTGTGAGGTCATACCTCATTGTCGTTTGGATTTGCATTTCTCTAATAATTAGTGATGTTGAGCAGCTTTTCATGTGCGTCTTGGCCATCTCTGTGACTTCTTTAAAGAAACGTCTATATAGATCTTCTGCCCATTTTTGTACTGGGTTGTTTGTTTTATTAATATTAAGCTGCGTGAGCTGTTTATATATATTGGAGATTAAACCTTTGTCCATTGATTCGTTTGCGAACGTTTTCGCCCATTCTGAGGCTTGCCTTTTTCCATTCCCGTTTTTTTAACCAAAAAAGAAAGAAAGCAAAAGAAGCAGAACACTAATGTGCGTGAAATATGCCTCTTGAAACAGTCGTTTTGAAATATGGACGTCTTTTGAATTTTTTGGTCGGTATATGACCCCAGGATTTGTTTTCAGGGCAGGTGTCATTTACAGGCCTGCAACGATTTTGAATATCCACTGACCATTAGCGCTGGGATTAACGCTGCTGTTGTGTGAAACGGCCACAAGGTGGCAGCAGTTCTCGCTTACCAAATCTGGTTACTAGGGCCACAGAGCCTCAATGGAAGTCCTGTTCTAGATTGGAATTTAGAATGGAATGTGCCAGGAGAAAGCCCCTCAAGTTTGTCTCACTACTTCTTGTTCGTGTTTTTAATTTAATTTTTTATTTTTTATTACAGCAAGTTTGATGACAACGTTTGGCTTCTTGTAGGTGTGCAAGATGTGGTTCTTTTACACATATACATAGGTCTGTTCTTCCTGGGACCCTTTTCCCATGTACGTTATGACAGAATGTTGAGTAGTCTTCTCTTGGTATTCCGTAGGTCTTTGGTGATTATATATTTCACCTGTGTTTGTATATGTCTGTTAACCCCGATATCCTAATGAATCCAATCCTCACACCTTTCCATTGGTGAACCATAAGTTTGTTTAATGAATCTGTGACTGCCCTTCTCCGTGGAAATATCTGCCCTGGTATCAATTTTTAGGTAACACCTATAAGTGATATCCTACGATATGTGTCTTTCACTTTCTGACTTACTACAAGTCACGTGATTACCTCTAGACTCATCTACGGTGCTGCAAATGGCATTGTGTCCTTTTTTCCCTTGGCTAATATTCTGTCTTAGCGAGGTCCATTTTCCGCAGTGTGATTCCCTGAGGGCTGAGGATTAGCTGACCTGGGCAGCCTGACCCTGCCGGCAAGCCCTCCCCAGGTGTGCCTGGGTTGAGGTCAATATAAACTGCACTCCAGGCAGCAATAGCCCCTGCAGCTGTGCCTGACTCCATATTCTCTGCCCCGTCAGCAGTCTCGGGGCTGTGCTGGTGGGAGGGTGTGAGGGTCCACGGCTTTGTTGGTGGCCCGGTGTGAGTGGGGCTCTGCTGGACTTTCTGCAGGAGTTGCCAGGCTGTCACCTGTAAAGAAGAGGATGTGTCACCCATAACTTCCACTGGAATTTCTCTCCGGGCTGAGGAAGGAAAAAAAGGAGTGGGGGTCGGGACAGGAGGGGTATCTCAGGCAGGGAAATGGAAAGCTTCCAGAAGAGCGCCCGGGGCCAGGACCATCCTGGCTGGCCTGCAGGCAGCAAGTTGGCCTGCGTGCTGTCGCTGGTGTGGCTCCACGGCCCTTCCTCTAGGCTTTCAAGCCCTTGTACATATTCAGGTGTTTTACCTGGGAAGGGTGGGAACAGTTCAGTAGCAGCTGGCCTGGGGCTCAGCTCACGTTTACTCACAGAGGCCTCGGCATGGTCCCCCAGCTTTGCAGTGAGGACGCTCCTTGCATGGGGGGACGGGGCTGTTGGTTGTATGGAAGATGATTCCCCACCACTGACCAATTTCAGAATTGTTTACTGCTGGAACAAGTGCCTTGGTAGTGTTTTCCTCTGTATAACTGTTTGGTTTAGGTTTTTTTTTTCTTTCTTGGTTCAAGTTAGATTTTATTCCTCGTTTATGTATTTATAGATATAAGCATGGGAATAGTTCATTCATATAAATACATCTGTGTAAATGGAAGAACTTTCTTCTGTTTTATTTTTAAAAATTTTGAAATTTAATTTTATTTATTTCTTTATACAGCAGGTTACTATTAGTTATATATTTTATGCATATACATGTATACAGGTCCATCCCAATCTCCCAACTCATCCCACCACCACCACCCCATGGCTTCCCCCACTTGGTGTCCATACGTTTGTTCTCTACCTCTGTGTCTCTATTTCTGTCCTGCATACCAGTTCATCTGTACCATTTTTCTAGGTTCCACCTATATGCATTAGTATACAATATTTGTTTTTCTCTTTCTGACTTACTTCACTCTGTATGACAGTCTCTAGATCCATCGACTTCTCTACAAATGACCCAGTTTCATTCCTTTTTATGGCTGAGCAATATTCCATTTTATATATGTACCACATCTTTATCCATTCGTCTTTCTGTGGGCATTTAGGTTGCTTCCATTACCTGGCTATTGTAAATTGTGCTGCAATGAACATTGTGGTGAATGTGTCTTTTTGATTTATGGTTTTCTCTGGGTATATGCCCAAAAGTGGGATTGCAGGCTCCTATGGTAATTCTCTTTTTAGTTATTTAAAGGAACATCCATACTGCTATCCATAGTGAGTGTATCAATTTACCTTCCCACCAATATTGGAAGAGGGTTCCTTTTGTCCACACCATCCCCGGAATTTGTTGTTTGTAGATTTGCTGATGATGCCGATTCTAACAGGTGTGAGGTCATACCTCATTGTCGTTTGGATTTGCATTTCTCTAATAATTAGTGATGTTGAGCAGCTTTTCATGTGCGTCTTGGCCATCTCTGTGACTTCTTTAAAGAAACGTCTATATAGATCTTCTGCCCATTTTTGTACTGGGTTGTTTGTTTTATTAATATTAAGCTGCGTGAGCTGTTTATATATATTGGAGATTAAACCTTTGTCCATTGATTCGTTTGCGAACGTTTTCGCCCATTCTGAGGCTTGCCTTTTTCCATTCCCGTTTTTTTAACCAAAAAAGAAAGAAAGCAAAAGAAGCAGAACACTAATGTGCGTGAAATATGCCTCTTGAAACAGTCGTTTTGAAATATGGACGTCTTTTGAATTTTTTGGTCGGTATATGACCCCAGGATTTGTTTTCAGGGCAGGTGTCATTTACAGGCCTGCAACGATTTTGAATATCCACTGACCATTAGCGCTGGGATTAACGCTGCTGTTGTGTGAAACGGCCACAAGGTGGCAGCAGTTCTCGCTTACCAAATCTGGTTACTAGGGCCACAGAGCCTCAATGGAAGTCCTGTTCTAGATTGGAATTTAGAATGGAATGTGCCAGGAGAAAGTCCCTCAAGTTTGTCTCACTACTTCTTGTTCGTGTTTTTAATTTAATTTTTTATTTTTTATTACAGCAAGTTTGATGACAACGTTTGGCTTCTTGTAGGTGTGCAAGATGTGGTTCTTTTACACATATACATAGGTCTGTTCTTCCTGGGACCCTTTTCCCATGTACGTTATGACAGAATGTTGAGTAGTCTTCTCTTGGTATTCCGTAGGTCTTTGGTGATTATATATTTCACCTGTGTTTGTATATGTCTGTTAACCCCGATATCCTAATGAATCCAATCCTCACACCTTTCCATTGGTGAACCATAAGTTTGTTTAATGAATCTGTGACTGCCCTTCTCCGTGGAAATCTCTGCCCTGGTATCAATTTTTAGGTAACACCTATAAGTGATATCCTACGATATGTGTCTTTCACTTTCTGACTTACTACAAGTCACGTGATTACCTCTAGACTCATCTACGGTGCTGCAAATGGCATTGTGTCCTTTTTTCCCTTGGCTAATATTCTGTCTTAGCGAGGTCCATTTTCCGCAGTGTGATTCCCTGAGGGCTGAGGATTAGCTGACCTGGGCAGCCTGACCCTGCCGGCAAGCCCTCCCCAGGTGTGCCTGGGTTGAGGTCAATATAAACTGCACTCCAGGCAGCAATAGCCCCTGCAGCTGTGCCTGACTCCATATTCTCTGCCCCGTCAGCAGTCTCGGGGCTGTGATGGTGGGAGGGTGTGAGGGTCCACGGCTTTGTTGGTGGCCCGGTGTGAGTGGGGCTCTGCTGGACTTTCTGCAGGAGTTGCCAGGCTGTCACCTGTAAAGAAGAGGATGTGTCACCCATAACTTCCACTGGAATTTCTCTCCGGGCTGAGGAAGGAAAAAAAGGAGTGGGGGCCGGGACAGGAGGGGTATCTCAGGCAGGGAAATGGAAAGCTTCCAGAAGAGCGCCCGGGGCCAGGACCATCCTGGCTGGCCTGCAGGCAGCAAGTTGGCCTGCGTGCTGTCGCTGGTGTGGCTCCACGGCCCTTCCTCTAGGCTTTCAAGCCCTTGTACATATTCAGGTGATTTACCTGGGAAGGGTGGGAACAGTTCAGTAGCAGCTGGCCTGGGGCTCAGCTCACGTTTACTCACAGAGGCCCCGGCATGGTCCCCCAGCTTTGCAGTGAGGACGCTCCTTGCATGGGGGGACGGGGCTGTTGGTTGTATGGAAGATGATTCCCCACCACTGACCAATTTCAGAATTGTTTACTGCTGGAACAAGTGCCTTGGTAGTGTTTTCCTCTGTATAACTGTTTGGTTTAGGTTTTATTTTTTTCTTTCTTGGTTCAAGTTAGATTTTATTCCTCGTTTATGTATTTATAGATATAAGCATGGGAATAATTCATTCATATCAATACATCTGTGTGAATGGAAGAACTTTCTTCTGTTTTATTTTTAAAAATTTTGAAATTTAATTTTATTTATTTCTTTATACAGCAGGTTACTATTAGTTATATATTTTATGCATATACATGTATACAGGTCCATCCCAATCTCCCAACTCATCCCACCACCACCACCCCATGGCTTCCCCCACTTGGTGTCCATACGTTTGTTCTCTACCTCTGTGTCTCTATTTCTGTCCTGCATACCAGTTCATCTGTACCATTTTTCTAGGTTCCACCTATATGCATTAGTATACAATATTTGTTTTTCTCTTTCTGACTTACTTCACTCTGTATGACAGTCTCTAGATCCATCGACTTCTCTACAAATGACCCAGTTTCATTCCTTTTTATGGCTGAGCAATATTCCATTTTATATATGTACCACATCTTTATCCATTCGTCTTTCTGTGGGCATTTAGGTTGCTTCCATTACCTGGCTATTGTAAATTGTGCTGCAATGAACATTGTGGTGAATGTGTCTTTTTGATTTATGGTTTTCTCTGGGTATATGCCCAAAAGTGGGATTGCAGGCTCCTATGGTAATTCTCTTTTTAGTTATTTAAAGGAACATCCATACTGCTCTCCATAGTGAGTGTATCAATTTATCTTCCCACCAATAGTGGAAGAGGGTTCCTTTTGTCCACACCATCCCCGGAATTTGTTGTTTGTAGATTTGCTGATGATGCCGATTCTAACAGGTGTGAGGTCATACCTCATTGTCGTTTGGATTTGCATTTCTCTAATAATTAGTGAGGTTGAGCAGCTTTTCATGTGCGTCTTGGCCATCTCTGTGACTTCTTTAAAGAAACGTCTATATAGATCTTCTGCCCATTTTTGTACTGGGTTGTTTGTTTTATTAATATTAAGCTGCGTGAGCTGTTTATATATATTGGAGATTAAACCTTTGTCCATTGATTCGTTTGCGAACGTTTTCGCCCATTCTGAGGGTTACCTTTTTCCATCCCCGTTTTTTTTAACCAAAAAAGAAAGAAAGCAAAAGAAGCAGAACACTAATGTGCGTGAAATATGCCTCTTGAAACAGTCGTTTTGAAATATGGACGTCTTTTGAATTTTTTGGTCGGTATATGACCCCAGGATTTGTTTTCAGGGCAGGTGTCATTTACAGGCCTGCAACGATTTTGAATATCCACTGACCATTAGCGCTGGGATTAAAGCTGCTGTTGTGTGAAACGGCCACAAGGTGGCAGCAGTTCTCGCTTACCAAATCTGGTTACTAGGGCCACAGAGCCTCAATGGAAGTCCTGTTCTAGATTGGAATTTAGAATGGAATGTGCCAGGAGAAAGCCCCTCAAGTTTGTCTCACTACTTGTTGTTCGTGTTTTTAATTTAATTTTTTATTTTTTATTACAGCAAGTTTGATGACGTTTGGCTTGTTGTAGGTGTGCAAGATGTGGTTCTTTTACACATATACATAGGTCTGTTCTTCCTGGGACCCTTTTCCCATGTACGTTATGACAGAATGTTGAGTAGTCTTCTCTTGGTATTCCGTAGGTCTTTGGTGATTATATATTTCACCTGTGTTTGTATATGTCTGTTAACCCCGATATCCTAATGAATCCAATCCTCACACCTTTCCATTGGTGAACCATAAGTTTGTTTAATGAATCTGTGACTGCCCTTCTCCGTGGAAATATCTGCCCTGGTATCAATTTTTAGGTAACACCTATAAGTGATATCCTACGATATGTGTCTTTCACTTTCTGACTTACTACAAGTCACGTGATTACCTCTAGACTCATCTACGGTGCTGCAAATGGCATTGTGTCCTTTTTTCCCTTGGCTAATATTCTGTCTTAGCGAGGTCCATTTTCTGCAGTGTGATTCCCTGAGGGCTGAGGATTAGCTGACCTGGGCAGCCTGACCCTGCCGGCAAGCCCTCCCCAGGTGTGCCTGGGTTGAGGTCAATATAAACTGCACTCCAGGCAGCAATAGCCCCTGCAGCTGTGCCTGACTCCATATTCTCTGCCCCGTCAGCAGTCTCGGGGCTGTGCTGGTGGGAGGGTGTGAGGGTCCACGGCTTTGTTGGTGGCCCGGTGTGAGTGGGGCTCTGCTGGACTTTCTGCAGGAGTTGCCAGGCTGCCACCTGTAAAGAAGAGGATGTGTCACCCATAACTTCCACTGGAATTTCTCTCCGGGCTGAGGAAGGAAAAAAAGGAGTGGGGGCCGGGACAGGAGGGGTATCTCGGGCAGGGAAATGGAAAGCTTCCAGAAGAGCGCCCGGGGCCAGGACCATCCTGGCTGGCCTGCAGGCAGCAAGGTGGCCTGCGTGCTGTCGCTGGTGTGGCTCCACGGCCCTTCCTCTAGGCTTTCAAGCCCTTGTACATATTCAGGTGTTTTACCTGGGAAGGGTGGGAACAGTTCAGTAGCAGCTGGCCTGGGGCTCAGCTCACGTTTACTCACAGAGGCCTCGGCATGGTCCCCCAGCTTTGCAGTGAGGACGCTCCTTGCATGGGGGGACGGGGCTGTTGGTTGTATGGAAGATGATTCCCCACCACTGACCAATTTCAGAATTGTTTACTGCTGGAACAAGTGCCTTGGTAGTGTTTTCCTCTGTATAACTGTTTGGTTTAGGTTTTTTTTTTTTCTTTCTTGGTTCAAGTTAGATTTTATTCCTCGTTTATGTATTTATAGATATAAGCATGGGAATAATTCATTCATATCAATACATCTGTGTGAATGGAAGAACTTTCTTCTGTTTTATTTTTAAAAATTTTGAAATTTAATTTTATTTATTTCTTTACACAGCAGGTTACTATTAGTTATATATTTTATGCATATACATGTATACAGGTCCATCCCAATCTCCCAACTCATCCCACCACCACCACCCCATGGCTTCCCCCACTTGGTGTCCATACGTTTGTTCTCTACCTCTGTGTCTCTATTTCTGTCCTGCATACCAGTTCATCTGTACCATTTTTCTAAGTTCCACCTATATGCATTAGTATACAATATTTGTTTTTCTCTTTCTGACTTACTTCACTCTGTATGACAGTCTCTAGATCCATCGACTTCTCTACAAATGACCCAGTTTCATTCCTTTTTATGGCTGAGCAATATTCCATTTTATATATGTACCACATCTTTATCCATTCGTCTTTCTGTGGGCATTTAGGTTGCTTCCATTACCTGGCTATTGTAAATTGTGCTGCAATGAACATTGTGGTGAATGTGTCTTTTTGATTTATGGTTTTCTCTGGGTATATGCCCAAAAGTGGGATTGCAGGCTCCTATGGTAATTCTCTTTTTAGTTATTTAAAGGAACATCCATACTGCTCTCCATAGTGAGTGTATCAATTTACCTTCCCACCAATAGTGGAAGAGGGTTCCTTTTGTCCACACCATCCCCGGAATTTGTTGTTTGTAGATTTGCTGATGATGCCGATTCTAACAGGTGTGAGGTCATACCTCATTGTCGTTTGGATTTGCATTTCTCTAATAATTAGTGAGGTTGAGCAGCTTTTCATGTGCGTCTTGGCCATCTCTGTGACTTCTTTAAAGAAACGTCTATATAGATCTTCTGCCCATTTTTGTACTGGGTTGTTTGTTTTATTAATATTAAGCTGCGTGAGCTGTTTATATATATTGGAGATTAAACCTTTGTCCATTGATTCGTTTGCGAACGTTTTCGCCCATTCTGAGGGTTACCTTTTTCCATCCCCGTTTTTTTTAACCAAAAAAGAAAGAAAGCAAAAGAAGCAGAACACTAATGTGCGTGAAATATGCCTCTTGAAACAGTCGTTTTGAAATATGGACGTCTTTTGAATTTTTTGGTCGGTATATGACCCCAGGATTTGTTTTCAGGGCAGGTGTCATTTACAGGCCTGCAACGATTTTGAATATCCACTGACCATTAGCGCTGGGATTAAAGCTGCTGTTGTGTGAAACGGCCACAAGGTGGCAGCAGTTCTCGCTTACCAAATCTGGTTACTAGGGCCACAGAGCCTCAATGGAAGTCCTGTTCTAGATTGGAATTTAGAATGGAATGTGCCAGGAGAAAGCCCCTCAAGTTTGTCTCACTACTTCTTGTTCGTGTTTTTAATTTAATTTTTTATTTTTTATTACAGCAAGTTTGATGACGTTTGGCTTGTTGTAGGTGTGCAAGATGTGGTTCTTTTACACATATACATAGGTCTGTTCTTCCTGGGACCCTTTTCCCATGTACGTTATGACAGAATGTTGAGTAGTCTTCTCTTGGTATTCCGTAGGTCTTTGGTGATTATATATTTCACCTGTGTTTGTATATGTCTGTTAACCCCGATATCCTAATGAATCCAATCCTCACACCTTTCCATTGGTGAACCATAAGTTTGTTTAATGAATCTGTGACTGCCCTTCTCCGTGGAAATATCTGCCCTGGTATCAATTTTTAGGTAACACCTATAAGTGATATCCTACGATATGTGTCTTTCACTTTCTGACTTACTACAAGTCACGTGATTACCTCTAGACTCATCTACGGTGCTGCAAATGGCATTGTGTCCTTTTTTCCCTTGGCTAATATTCTGTCTTAGCGAGGTCCATTTTCTGCAGTGTGATTCCCTGAGGGCTGAGGATTAGCTGACCTGGGCAGCCTGACCCTGCCGGCAAGCCCTCCCCAGGTGTGCCTGGGTTGAGGTCAATATAAACTGCACTCCAGGCAGCAATAGCCCCTGCAGCTGTGCCTGACTCCATATTCTCTGCCCCGTCAGGAGTCTCGGGGCTGTGCTGGTGGGAGGGTGTGAGGGTCCACGGCTTTGTTGGTGGCCCGGTGTGAGTGGGGCTCTGCTGGACTTTCTGCAGGAGTTGCCAGGCTGCCACCTGTAAAGAAGAGGATGTGTCACCCATAACTTCCACTGGAATTTCTCTCCGGGCTGAGGAAGGAAAAAAAGGAGTGGGGGCCGGGACAGGAGGGGTATCTCGGGCAGGGAAATGGAAAGCTTCCAGAAGAGCGCCCGGGGCCAGGACCATCCTGGCTGGCCTGCAGGCAGCAAGTTGGCCTGCGTGCTGTCGCTGGTGTGGCTCCACGGCCCTTCCTCTAGGCTTTCAAGCCCTTGTACATATTCAGGTGTTTTACCTGGGAAGGGTGGGAACAGTTCAGTAGCAGCTGGCCTGGGGCTCAGCTCACGTTTACTCACAGAGGCCTCGGCATGGTCCCCCAGCTTTGCAGTGAGGACGCTCCTTGCATGGGGGGACGGGGCTGTTGGTTGTATGGAAGATGATTCCCCACCACTGACCAATTTCAGAATTGTTTACTGCTGGAACAAGTGCCTTGGTAGTGTTTTCCTCTGTATAACTGTTTGGTTTAGGTTTTTTTTTTTTCTTTCTTGGTTCAAGTTAGATTTTATTCCTCGTTTATGTATTTATAGATATAAGCATGGGAATAATTCATTCATATCAATACATCTGTGTGAATGGAAGAACTTTCTTCTGTTTTATTTTTAAAAATTTTGAAATTTAATTTTATTTATTTCTTTACACAGCAGGTTACTATTAGTTATATATTTTATGCATATACATGTATACAGGTCCATCCCAATCTCCCAACTCATCCCACCACCACCACCCCATGGCTTCCCCCACTTGGTGTCCATACGTTTGTTCTCTACCTCTGTGTCTCTATTTCTGTCCTGCATACCAGTTCATCTGTACCATTTTTCTAAGTTCCACCTATATGCATTAGTATACAATATTTGTTTTTCTCTTTCTGACTTACTTCACTCTGTATGACAGTCTCTAGATCCATCGACTTCTCTACAAATGACCCAGTTTCATTCCTTTTTATGGCTGAGCAATATTCCATTTTATATATGTACCACATCTTTATCCATTCGTCTTTCTGTGGGCATTTAGGTTGCTTCCATTACCTGGCTATTGTAAATTGTGCTGCAATGAACATTGTGGTGAATGTGTCTTTTTGATTTATGGTTTTCTCTGGGTATATGCCCAAAAGTGGGATTGCAGGCTCCTATGGTAATTCTCTTTTTAGTTATTTAAAGGAACATCCATACTGCTCTCCATAGTGAGTGTATCAATTTACCTTCCCACCAATAGTGGAAGAGGGTTCCTTTTGTCCACACCATCCCCGGAATTTGTTGTTTGTAGATTTGCTGATGATGCCGATTCTAACAGGTGTGAGGTCATACCTCATTGTCGTTTGGATTTGCATTTCTCTAATAATTAGTGAGGTTGAGCAGCTTTTCATGTGCGTCTTGGCCATCTCTGTGACTTCTTTAAAGAAACGTCTATATAGATCTTCTGCCCATTTTTGTACTGGGTTGTTTGTTTTATTAATATTAAGCTGCGTGAGCTGTTTATATATATTGGAGATTAAACCTTTGTCCATTGATTCGTTTGCGAACGTTTTCGCCCATTCTGAGGGTTACCTTTTTCCATCCCCGTTTTTTTTAACCAAAAAAGAAAGAAAGCAAAAGAAGCAGAACACTAATGTGCGTGAAATATGCCTCTTGAAACAGTCGTTTTGAAATATGGACGTCTTTTGCATTTTTTGGTCGGTATATGACCCCAGGATTTGTTTTCAGGGCAGGTGTCATTTACAGGCCTGCAACGATTTTGAATATCCACTGACCATTAGCGCTGGGATTAAAGCTGCTGTTGTGTGAAACGGCCACAAGGTGGCAGCAGTTCTCGCTTACCAAATCTGGTTACTAGGGCCACAGAGCCTCAATGGAAGTCCTGTTCTAGATTGGAATTTAGAATGGAATGTGCCAGGAGAAAGCCCCTCAAGTTTGTCTCACTACTTCTTGTTCGTGTTTTTAATTTAATTTTTTATTTTTTATTACAGCAAGTTTGATGACGTTTGGCTTGTTGTAGGTGTGCAAGATGTGGTTCTTTTACACATATACATAGGTCTGTTCTTCCTGGGACCCTTTTCCCATGTACGTTATGACAGAATGTTGAGTAGTCTTCTCTTGGTATTCCGTAGGTCTTTGGTGATTATATATTTCACCTGTGTTTGTATATGTCTGTTAACCCCGATATCCTAATGAATCCAATCCTCACACCTTTCCATTGGTGAACCATAAGTTTGTTTAATGAATCTGTGACTGCCCTTCTCCGTGGAAATATCTGCCCTGGTATCAATTTTTAGGTAACACCTATAAGTGATATCCTACGATATGTGTCTTTCACTTTCTGACTTACTACAAGTCACGTGATTACCTCTAGACTCATCTACGGTGCTGCAAATGGCATTGTGTCCTTTTTTCCCTTGGCTAATATTCTGTCTTAGCGAGGTCCATTTTCTGCAGTGTGATTCCCTGAGGGCTGAGGATTAGCTGACCTGGGCAGCCTGACCCTGCCGGCAAGCCCTCCCCAGGTGTGCCTGGGTTGAGGTCAATATAAACTGCACTCCAGGCAGCAATAGCCCCTGCAGCTGTGCCTGACTCCATATTCTCTGCCCCGTCAGCAGTCTCGGGGCTGTGCTGGTGGGAGGGTGTGAGGGTCCACGGCTTTGTTGGTGGCCCGGTGTGAGTGGGGCTCTGCTGGACTTTCTGCAGGAGTTGCCAGGCTGCCACCTGTAAAGAAGAGGATGTGTCACCCATAACTTCCACTGGAATTTCTCTCCGGGCTGAGGAAGGAAAAAAAGGAGTGGGGGCCGGGACAGGAGGGGTATCTCGGGCAGGGAAATGGAAAGCTTCCAGAAGAGCGCCCGGGGCCAGGACCATCCTGGCTGGCCTGCAGGCAGCAAGTTGGCCTGCGTGCTGTCGCTGGTGTGGCTCCACGGCCCTTCCTCTAGGCTTTCAAGCCCTTGTACATATTCAGGTGTTTTACCTGGGAAGGGTGGGAACAGTTCAGTAGCAGCTGGCCTGGGGCTCAGCTCACGTTTACTCACAGAGGCCTCGGCATGGTCCCCCAGCTTTGCAGTGAGGACGCTCCTTGCATGGGGGGACGGGGCTGTTGGTTGTATGGAAGATGATTCCCCACCACTGACCAATTTCAGAATTGTTTACTGCTGGAACAAGTGCCTTGGTAGTGTTTTCCTCTGTATAACTGTTTGGTTTAGGTTTTTTTTTTCTTTCTTGGTTCAAGTTAGATTTTATTCCTCGTTTATGTATTTATAGATATAAGCATGGGAATAATTCATTCATATCAATACATCTGTGTGAATGGAAGAACTTTCTTCTGTTTTATTTTTAAAAATTTTGAAATTTAATTTTATTTATTTCTTTATACAGCAGGTTACTATTAGTTATATATTTTATGCATATACATGTATACAGGTCCATCCCAATCTCCCAACTCATCCCACCACCACCACCCCATGGCTTCCCCCACTTGGTGTCCATACGTTTGTTCTCTACCTCTGTGTCTCTATTTCTGTCCTGCATACCAGTTCATCTGTACCATTTTTCTAGGTTCCACCTATATGCATTAATATACAATATTTGTTTTTCTCTTTCTGACTTAGTTCACTCTGTATGACAGGCTCTAGATCCATCGACTTCTCTACAAATGACCCAGTTTCATTCCTTTTTATGGCTGAGCAATATTCCATTTTATATATGTACCACATCTTTATCCATTCGTCTTTCTGTGGGCATTTAGGTTGCTTCCATTACCTGGCTATTGTAAATTGTGCTGCAATGAACATTGTGGTGAATGTGTCTTTTTGATTTATGGTTTTCTCTGGGTATATGCCCAAAAGTTGGATTGCAGGCTCCTATGGTAATTCTCTTTTTAGTTATTTAAAGGAACCTCCATACTGCTCTCCATAGTGAGTGTATCAATTTACCTTCCCACCAATAGTGGAAGAGGGTTCCTTTTGTCCACACCATCCCCGGAATTTTTTGTTTGTAGATTTGCTGATGATGCCGATTCTAACAGGTGTGAGGTCATACCTCATTGTCGTTTGGATTTGCATTTCTCTAATAATTAGTGATGTTGAGCAGCTTTTCATGTGCGTCTTGGCCATCTCTGTGACTTCTTTAAAGAAACGTCTATATAGATCTTCTGCCCATTTTTGTACTGGGTTGTTTGTTTTATTAATATTAAGCTGCGTGAGCTGTTTATATATATTGGAGATTAAACCTTTGTCCATTGATTCGTTTGCGAACGTTTTCGCCCATTCTGAGGCTTGCCTTTTTCCATTCCCGTTTTTTTAACCAAAAAAGAAAGAAAGCAAAAGAAGCAGAACACTAATGTGCGTGAAATCTGCCTCTTGAAACAGTCGTTTTGAAATATGGACGTCTTTTGAATTTTTTGGTCGGTATATGACCCCAGGATTTGTTTTCAGGGCAGGTGTCATTTACAGGCCTGCAACGATTTTGAATATCCACTGACCATTAGCGCTGGGATTAAAGCTGCTGTTGTGTGAAACGGCCACAAGGTGGCAGCAGTTCTCGCTTACCAAATCTGGTTACTAGGGCCACAGAGCCTCAATGGAAGTCCTGTTCTAGATTGGAATTTAGAATGGAATGTGCCAGGAGAAAGCCCCTCAAGTTTGTCTCACTACTTCTTGTTCGTGTTTTTAATTTAATTTTTTATTTTTTATTACAGCAAGTTTGATGACAACGTTTGGCTTGTTGTAGGTGTGCAAGATGTGGTTCTTTTACACATATACATAGGTCTGTTCTTCCTGGGACCCTTTTCCCATGTACGTTATGACAGAATGTTGAGTAGTCTTCTCTTGGTATTCCGTAGGTCTTTGGTGATTATATATTTCACCTGTGTTTGTATATGTCTGTTAACCCCGATATCCTAATGAATCCAATCCTCACACCTTTCCATTGGTGAACCATAAGTTTGTTTAATGAATCTGTGACTGCCCTTCTCCGTGGAAATATCTGCCCTGGTATCAATTTTTAGGTAACACCTATAAGTGATATCCTACGATATGTGTCTTTCACTTTCTGACTTACTACAAGTCACGTGATTACCTCTAGACTCATCTACGGTGCTGCAAATGGCATTGTGTCCTTTTTTCCCTTGGCTAATATTCTGTCTTAGCGAGGTCCATTTTCTGCAGTGTGATTCCCTGAGGGCTGAGGATTAGCTGACCTGGGCAGCCTGACCCTGCCGGCAAGCCCTCCCCAGGTGTGCCTGGGTTGAGGTCAATATAAACTGCACTCCAGGCAGCAATAGCCCATGCAGCTGTGCCTGACTCCATATTCTCTGCCCCGTCAGCAGTCTCGGGGCTGTGCTGGTGGGAGGGTGTGAGGGTCCACGGCTTTGTTGGTGGCCCGGTGTGAGTGGGGTTCTGCTGGACTTTCTGCAGGAGTTGCCAGGCTGCCACCTGTAAAGAAGAGGATGTGTCACCCATAACTTCCACTGGAATTTCTCTCCGGGCTGAGGAAGGAAAAAAAGGAGTGGGGGCCGGGACAGGAGGGGTATCTCGGGCAGGGAAATGGAAAGCTTCCAGAAGAGCGCCCGGGGCCAGGAGCATCCTGGCTGGCCTGCAGGCAGCAAGTTGGCCTGCGTGCTGTCGCTGGTGTGGCTCCACGGCCCTTCCTCTAGGCTTTCAAGCCCTTGTACATATTCAGGTGTTTTACCTGGGAAGGGTGGGAACAGTTCAGTAGCAGCTGGCCTGGGGCTCAGCTCACGTTTACTCACAGAGGCCTCGGCATGGTCCCCCAGCTTTGCAGTGAGGACGCTCCTTGCATGGGGGGACGGGGCTGTTGGTTGTATGGAAGATGATTCCCCACCACTGACCAATTTCAGAATTGTTTACTGCTGGAACAAGTGCCTTGGTAGTGTTTTCCTCTGTATAACTGTTTGGTTTAGGTTTTTTTTTTCTTTCTTGGTTCAAGTTAGATTTTATTCCTCGTTTATGTATTTATAGATATAAGCATGGGAATAATTCATTCATATCAATACATCTGTGTGAATGGAAGAACTTTCTTCTGTTTTATTTTTAAAAATTTTGAAATTTAATTTTATTTATTTCTTTATACAGCAGGTTACTATTAGTTATATATTTTATGCATATACATGTATACAGGTCCATCCCAATCTCCCAACTCATCCCACCACCACCACCCCATGGCTTCCCCCACTTGGTGTCCATACGTTTGTTCTCTACCTCTGTGTCTCTATTTCTGTCCTGCATACCAGTTCATCTGTACCATTTTTCTAGGTTCCACCTATATGCATTAGTATACAATATTTGTTTTTCTCTTTCTGACTTACTTCACTCTGTATGACAGTCTCTAGATCCATCGACTTCTCTACAAATGACCCAGTTTCATTCCTTTTTATGGCTGAGCAATATTCCATTTTATATATGTACCACATCTTTATCCATTCGTCTTTCTGTGGGCATTTAGGTTGCTTCCATTACCTGGCTATTGTAAATTGTGCTGCAATGAACATTGTGGTGAATGTGTCTTTTTGATTTATGGTTTTCTCTGGGTATATGCCCAAAAGTGGGATTGCAGGCTCCTATGGTAATTCTCTTTTTAGTTATTTAAAGGAACATCCATACTGCTCTCCATAGTGAGTGTATCAATTTACCTTCCCACCAATAGTGGAAGAGGGTTCCTTTTGTCCACACCATCCCCGGAATTTGTTGTTTGTAGATTTGCTGATGATGCCGATTCTAACAGGTGTGAGGTCATACCTCATTGTCGTTTGGATTTGCATTTCTCTAATAATTAGTGATGTTGAGCAGCTTTTCATGTGCGTCTTGGCCATCTCTGTGACTTCTTTAAAGAAACGTCTATATAGATCTTCTGCCCATTTTTGTACTGGGTTGTTTGTTTTATTAATATTAAGCTGCGTGAGCTGTTTATATATATTGGAGATTAAACCTTTGTCCATTGATTCGTTTGCGAACGTTTTCGCCCATTCTGAGGCTTGCCTTTTTCCATTCCCGTTTTTTTAACCAAAAAAGAAAGAAAGCAAAAGAAGCAGAACACTAATGTGCGTGAAATATGCCTCTTGAAACAGTCGTTTTGAAATATGGACGTCTTTTGCATTTTTTGGTCGGTATATGACCCCAGGATTTGTTTTCAGGGCAGGTGTCATTTACAGGCCTGCAACGATTTTGAATATCCACTGACCATTAGCGCTGGGATTAAAGCTGCTGTTGTGTGAAACGGCCACAAGGTGGCAGCAGTTCTCGCTTACCAAATCTGGTTACTAGGGCCACAGAGCCTCAATGGAAGTCCTGTTCTAGATTGGAATTTAGAATGGAATGTGCCAGGAGAAAGCCCCTCAAGTTTGTCTCACTACTTCTTGTTCGTGTTTTTAATTTAATTTTTTTATTTTTTATTACAGCAAGTTTGATGACAACGTTTGGCTTGTTGTAGGTGTGCAAGATGTGGTTCTTTTACACATATACATAGGTCTGTTCTTCCTGGGACCCTTTTCCCATGTACGTTATGACAGAATGTTGAGTAGTCTTCTCTTGGTATTCCGTAGGTCTTTGGTGATTATATATTTCACCTGTGTTTGTATATGTCTGTTAACCCCGATATCCTAATGAATCCAATCCTCACACCTTTCCATTGGTGAACCATAAGTTTGTTTAATGAATCTGTGACTGCCCTTCTCCGTGGAAATATCTGCCCTGGTATCAATTTTTAGGTAACACCTATAAGTGATATCCTACGATATGTGTCTTTCACTTTCTGACTTACTACAAGTCACGTGATTACCTCTAGACTCATCTACGGTGCTGCAAATGGCATTGTGTCCTTTTTTCCCTTGGCTAATATTCTGTCTTAGCGAGGTCCATTTTCTGCAGTGTGATTCCCTGAGGGCTGAGGATTAGCTGACCTGGGCAGCCTGACCCTGCCGGCAAGCCCTCCCCAGGTGTGCCTGGGTTGAGGTCAATATAAACTGCACTCCAGGCAGCAATAGCCCCTGCAGCTGTGCCTGACTCCATATTCTCTGCCCCGTCAGCAGTCTCGGGGCTGTGCTGGTGGGAGGGTGTGAGGGTCCACGGCTTTGTTGGTGGCCCGGTGTGAGTGGGGCTCTGCTGGACTTTCTGCAGGAGTTGCCAGGCTGCCACCTGTAAAGAAGAGGATGTGTCACCCATAACTTCCACTGGAATTTCTCTCCGGGCTGAGGAAGGAAAAAAAGGAGTGGGGGCCGGGACAGGAGGGGTATCTCAGGCAGGGAAATGGAAAGCTTCTAGAAGAGCGCCCGGGGCCAGGACCATCCTGGCTGGCCTGCAGGCAGCATGTTGGCCTGCGTGCTGCCGCTGGTGTGGCTCCACGGCCCTTCCTCTAGGCTTTCAAGCCCTTGTACATATTCAGGTGTTTTACCTGGGAAGGGTGGGAACAGTTCAGTAGCAGCTGGCCTGGGGCTCAGCTCACGTTTACTCACAGAGGCCTCGGCATGGTCCCCCAGGTTTGCAGTGAGGACGCTCCTTGCATGGGGGGACGGGGCTGTTGGTTTTATGGAAGATGATTCCCCACCACTGACCAATTTCAGAATTGTTTACTGCTGGAACAAGTGCCTTGGTAGTGTTTTCCTCTGTATAACTGTTTGGTTTAGGTTTTTTTTTCTTTCTTGGTTCAAGTGAGATTTTATTCCTCGTTTATGTATTTATAGATATAAGCATGGGAATAATTCATTCATATAAATACATCTGTGTGAATGGAAGAACTTTCTTCTGTTTTATTTTTAAAAATTTTGAAATTTAATTTTATTTATTTCTTTATACAGCAGGTTACTATTAGTTATATATTTTATGCATATACATGTATACAGGTCGATCCCAATCTCCCAACTCATCCCACCACCACCACCCCATGGCTTCCCCCACTTGGTGTCCATACGTTTGTTCTCTACCTCTGTGTCTCTATTTCTGTCCTGCATACCAGTTCATCTGTACCATTTTTCTAGGTTCCACATATATGCATTAGTATACAATATTTGTTTTTCTCTTTCTGACTTACTTCACTCTGTATGACAGTCTCTAGATCCATCGACTTCTCTACAAATGACCCAGTTTCATTCCTTTTTATGGCTGAGCAATATTCCATTTTATATATGTACCACATCTTTATCCATTCGTCTTTCTGTGGGCATTTAGGTTGCTTCCATTACCTGGCTATTTTAAATTGTGCTGCAATGAACATTGTGGTGAATGTGTCTTTTTGATTTATGGTTTTCTCTGGGTATATGCCCAAAAGTGGGATTGCAGTCTCCTATGGTAATTCTCTTTTTAGTTATTTAAAGGAACATCCATACTGCTCTCCATAGTGAGTGTATCAATTTACCTTCCCACCAATAGTGGAAGAGGGTTCCTTTTGTCCACACCATCCCCGGAATTTGTTGTTTGTAGATTTGCTGATGATGCCGATTCTAACAGGTGTGAGGTCATACCTCATTGTCGTTTGGATTTGCATTTCTCTAATAATTAGTGATGTTGAGCAGCTTTTCATGTGCGTCTTGGCCATCTCTGTGACTTCTTTAAAGAAACGTCTATATAGATCTTCTGCCCATTTTTGTACTGGGTTGTTTGTTTTATTAATATTAAGCTGCGTGAGCTGTTTATATATATTGGAGATTAAACCTTTGTCCATTGATTCGTTTGCGAACGTTTTCGCCCATTCTGAGGCTTGCCTTTTTCCATTCCCGTTTTTTTAACCAAAAAAGAAAGAAAGCAAAAGAAGCAGAACACTAATGTGCGTGAAATATGCCTCTTGAAACAGTCGTTTTGAAATATGGACGTCTTTTGAATTTTTTGGTCGGTATATGACCCCAGGATTTGTTTTCAGGGCAGGTGTCATTTACAGGCCTGCAACGATTTTGAATATCCACTGACCATTAGCGCTGGGATTAAAGCTGCTGTTGTGTGAAACGGCCACAAGGTGGCAGCAGTTCTCGCTTACCAAATCTGGTTACTAGGGCCACAGAGCCTCAATGGAAGTCCTGTTCTAGATTGGAATTTAGAATGGAATGTGCCAGGAGAAAGCCCCTCAAGTTTGTCTCACTACTTCTTGTTCGTGTTTTTAATTTAATTTTTTATTTTTTATTACAGCAAGTTTGATGACAACGTTTGGCTTGTTGTAGGTGTGCAAGATGTGGTTCTTTTACACATATACATAGGTCTGTTCTTCCTGGGACCCTTTTCCCATGTACGTTATGACAGAATGTTGAGTAGTCTTCTCTTGGTATTCCGTAGGTCTTTGGTGATTATATATTTCACCTGTGTTTGTATATGTCTGTTAACCCCGATATCCTAATGAATCCAATCCTCACACCTTTCCATTGGTGAACCATAAGTTTGTTTAATGAATCTGTGACTGCCCTTCTCCGTGGAAATATCTGCCCTGGTATCAATTTTTAGGTAACACCTATAAGTGATATCCTACGATATGTGTCTTTCACTTTCTGACTTACTACAAGTCACGTGATTACCTCTAGACTCATCTACGGTGCTGCAAATGGCATCGTGTCCTTTTTTCCCTTGGCTAATATTCTGTCTTAGCGAGGTCCATTTTCTGCAGTGTGATTCCCTGAGGGCTGAGGATTAGCTGACCTGGGCAGCCTGACCCTGCCGGCAAGCCCTCCCCAGGTGTGCCTGGGTTGAGGTCAATATAAACTGCACTCCAGGCAGCAATAGCCCCTGCAGCTGTGCCTGACTCCATATTCTCTGCCCCGTCAGCAGTCTCGGGGCTGTGCTGGTGGGAGGGTGTGAGGGTCCACGGCTTTGTTGGTGGCCCGGTGTGAGTGGGGCTCTGCTGGACTTTCTGCAGGAGTTGCCAGGCTGCCACCTGTAAAGAAGAGGATGTGTCACCCATAACTTCCACTGGAATTTCTCTCCGGGCTGAGGAAGGAAAAAAAGGAGTGGGGGCCGGGACAGGAGGGGTATCTCAGGCAGGGAAATGGAAAGCTTCTAGAAGAGCGCCCGGGGCCAGGACCATCCTGGCTGGCCTGCAGGCAGCATGTTGGCCTGCGTGCTGCCGCTGGTGTGGCTCCACGGCCCTTCCTCTAGGCTTTCAAGCCCTTGTACATATTCAGGTGTTTTACCTGGGAAGGGTGGGAACAGTTCAGTAGCAGCTGGCCTGGGGCTCAGCTCACATTTACTCACAGAGGCCTCGGCATGGTCCCCCAGCTTTGCAGTGAGGACGCTCCTTGCATGGGGGGACGGGGCTGTTGGTTTTATGGAAGATGATTCCCCACCACTGACCAATTTCAGAATTGTTTACTGCTGGAACAAGTGCCTTGGTAGTGTTTTCCTCTGTATAACTGTTTGGTTTAGGTTTTTTTTTCTTTCTTGGTTCAAGTGAGATTTTATTCCTCGTTTATGTATTTATAGATATAAGCATGGGAATAATTCATTCATATAAATACATCTGTGTGAATGGAAGAACTTTCTTCTGTTTTATTTTTAAAAATTTTGAAATTTAATTTTATTTATTTCTTTATACAGCAGGTTACTATTAGTTATATATTTTATGCATATACATGTATACAGGTCGATCCCAATCTCCCAACTCATCCCACCACCACCACCCCATGGCTTCCCCCACTTGGTGTCCATACGTTTGTTCTCTACCTCTGTATCTCTATTTCTGTCCTGCATACCAGTTCATCTGTACCATTTTTCTAGGTTCCACATATATGCATTAGTATACAATATTTGTTTTTCTCTTTCTGACTTACTTCACTCTGTATGACAGTCTCTAGATCCATCGACTTCTCTACAAATGACCCAGTTTCATTCCTTTTTATGGCTGAGCAATATTCCATTTTATATATGTACCACATCTTTATCCATTCGTCTTTCTGTGGGCATTTAGGTTGCTTCCATTACCTGGCTATTGTAAATTGTGCTGCAATGAACATTGTGGTGAATGTGTCTTTTTGATTTATGGTTTTCTCTGGGTATATGCCCAAAAGTGGGATTGCAGTCTCCTATGGTAATTCTCTTTTTAGTTATTTAAAGGAACATCCATACTGCTCTCCATAGTGAGTGTATCAATTTACCTTCCCACCAATAGTGGAAGAGGGTTCCTTTTGTCCACACCATCCCCGGAATTTGTTGTTTGTAGATTTTCTGATGATGCCGATTCTAACAGGTGTGAGGTCATACCTCATTGTCGTTTGGATTTGCATTTCTCTAATAATTAGTGATGTTGAGCAGCTTTTCATGTGCGTCTTGGCCATCTCTGTGACTTCTTTAAAGAAACGTCTATATAGATCTTCTGCCCATTTTTGTACTGGGTTGTTTGTTTTATTAATATTAAGCTGCGTGAGCTGTTTATATATATTGGAGATTAAACCTTTGTCCATTGATTCATTTGCGAACGTTTTCGCCCATTCTGAGGCTTGCCTTTTTCCATTCCCGTTTTTTTAACCAAAAAAGAAAGAAAGCAAAAGAAGCAGAACACTAATGTGCGTGAAATATGCCTCTTGAAACAGTCGTTTTGAAATATGGACGTCTTTTGAATTTTTTGGTCGGTATATGACCCCAGGATTTGTTTTCAGGGCAGGTGTCATTTACAGGCCTGCAACGATTTTGAATATCCACTGACCATTAGCGCTGGGATTAAAGCTGCTGTTGTGTGAAACGGCCACAAGGTGGCAGCAGTTCTCGCTTACCAAATCTGGTTACTAGGGCCACAGAGCCTCAATGGAAGTCCTGTTCTAGATTGGAATTTAGAATGGAATGTGCCAGGAGAAAGCCCCTCAAGTTTGTCTCACTACTTCTTGTTCGTGTTTTTAATTTAATTTTTTATTTTTTATTACAGCAAGTTTGATGACAACGTTTGGCTTGTTGTAGGTGTGCAAGATGTGGTTCTTTTACACATATACATAGGTCTGTTCTTCCTGGGACCCTTTTCCCATGTACGTTATGACAGAATGTTGAGTAGTCTTCTCTTGGTATTCCGTAGGTCTTTGGTGATTATATATTTCACCTGTGTTTGTATATGTCTGTTAACCCCGATATCCTAATGAATCCAATCCTCACACCTTTCCATTGGTGAACCATAAGTTTGTTTAATGAATCTGTGACTGCCCTTCTCCGTGGAAATATCTGCCCTGGTATCAATTTTTAGGTAACACCTATAAGTGATATCCTACGATATGTGTCTTTCAATTTCTGACTTACTACAAGTCACGTGATTACCTCTAGACTCATCTACGGTGCTGCAAATGGCATTGTGTCCTTTTTTCCGTTGGCTAATATTCTGTCTTAGCGAGGTCCATTTTCTGCAGTGTGATTCCCTGAGGGCTGAGGATTAGCTGACCTGGGCAGCTTGACCCTGCCGGCAAGCCCTCCCCAGGTGTGCCTGGGTTGAGGTCAATATAAACTGCACTCCAGGCAGCAATAGCCCCTGCAGCTGTGCCTGACTCCATATTCTCTGCCCCGTCAGCAGTCTCGGGGCTGTGCTGGTGGGAGGGTGTGAGGGTCCACGGCTTTGTTGGTGGCCCGGTGTGAGTGGGGCTCTGCTGGACTTTCTGCAGGAGTTGCCAGGCTGCCACCTGTAAAGAAGAGGATGTGTCACCCATAACTTCCACTGGAATTTCTCTCCGGGCTGAGGAAGGAAAAAAAGGAGTGGGGGCCGGGACAGGAGGGGTATCTCAGGCAGGGAAATGGAAAGCTTCTAGAAGAGCGCCCGGGGCCAGGAGCATCCTGGCTGGCCTGCAGGCAGCAAGTTGGCCTGCGTGCTGCCGCTGGTGTGGCTCCACGGCCCTTCCTCTAGGCTTTCAAGCCCTTGTACATATTCAGGTGTTTTACCTGGGAAGGGTGGGAACAGTTCAATAGCAGCTGGCCTGGGGCTCAGCTCACGTTTACTCACAGAGGCCTCGGCATGGTCCCCCAGCTTTGCAGTGAGGACGCTCCTTGCATGGGGGGACGGGGTTGTTGTTTGTATGGAAGATGATTCCCCACAACTGACCAATTTCAGAATTGTTTACTGCTGGAACAAGTGCCTTGGTAATGTTTTCCTCTGTATAACTGTTTGGTTTACGTTTTTTTTTCTTTCTTGGTTCAAGTTAGATTTTATTCCTCGTTTATGTATTTATAGATATAAGCATGGGAATAATTCATTCATATAAATACATCTGTGTAAATGGAAGAACTTTCTTCTGTTTTATTTTTAAAAATTTTGAAATTTAATTTTATTTATTTCTTTATACAGCAGGTTACTATTAGTTATATATTTTATGCATATACATGTATACAGGTCGATCCCAATCTCCCAACTCATCCCACCACCACCACCCCATGGCTTCCCCCACTTGGTGTCCATACTTTTGTTCTCTACCTCTGTGTCTCTATTTCTGTCCTGCATACCAGTTCATCTGTACCATTTTTCTAGGTTCCACATATATGCATTAGTATACAATATTTGTTTTTCTCTTTCTGACTTACTTCACTCTGTATGACAGTCTCTAGATCCATCGACTTCTCTACAAATGACCCAGTTTCATTCCTTTTTATGGCTGAGCAATATTCCATTTTATATATGTACCACATCTTTATCCATTCGTCTTTCTGTGGGCATTTAGGTTGCTTCCATTACCTGGCTATTGTAAATTGTGCTGCAATGAACATTGTGGTGAATGTGTCTTTTTGATTTATGTTTTTCTCTGGGTATATGCCCAAAAGTGGGATTGCAGTCTCCTATGGTAATTCTCTTTTTAGTTATTTAAAGGAACATCCATACTGCTCTCCATAGTGAGTGTATCAATTTACCTTCCCACCAATAGTGGAAGAGGGTTCCTTTTGTCCACACCATCCCCGGAATTTGTTGTTTGTAGATTTGCTGATGATGCCGATTCTAACAGGTGTGAGGTCATACCTCATTGTCGTTTGGATTTGCATTTCTCTAATAATTAGTGATGTTGAGCAGCTTTTCATGTGCGTCTTGGCCATCTCTGTGACTTCTTTAAAGAAACGTCTATATAGATCTTCTGCCCATTTTTGTACTGGGTTGTTTGTTTTATTAATATTAAGCTGCGTGAGCTGTTTATATATATTGGAGATTAAACCTTTGTCCATTGATTCGTTTGCGAACGTTTTCGCCCATTCTGAGGCTTGCCTTTTTCCATTCCCGTTTTTTTAACCAAAAAAGAAAGAAAGCAAAAGAAGCAGAACACTAATGTGCGTGAAATATGCCTCTTGAAACAGTCGTTTTGAAATATGGACGTCTTTTGAATTTTTTGGTCGGTATATGACCCCAGGATTTGTTTTCAGGGCAGGTGTCATTTACAGGCCTGCAACGATTTTGAATATCCACTGACCATTAGCGCTGGGATTAAAGCTGCTGTTGTGTGAAACGGCCACAAGGTGGCAGCAGTTCTCGCTTACCAAATCTGGTTACTAGGGTCACAGAGCCTCAATGGAAGTCCTGTTCTAGATTGGAATTTAGAATGGAATGTGCCAGGAGAAAGCCCCTCAAGTTTGTCTCACTACTTCTTGTTCGTGTTTTTAATTTAATTTTTTATTTTTTATTACAGCAAGTTTGATGACAACGTTTGGCTTGTTGTAGGTGTGCAAGATGTGGTTCTTTTACACATATACATAGGTCTGTTCTTCCTGGGACCCTTTTCCCATGTACGTTATGACAGAATGTTGAGTAGTCTTCTCTTGGTATTCCGTAGGTCTTTGGTGATTATATATTTCACCTGTGTTTGTATATGTCTGTTAACCCCGATATCCTAATGAATCCAATCCTCACACCTTTCCATTGGTGAACCATAAGTTTGTTTAATGAATCTGTGACTGCCCTTCTCCGTGGAAATATCTGCCCTGGTATCAATTTTTAGGTAACACCTATAAGTGATATCCTACGATATGTGTCTTTCACTTTCTGACTTACTACAAGTCACGTGATTACCTCTAGACTCATCTACGGTGCTGCAAATGGCATTGTGTCCTTTTTTCCGTTGGCTAATATTCTGTATTAGCGAGGTCCATTTTCTGCAGTGTGATTCCCTGAGGGCTGAGGATTAGCTGACCTGGGCAGCCTGACCCTGCCGGCAAGCCCTCCCCAGGTGTGCCTGGGTTGAGGTCTATATAAACTGCACTCCAGGCAGCAATAGCCCCTGCAGCTGTGCCTGACTCCATATTCTCTGCCCCGTCAGCAGTCTCGGGGCTGTGATGGTGGGAGGGTGTGAGGGTCCACGGCTTTGTTGGTGGCCCGGTGTGAGTGGGGCTCTGCTGGACTTTCTGCAGGAGTTGCCAGGCTGCCACCTGTAAAGAAGAGGATGTGTCACCCATAACTTCCACTGGAATTTCTCTCCGGGCTGAGGAAGGAAAAAAAGGAGTGGGGGCCGGGACAGGAGGGGTATCTCGGGCAGGGAAATGGAAAGCTTCCAGAAGAGCGCCCGGGGCCAGGACCATCCTGGCTGGCCTGCAGGCAGCAAGTTGGCCTGCGTGCTGTCGCTGGTGTGGCTCCACGGCCCTTTCTCTAGGCTTTCAAGCCCTTGTACATATTCAGGTGTTTTACCTTGGAAGGGTGGGAACAGTTCAGTAGCAGCTGGCCTGGGGCTCAGCTCACGTTTACTCACAGAGGCCTCGGCATGGTCCCCCAGCTTTGCAGTGAGGACGCTCCTTGCATGGGGGGACGGGGCTGTTGGTTGTATGGAAGATGATTCCCCACCACTGACCAATTTCAGAATTGTTTACTGCTGGAACAAGTGCCTTGGTAGTGTTTTCCTCTGTATAACTGTTTGGTTTAGGTTTTTTTTTTCTTTCTTGGTTGAAGTTAGATTTTATTCCTCGTTTATGTATTTATAGATATAAGCATGGGAATAATTCATTCATATAAATACATCTGTGTGAATGGAAGAACTTTCTTCTGTTTTATTTTTAAAAATTTTGAAATTTAATTTTATTTATTTCTTTATACAGCAGGTTACTATTAGTTATATATTTTATGCATATACATGTATACAGGTCGATCCCAATCTCCCAACTCATCCCACCACCACCACCCCATGGCTTCCCCCACTTGGTGTCCATACGTTTGTTCTCTACCTCTGTGTCTCTATTTCTGTCCTGCATACCAGTTCATCTGTACCATTTTTCTAGGTTCCACATATATGCATTAGTATACAATATTTGTTTTTCTCTTTCTGACTTACTTCACTCTGTATGACAGTCTCTAGATCCATCGACTTCTCTACAAATGACCCAGTTTCATTCCTTTTTATGGCTGAGCAATATTCCATTTTATATATGTACCACATCTTTATCCATTCGTCTTTCTGTGGGCATTTAGGTTGCTTCCATTACCTGGCTATTGTAAATTGTGCTGCAATGAACATTGTGGTGAATGTGTCTTTTTGATTTATGGTTTTCTCTGGGTATATGCCCAAAAGTGGGATTGCAGTCTCCTATGGTAATTCTCTTTTTAGTTATTTAAAGGAACATCCATACTGCTCTCCATAGTGAGTGTATCAATTTACCTTCCCACCAATAGTGGAAGAGGGTTCCTTTTGTCCACACCATCCCCGGAATTTGTTGTTTGTAGATTTTCTGATGATGCCGATTCTAACAGGTGTGAGGTCATACCTCATTGTCGTTTGGATTTGCATTTCTCTAATAATTAGTGATGTTGAGCAGCTTTTCATGTGCGTCTTGGCCATCTCTGTGACTTCTTTAAAGAAACGTCTATATAGATCTTCTGCCCATTTTTGTACTGGGTTGTTTGTTTTATTAATATTAAGCTGCGTGAGCTGTTTATATATATTGGAGATTAAACCTTTGTCCATTGATTCATTTGCGAACGTTTTCGCCCATTCTGAGGCTTGCCTTTTTCCATTCCCGTTTTTTTAACCAAAAAAGAAAGAAAGCAAAAGAAGCAGAACACTAATGTGCGTGAAATATGCCTCTTGAAACAGTCGTTTTGAAATATGGACGTCTTTTGAATTTTTTGGTCGGTATATGACCCCAGGATTTGTTTTCAGGGCAGGTGTCATTTACAGGCCTGCAACGATTTTGAATATCCACTGACCATTAGCGCTGGGATTGAAGCTGCTGTTGTGTGAAACGGCCACAAGGTGGCAGCAGTTCTCGCTTACCAAATCTGGTTACTAGGGCCACAGAGCCTCAATGGAAGTCCTGTTCTAGATTGGAATTTAGAATGGAATGTGCCAGGAGAAAGCCCCTCAAGTTTGTCTCACTACTTCTTGTTCGTGTTTTTAATTTAATTTTTTATTTTTTATTACAGCAAGTTTGATGACAACGTTTGGCTTGTTGTAGGTGTGCAAGATGTGGTTCTTTTACACATATACATAGGTCTGTTCTTCCTGGGACCCTTTTCCCATGTACGTTATGACAGAATGTTGAGTAGTCTTCTCTTGGTATTCCGTAGGTCTTTGGTGATTATATATTTCACCTGTGTTTGTATATGTCTGTTAACCCCGATATCCTAATGAATCCAATCCTCACACCTTTCCATTGGTGAACCATAAGTTTGTTTAATGAATCTGTGACTGCCCTTCTCCGTGGAAATATCTGCCCTGGTATCAATTTTTAGGTAACACCTATAAGTGATATCCTACGATATGTGTCTTTCACTTTCTGACTTACTACAAGTCACGTGATTACCTCTAGACTCATCTACGGTGCTGCAAATGGCATTGTGTCCTTTTTTCCCTTGGCTAATATTCTGTATTAGCGAGGTCCATTTTCTGCAGTGTGATTCCCTGAGGGCTGAGGATTAGCTGACCTGGGCAGCCTGACCCTGCCGGCAAGCCCTCCCCAGGTGTGCCTGGGTTGAGGTCTATATAAACTGCACTCCAGGCAGCAATAGCCCCTGCAGCTGTGCCTGACTCCATATTCTCTGCCCCGTCAGCAGTCTCGGGGCTGTGATGGTGGGAGGGTGTGAGGGTCCACGGCTTTGTTGGTGGCCCGGTGTGAGTGGGGCTCTGCTGGACTTTCTGCAGGAGTTGCCAGGCTGCCACCTGTAAAGAAGAGGATGTGTCACCCATAACTTCCACTGGAATTTCTCTCCGGGCTGAGGAAGGAAAAAAAGGAGTGGGGGCCGGGACAGGAGGGGTATCTCGGGCAGGGAAATGGAAAGCTTCCAGAAGAGCGCCCGGGGCCAGGACCATCCTGGCTGGCCTGCAGGCAGCAAGTTGGCCTGCGTGCTGTCGCTGGTGTGGCTCCACGGCCCTTCCTCTAGGCTTCCAAGCCCTTGTACATATTCAGGTGTTTTACCTGGGAAGGGTGGGAACAGTTCAGTAGCAGCTGGCCTGGGGCTCAGCTCACGTTTACTCACAGAGGCCTCGGCATGGTCCCCCAGCTTTGCAGTGAGGACGCTCCTTGCATGGGGGGACGGGGTTGTTGTTTGTATGGAAGATGATTCCCCACAACTGACCAATTTCAGAATTGTTTACTGCTGGAACAAGTGCCTTGGTAATGTTTTCCTCTGTATAACTGTTTGGTTTAGGTTTTTTTTTCTTTCTTGGTTCAAGTTAGATTTTATTCCTCGTTTATGTATTTATAGATATAAGCATGGGAATAATTCATTCATATAAATACATCTGTGTAAATGGAAGAACTTTCTTCTGTTTTATTTTTAAAAATTTTGAAATTTAATTTTATTTATTTCTTTATACAGCAGGTTACTATTAGTTATATATTTTATGCATATACATGTATACAGGTCGATCCCAATCTCCCAACTCATCCCACCACCACCACCCCATGGCTTCCCCCACTTGGTGTCCATACTTTTGTTCTCTACCTCTGTGTCTCTATTTCTGTCCTGCATACCAGTTCATCTGTACCATTTTTCTAGGTTCCACATATATGCATTAGTATACAATATTTGTTTTTCTCTTTCTGACTTACTTCACTCTGTATGACAGTCTCTAGATCCATCGACTTCTCTACAAATGACCCAGTTTCATTCCTTTTTATGGCTGAGCAATATTCCATTTTATATATGTACCACATCTTTATCCATTCGTCTTTCTGTGGGCATTTAGGTTGCTTCCATTACCTGGCTATTGTAAATTGTGCTGCAATGAACATTGTGGTGAATGTGTCTTTTTGATTTATGTTTTTCTCTGGGTATATGCCCAAAAGTGGGATTGCAGTCTCCTATGGTAATTCTCTTTTTAGTTATTTAAAGGAACATCCATACTGCTCTCCATAGTGAGTGTATCAATTTACCTTCCCACCAATAGTGGAAGAGGGTTCCTTTTGTCCACACCATCCCCGGAATTTGTTGTTTGTAGATTTGCTGATGATGCCGATTCTAACAGGTGTGAGGTCATACCTCATTGTCGTTTGGATTTGCATTTCTCTAATAATTAGTGATGTTGAGCAGCTTTTCATGTGCGTCTTGGCCATCTCTGTGACTTCTTTAAAGAAACGTCTATATAGATCTTCTGCCCATTTTTGTACTGGGTTGTTTGTTTTATTAATATTAAGCTGCGTGAGCTGTTTATATATATTGGAGATTAAACCTTTGTCCATTGATTCGTTTGCGAACGTTTTCGCCCATTCTGAGGCTTGCCTTTTTCCATTCCCGTTTTTTTAACCAAAAAAGAAAGAAAGCAAAAGAAGCAGAACACTAATGTGCGTGAAATATGCCTCTTGAAACAGTCGTTTTGAAATATGGACGTCTTTTGAATTTTTTGGTCGGTATATGACCCCAGGATTTGTTTTCAGGGCAGGTGTCATTTACAGGCCTGCAACGATTTTGAATATCCACTGACCATTAGCGCTGGGATTAAAGCTGCTGTTGTGTGAAACGGCCACAAGGTGGCAGCAGTTCTCGCTTACCAAATCTGGTTACTAGGGTCACAGAGCCTCAATGGAAGTCCTGTTCTAGATTGGAATTTAGAATGGAATGTGCCAGGAGAAAGCCCCTCAAGTTTGTCTCACTACTTCTTGTTCGTGTTTTTAATTTAATTTTTTATTTTTTATTACAGCAAGTTTGATGACAACGTTTGGCTTGTTGTAGGTGTGCAAGATGTGGTTCTTTTACACATATACATAGGTCTGTTCTTCCTGGGACCCTTTTCCCATGTACGTTATGACAGAATGTTGAGTAGTCTTCTCTTGGTATTCCGTAGGTCTTTGGTGATTATATATTTCACCTGTGTTTGTATATGTCTGTTAACCCGGATATCCTAATGAATCCAATCCTCACACCTTTCCATTGGTGAACCATAAGTTTGTTTAATGAATCTGTGACTGCCCTTCTCCGTGGAAATATCTGCCCTGGTATCAATTTTTAGGTAACACCTATAAGTGATATCCTACGATATGTGTCTTTCACTTTCTGACTTACTACAAGTCACGTGATTACCTCTAGACTCATCTACGGTGCTGCAAATGGCATTGTGTCCTTTTTTCCGTTGGCTAATATTCTGTATTAGCGAGGTCCATTTTCTGCAGTGTGATTCCCTGAGGGCTGAGGATTAGCTGACCTGGGCAGCCTGACCCTGCCGGCAAGCCCTCCCCAGGTGTGCCTGGGTTGAGGTCTATATAAACTGCACTCCAGGCAGCAATAGCCCCTGCAGCTGTGCCTGACTCCATATTCTCTGCCCCGTCAGCAGTCTCGGGGCTGTGATGGTGGGAGGGTGTGAGGGTCCACGGCTTTGTTGGTGGCCCGGTGTGAGTGGGGCTCTGCTGGACTTTCTGCAGGAGTTGCCAGGCTGCCACCTGTAAAGAAGAGGATGTGTCACCCATAACTTCCACTGGAATTTCTCTCCGGGCTGAGGAAGGAAAAAAAGGAGTGGGGGCCGGGACAGGAGGGGTATCTCGGGCAGGGAAATGGAAAGCTTCCAGAAGAGCGCCCGGGGCCAGGACCATCCTGGCTGGCCTGCAGGCAGCAAGTTGGCCTGCGTGCTGTCGCTGGTGTGGCTCCACGGCCCTTCCTCTAGGCTTCCAAGCCCTTGTACATATTCAGGTGTTTTACCTGGGAAGGGTGGGAACAGTTCAGTAGCAGCTGGCCTGGGGCTCAGCTCACGTTTACTCACAGAGGCCTCGGCATGGTCCCCCAGCTTTGCAGTGAGGACGCTCCTTGCATGGGGGGACGGGGCTGTTGGTTGTATGGAAGATGATTCCCCACCACTGACCAATTTCAGAATTGTTTACTGCTGGAACAAGTGCCTTGGTAGTGTTTTCCTCTGTATAACTGTTTGGTTTAGGTTTTTTTTTTCTTTCTTGGTTGAAGTTAGATTTTATTCCTCGTTTATGTATTTATAGATATAAGCATGGGAATAATTCATTCATATAAATACATCTGTGTGAATGGAAGAACTTTCTTCTGTTTAATTTTTAAAAATTTTGAAATTTAATTTTATTTATTTCTTTATACAGCAGGTTACTATTAGTTATATATTTTATGCATATACATGTATACAGGTCCATCCCAATCTCCCAACTCATCCCACCACCACCACCCCATGGCTTCCCCCACTTGGTGTCCATACGTTTGTTCTCTACCTCTGTGTCTCTATTTCTGTCCTGCATACCAGTTCATCTGTACCATTTTTCTAGGTTCCACCTATATGCATTAGTATACAATATTTGTTTTTCTCTTTCTGACTTACTTCACTCTGTATGACAGTCTCTAGATCCATCGACTTCTCTACAAATGACCCAGTTTCATTCCTTTTTATGGCTGAGCAATATTCCATTTTATATATGTACCACATCTTTATCCATTCGTCTTTCTGTGGGCATTTAGGTTGCTTCCATTACCTGGCTATTGTAAATTGTGCTGCAATGAACATTGTGGTGAATGTGTCTTTTTGATTTATGGTTTTCTCTGGGTATATGCCCAAAAGTTGGATTGCAGGCTCCTATGGTAATTCTCTTTTTAGTTATTTAAAGGAACATCCATACTGCTCTCCATAGTGAGTGTATCAATTTACCTTCCCACCAATAGTGGAAGAGGGTTCCTTTTGTCCACACCATCCCCGGAATTTGTTGTTTGTAGATTTGCTGATGATGCCGATTCTAACAGGTGTGAGGTCATACCTCATTGTCGTTTGGATTTGCATTTCTCTAATAATTAGTGATGTTGAGCAGCTTTTCATGTGCGTCTTGGCCATCTCTGTGACTTCTTTAAAGAAACGTCTATATAGATCTTCTGCCCATTTTTGTACTGGGTTGTTTGTTTTATTAATATTAAGCTGCGTGAGCTGTTTATATATATTGGAGATTAAACCTTTGTCCATTGATTCGTTTGCGAACGTTTTCGCCCATTCTGAGGCTTGCCTTTTTCCATTCCCGTTTTTTTAACCAAAAAAGAAAGAAAGCAAAAGAAGCAGAACACTAATGTGCGTGAAATATGCCTCTTGAAACAGTCGTTTTGAAATATGGACGTCTTTTGAATTTTTTGGTCGGTATATGACCCCAGGATTTGTTTTCAGGGCAGGTGTCATTTAC
Organism: Mesoplodon densirostris; assembly: GCF_025265405.1. NCBI lineage: Eukaryota > Metazoa > Chordata > Mammalia > Artiodactyla > Ziphiidae > Mesoplodon > Mesoplodon densirostris. The sequence continues at coordinate 93,605,039 of NC_082672.1, forward strand.
AGGCCTGCAACGATTTTGAATATCCACTGACCATTAGCGCTGGGATTAAAGCTGCTGTTGTGTGAAACGGCCACAAGGTGGCAGCAGTTCTCGCTTACCAAATCTGGTTACTAGGGCCACAGAGCCTCAATGGAAGTCCTGTTCTAGATTGGAATTTAGAATGGAATGTGCCAGGAGAAAGCCCCTCAAGTTTGTCTCACTACTTCTTGTTCGTGTTTTTAATTTAATTTTTTATTTTTTATTACAGCAAGTTTGATGACAACGTTTGGCTTGTTGTAGGTGTGCAAGATGTGGTTCTTTTACACATATACATAGGTCTGTTCTTCCTGGGACCCTTTTCCCATGTACGTTATGACAGAATGTTGAGTAGTCTTCTCTTGGTATTCCGTAGGTCTTTGGTGATTATATATTTCACCTGTGTTTGTATATGTCTGTTAACCCCGATATCCTAATGAATCCAATCCTCACACCTTTCCATTGGTGAACCATAAGTTTGTTTAATGAATCTGTGACTGCCCTTCTCCGTGGAAATATCTGCCCTGGTATCAATTTTTAGGTAACACCTATAAGTGATATCCTACGATATGTGTCTTTCACTTTCTGACTTACTACAAGTCACGTGATTACCTCTAGACTCATCTACGGTGCTGCAAATGGCATTGTGTCCTTTTTTCCCTTGGCTAATATTCTGTCTTAGCGAGGTCCATTTTCTGCAGTGTGATTCCCTGAGGGCTGAGGATTAGCTGACCTGGGCAGCCTGACCCTGCCGGCAAGCCCTCCCCAGGTGTGCCTGGGTTGAGGTCAATATAAACTGCACTCCAGGCAGCAATAGCCCCTGCAGCTGTGCCTGACTCCATATTCTCTGCCCCGTCAGCAGTCTCGGGGCTGTGCTGGTGGGAGGGTGTGAGGGTCCACGGCTTTGTTGGTGGCCCGGTGTGAGTGGGGCTCTGCTGGACTTTCTGCAGGAGTTGCCAGGCTGCCACCTGTAAAGAAGAGGATGTGTCACCCATAACTTCCACTGGAATTTCTCTCCGGGCTGAGGAAGGAAAAAAAGGAGTGGGGGCCGGGACAGGAGGGGTATCTCAGGCAGGGAAATGGAAAGCTTCTAGAAGAGCGCCCGGGGCCAGGACCATCCTGGCTGGCCTGCAGGCAGCAAGTTGGCCTGCATGCTGCCGCTGGTGTGGCTCCACGGCCCTTCCTCTAGGCTTTCAAGCCCTTGTACATATTCAGGTGTTTTACCTGGGAAGGGTGGGAACAGTTCAGTAGCAGCTGGCCTGGGGCTCAGCTCACGTTTACTCACAGAGGCCTCGGCATGGTCCCTCAGCTTTGCAGTGAGGACGCTCCTTGCATGGGGGGACGGGGCTGTTGGTTGTATGGAAGATGATTCCCCACCACTGACCAATTTCAGAATTGTTTACTGCTGGAACAAGTGCCTTGGTAGTGTTTTCCTCTGTATAACTGTTTGGTTTAGGTTTTTTTTTCTTTCTTGGTTCAAGTTAGATTTTATTCCTCGTTTATGTATTTATAGATATAAGCATGGGAATAATTCATTCATATAAATACATCTGTGTGAATGGAAGAACTTTCTTCTGTTTTATTTTTAAAAATTTTGAAATTTAATTTTATTTATTTCTTTATACAGCAGGTTACTATTAGTTATATATTTTATGCATATACATGTATACAGGTCGATCCCAATCTCCCAACTCATCCCACCACCACCACCCCATGGCTTCCCCCACTTGGTGTCCATACGTTTGTTCTCTACCTCTGTGTCTCTATTTCTGTCCTGCATACCAGTTCATCTGTACCATTTTTCTAGGTTCCACATATATGCATTAGTATACAATATTTGTTTTTCTCTTTCTGACTTACTTCACTCTGTATGACAGTCTCTAGATCCATCGACTTCTCTACAAATGACCCAGTTTCATTCCTTTTTATGGCTGAGCAATATTCCATTTTATATATGTACCACATCTTTATCCATTCGTCTTTCTGTGGGCATTTAGGTTGCTTCCATTACCTGGCTATTTTAAATTGTGCTGCAATGAACATTGTGGTGAATGTGTCTTTTTGATTTATGTTTTTCTCTGGGTATATGCCCAAAAGTGGGATTGCAGTCTCCTATGGTAATTCTCTTTTTAGTTATTTAAAGGAACATCCATACTGCTCTCCATAGTGAGTGTATCAATTTACCTTCCCACCAATAGTGGAAGAGGGTTCCTTTTGTCCACACCATCCCCGGAATTTGTTGTTTGTAGATTTGCTGATGATGCCGATTCTAACAGGTGTGAGGTCATACCTCATTGTCGTTTGGATTTGCATTTCTCTAATAATTAGTGATGTTGAGCAGCTTTTCATGTGCGTCTTGGCCATCTCTGTGACTTCTTTAAAGAAACGTCTATATAGATCTTCTGCCCATTTTTGTACTGGGTTGTTTGTTTTATTAATATTAAGCTGCGTGAGCTGTTTATATATATTGGAGATTAAACCTTTGTCCATTGATTCGTTTGCGAACGTTTTCGCCCATTCTGAGGCTTGCCTTTTTCCATTCCCGTTTTTTTAACCAAAAAAGAAAGAAAGCAAAAGAAGCAGAACACTAATGTGCGTGAAATATGCCTCTTGAAACAGTCGTTTTGAAATATGGACGTCTTTTGAATTTTTTGGTCGGTATATGACCCCAGGATTTGTTTTCAGGGCAGGTGTCATTTACAGGCCTGCAACGATTTTGAATATCCACTGACCATTAGCGCTGGGATTAAAGCTGCTGTTGTGTGAAACGGCCACAAGGTGGCAGCAGTTCTCGCTTACCAAATCTGGTTACTAGGGCCACAGAGCCTCAATGGAAGTCCTGTTCTAGATTGGAATTTAGAATGGAATGTGCCAGGAGAAAGCCCCTCAAGTTTGTCTCACTACTTCTTGTTCGTGTTTTTAATTTAATTTTTTATTTTTTATTACAGCAAGTTTGATGACAACGTTTGGCTTGTTGTAGGTGTGCAAGATGTGGTTCTTTTACACATATACATAGGTCTGTTCTTCCTGGGACCCTTTTCCCATGTCCGTTATGACAGAATGTTGAGTAGTCTTCTCTTGGTATTCCGTAGGTCTTTGGTGATTATATATTTCACCTGTGTTTGTATATGTCTGTTAACCCCGATATCCTAATGAATCCAATCCTCACACCTTTCCATTGGTGAACCATAAGTTTGTTTAATGAATCTGTGACTGCCCTTCTCCGTGGAAATATCTGCCCTGGTATCAATTTTTAGGTAACACCTATAAGTGATATCCTACGATATGTGTCTTTCACTTTCTTACTACAAGTCACGTGATTACCTCTAGACTCATCTACGGTGCTGCAAATGGCATTGTGTCCTTTTTTCCCTTGGCTAATATTCTGTCTTAGCGAGGTCCATTTTCTGCAGTGTGATTCCCTGAGGGCTGAGGATTAGCTGACCTGGGCAGCTTGACCCTGCCGGCAAGCCCTCCCCAGGTGTGCCTGGGTTGAGGTCAATATAAACTGCACTCCAGGCAGCAATAGCCCCTGCAGCTGTGCCTGACTCCATATTCTCTGCCCCGTCAGCAGTCTCGGGGCTGTGCTGGTGGGAGGGTGTGAGGGTCCACGGCTTTGTTGGTGGCCCGGTGTGAGTGGGGCTCTGCTGGACTTTCTGCAGGAGTTGCCAGGCTGCCACCTGTAAAGAAGAGGATGTGTCACCCATAACTTCCACTGGAATTTCTCTCCGGGCTGAGGAAGGAAAAAAAGGAGTGGGGGCCGGGACAGGAGGGGTATCTCAGGCAGGGAAATGGAAAGCTTCTAGAAGAGCGCCCGGGGCCAGGAGCATCCTGGCTGGCCTGCAGGCAGCAAGTTGGCCTGCGTGCTGTCGCTGGTGTGGCTCCACGGCCCTTCTTCTAGGCTTTCAAGCCCTTGTACATATTCAGGTGTTTTACCTGGGAAGGGTGGGAACAGTTCAGTAGCAGCTGGCCTGGGGCTCAGCTCACGTTTACTCACAGAGGCCTCGGCATGGTCCCCCAGCTTTGCAGTGAGGACGCTCCTTGCATGGGGGGACGGGGCTGTTGTTTGTATGGAAGATGATTCCCCACAACTGACCAATTTCAGAATTGTTTACTGCTGGAACAAGTGCCTTGGTAATGTTTTCCTCTGTATAACTGTTTGGTTTAGGTTTTTTTTCTTTCTTGGTTCAAGTTAGATTTTATTCCTCGTTTATGTATTTATAGATATAAGCATGGGAATAATTCATTCATATAAATACATCTGTGTAAATGGAAGAACTTTCTTCTGTTTTATTTTTAAAAATTTTGAAATTTAATTTTATTTATTTCTTTATACAGCAGGTTACTATTAGTTATATATTTTATGCATATACATGTATACAGGTCGATCCCAATCTCCCAACTCATCCCACCACCACCACCCCATGGCTTCCCCCACTTGGTGTCCATACGTTTGTTCTCTACCTCTGTGTCTCTATTTCTGTCCTGCATACCAGTTCATCTGTACCATTTTTCTAGGTTCCACATATATGCATTAGTATACAATATTTGTTTTTCTCTTTCTGACTTACTTCACTCTGTATGACAGTCTCTAGATCCATCGACTTCTCTACAAATGACCCAGTTTCATTCCTTTTTATGGCTGAGCAATATTCCATTTTATATATGTACCACATCTTTATCCATTCGTCTTTCTGTGGGCATTTAGGTTGCTTCCATTACCTGGCTATTGTAAATTGTGCTGCAATGAACATTGTGGTGAATGTGTCTTTTTGATTTATGGTTTTCTCTGGGTATATGCCCAAAAGTGGGATTGCAGGCTCCTATGGTAATTCTCTTTTTAGTTATTTAAAGGAACATCCATACTGCTCTCCATAGTGAGTGTATCAATTTACCTTCCCACCAATAGTGGAAGAGGGTTCCTTTTGTCCACACCATCCCCGGAATTTGTTGTTTGTAGATTTGCTGATGATGCCGATTCTAACAGGTGTGAGGTCATACCTCATTGTTGTTTGGATTTGCATTTCTCTAATAATTAGTGATGTTGAGCAGCTTTTCATGTGCGTCTTGGCCATCTCTGTGACTTCTTTAAAGAAACGTCTATATAGATCTTCTGCCCATTTTTGTACTGGGTTGTTTGTTTTATTAATATTAAGCTGCGTGAGCTGTTTATATATATTGGAGATTAAACCTTTGTCCATTGATTCGTTTGCGAACGTTTTCGCCCATTCTGAGGCTTGCCTTTTTCCATTCCCGTTTTTTTAACCAAAAAAGAAAGAAAGCAAAAGAAGCAGAACACTAATGTGCGTGAAATATGCCTCTTGAAACAGTCGTTTTGAAATATGGACGTCTTTTGAATTTTTTGGTCGGTATATGACCCCAGGATTTGTTTTCAGGGCAGGTGTCATTTACAGGCCTGCAACGATTTTGAATATCCACTGACCATTAGCGCTGGGATTAAAGCTGCTGTTGTGTGAAACGGCCACAAGGTGGCAGCAGTTCTCGCTTACCAAATCTGGTTACTAGGGTCACAGAGCCTCAATGGAAGTCCTGTTCTAGATTGGAATTTAGAATGGAATGTGCCAGGAGAAAGCCCCTCAAGTTTGTCTCACTACTTCTTGTTCGTGTTTTTAATTTAATTTTTTATTTTTTATTACAGCAAGTTTGATGACAACGTTTGGCTTGTTGTAGGTGTGCAAGATGTGGTTCTTTTACACATATACATAGGTCTGTTCTTCCTGGGACCCTTTTCCCATGTACGTTATGACAGAATGTTGAGTAGTCTTCTCTTGGTATTCTGTAGGTCTTTGGTGATTATATATTTCACCTGTGTTTGTATATGTCTGTTAACCCGGATATCCTAATGAATCCAATCCTCACACCTTTCCATTGGTGAACCATAAGTTTGTTTAATGAATCTGTGACTGCCCTTCTCCGTGGAAATATCTGCCCTGGTATCAATTTTTAGGTAACACCTATAAGTGATATCCTACGATATGTGTCTTTCACTTTCTGACTTACTACATGTCACGTGATTACCTCTAGACTCATCTACGGTGCTGCAAATGGCATTGTGTCCTTTTTTCCCTTGGCTAATATTCTGTCTTAGCGAGGTCCATTTTCTGCAGTGTGATTCCCTGAGGGCTGAGGATTAGCTGACCTGGGCAGCCTGACCCTGCCGGCAAGCCCTCCCCAGGTGTGCCTGGGTTGAGGTCAATATAAACTGCACTCCAGGCAGCAATAGCCCCTGCAGCTGTGCCTGACTCCATATTCTCTGCCCCGTTAGCAGTCTCGGGGCTGTGCTGGTGGGAGGGTGTGAGGGTCCACGGCTTTGTTGGTGGCCCGGTGTGAGTGGGGCTCTGCTGGACTTTCTGCAGGAGTTGCCAGGCTGCCACCTGTAAAGAAGAGGATGTGTCACCCATAACTTCCACTGGAATTTCTCTCCGGGCTGAGGAAGGAAAAAAAGGAGTGGGGGCCGGGACAGGAGGGGTATCTCAGGCAGGGAAATGGAAAGCTTCTAGAAGAGCGCCCGGGGCCAGGAGCATCCTGGCTGGCCTGCAGGCAGCAAGTTGGCCTGCGTGCTGCCGCTGGTGTGGCTCCACGGCCCTTCTTCTAGGCTTTCAAGCCCTTGTACATATTCAGGTGTTTTACCTGGGAAGGGTGGGAACAGTTCAGTAGCAGCTGGCCTGGGGCTCAGCTCACGTTTACTCACAGAGGCCTCGGCATGGTCCCCCAGCTTTGCAGTGAGGACGCTCCTTGCATGGGGGGACGGGGCTGTTGTTTGTATGGAAGATGATTCCCCACAACTGACCAATTTCAGAATTGTTTACTGCTGGAACAAGTGCCTTGGTAATGTTTTCCTCTGTATAACTGTTTGGTTTAGGTTTTTTTTCTTTCTTGGTTCAAGTTAGATTTTATTCCTCGTTTATGTATTTATAGATATAAGCATGGGAATAATTCATTCATATAAATACATCTGTGTAAATGGAAGAACTTTCTTCTGTTTTATTTTTAAAAATTTTGAAATTTAATTTTATTTATTTCTTTATACAGCAGGTTACTATTAGTTATATATTTTATGCATATACATGTATACAGGTCGATCCCAATCTCCCAACTCATCCCACCACCACCACCCCATGGCTTCCCCCACTTGGTGTCCATACGTTTGTTCTCTACCTCTGTGTCTCTATTTCTGTCCTGCATACCAGTTCATCTGTACCATTTTTCTAGGTTCCACATATATGCATTAGTATACAATATTTGTTTTTCTCTTTCTGACTTACTTCACTCTGTATGACAGTCTCTAGATCCATCGACTTCTCTACAAATGACCCAGTTTCATTCCTTTTTATGGCTGAGCAATATTCCATTTTATATATGTACCACATCTTTATCCATTCGTCTTTCTGTGGGCATTTAGGTTGCTTCCATTACCTGGCTATTGTAAATTGTGCTGCAATGAACATTGTGGTGAATGTGTCTTTTTGATTTATGGTTTTCTCTGGGTATATGCCCAAAAGTGGGATTGCAGGCTCCTATGGTAATTCTCTTTTTAGTTATTTAAAGGAACATCCATACTGCTCTCCATAGTGAGTGTATCAATTTACCTTCCCACCAATAGTGGAAGAGGGTTCCTTTTGTCCACACCATCCCCGGAATTTGTTGTTTGTAGATTTGCTGATGATGCCGATTCTAACAGGTGTGAGGTCATACCTCATTGTTGTTTGGATTTGCATTTCTCTAATAATTAGTGATGTTGAGCAGCTTTTCATGTGCGTCTTGGCCATCTCTGTGACTTCTTTAAAGAAACGTCTATATAGATCTTCTGCCCATTTTTGTACTGGGTTGTTTGTTTTATTAATATTAAGCTGCGTGAGCTGTTTATATATATTGGAGATTAAACCTTTGTCCATTGATTCGTTTGCGAACGTTTTCGCCCATTCTGAGGCTTGCCTTTTTCCATTCCCGTTTTTTTAACCAAAAAAGAAAGAAAGCAAAAGAAGCAGAACACTAATGTGCGTGAAATATGCCTCTTGAAACAGTCGTTTTGAAATATGGACGTCTTTTGAATTTTTTGGTCGGTATATGACCCCAGGATTTGTTTTCAGGGCAGGTGTCATTTACAGGCCTGCAACGATTTTGAATATCCACTGACCATTAGCGCTGGGATTAAAGCTGCTGTTGTGTGAAACGGCCACAAGGTGGCAGCAGTTCTCGCTTACCAAATCTGGTTACTAGGGTCACAGAGCCTCAATGGAAGTCCTGTTCTAGATTGGAATTTAGAATGGAATGTGCCAGGAGAAAGCCCCTCAAGTTTGTCTCACTACTTCTTGTTCGTGTTTTTAATTTAATTTTTTATTTTTTATTACAGCAAGTTTGATGACAACGTTTGGCTTGTTGTAGGTGTGCAAGATGTGGTTCTTTTACACATATACATAGGTCTGTTCTTCCTGGGACCCTTTTCCCATGTACGTTATGACAGAATGTTGAGTAGTCTTCTCTTGGTATTCTGTAGGTCTTTGGTGATTATATATTTCACCTGTGTTTGTATATGTCTGTTAACCCGGATATCCTAATGAATCCAATCCTCACACCTTTCCATTGGTGAACCATAAGTTTGTTTAATGAATCTGTGACTGCCCTTCTCCGTGGAAATATCTGCCCTGGTATCAATTTTTAGGTAACACCTATAAGTGATATCCTACGATATGTGTCTTTCACTTTCTGACTTACTACATGTCACGTGATTACCTCTAGACTCATCTATGGTGCTGCAAATGGCATTGTGTCCTTTTTTCCCTTGGCTAATATTCTGTCTTAGCGAGGTCCATTTTCTGCAGTGTGATTCCCTGAGGGCTGAGGATTAGCTGACCTGGGCAGCCTGACCCTGCCGGCAAGCCCTCCCCAGGTGTGCCTGGGTTGAGGTCAATATAAACTGCACTCCAGGCAGCAATAGCCCCTGCAGCTGTGCCTGACTCCATATTCTCTGCCCCGTTAGCAGTCTCGGGGCTGTGCTGGTGGGAGGGTGTGAGGGTCCACGGCTTTGTTGGTGGCCCGGTGTGAGTGGGGCTCTGCTGGACTTTCTGCAGGAGTTGCCAGGCTGCCACCTGTAAAGAAGAGGATGTGTCACCCATAACTTCCACTGGAATTTCTCTCCGGGCTGAGGAAGGAAAAAAAGGAGTGGGGGCCGGGACAGGAGGGGTATCTCAGGCAGGGAAATGGAAAGCTTCCAGAAGAGCGCCCGGGGCCAGGACCATCCTGGCTGGCCTGCAGGCAGCAAGTTGGCCTGCGTGCTGTCGCTGGTGTGGCTCCACGGCCCTTCCTCTAGGCTTTCAAGCCCTTGTACATATTCAGGTGTTTTACCTGGGAAGGGTGGGAACAGTTCAGTAGCAGCTGGCCTGGGGCTCAGCTCACGTTTACTCACAGAGGCCTCGGCATGGTCCCTCAGCTTTGCAGTGAGGACGCTCCTTGCATGGGGGGACGGGGCTGTTGTTTGTATGGAAGATGATTCCCCACAACTGACCAATTTCAGAATTGTTTACTGCTGGAACAAGTGCCTTGGTAATGTTTTCCTCTGTATAACTGTTTGGTTTAGGTTTTTTTTCTTTCTTGGTTCAAGTTAGATTTTATTCCTCGTTTATGTATTTATAGATATAAGCATGGGAATAATTCATTCATATAAATACATCTGTGTAAATGGAAGAACTTTCTTCTGTTTTATTTTTAAAAATTTTGAAATTTAATTTTATTTATTTCTTTATACAGCAGGTTACTATTAGTTATATATTTTATGCATATACATGTATACAGGTCGATCCCAATCTCCCAACTCATCCCACCACCACCACCCCATGGCTTCCCCCACTTGGTGTCCATACGTTTGTTCTCTACCTCTGTGTCTCTATTTCTGTCCTGCATACCAGTTCATCTGTACCATTTTTCTAGGTTCCACATATATGCATTAGTATACAATATTTGTTTTTCTCTTTCTGACTTACTTCACTCTGTATGACAGTCTCTAGATCCATCGACTTCTCTACAAATGACCCAGTTTCATTCCTTTTTATGGCTGAGCAATATTCCATTTTATATATGTACCACATCTTTATCCATTCGTCTTTCTGTGGGCATTTAGGTTGCTTCCATTACCTGGCTATTGTAAATTGTGCTGCAATGAACATTGTGGTGAATGTGTCTTTTTGATTTATGGTTTTCTCTGGGTATATGCCCAAAAGTGGGATTGCAGTCTCCTATGGTAATTCTCTTTTTAGTTATTTAAAGGAACATCCATACTGCTCTCCATAGTGAGTGTATCAATTTACCTTCCCACCAATAGTGGAAGAGGGTTCCTTTTGTCCACACCATCCCCGGAATTTGTTGTTTGTAGATTTGCTGATGATGCCGATTCTAACAGGTGTGAGGTCATACCTCATTGTTGTTTGGATTTGCATTTCTCTAATAATTAGTGATGTTGAGCAGCTTTTCATGTGCGTCTTGGCCATCTCTGTGACTTCTTTAAAGAAACGTCTATATAGATCTTCTGCCCATTTTTGTACTGGGTTGTTTGTTTTATTAATATTAAGCTGCGTGAGCTGTTTATATATATTGGAGATTAAACCTTTGTCCATTGATTCGTTTGCGAACGTTTTCGCCCATTCTGAGGCTTGCCTTTTTCCATTCCCGTTTTTTTAACCAAAAAAGAAAGAAAGCAAAAGAAGCAGAACACTAATGTGCGTGAAATATGCCTCTTGAAACAGTCGTTTTGAAATATGGACGTCTTTTGAATTTTTTGGTCGGTATATGACCCCAGGATTTGTTTTCAGGGCAGGTGTCATTTACAGGCCTGCAACGATTTTGAATATCCACTGACCATTAGCGCTGGGATTAAAGCTGCTGTTGTGTGAAACGGCCACAAGGTGGCAGCAGTTCTCGCTTACCAAATCTGGTTACTAGGGTCACAGAGCCTCAATGGAAGTCCTGTTCTAGATTGGAATTTAGAATGGAATGTGCCAGGAGAAAGCCCCTCAAGTTTGTCTCACTACTTCTTGTTCGTGTTTTTAATTTAATTTTTTATTTTTTATTACAGCAAGTTTGATGACAACGTTTGGCTTGTTGTAGGTGTGCAAGATGTGGTTCTTTTACACATATACATAGGTCTGTTCTTCCTGGGACCCTTTTCCCATGTACGTTATGACAGAATGTTGAGTAGTCTTCTCTTGGTATTCTGTAGGTCTTTGGTGATTATATATTTCACCTGTGTTTGTATATGTCTGTTAACCCGGATATCCTAATGAATCCAATCCTCACACCTTTCCATTGGTGAACCATAAGTTTGTTTAATGAATCTGTGACTGCCCTTCTCCGTGGAAATATCTGCCCTGGTATCAATTTTTAGGTAACACCTATAAGTGATATCCTACGATATGTGTCTTTCACTTTCTGACTTACTACAAGTCACGTGATTACCTCTAGACTCATCTACGGTGCTGCAAATGGCATTGTGTTCTTTTTTCCCTTGGCTAATATTCTGTCTTAGCGAGGTCCATTTTCTGCAGTGTGATTCCCTGAGGGCTGAGGATTAGCTGACCTGGGCAGCCTGACCCTGCCGGCAAGCCCTCCCCAGGTGTGCCTGGGTTGAGGTCAATATAAACTGCACTCCAGGCAGCAATAGCCCCTGCAGCTGTGCCTGACTCCATATTCTCTGCCCCGTCAGCAGTCTCGGGGCTGTGCTGGTGGGAGGGTGTGAGGGTCCACGGCTTTGTTGGTGGCCCGGTGTGAGTGGGGCTCTGCTGGACTTTCTGCAGGAGTTGCCAGGCTGCCACCTGTAAAGAAGAGGATGTGTCACCCATAACTTCCACTGGAATTTCTCTCCGGGCTGAGGAAGGAAAAAAAGGAGTGGGGGCCGGGACAGGAGGGGTATCTCGGGCAGGGAAATGGAAAGCTTCCAGAAGAGCGCCCGGGGCCAGGACCATCCTGGCTGGCCTGCAGGCAGCAAGTTGGCCTGCGTGCTGTCGCTGGTGTGGCTCCACGGCCCTTCCTCTAGGCTTTCAAGTCCTTGTACATATTCAGGTGTTTTACCTGGGAAGGGTGGGAACAGTTCAGTAGCAGCTGGCCTGGGGCTCAGCTCACGTTTACTCACAGAGGCCTCGGCATGGTCCCCCAGCTTTGCAGTGAGGACGCTCCTTGCATGGGGGGACGGGGCTGTTGGTTGTATGGAAGATGATTCCCCACCACTGACCAATTTCAGAATTGTTTACTGCTGGAACAATTGCCTTGGTAGTGTTTTCCTCTGTATAACTGTTTGGTTTAGGTATTTTTTTTTCTTTCTTGGTTCAAGTTAGATTTTATTCCTCGTTTATGTATTTATAGATATAAGCATGGGAATAATTCTTTCATATAAATACATCTGTGTGAATGGAAGAACTTTCTTCTGTTTTATTTTTAAAAATTTTGAAATTTAATTTTATTTATTTCTTTATACAGCAGGTTACTATTAGTTATATATTTTATGCATATACATGTATACAGGTCCATCCCAATCTCCCAACTCATCCCACCACCACCACCCCATGGCTTCCCCCACTTGGTGTCCATACGTTTGTTCTCTACCTCTGTGTCTCTATTTCTGTCCTGCATACCAGTTCATCTGTACCATTTTTCTAGGTTCCACATATATGCATTAGTATACAATATTTGTTTTTCTCTTTCTGACTTACTTCACTCTGTATGACAGTCTCTAGATCCATCGACTTCTCTACAAATGACCCAGTTTCATTCCTTTTTATGGCTGAGCAATATTCCATTTTATATATGTACAACATCTTTATCCATTCGTCTTTCTGTGGGCATTTAGGTTGCTTCCATTACCTGGCTATTGTAAATTGTGCTGCAATGAACATTGTGGTGAATGTGTCTTTTTGATTTATGGTTTTCTCTGGGTATATGCCCAAAAGTGGGATTGCAGGCTCCTATGGTAATTCTCTTTTTAGTTATTTAAAGGAACATCCATACTGCTCTCCATAATGAGTGTATCAATTTACCTTCCCACCAATAGTGGAAGAGGGTTCCTTTTGTCCACACCATCCCCGGAATTTGTTGTTTGTAGATTTGCTGATGATGCCGATTCTAACAGGTGTGAGGTCATACCTCATTGTCGTTTGGATTTGCATTTCTCTAATAATTAGTGAGGTTGAGCAGCTTTTCATGTGCGTCTTGGCCATCTCTGTGACTTCTTTAAAGAAACGTCTATATAGATCTTCTGCCCATTTTTGTACTGGGTTGTTTGTTTTATTAATATTAAGCTGCGTGAGCTGTTTATATATATTGGAGATTAAACCTTTGTCCATTGATTCGTTTGCGAACGTTTTCGCCCATTCTGAGGGTTACCTTTTTCCATCCCCGTTTTTTTAACCAAAAAAGAAAGAAAGCAAAAGAAGCAGAACACTAATGTGCGTGAAATATGCCTCTTGAAACAGTCGTTTTGAAATATGGACGTCTTTTGAATTTTTTGGTCGGTATATGACCCCAGGATTTGTTTTCAGGGCAGGTGTCATTTACAGGCCTGCAACGATTTTGAATATCCACTGACCATTAGCGCTGGGATTAAAGCTGCTGTTGTGTGAAACGGCCACAAGGTGGCAGCAGTTCTCGCTTACCAAATCTGGTTACTAGGGCCACAGAGCCTCAATGGAAGTCCTGTTCTAGATTGGAATTTAGAATGGAATGTGCCAGGAGAAAGCCCCTCAAGTTTGTCTCACTACTTCTTGTTCGTGTTTTTAATTTAATTTTTTATTTTTTATTACAGCAAGTTTGATGACGTTTGGCTTGTTGTAGGTGTGCAAGATGTGGTTCTTTTACACATATACATAGGTCTGTTCTTCCTGGGACCCTTTTCCCATGTACGTTATGACAGAATGTTGAGTAGTCTTCTCTTGGTATTCCGTAGGTCTTTGGTGATTATATATTTCACCTGTGTTTGTATATGTCTGTTAACCCCGATATCCTAATGAATCCAATCCTCACACCTTTCCATTGGTGAACCATAAGTTTGTTTAATGAATCTGTGACTGCCCTTCTCCGTGGAAATATCTGCCCTGGTATCAATTTTTAGGTAACACCTATAAGTGATATCCTACGATATGTGTCTTTCACTTTCTGACTTACTACAAGTCACGTGATTACCTCTAGACTCATCTACGGTGCTGCAAATGGCATTGTGTCCTTTTTTCCCTTGGCTAATATTCTGTCTTAGCGAGGTCCATTTTCTGCAGTGTGATTCCCTGAGGGCTGAGGATTAGCTGACCTGGGCAGCCTGACCCTGCCGGCAAGCCCTCCCCAGGTGTGCCTGGGTTGAGGTCTATATAAACTGCACTCCAGGCAGCAATAGCCCCTGCAGCTGTGCCTGACTCCATATTCTCTGCCCCGTCAGCAGTCTCGGGGCTGTGATGGTGGGAGGGTGTGAGGGTCCATGGATTTGTTGGTGGCCCGTTGTGAGTGGGGCTCTGCTGGACTTTCTGCAGGAGTTGCCAGGCTGCCACCTGTAAAGAAGAGGATGTGTCACCCATAACTTCCACTGGAATTTCTCTCCGGGCTGAGGAAGGAAAAAAAGGAGTGGGGGCCGGGACAGGAGGGGTATCTCGGGCAGGGAAATGGAAAGCTTCCAGAAGAGCGCCCGGGGCCAGGACCATCCTGGCTGGCCTGCAGGCAGCAAGTTGGCCTGCGTGCTGTCGCTGGTGTGGCTCCACGGCCCTTCCTCTAGGCTTTCAAGCCCTTGTACATATTCAGGTGTTTTACCTGGGAAGGGTGGGAACAGTTCAGTAGCAGCTGGCCTGGGGCTCAGCTCACGTTTACTCACAGAGGCCTCGGCATGGTCCCCCAGCTTTGCAGTGAGGACGCTCCTTGCATGGGGGGACGGGGCTGTTGGTTGTATGGAAGATGATTCCCCACCACTGACCAATTTCAGATTTGTTTACTGCTGGAACAAGTGCCTTGGTAGTGTTTTCCTCTGTATAACTGTTTGGTTTAGGTTTTTTTTTCTTTCTTGGTTCAAGTTAGATTTTATTCCTCGTTTATGTATTTATAGATATAAGCATGGGAATAATTCATTCATATAAATACATCTGTGTGAATGGAAGAACTTTCTTCTGTTTAATTTTTAAAAATTTTGAAATCTAATTTTATTTATTTCTTTATACAGCAGGTTACTATTAGTTATATATTTTATGCATATACATGTATACAGGTCCATCCCAATCTCCCAACTCATCCCACCACCACCACCCCATGGCTTCCCCCACTTGGTGTCCATACGTTCGTTCTCTACCTCTGTGTCTCTATTTCTGTCCTGCATACCAGTTCATCTGTACCATTTTTCTAGGTTCCACCTATATGCATTAGTATACAATATTTGTTTTTCTCTTTCTGACTTACTTCACTCTGTATGACAGTCTCTAGATCCATCGACTTCTCTACAAATGACCCAGTTTCATTCCTTTTTATGGCTGAGCAATATTCCATTTTATATATGTACCACATCTTTATCCATTCGTCTTTCTGTGGGCATTTAGGTTGCTTCCATTACCTGGCTATTGTAAATTGTGCTGCAATGAACATTGTGGTGAATGTGTCTTTTTGATTTATGGTTTTCTCTGGGTATATGCCCAATAGTTGGATTGCAGGCTCCTATGGTAATTCTCTTTTTAGTTATTTAAAGGAACATCCATACTGCTCTCCATAGTGAGTGTATCAATTTACCTTCCCACCAATAGTGGAAGAGGGTTCCTTTTGTCCACACCATCCCCGGAATTTGTTGTTTGTAGATTTGCTGATGATGCCGATTCTAACAGGTGTGAGGTCATACCTCATTGTCGTTTGGATTTGCATTTCTCTAATAATTAGTGATGTTGAGCAGCTTTTCATGTGCGTCTTGGCCATCTCTGTGACTTCTTTAAAGAAACGTCTATATAGATCTTCTGCCCATTTTTGTACTGGGTTGTTTGTTTTATTAATATTAAGCTGCGTGAGCTGTTTATATATATTGGAGATTAAACCTTTGTCCATTGATTCGTTTGCGAACGTTTTCGCCCATTCTGAGGCTTGCCTTTTTCCATTCCCGTTTTTTTAACCAAAAAAGAAAGAAAGCAAAAGAAGCAGAACACTAATGTGCGTGAAATATGCCTCTTGAAACAGTCGTTTTGAAATATGGACGTCTTTTGAATTTTTTGGTCGGTATATGACCCCAGGATTTGTTTTCAGGGCAGGTGTCATTTACAGGCCTGCAACGATTTTGAATATCCACTGACCATTAGCGCTGGGATTAAAGCTGCTGTTGTGTGAAACGGCCACAAGGTGGCAGCAGTTCTCGCTTACCAAATCTGGTTACTAGGGCCACAGAGCCTCAATGGAAGTCCTGTTCTAGATTGGAATTTAGAATGGAATGTGCCAGGAGAAAGCCCCTCAAGTTTGTCTCACTACTTCTTGTTCGTGTTTTTAATTTAATTTTTTATTTTTTATTACAGCAAGTTTGATGACGTTTGGCTTGTTGTAGGTGTGCAAGATGTGGTTCTTTTACACATATACATAGGTCTGTTCTTCCTGGGACCCTTTTCCCATGTACGTTATGACAGAATGTTGAGTAGTCTTCTCTTGGTATTCCGTAGGTCTTTGGTGATTATATATTTCACCTGTGTTTGTATATGTCTGTTAACCCCGATATCCTAATGAATCCAATCCTCACACCTTTCCATTGGTGAACCATAAGTTTGTTTAATGAATCTGTGACTGCCCTTCTCCGTGGAAATATCTGCCCTGGTATCAATTTTTAGGTAACACCTATAAGTGATATCCTACGATATGTGTCTTTCACTTTCTGACTTACTACAAGTCACGTGATTACCTCTAGACTCATCTACGGTGCTGCAAATGGCATTGTGTCCTTTTTTCCGTTGGCTAATATTCTGTCTTAGCGAGGTCCATTTTCTGCAGTGTGATTCCCTGAGGGCTGAGGATTAGCTGACCTGGGCAGCCTGACCCTGCCGGCAAGCCCTCCCCAGGTGTGCCTGGGTTGAGGTCTATATAAACTGCACTCCAGGCAGCAATAGCCCCTGCAGCTGTGCCTGACTCCATATTCTCTGCCCCGTCAGCAGTCTCGGGGCTGTGATGGTGGGAGGGTGTGAGGGTCCACGGATTTGTTGGTGGCCCGTTGTGAGTGGGGCTCTGCTGGACTTTCTGCAGGAGTTTCCAGGCTGCCACCTGTAAAGAAGAGGATGTGTCACCCATAACTTCCACTGGAATTTCTCTCCGGGCTGAGGAAGGAAAAAAAGGAGTGGGGGCCGGGACAGGAGGGGTATCTCGGGCAGGGAAATGGAAAGCTTCCAGAAGAGCGCCCGGGGCCAGGCCATCCTGGCTGGCCTGCAGGCAGCAAGTTGGCCTGCGTGCTGTCGCTGGTGTGGCTCCACGGCCCTTCCTCTAGGCTTTCAAGCCCTTGTACATATTCAGGTGTTTTACCTGGGAAGGGTGGGAACAGTTCAGTAGCAGCTGGCCTGGGCTCAGCTCACGTTTACTCACAGAGGCCTCGGCATGGTCCCCCAGCTTTGCAGTGAGGACGCTCCTTGCATGGGGGGACGGGGCTGTTGGTTGTATGGAAGATGATTCCCCACCACTGACCAATTTCAGAATTGTTTACTGCTGGAACAAGTGCCTTGGTAGTGTTTTCCTCTGTATAACTGTTTGGTTTAGGTTTTTTTTTCTTTCTTGGTTCAAGTTAGATTTTATTCCTCGTTTATGTATTTATAGATATAAGCATGGGAATAATTCATTCATATAAATACATCTGTGTGAATGGAAGAACTTTCTTCTGTTTAATTTTTAAAAATTTTGAAATCTAATTTTATTTATTTCTTTATACAGCAGGTTACTATTAGTTATATATTTTATGCATATACATGTATACAGGTCCATCCCAATCTCCCAACTCATCCCACCACCACCACCCCATGGCTTCCCCCACTTGGTGTCCATACGTTTGTTCTCTACCTCTGTGTCTCTATTTCTGTCCTGCATACCAGTTCATCTGTACCATTTTTCTAGGTTCCACCTATATGCATTAGTATACAATATTTGTTTTTCTCTTTCTGACTTACTTCACTCTGTATGACAGTCTCTAGATCCATCGACTTCTCTACAAATGACCCAGTTTCATTCCTTTTTATGGCTGAGCAATATTCCATTTTATATATGTACCACATCTTTATCCATTCGTCTTTCTGTGGGCATTTAGGTTGCTTCCATTACCTGGCTATTGTAAATTGTGCTGCAATGAACATTGTGGTGAATGTGTCTTTTTGATTTATGGTTTTCTCTGGGTATATGCCCAAAAGTGGGATTGCAGGCTCCTATGGTAATTCTCTTTTTAGTTATTTAAAGGAACATCCATACTGCTCTCCATAGTGAGTGTATCAATTTACCTTCCCACCAATAGTGGAAGAGGGTTCCTTTTGTCCACACCATCCCCGGAATTTGTTGTTTGTAGATTTGCTGATGATGCCGATTCTAACAGGTGTGAGGTCATACCTCATTGTCGTTTGGATTTGCATTTCTCTAATAATTAGTGATGTTGAGCAGCTTTTCATGTGCGTCTTGGCCATCTCTGTGACTTCTTTAAAGAAACGTCTATATAGATCTTCTGCCCATTTTTGTACTGGGTTGTTTGTTTTATTAATATTAAGCTGCGTGAGCTGTTTATATATATTGGAGATTAAACCTTTGTCCATTGATTCGTTTGCGAACGTTTTCGCCCATTCTGAGGCTTGCCTTTTTCCATTCCCGTTTTTTTAACCAAAAAAGAAAGAAAGCAAAAGAAGCAGAACACTAATGTGCGTGAAATATGCCTCTTGAAACAGTCGTTTTGAAATATGGACGTCTTTTGAATTTTTTGGTCGGTATATGACCCCAGGATTTGTTTTCAGGGCAGGTGTCATTTACAGGCCTGCAACGATTTTGAATATCCACTGACCATTAGCGCTGGGATTAAAGCTGCTGTTGTGTGAAACGGCCACAAGGTGGCAGCAGTTCTCGCTTACCAAATCTGGTTACTAGGGCCACAGAGCCTCAATGGAAGTCCTGTTCTAGATTGGAATTTAGAATGGAATGTGCCAGGAGAAAGCCCCTCAAGTTTGACTCACTACTTCTTGTTCGTGTTTTTAATTTAATTTTTTATTTTTTATTACAGCAAGTTTGATGACAACGTTTGGCTTGTTGTAGGTGTGCAAGATGTGGTTCTTTTACACATATACATAGGTCTGTTCTTCCTGGGACCCTTTTCCCATGTACGTTATGACAGAATGTTGAGTAGTCTTCTCTTGGTATTCTGTAGGTCTTTGGTGATTATATATTTCACCTGTGTTTGTATATGTCTGTTAACCCGGATATCCTAATGAATCCAATCCTCACACCTTTCCATTGGTGAACCATAAGTTTGTTTAATGAATCTGTGACTGCCCTTCTCCGTGGAAATATCTGCCCTGGTATCAATTTTTAGGTAACACCTATAAGTGATATCCTACGATATGTGTCTTTCATTTTCTGACTTACTACAAGTCACGTGATTACCTCTAGACTCATCTACGGTGCTGCAAATGGCATTGTGTCCTTTTTTCCCTTGGCTAATATTCTGTCTTAGCGAGGTCCATTTTCTGCAGTGTGATTCCCTGAGGGCTGAGGATTAGCTGACCTGGGCAGCCTGACCCTGCCGGCAAGCCCTCCCCAGGTGTGCCTGGGTTGAGGTCAATATAAACTGCACTCCAGGCAGCAATAGCCCCTGCAGCTGTGCCTGACTCCATATTCTCTGCCCCGTCAGCAGTCTCGGGGCTGTGCTGGTGGGAGGGTGTGAGGGTCCACGGCTTTGTTGGTGGCCCGGTGTGAGTGGGGCTCTGCTGGACTTTCTGCAGGAGTTGCCAGGCTGCCACCTGTAAAGAAGAGGATGTGTCACCCATAACTTCCACTGGAATTTCTCTCCGGGCTGAGGAAGGAAAAAAAGGAGTGGGGACCGGGACAGGAGGGGTATCTCAGGCAGGGAAATGGAAAGCTTCCAGAAGAGCGCCCGGGGCCAGGACCATCCTGGCTGGCCTGCAGGCAGCAAGTTGGCCTGCGTGCTGTCGCTGGTGTGGCTCCACGGCCCTTCCTCTAGGCTTTCAAGCCCTTGTACATATTCAGGTGTTTTACCTGGGAAGGGTGGGAACAGTTCAGTAGCAGCTGGCCTGGGGCTCAGCTCACGTTTACTCACAGAGGCCTCGGCATGGTCCCCCAGCTTTGCAGTGAGGACGCTCCTTGCATGGGGGGACGGGGCTGTTGGTTGTATGGAAGATGATTCCCCACCACTGACCAATTTCAGAATTGTTTACTGCTGGAACAAGTGCCTTGGTAGTGTTTTCCTCTGTATAACTGTTTGGTTTAGGTTTTTTTTTTTCTTTCTTGGTTCAAGTTAGATTTTATTCCTCGTTTATGTATTTATAGATATAAGCATGGGAATAATTCTTTCATATAAATACATCTGTGTGAATGGAAGAACTTTCTTCTGTTTTATTTTTAAAAATTTTGAAATTTAATTTTATTTATTTCTTTATACAGCAGGTTACTATTAGTTATATATTTTATGCATATACATGTATACAGGTCCATCCTAATCTCCCAACTCATCCCACCACCACCACCCCATGGCTTCCCCCACTTGGTGTCCATACGTTTGTTCTCTACCTCTGTGTCTCTATTTCTGTCCTGCATACCAGTTCATCTGTACCATTTTTCTAGGTTCCACATATATGCATTAGTATACAATATTTGTTTTTCTCTTTCTGACTTACTTCACTCTGTATGACAGTCTCTAGATCCATCGACTTCTCTACAAATGACCCAGTTTCATTCCTTTTTATGGCTGAGCAATATTCCATTTTATATATGTACCACATCTTTATCCATTCGTCTTTCTGTGGGCATTTAGGTTGCTTCCATTACCTGGCTATTGTAAATTGTGCTGCAATGAACATTGTGGTGAATGTGTCTTTTTGATTTATGGTTTTCTCTGGGTATATGCCCAAAAGTGGGATTGCAGGCTCCTATGGTAATTCTCTTTTTAGTTATTTAAAGGAACATCCATACTGCTCTCCATAGTGAGTGTATCAATTTACCTTCCCACCAATAGTGGAAGAGGGTTCCTTTTGTCCACACCATCCCCGGAATTTGTTGTTTGTAGATTTGCTGATGATGCCGATTCTAACAGGTGTGAGGTCATACCTCATTGTCGTTTGGATTTGCATTTCTCTAATAATTAGTGATGTTGAGCAGCTTTTCATGTGCGTCTTGGCCATCTCTGTGACTTCTTTAAAGAAACGTCTATATAGATCTTCTGCCCATTTTTGTACTGGGTTGTTTGTTTTATTAATATTAAGCTGCGTGAGCTGTTTATATATATTGGAGATTAAACCTTTGTCCATTGATTCGTTTGCGAACGTTTTCGCCCATTCTGAGGGTTACCTTTTTCCATCCCCGTTTTTTTTAACCAAAAAAGAAAGAAAGCAAAAGAAGCAGAACACTAATGTGCGTGAAATATGCCTCTTGAAACAGTCGTTTTGAAATATGGACGTCTTTTGAATTTTTTGGTCGGTATATGACCCCAGGATTTGTTTTCAGGGCAGGTGTCATTTACAGGCCTGCAACGATTTTGAATATCCACTGACCATTAGCGCTGGGATTAAAGCTGCTGTTGTGTGAAACGGCCACAAGGTGGCAGCAGTTCTCGCTTACCAAATCTGGTTACTAGGGCCACAGAGCCTCAATGGAAGTCCTGTTCTAGATTGGAATTTAGAATGGAATGTGCCAGGAGAAAGCCCCTCAAGTTTGTCTCACTACTTCTTGTTCGTGTTTTTAATTTAATTTTTTATTTTTTATTACAGCAAGTTTGATGACGTTTGGCTTGTTGTAGGTGTGCAAGATGTGGTTCTTTTACACATATACATAGGTCTGTTCTTCCTGGGACCCTTTTCCCATGTACGTTATGACAGAATGTTGAGTAGTCTTCTCTTGGTATTCCGTAGGTCTTTGGTGATTATATATTTCACCTGTGTTTGTATATGTCTGTTAACCCCGATATCCTAATGAATCCAATCCTCACACCTTTCCATTGGTGAACCATAAGTTTGTTTAATGAATCTGTGACTGCCCTTCTCCGTGGAAATATCTGCCCTGGTATCAATTTTTAGGTAACACCTATAAGTGATATCCTACGATATGTGTCTTTCACTTTCTGACTTACTACAAGTCACGTGATTACCTCTAGACTCATCTACGGTGCTGCAAATGGCATTGTGTCCTTTTTTCCCTTGGCTAATATTCTGTCTTAGCGAGGTCCATTTTCTGCAGTGTGATTCCCTGAGGGCTGAGGATTAGCTGACCTGGGCAGCCTGACCCTGCCGGCAAGCCCTCCCCAGGTGTGCCTGGGTTGAGGTCTATATAAACTGCACTCCAGGCAGCAATAGCCCCTGCAGCTGTGCCTGACTCCATATTCTCTGCCCCGTCAGCAGTCTCGGGGCTGTGATGGTGGGAGGGTGTGAGGGTCCACGGATTTGTTGGTGGCCCGTTGTGAGTGGGGCTCTGCTGGACTTTCTGCAGGAGTTGCCAGGCTGCCACCTGTAAAGAAGAGGATGTGTCACCCATAACTTCCACTGGAATTTCTCTCCGGGCTGAGGAAGGAAAAAAAGGAGTGGGGGCCGGGACAGGAGGGGTATCTCGGGCAGGGAAATGGAAAGCTTCCAGAAGAGCGCCCGGGGCCAGGACCATCCTGGCTGGCCTGCAGGCAGCAAGTTGGCCTGCGTGCTGTCGCTGGTGTGGCTCCACGGCCTTTCCTCTAGGCTTTCAAGCCCTTGTACATATTCAGGTGTTTTACCTGGGAAGGGTGGGAACAGTTCAGTAGCAGCTGGCCTGGGGCTCAGCTCACGTTTACTCACAGAGGCCTCGGCATGGTCCCCCAGCTTTGCAGTGAGGACGCTCCTTGCATGGGGGGACGGGGCTGTTGGTTGTATGGAAGATGATTCCCCACCACTGACCAATTTCAGAATTGTTTACTGCTGGAACAAGTGCCTTGGTAGTGTTTTCCTCTGTATAACTGTTTGGTTTAGGTTTTTTTTTCTTTCTTGGTTCAAGTTAGATTTTATTCCTCGTTTATGTATTTATAGATATAAGCATGGGAATAATTCATTCATATAAATACATCTGTGTGAATGGAAGAACTTTCTTCTGTTTAATTTTTAAAAATTTTGAAATCTAATTTTATTTATTTCTTTATACAGCAGGTTACTATTAGTTATATATTTTATGCATATACATGTATACAGGTCCATCCCAATCTCCCAACTCATCCCACCACCACCACCCCATGGCTTCCCCCACTTGGTGTCCATACGTTTGTTCTCTACCTCTGTGTCTCTATTTCTGTCCTGCATACCAGTTCATCTGTACCATTTTTCTAGGTTCCACCTATATGCATTAGTATACAATATTTGTTTTTCTCTTTCTGACTTACTTCACTCTGTATGACAGTCTCTAGATCCATCGACTTCTCTACAAATGACCCAGTTTCATTCCTTTTTATGGCTGAGCAATATTCCATTTTATATATGTACCACATCTTTATCCATTCGTCTTTCTGTGGGCATTTAGGTTGCTTCCATTACCTGGCTATTGTAAATTGTGCTGCAATGAACATTGTGGTGAATGTGTCTTTTTGATTTATGGTTTTCTCTGGGTATATGCCCAAAAGTGGGATTGCAGGCTCCTATGGTAATTCTCTTTTTAGTTATTTAAAGGAACATCCATACTGCTCTCCATAGTGAGTGTATCAATTTACCTTCCCACCAATAGTGGAAGAGGGTTCCTTTTGTCCACACCATCCCCGGAATTTGTTGTTTGTAGATTTGCTGATGATGCCGATTCTAACAGGTGTGAGGTCATACCTCATTGTCGTTTGGATTTGCATTTCTCTAATAATTAGTGATGTTGAGCAGCTTTTCATGTGCGTCTTGGCCATCTCTGTGACTTCTTTAAAGAAACGTCTATATAGATCTTCTGCCCATTTTTGTACTGGGTTGTTTGTTTTATTAATATTAAGCTGCGTGAGCTGTTTATATATATTGGAGATTAAACCTTTGTCCATTGATTCGTTTGCGAACGTTTTCGCCCATTCTGAGGCTTGCCTTTTTCCATTCCCGTTTTTTTAACCAAAAAAGAAAGAAAGCAAAAGAAGCAGAACACTAATGTGCGTGAAATATGCCTCTTGAAACAGTCGTTTTGAAATATGGACGTCTTTTGAATTTTTTGGTCGGTATATGACCCCAGGATTTGTTTTCAGGGCAGGTGTCATTTACAGGCCTGCAACGATTTTGAATATCCACTGACCATTAGCGCTGGGATTAAAGCTGCTGTTGTGTGAAACGGCCACAAGGTGGCAGCAGTTCTCGCTTACCAAATCTGGTTACTAGGGCCACAGAGCCTCAATGGAAGTCCTGTTCTAGATTGGAATTTAGAATGGAATGTGCCAGGAGAAAGCCCCTCAAGTTTGTCTCACTACTTCTTGTTCGTGTTTTTAATTTAATTTTTTATTTTTTATTACAGCAAGTTTGATGACAACGTTTGGCTTGTTGTAGGTGTGCAAGATGTGGTTCTTTTACACATATACATAGGTCTGTTCTTCCTGGGACCCTTTTCCCATGTACGTTATGACAGAATGTTGAGTAGTCTTCTCTTGGTATTCCGTAGGTCTTTGGTGATTATATATTTCACCTGTGTTTGTATATGTCTGTTAACCCCGATATCCTAATGAATCCAATCCTCACACCTTTCCATTGGTGAACCATAAGTTTGTTTAATGAATCTGTGACTGCCCTTCTCCGTGGAAATATCTGCCCTGGTATCAATTTTTAGGTAACACCTATAAGTGATATCCTACGATATGTGTCTTTCACTTTCTGACTTACTACAAGTCACGTGATTACCTCTAGACTCATCTACGGTGCTGCAAATGGCATTGTGTCCTTTTTTCCCTTGGCTAATATTCTGTCTTAGCGAGGTCCATTTTCTGCAGTGTGATTCCCTGAGGGCTGAGGATTAGCTGACCTGGGCAGCCTGACCCTGCCGGCAAGCCCTCCCCAGGTGTGCCTGGGTTGAGGTCAATATAAACTGCACTCCAGGCAGCAATAGCCCCTGCAGCTGTGCCTGACTCCATATTCTCTGCCCCGTCAGCAGTCTCGGGGCTGTGCTGGTGGGAGGGTGTGAGGGTCCACGGCTTTGTTGGTGGCCCGGTGTGAGTGGGGCTCTGCTGGACTTTCTGCAGGAGTTGCCAGGCTGCCACCTGTAAAGAAGAGGGTGTGTCACCCATAACTTCCACTGGAATTTCTCTCCGGGCTGAGGAAGGAAAAAAAGGAGTGGGGGCCGGGACAGGAGGGGTATCTCAGGCAGGGAAATGGAAAGCTTCTAGAAGAGCGCCCGGGGCCAGGACCATCCTGGCTGGCCTGCAGGCAGCAAGTTGGCCTGCGTGCTGCCGCTGGTGTGGCTCCACGGCCCTTCCTCTAGGCTTTCAAGCCCTTGTACATATTCAGGTGTTTTACCTGGGAAGGGTGGGAACAGTTCAGTAGCAGCTGGCCTGGGGCTCAGCTCACGTTTACTCACAGAGGCCTCGGCATGGTCCCTCAGCTTTGCAGTGAGGACGCTCCTTGCATGGGGGGACGGGGCTGTTGGTTGTATGGAAGATTATTCCCCACCACTGACCAATTTCAGAATTGTTTACTGCTGGAACAAGTGCCTTGGTAGTGTTTTCCTCTGTATAACTGTTTGGTTTAGGTTTTTTTTTCTTTCTTGGTTCAAGTTAGATTTTATTCCTCGTTTATGTATTTATAGATATAAGCATGGGAATAATTCATTCATATAAATACATCTGTGTGAATGGAAGAACTTTCTTCTGTTTTATTTTTAAAAATTTTGAAATTTAATTTTATTTATTTCTTTATACAGCAGGTTACTATTAGTTATATATTTTATGCATATACATGTATACAGGTCGATCCCAATCTCCCAACTCATCCCACCACCACCACCCCATGGCTTCCCCCACTTGGTGTCCATACGTTTGTTCTCTACCTCTGTGTCTCTATTTCTGTCCTGCATACCAGTTCATCTGTACCATTTTTCTAGGTTCCACATATATGCATTAGTATACAATATTTGTTTTTCTCTTTCTGACTTACTTCACTCTGTATGACAGTCTCTAGATCCATCGACTTCTCTACAAATGACCCAGTTTCATTCCTTTTTATGGCTGAGCAATATTCCATTTTATATATGTACCACATCTTTATCCATTCGTCTTTCTGTGGGCATTTAGGTTGCTTCCATTACCTGGCTATTGTAAATTGTGCTGCAATGAACATTGTGGTGAATGTGTCTTTTTGATTTATGGTTTTCTCTGGGTATATGCCCAAAAGTGGGATTGCAGTCTCCTATGGCAATTCTCTTTTTAGTTATTTAAAGGAACATCCATACTGCTCTCCATAGTGAGTGTATCAATTTACCTTCCCACCAATAGTGGAAGAGGGTTCCTTTTGTCCACACCATCCCCGGAATTTGTTGTTTGTAGATTTGCTGATGATGCCGATTCTAACAGGTGTGAGGTCATACCTCATTGTCGTTTGGATTTGCATTTCTCTAATAATTAGTGATGTTGAGCAGCTTTTCATGTGCATCTTGGCCATCTCTGTGACTTCTTTAAAGAAACGTCTATATAGATCTTCTGCCCATTTTTGTACTGGGTTGTTTGTTTTATTAATATTAAGCTGCGTGAGCTGTTTATATATATTGGAGATTAAACCTTTGTCCATTGATTCGTTTGCGAACGTTTTCGCCCATTCTGAGGCTTGCCTTTTTCCATTCCCGTTTTTTTAACCAAAAAAGAAAGAAAGCAAAAGAAGCAGAACACTAATGTGCGTGAAATATGCCTCTTGAAACAGTCGTTTTGAAATATGGACGTCTTTTGAATTTTTTGGTCGGTATATGACCCCAGGATTTGTTTTCAGGGCAGGTGTCATTTACAGGCCTGCAACGATTTTGAATATCCACTGACCATTAGCGCTGGGATTAAAGCTGCTGTTGTGTGAAACGGCCACAAGGTGGCAGCAGTTCTCGCTTACCAAATCTGGTTACTAGGGCCACAGAGCCTCAATGGAAGTCCTGTTCTAGATTGGAATTTAGAATGGAATGTGCCAGGAGAAAGCCCCTCAAGTTTGTCTCACTACTTCTTGTTCGTGTTTTTAATTTAATTTTTTATTTTTTATTACAGCAAGTTTGATGACAACGTTTGGCTTGTTGTAGGTGTGCAAGATGTGGTTCTTTTACACATATACATAGGTCTGTTCTTCCTGGGACCCTTTTCCCATGTACGTTATGACAGAATGTTGAGTAGTCTTCTCTTGGTATTCCGTAGGTCTTTGGTGATTATATATTTCACCTGTGTTTGTATATGTCTGTTAACCCCGATATCCTAATGAATCCAATCCTCACACCTTTCCATTGGTGAACCATAAGTTTGTTTAATGAATCTGTGACTGCCCTTCTCCGTGGAAATATCTGCCCTGGTATCAATTTTTAGGTAACACCTATAAGTGATATCCTACGATATGTGTCTTTCACTTTCTGACTTACTACAAGTCACGTGATTACCTCTAGACTCATCTACGGTGCTGCAAATGGCATTGTGTCCTTTTTTCCCTTGGCTAATATTCTGTCTTAGCGAGGTCCATTTTCTGCAGTGTGATTCCCTGAGGGCTGAGGATTAGCTGACCTGGGCAGCCTGACCCTGCTGGCAAGCCCTCCCCAGGTGTGCCTGGGTTGAGGTCAATATAAACTGCACTCCAGGCAGCAATAGCCCCTGCAGCTGTGCCTGACTCCATATTCTCTGCCCCGTCAGCAGTCTCGGGGCTGTGCTGGTGGGAGGGTGTGAGGGTCCACGGCTTTGTTGGTGGCCCGGTGTGAGTGGGGCTCTGCTGGACTTTCTGCAGGAGTTGCCAGGCTGCCACCTGTAAAGAAGAGGATGTGTCACCCATAACTTACACTGGAATTTCTCTCCGGGCTGAGGAAGGAAAAAAAGGAGTGGGGGCCGGGACAGGAGGGGTATCTCAGGCAGGGAAATGGAAAGCTTCTAGAAGAGCGCCCGGGGCCAGGACCATCCTGGCTGGCCTGCAGGCAGCAAGTTGGCCTGCGTGCTGCCGCTGGTGTGGCTCCACGGCCCTTCCTCTAGGCTTTCAAGCCCTTGTACATATTCAGGTGTTTTACCTGGGAAGGGTGGGAACAGTTCAGTAGCAGCTGGCCTGGGGCTCAGCTCACGTTTACTCACAGAGGCCTCGGCATGGTCCCTCAGCTTTGCAGTGAGGACGCTCCTTGCATGGGGGGACGGGGCTGTTGGTTGTATGGAAGATGATTCCCCACCACTGACCAATTTCAGAATTGTTTACTGCTGGAACAAGTGCCTTGGTAGTGTTTTCCTCTGTATAACTGTTTGGTTTAGGTTTTTTTTTCTTTCTTGGTTCAAGTTAGATTTTATTCCTCGTTTATGTATTTATAGATATAAGCATGGGAATAATTCATTCATATAAATACATCTGTGTGAATGGAAGAACTTTCTTCTGTTTTATTTTTAAAAATTTTGAAATTTAATTTTATTTATTTCTTTATACAGCAGGTTACTATTAGTTATATATTTTATGCATATACATGTATACAGGTCGATCCCAATCTCCCAACTCATCCCACCACCACCACCCCATGGCTTCCCCCACTTGGTGTCCATACGTTTGTTCTCTACCTCTGTGTCTCTATTTCTGTCCTGCATACCAGTTCATCTGTACCATTTTTCTAGGTTCCACATATATGCATTAGTATACAATATTTGTTTTTCTCTTTCTGACTTACTTCACTCTGTATGACAGTCTCTAGATCCATCGACTTCTCTACAAATGACCCAGTTTCATTCCTTTTTATGGCTGAGCAATATTCCATTTTATATATGTACCACATCTTTATCCATTCGTCTTTCTGTGGGCATTTAGGTTGCTTCCATTACCTGGCTATTGTAAATTGTGCTGCAATGAACATTGTGGTGAATGTGTCTTTTTGATTTATGGTTTTCTCTGGGTATATGCCCAAAAGTGGGATTGCAGTCTCCTATGGCAATTCTCTTTTTAGTTATTTAAAGGAACATCCATACTGCTCTCCATAGTGAGTGTATCAATTTACCTTCCCACCAATAGTGGAAGAGGGTTCCTTTTGTCCACACCATCCCCGGAATTTGTTGTTTGTAGATTTGCTGATGATGCCGATTCTAACAGGTGTGAGGTCATACCTCATTGTCGTTTGGATTTGCATTTCTCTAATAATTAGTGATGTTGAGCAGCTTTTCATGTGCATCTTGGCCATCTCTGTGACTTCTTTAAAGAAACGTCTATATAGATCTTCTGCCCATTTTTGTACTGGGTTGTTTGTTTTATTAATATTAAGCTGCGTGAGCTGTTTATATATATTGGAGATTAAACCTTTGTCCATTGATTCGTTTGCGAACGTTTTCGCCCATTCTGAGGCTTGCCTTTTTCCATTCCCGTTTTTTTAACCAAAAAAGAAAGAAAGCAAAAGAAGCAGAACACTAATGTGCGTGAAATATGCCTCTTGAAACAGTCGTTTTGAAATATGGACGTCTTTTGAATTTTTTGGTCGGTATATGACCCCAGGATTTGTTTTCAGGGCAGGTGTCATTTACAGGCCTGCAACGATTTTGAATATCCACTGACCATTAGCGCTGGGATTAAAGCTGCTGTTGTGTGAAACGGCCACAAGGTGGCAGCAGTTCTCGCTTACCAAATCTGGTTACTAGGGCCACAGAGCCTCAATGGAAGTCCTGTTCTAGATTGGAATTTAGAATGGAATGTGCCAGGAGAAAGCCCCTCAAGTTTGTCTCACTACTTCTTGTTCGTGTTTTTAATTTAATTTTTTATTTTTTATTACAGCAAGTTTGATGACAACGTTTGGCTTCTTGTAGGTGTGCAAGATGTGGTTCTTTTACACATATACATAGGTCTGTTCTTCCTGGGACCCTTTTCCCATGTACGTTATGACAGAATGTTGAGTAGTCTTCTCTTGGTATTCCGTAGGTCTTTGGTGATTATATATTTCACCTGTGTTTGTATATGTCTGTTAACCCCGATATCCTAATGAATCCAATCCTCACACCTTTCCATTGGTGAACCATAAGTTTGTTTAATGAATCTGTGACTGCCCTTCTCCGTGGAAATATCTGCCCTGGTATCAATTTTTAGGTAACACCTATAAGTGATATCCTACGATATGTGTCTTTCACTTTCTGACTTACTACAAGTCACGTGATTACCTCTAGACTCATCTACGGTGCTGCAAATGGCATTGTGTCCTTTTTTCCCTTGGCTAATATTCTGTCTTAGCGAGGTCCATTTTCTGCAGTGTGATTCCCTGAGGGCTGAGGATTAGCTGACCTGGGCAGCCTGACCCTGCTGGCAAGCCCTCCCCAGGTGTGCCTGGGTTGAGGTCAATATAAACTGCACTCCAGGCAGCAATAGCCCCTGCAGCTGTGCCTGACTCCATATTCTCTGCCCCGTCAGCAGTCTCGGGGCTGTGCTGGTGGGAGGGTGTGAGGGTCCACGGCTTTGTTGGTGGCCCGGTGTGAGTGGGGCTCTGCTGGACTTTCTGCAGGAGTTGCCAGGCTGCCACCTGTAAAGAAGAGGATGTGTCACCCATAACTTACACTGGAATTTCTCTCCGGGCTGAGGAAGGAAAAAAAGGAGTGGGGGCCGGGACAGGAGGGGTATCTCAGGCAGGGAAATGGAAAGCTTCTAGAAGAGCGCCCGGGGCCAGGACCATCCTGGCTGGCCTGCAGGCAGCAAGTTGGCCTGCGTGCTGCCGCTGGTGTGGCTCCACGGCCCTTCCTCTAGGCTTTCAAGCCCTTGTACATATTCAGGTGTTTTACCTGGGAAGGGTGGGAACAGTTCAGTAGCAGCTGGCCTGGGGCTCAGCTCACGTT
Source organism: Mesoplodon densirostris (assembly GCF_025265405.1). Classification (NCBI taxonomy): domain Eukaryota; kingdom Metazoa; phylum Chordata; class Mammalia; order Artiodactyla; family Ziphiidae; genus Mesoplodon; species Mesoplodon densirostris. The sequence continues at coordinate 93,636,195 of NC_082672.1, forward strand.
TACTCACAGAGGCCTCGGCATGGTCCCTCAGCTTTGCAGTGAGGACGCTCCTTGCATGGGGGGACGGGGCTGTTGGTTGTATGGAAGATGATTCCCCACCACTGACCAATTTCAGAATTGTTTACTGCTGGAACAAGTGCCTTGGTAGTGTTTTCCTCTGTATAACTGTTTGGTTTAGGTTTTTTTTTCTTTCTTGGTTCAAGTTAGATTTTATTCCTCGTTTATGTATTTATAGATATAAGCATGGGAATAATTCATTCATATAAATACATCTGTGTGAATGGAAGAACTTTCTTCTGTTTTATTTTTAAAAATTTTGAAATTTAATTTTATTTATTTCTTTATACAGCAGGTTACTATTAGTTATATATTTTATGCATATACATGTATACAGGTCGATCCCAATCTCCCAACTCATCCCACCACCACCACCCCATGGCTTCCCACACTTGGTGTCCATACGTTTGTTCTCTACCTCTGTGTCTCTATTTCTGTCCTGCATACCAGTTCATCTGTACCATTTTTCTAGGTTCCACATATATGCATTAGTATACAATATTTGTTTTTCTCTTTCTGACTTACTTCACTCTGTATGACAGTCTCTAGATCCATCGACTTCTCTACAAATGACCCAGTTTCATTCCTTTTTATGGCTGAGCAATATTCCATTTTATATATGTACCACATCTTTATCCATTCGTCTTTCTGTGGGCATTTAGGTTGCTTCCATTACCTGGCTATTGTAAATTGTGCTGCAATGAACATTGTGGTGAATGTGTCTTTTTGATTTATGGTTTTCTCTGGGTATATGCCCAAAAGTGGGATTGCAGTCTCCTATGGTAATTCTCTTTTTAGTTATTTAAAGGAACATCCATACTGCTCTCCATAGTGAGTGTATCAATTTACCTTCCCACCAATAGTGGAAGAGGGTTCCTTTTGTCCACACCATCCCCGGAATTTGTTGTTTGTAGATTTGCTGATGATGCCGATTCTAACAGGTGTGAGGTCATACCTCATTGTCGTTTGGATTTGCATTTCTCTAATAATTAGTGATGTTGAGCAGCTTTTCATGTGCATCTTGGCCATCTCTGTGACTTCTTTAAAGAAACGTCTATATAGATCTTCTGCCCATTTTTGTACTGGGTTGTTTGTTTTATTAATATTAAGCTGCGTGAGCTGTTTATATATATTGGAGATTAAACCTTTGTCCATTGATTCGTTTGCGAACGTTTTCGCCCATTCTGAGGCTTGCCTTTTTCCATTCCCGTTTTTTTAACCAAAAAAGAAAGAAAGCAAAAGAAGCAGAACACTAATGTGCGTGAAATATGCCTCTTGAAACAGTCGTTTTGAAATATGGACGTCTTTTGAATTTTTTGGTCGGTATATGACCCCAGGATTTGTTTTCAGGGCAGGTGTCATTTACAGGCCTGCAACGATTTTGAATATCCACTGACCATTAGCGCTGGGATTAAAGCTGCTGTTGTGTGAAACGGCCACAAGGTGGCAGCAGTTCTCGCTTACCAAATCTGGTTACTAGGGCCACAGAGCCTCAATGGAAGTCCTGTTCTAGATTGGAATTTAGAATGGAATGTGCCAGGAGAAAGCCCCTCAAGTTTGTCTCACTACTTCTTGTTCGTGTTTTTAATTTAATTTTTTATTTTTTATTACAGCAAGTTTGATGACAACGTTTGGCTTGTTGTAGGTGTGCAAGATGTGGTTCTTTTACACATATACATAGGTCTGTTCTTCCTGGGACCCTTTTCCCATGTACGTTATGACAGAATGTTGAGTAGTCTTCTCTTGGTATTCCGTAGGTCTTTGGTGATTATATATTTCACCTGTGTTTGTATATGTCTGTTAACCCCGATATCCTAATGAATCCAATCCTCACACCTTTCCATTGGTGAACCATAAGTTTGTTTAATGAATCTGTGACTGCCCTTCTCCGTGGAAATATCTGCCCTGGTATCAATTTTTAGGTAACACCTATAAGTGATATCCTACGATATGTGTCTTTCACTTTCTGACTTACTACAAGTCACGTGATTACCTCTAGACTCATCTACGGTGCTGCAAATGGCATTGTGTCCTTTTTTCCCTTGGCTAATATTCTGTCTTAGCGAGGTCCATTTTCTGCAGTGTGATTCCCTGAGGGCTGAGGATTAGCTGACCTGGGCAGCTTGACCCTGCCGGCAAGCCCTCCCCAGGTGTGCCTGGGTTGAGGTCAATATAAACTGCACTCCAGGCAGCAATAGCCCCTGCAGCTGTGCCTGACTCCATATTCTCTGCCCCGTCAGCAGTCTCGGGGCTGTGCTGGTGGGAGGGTGTGAGGGTCCACGGCTTTGTTGGTGGCCCGGTGTGAGTGGGGCTCTGCTGGACTTTCTGCAGGAGTTGCCAGGCTGCCACCTGTAAAGAAGAGGATGTGTCACCCATAACTTCCACTGGAATTTCTCTCCGGGCTGAGGAAGGAAAAAAAGGAGTGGGGGCCGGGACAGGAGGGGTATCTCAGGCAGGGAAATGGAAAGCTTCTAGAAGAGCGCCCGGGGCCAGGAGCATCCTGGCTGGCCTGCAGGCAGCAAGTTGGCCTGCGTGCTGCCGCTGGTGTGGCTCCACGGCCCTTCCTCTAGGCTTTCAAGCCCTTGTACATATTCAGGTGTTTTACCTGGGAAGGGTGGGAACAGTTCAGTAGCAGCTGGCCTGGGGCTCAGCTCACGTTTACTCACAGAGGCCTCGGCATGGTCCCCCAGCTTTGCAGTGAGGACGCTCCTTGCATGGGGGGACGGGGCTGTTGTTTGTATGGAAGATGATTCCCCACAACTGACCAATTTCAGAATTGTTTACTGCTGGAACAAGTGCCTTGGTAATGTTTTCCTCTGTATAACTGTTTGGTTTAGGTTTTTTTTCTTTCTTGGTTCAAGTTAGATTTTATTCCTCGTTTATGTATTTATAGATATAAGCATGGGAATAATTCATTCATATAAATACATCTGTGTAAATGGAAGAACTTTCTTCTGTTTTATTTTTAAAAATTTTGAAATTTAATTTTATTTATTTCTTTATACAGCAGGTTACTATTAGTTATATATTTTATGCATATACATGTATACAGGTCGATCCCAATCTCCCAACTCATCCCACCACCACCACCCCATGGCTTCCCCCACTTGGTGTCCATACGTTTGTTCTCTACCTCTGTGTCTCTATTTCTGTCCTGCATACCAGTTCATCTGTACCATTTTTCTAGGTTCCACATATATGCATTAGTATACAATATTTGTTTTTCTCTTTCTGACTTAGTTCACTCTGTATGACAGTCTCTAGATCCATCGACTTCTCTACAAATGACCCAGTTTCATTCCTTTTTATGGCTGAGCAATATTCCATTTTATATATGTACCACATCTTTATCCATTCGTCTTTCTGTGGGCATTTAGGTTGCTTCCATTACCTGGCTATTGTAAATTGTGCTGCAATGAACATTGTGGTGAATGTGTCTTTTTGATTTATGGTTTTCTCTGGGTATATGCCCAAAAGTGGGATTGCAGTCTCCTATGGTAATTCTCTTTTTAGTTATTTAAAGGAACATCCATACTGCTCTCCATAGTGAGTGTATCAATTTACCTTCCCACCAATAGTGGAAGAGGGTTCCTTTTGTCCACACCATCCCCGGAATTTGTTGTTTGTAGATTTGCTGATGATGCCGATTCTAACAGGTGTGAGGTCATACCTCATTGTCGTTTGGATTTGCATTTCTCTAATAATTAGTGATGTTGAGCAGCTTTTCATGTGCGTCTTGGCCATCTCTGTGACTTCTTTAAAGAAACGTCTATATAGATCTTCTGCCCATTTTTGTACTGGGTTGTTTGTTTTATTAATATTAAGCTGCGTGAGCTGTTTATATATATTGGAGATTAAACCTTTGTCCATTGATTCGTTTGCGAACGTTTTCGCCCATTCTGAGGCTTGCCTTTTTCCATTCCCGTTTTTTTAACCAAAAAAGAAAGAAAGCAAAAGAAGCAGAACACTAATGTGCGTGAAATATGCCTCTTGAAACAGTCGTTTTGAAATATGGACGTCTTTTGAATTTTTTGGTCGGTATATGACCCCAGGATTTGTTTTCAGGGCAGGTGTCATTTACAGGCCTGCAACGATTTTGAATATCCACTGACCATTAGCGCTGGGATTAAAGCTGCTGTTGTGTGAAACGGCCACAAGGTGGCAGCAGTTCTCGCTTACCAAATCTGGTTACTAGGGCCACAGAGCCTCAATGGAAGTCCTGTTCTAGATTGGAATTTAGAATGGAATGTGCCAGGAGAAAGCCCCTCAAGTTTGTCTCACTACTTCTTGTTCGTGTTTTTAATTTAATTTTTTATTTTTTATTACAGCAAGTTTGATGACAACGTTTGGCTTCTTGTAGGTGTGCAAGATGTGGTTCTTTTACACATATACATAGGTCTGTTCTTCCTGGGACCCTTTTCCCATGTACGTTATGACAGAATGTTGAGTAGTCTTCTCTTGGTATTCCGTAGGTCTTTGGTGATTATATATTTCACCTGTGTTTGTATATGTCTGTTAACCCCGATATCCTAATGAATCCAATCCTCACACCTTTCCATTGGTGAACCATAAGTTTGTTTAATGAATCTGTGACTGCCCTTCTCCGTGGAAATATCTGCCCTGGTATCAATTTTTAGGTAACACCTATAAGTGATATCCTACGATATGTGTCTTTCACTTTCTGACTTACTACAAGTCACGTGATTACCTCTAGACTCATCTACGGTGCTGCAAATGGCATTGTGTCCTTTTTTCCCTTGGCTAATATTCTGTCTTAGCGAGGTCCATTTTCTGCAGTGTGATTCCCTGAGGGCTGAGGATTAGCTGACCTGGGCAGCCTGACCCTGCCGGCAAGCCCTCCCCAGGTGTGCCTGGGTTGAGGTCAATATAAACTGCACTCCAGGCAGCAATAGCCCCTGCAGCTGTGCCTGACTCCATATTCTCTGCCCCGTCAGCAGTCTCCGGGCTGTGCTGGTGGGAGGGTGTGAGGGTCCACGGCTTTGTTGGTGGCCCGGTGTGAGTGGGGCTCTGCTGGACTTTCTGCAGGAGTTGCCAGGCTGCCACCTGTAAAGAAGAGGATGTGTCACCCATAACTTCCACTGGAATTTCTCTCCGGGCTGAGGAAGGAAAAAAAGGAGTGGGGGCCGGGACAGGAGGGGTATCTCAGGCAGGGAAATGGAAAGCTTCTAGAAGAGCGCCCGGGGCCAGGACCATCCTGGCTGGCCTGCAGGCAGCAAGTTGGCCTGCGTGCTGCCGCTGGTGTGGCTCCACGGCCCTTCCTCTAGGCTTTCAAGCCCTTGTACATATTCAGGTGTTTTACCTGGGAAGGGTGGGAACAGTTCAGTAGCAGCTGGCCTGGGGCTCAGCTCACGTTTACTCACAGAGGCCTCGGCATGGTCCCCCAGCTTTGCAGTGAGGACGCTCCTTGCATGGGGGGACGGGGCTGTTGTTTGTATGGAAGATGATTCCCCACAACTGACCAATTTCAGAATTGTTTACTGCTGGAACAAGTGCTTTGGTAGTGTTTTCCTCTGTATAACTGTTTGGTTTAGGTTTTTTTTTTCTTTCTTGGTTCAAGTTAGATTTTATTCCTCGTTTATGTATTTATAGATATAAGCATGGGAATAATTCATTCATATAAATACATCTGTGTGAATGGAAGAACTTTCTTCTGTTTTATTTTTAAAAATTTTGAAATTTAATTTTATTTATTTCTTTATACAGCAGGTTACTATTAGTTATATATTTTATGCATATACATGTATACAGGTCGATCCCAATCTCCCAACTCATCCCACCACCACCACCCCATGGCTTCCCCCACTTGGTGTCCATACGTTTGTTCTCTACCTCTGTGTCTCTATTTCTGTCCTGCATACCAGTTCATCTGTACCATTTTTCTAGGTTCCACATATATGCATTAGTATACAATATTTGTTTTTCTCTTTCTGACTTAGTTCACTCTGTATGACAGTCTCTAGATCCATCGACTTCTCTACAAATGACCCAGTTTCATTCCTTTTTATGGCTGAGCAATATTCCATTTTATATATGTACCACATCTTTATCCATTCGTCTTTCTGTGGGCATTTAGGTTGCTTCCATTACCTGGCTATTGTAAATTGTGCTGCAATGAACATTGTGGTGAATGTGTCTTTTTGATTTATGGTTTTCTCTGGGTATATGCCCAAAAGTTGGATTGCAGGCTCCTATGGTAATTCTCTTTTTAGTTATTTAAAGGAACATCCATACTGCTCTCCATAGTGAGTGTATCAATTTACCTTCCCACCAATAGTGGAAGAGGGTTCCTTTTGTCCACACCATCCCCGGAATTTGTTGTTTGTAGATTTGCTGATGATGCCGATTCTAACAGGTGTGAGGTCATACCTCATTGTCGTTTGGATTTGCATTTCTCTAATAATTAGTGATGTTGAGCAGCTTTTCATGTGCGTCTTGGCCATCTCTGTGACTTCTTTAAAGAAACGTCTATATAGATCTTCTGCCCATTTTTGTACTGGGTTGTTTGTTTTATTAATATTAAGCTGCGTGAGCTGTTTATATATATTGGAGATTAAACCTTTGTCCATTGATTCGTTTGCGAACGTTTTCGCCCATTCTGAGGCTTGCCTTTTTCCATTCCCGTTTTTTTAACCAAAAAAGAAAGAAAGCAAAAGAAGCAGAACACTAATGTGCGTGAAATATGCCTCTTGAAACAGTCGTTTTGAAATATGGACGTCTTTTGAATTTTTTGGTCGGTATATGACCCCAGGATTTGTTTTCAGGGCAGGTGTCATTTACAGGCCTGCAACGATTTTGAATATCCACTGACCATTAGCGCTGGGATTAAAGCTGCTGTTGTGTGAAACGGCCACAAGGTGGCAGCAGTTCTCGCTTACCAAATCTGGTTACTAGGGCCACAGAGCCTCAATGGAAGTCCTGTTCTAGATTGGAATTTAGAATGGAATGTGCCAGGAGAAAGCCCCTCAAGTTTGTCTCACTACTTCTTGTTCGTGTTTTTAATTTAATTTTTTATTTTTTATTACAGCAAGTTTGATGACAACGTTTGGCTTGTTGTAGGTGTGCAAGATGTGGTTCTTTTACACATATACATAGGTCTGTTCTTCCTGGGACCCTTTTCCCATGTACGTTATGACAGAATGTTGAGTAGTCTTCTCTTGGTATTCCGTAGGTCTTTGGTGATTATATATTTCACCTGTGTTTGTATAAGTCTGTTAACCCCGATATCCTAATGAATCCAATCCTCACACCTTTCCATTGGTGAACCATAAGTTTGTTTAATGAATCTGTGACTGCCCTTCTCCGTGGAAATATCTGCCCTGGTATCAATTTTTAGCTAACACCTATAAGTGATATCCTACGATATGTGTCTTTCACTTTCTGACTTACTACAAGTCACGTGATTACCTCTAGACTCATCTACGGTGCTGCAAATGGCATTGTGTCCTTTTTTCCGTTGGCTAATATTCTGTCTTAGCGAGGTCCATTTTCTGCAGTGTGATTCCCTGAGGGCTGAGGATTAGCTGACCTGGGCAGCCTGACCCTGCCGGCAAGCCCTCCCCAGGTGTGCCTGGGTTGAGGTCAATATAAACTGCACTCCAGGCAGCAATAGCCCCTGCAGCTGTGCCTGACTCCATATTCTCTGCCCCGTCAGCAGTCTCGGGGCTGTGCTGGTGGGAGGGTGTGAGGGTCCACGGCTTTGTTGGTGGCCCGGTGTGAGTGGGGCTCTGCTGGACTTTCTGCAGGAGTTGCCAGGCTGCCACCTGTAAAGAAGAGGGTGTGTCACCCATAACTTCCACTGGAATTTCTCTCCGGGCTGAGGAAGGAAAAAAAGGAGTGGGGGCCGGGACAGGAGGGGTATCTCAGGCAGGGAAATGGAAAGCTTCTAGAAGAGCGCCCGGGGCCAGGACCATCCTGGCTGGCCTGCAGGCAGCAAGTTGGCCTGCGTGCTGCCGCTGGTGTGGCTCCACGGCCCTTCCTCTAGGCTTTCAAGCCCTTGTACATATTCAGGTGTTTTACCTGGGAAGGGTGGGAACAGTTCAGTAGCAGCTGGCCTGGGGCTCAGCTCACGTTTACTCACAGAGGCCTCGGCATGGTCCCTCAGCTTTGCAGTGAGGACGCTCCTTGCATGGGGGGACGGGGCTGTTGGTTGTATGGAAGATGATTCCCCACCACTGACCAATTTCAGAATTGTTTACTGCTGGAACAAGTGCCTTGGTAGTGTTTTCCTCTGTATAACTGTTTGGTTTAGGTTTTTTTTTCTTTCTTGGTTCAAGTTAGATTTTATTCCTCGTTTATGTATTTATTGATATAAGCATGGGAATAATTCATTCATATAAATACATCTGTGTGAATGGAAGAACTTTCTTCTGTTTTATTTTTAAAAATTTTGAAATTTAATTTTATTTATTTCTTTATACAGCAGGTTACTATTAGTTATATATTTTATGCATATACATGTATACAGGTCGATCCCAATCTCCCAACTCATCCCACCACCACCACCCCATGGCTTCCCCCACTTGGTGTCCATACGTTTGTTCTCTACCTCTGTGTCTCTATTTCTGTCCTGCATACCAGTTCATCTGTACCATTTTTCTAGGTTCCACATATATGCATTAGTATACAATATTTGTTTTTCTCTTTCTGACTTACTTCACTCTGTATGACAGTCTCTAGATCCATCGACTTCTCTACAAATGACCCAGTTTCATTCCTTTTTATGGCTGAGCAATATTCCATTTTATATATGTACCACATCTTTATCCATTCGTCTTTCTGTGGGCATTTAGGTTGCTTCCATTACCTGGCTATTGTAAATTGTGCTGCAATGAACATTGTGGTGAATGTGTCTTTTTGATTTATGTTTTTCTCTGGGTATATGCCCAAAAGTGGGATTGCAGTCTCCTATGGTAATTCTCTTTTTAGTTATTTAAAGGAACATCCATACTGCTCTCCATAGTGAGTGTATCAATTTACCTTCCCACCAGTAGTGGAAGAGGGTTCCTTTTGTCCACACCATCCCCGGAATTTGTTGTTTGTAGATTTGCTGATGATGCCGATTCTAACAGGTGTGAGGTCATACCTCATTGTCGTTTGGATTTGCATTTCTCTAATAATTAGTGATGTTGAGCAGCTTTTCATGTGCATCTTGGCCATCTCTGTGACTTCTTTAAAGAAACGTCTATATAGATCTTCTGCCCATTTTTGTACTGGGTTGTTTGTTTTATTAATATTAAGCTGCGTGAGCTGTTTATATATATTGGAGATTAAACCTTTGTCCATTGATTCGTTTGCGAACGTTTTCGCCCATTCTGAGGCTTGCCTTTTTCCATTCCCGTTTTTTTAACCAAAAAAGAAAGAAAGCAAAAGAAGCAGAACACTAATGTGCGTGAAATATGCCTCTTGAAACAGTCGTTTTGAAATATGGACGTCTTTTGAATTTTTTGGTCGGTATATGACCCCAGGATTTGTTTTCAGGGCAGGTGTCATTTACAGGCCTGCAACGATTTTGAATATCCACTGACCATTAGCGCTGGGATTAAAGCTGCTGTTGTGTGAAACGGCCACAAGGTGGCAGCAGTTCTCGCTTACCAAATCTGGTTACTAGGGCCACAGAGCCTCAATGGAAGTCCTGTTCTAGATTGGAATTTAGAATGGAATGTGCCAGGAGAAAGCCCCTCAAGTTTGTCTCACTACTTCTTGTTCGTGTTTTTAATTTAATTTTTTATTTTTTATTACAGCAAGTTTGATGACAACGTTTGGCTTCTTGTAGGTGTGCAAGATGTGGTTCTTTTACACATATACATAGGTCTGTTCTTCCTGGGACCCTTTTCCCATGTACGTTATGACAGAATGTTGAGTAGTCTTCTCTTGGTATTCCGTAGGTCTTTGGTGATTATATATTTCACCTGTGTTTGTATATGTCTGTTAACCCCGATATCCTAATGAATCCAATCCTCACACCTTTCCATTGGTGAACCATAAGTTTGTTTAATGAATCTGTGACTGCCCTTCTCCGTGGAAATATCTGCCCTGGTATCAATTTTTAGGTAACACCTATAAGTGATATCCTACGATATGTGTCTTTCAATTTCTGACTTACTACAAGTCACGTGATTACCTCTAGACTCATCTACGATGCTGCAAATGGCATTGTGTCCTTTTTTCCCTTGGCTAATATTCTGTCTTAGCGAGGTCCATTTTCTGCAGTGTGATTCCCTGAGGGCTGAGGATTAGCTGACCTGGGCAGCCTGACCCTGCCGGCAAGCCCTCCCCAGGTGTGCCTGGGTTGAGGTCAATATAAACTGCACTCCAGGCAGCAATAGCCCCTGCAGCTGTGCCTGACTCCATATTCTCTGCCCCGTCAGCAGTCTCCGGGCTGTGCTGGTGGGAGGGTGTGAGGGTCCACGGCTTTGTTGGTGGCCCGGTGTGAGTGGGGCTCTGCTGGACTTTCTGCAGGAGTTGCCAGGCTGCCACCTGTAAAGAAGAGGATGTGTCACCCATAACTTCCACTGGAATTTCTCTCCGGGCTGAGGAAGGAAAAAAAGGAGTGGGGGCCGGGACAGGAGGGGTATCTCAGGCAGGGAAATGGAAAGCTTCTAGAAGAGCGCCCGGGGCCAGGACCATCCTGGCTGGCCTGCAGGCAGCAAGTTGGCCTGCGTGCTGCCGCTGGTGTGGCTCCACGGCCCTTCCTCTAGGCTTTCAAGCCCTTGTACATATTCAGGTGTTTTACCTGGGAAGGGTGGGAACAGTTCAGTAGCAGCTGGCCTGGGGCTCAGCTCACGTTTACTCACAGAGGCCTCGGCATGGTCCCCCAGCTTTGCAGTGAGGACGCTCCTTGCATGGGGGGACGGGGCTGTTGTTTGTATGGAAGATGATTCCCCAGCACTGACCAATTTCAGAATTGTTTACTGCTGGAACAAGTGCTTTGGTAGTGTTTTCCTCTGTATAACTGTTTGGTTTAGGTTTTTTTTTTCTTTCTTGGTTCAAGTTAGATTTTATTCCTCGTTTATGTATTTATAGATATAAGCATGGGAATAATTCATTCATATAAATACATCTGTGTGAATGGAAGAACTTTCTTCTGTTTTATTTTTAAAAATTTTGAAATTTAATTTTATTTATTTCTTTATACAGCAGGTTACTATTAGTTATATATTTTATGCATATACATGTATACAGGTCCATCCAAATCTCCCAACTCATCCCACCACCACCACCCCATGGCTTCCCCCACTTGGTGTCCATACGTTTGTTCTCTACCTCTGTGTCTCTATTTCTGTCCTGCATACCAGTTCATCTGTACCATTTTTCTAGGTTCCACATATATGCATTAGTATACAATATTTGTTTTTCTCTTTCTGACTTAGTTCACTCTGTATGACAGTCTCTAGATCCATCGACTTCTCTACAAATGACCCAGTTTCATTCCTTTTTATGGCTGAGCAATATTCCATTTTATATATGTACCACATCTTTATCCATTCGTCTTTCTGTGGGCATTTAGGTTGCTTCCATTACCTGGCTATTGTAAATTGTGCTGCAATGAACATTGTGGTGAATGTGTCTTTTTGATTTATGGTTTTCTCTGGGTATATGCCCAAAAGTGGGATTGCAGTCTCCTATGGTAATTCTCTTTTTAGTTATTTAAAGGAACATCCATACTGCTCTCCATAGTGAGTGTATCAATTTACCTTCCCACCAATAGTGGAAGAGGGTTCCTTTTGTCCACACCATCCCCGGAATTTGTTGTTTGTAGATTTGCTGATGATGCCGATTCTAACAGGTGTGAGGTCATACCTCATTGTCGTTTGGATTTGCATTTCTCTAATAATTAGTGATGTTGAGCAGCTTTTCATGTGCGTCTTGGCCATCTCTGTGACTTCTTTAAAGAAACGTCTATATAGATCTTCTGCCCATTTTTGTACTGGGTTGTTTGTTTTATTAATATTAAGCTGCGTGAGCTGTTTATATATATTGGAGATTAAACCTTTGTCCATTGATTCGTTTGCGAACGTTTTCGCCCATTCTGAGGCTTGCCTTTTTCCATTCCCGTTTTTTTAACCAAAAAAGAAAGAAAGCAAAAGAAGCAGAACACTAATGTGCGTGAAATATGCCTCTTGAAACAGTCGTTTTGAAATATGGACGTCTTTTGAATTTTTTGGTCGGTATATGACCCCAGGATTTGTTTTCAGGGCAGGTGTCATTTACAGGCCTGCAACGATTTTGAATATCCACTGACCATTAGCGCTGGGATTAAAGCTGCTGTTGTGTGAAACGGCCACAAGGTGGCAGCAGTTCTCGCTTACCAAATCTGGTTACTAGGAACACAGAGCCTCAATGGAAGTCCTGTTCTAGATTGGAATTTAGAATGGAATGTGCCAGGAGAAAGCCCCTCAAGTTTGTCTCACTACTTCTTGTTCGTGTTTTTAATTTAATTTTTTATTTTTTATTACAGCAAGTTTGATGACAACGTTTGGCTTCTTGTAGGTGTGCAAGATGTGGTTCTTTTACACATATACATAGGTCTGTTCTTCCTGGGACCCTTTTCCCATGTACGTTATGACAGAATGTTGAGTAGTCTTCTCTTGGTATTCCGTAGGTCTTTGGTGATTATATATTTCACCTGTGTTTGTATATGTCTGTTAACCCCGATATCCTAATGAATCCAATCCTCACACCTTTCCATTGGTGAACCATAAGTTTGTTTAATGAATCTGTGACTGCCCTTCTCCGTGGAAATATCTGCCCTGGTATCAATTTTTAGGTAACACCTATAAGTGATATCCTACGATATGTGTCTTTCACTTTCTGACTTACTACAAGTCACGTGATTACCTCTAGACTCATCTACGATGCTGCAAATGGCATTGTGTCCTTTTTTCCCTTGGCTAATATTCTGTCTTAGCGAGGTCCATTTTCTGCAGTGTGATTCCCTGAGGGCTGAGGATTAGCTGACCTGGGCAGCCTGACCCTGCCGGCAAGCCCTCCCCAGGTGTGCCTGGGTTGAGGTCAATATAAACTGCACTCCAGGCAGCAATAGCCCCTGCAGCTGTGCCTGACTCCATATTCTCTGCCCCGTCAGCAGTCTCGGGGCTGTGCTGGTGGGAGGGTGTGAGGGTCCACGGCTTTGTTGGTGGCCCGGTGTGAGTGGGGCTCTGCTGGACTTTCTGCAGGAGTTGCCAGGCTGCCACCTGTAAAGAAGAGGGTGTGTCACCGATAACTTCCACTGGAATTTCTCTCCGGGCTGAGGAAGGAAAAAAAGGAGTGGGGGCCGGGACAGGAGGGGTATCTCAGGCAGGGAAATGGAAAGCTTCTAGAAGAGCGCCCGGGGCCAGGACCATCCTGGCTGGCCTGCAGGCAGCAAGTTGGCCTGCGTGCTGCCGCTGGTGTGGCTCCACGGCCCTTCCTCTAGGCTTTCAAGCCCTTGTACATATTCAGGTGTTTTACCTGGGAAGGGTGGGAACAGTTCAGTAGCAGCTGGCCTGGGGCTCAGCTCACGTTTACTCACAGAGGCCTCGGCATGGTCCCTCAGCTTTGCAGTGAGGACGCTCCTTGCATGGGGGGACGGGGCTGTTGGTTGTATGGAAGATGATTCCCCACCACTGACCAATTTCAGAATTGTTTACTGCTGGAACAAGTGCCTTGGTAGTGTTTTCCTCTGTATAACTGTTTGGTTTAGGTTTTTTTTTTTCTTTCTTGGTTCAAGTTAGATTTTATTCCTCGTTTATGTATTTATAGATATAAGCATGGGAATAATTCTTTCATATAAATACATCTGTGTGAATGGAAGAACTTTCTTCTGTTTTATTTTTAAAAATTTTGAAATTTAATTTTATTTATTTCTTTATACAGCAGGTTACTATTAGTTATATATTTTATGCATATACATGTATACAGGTCGATCCCAATCTCCCAACTCATCCCACCACCACCACCCCATGGCTTCCCCCACTTGGTGTCCATACGTTTGTTCTCTACCTCTGTGTCTCTATTTCTGTCCTGCATACCAGTTCATCTGTACCATTTTTCTAGGTTCCACCTATATGCATTAGTATACAATATTTGTTTTTCTCTTTCTGACTTACTTCACTCTGTATGACAGTCTCTAGATCCATCGACTTCTCTACAAATGACCCAGTTTCATTCCTTTTTATGGCTGAGCAATATTCCATTTTATATATGTACCACATCTTTATCCATTCGTCTTTCTGTGGGCATTTAGGTTGCTTCCATTACCTGGCTATTGTAAATTGTGCTGCAATGAACATTGTGGTGAATGTGTCTTTTTGATTTATGGTTTTCTCTGGGTATATGCCCAAAAGTGGGATTGCAGGCTCCTATGGTAATTCTCTTTTTAGTTATTTAAAGGAACATCCATACTGCTCTCCATAGTGAGTGTATCAATTTACCTTCCCACCAATAGTGGAAGAGGGTTCCTTTTGTCCACACCATCCCCGGAATTTGTTGTTTGTAGATTTGCTGATGATGCCGATTCTAACAGGTGTGAGGTCATACCTCATTGTCGTTTGGATTTGCATTTCTCTAATAATTAGTGATGTTGAGCAGCTTTTCATGTGCGTCTTGGCCATCTCTGTGACTTCTTTAAAGAAACGTCTATATAGATCTTCTGCCCATTTTTGTACTGGGTTGTTTGTTTTATTAATATTAAGCTGCGTGAGCTGTTTATATATATTGGAGATTAAACCTTTGTCCATTGATTCGTTTGCGAACGTTTTCGCCCATTCTGAGGCTTGCCTTTTTCCATTCCCGTTTTTTTAACCAAAAAAGAAAGAAAGCAAAAGAAGCAGAACACTAATGTGCGTGAAATATGCCTCTTGAAACAGTCGTTTTGAAATATGGACGTCTTTTGAATTTTTTGGTCGGTATATGACCCCAGGATTTGTTTTCAGGGCAGGTGTCATTTACAGGCCTGCAACGATTTTGAATATCCACTGACCATTAGCGCTGGGATTAAAGCTGCTGTTGTGTGAAACGGCCACAAGGTGGCAGCAGTTCTCGCTTACCAAATCTGGTTACTAGGGCCACAGAGCCTCAATGGAAGTCCTGTTCTAGATTGGAATTTAGAATGGAATGTGCCAGGAGAAAGCCCCTCAAGTTTGTCTCACTACTTCTTGTTCGTGTTTTTAATTTAATTTTTTATTTTTTATTACAGCAAGTTTGATGACAACGTTTGGCTTGTTGTAGGTGTGCAAGATGTGGTTCTTTTACACATATACATAGGTCTGTTCTTCCTGGGACCCTTTTCCCATGTACGTTATGACAGAATGTTGAGTAGTCTTCTCTTGGTATTCCGTAGGTCTTTGGTGATTATATATTTCACCTGTGTTTGTATATGTCTGTTAACCCCGATATCCTAATGAATCCAATCCTCACACCTTTCCATTGGTGAACCATAAGTTTGTTTAATGAATCTGTGACTGCCCTTCTCCGTGGAAATATCTGCCCTGGTATCAATTTTTAGGTAACACCTATAAGTGATATCCTACGATATGTGTCTTTCAATTTCTGACTTACTACAAGTCACGTGATTACCTCTAGACTCATCTACGGTGCTGCAAATGGCATTGTGTCCTTTTTTCCCTTGGCTAATATTCTGTCTTAGCGAGGTCCATTTTCTGCAGTGTGATTCCCTGAGGGCTGAGGATTAGCTGACCTGGGCAGCCTGACCCTGCCGGCAAGCCCTCCCCAGGTGTGCCTGGGTTGAGGTCAATATAAACTGCACTCCAGGCAGCAATAGCCCCTGCAGCTGTGCCTGACTCCATATTCTCTGCCCCGTCAGCAGTCTCGGGGCTGTGCTGGTGGGAGGGTGTGAGGGTCCACGGCTTTGTTGGTGGCCCGGTGTGAGTGGGGCTCTGCTGGACTTTCTGCAGGAGTTGCCAGGCTGCCACCTGTAAAGAAGAGGATGTGTCACCCATAACTTCCACTGGAATTTCTCTCCGGGCTGAGGAAGGAAAAAAAGGAGTGGGGGCCGGGACAGGAGGGGTATCTCAGGCAGGGAAATGGAAAGCTTCTAGAAGAGCGCCCGGGGCCAGGACCATCCTGGCTGGCCTGCAGGCAGCAAGTTGGCCTGCGTGCTGCCGCTGGTGTGGCTCCACGGCCCTTCCTCTAGGCTTTCAAGCCCTTGTACATATTCAGGTGTTTTACCTGGGAAGGGTGGGAACAGTTCAATAGCAGCTGGCCTGGGGCTCAGCTCACGTTTACTCACAGAGGCCTCGGCATGGTCCCCCAGCTTTGCAGTGAGGACGCTCCTTGCATGGGGGGACGGGGCTGTTGGTTGTATGGAAGATGATTCCCCACCACTGACCAATTTCAGAATTGTTTACTGCTGGAACAAGTGCCTTGGTAGTGTTTTCCTCTGTATAACTGTTTGGTTTAGGTTTTTTTTTCTTTCTTGGTTCAAGTTAGATTTTATTCCTCGTTTATGTATTTATTGATATAAGCATGGGAATAATTCATTCATATAAATACATCTGTGTGAATGGAAGAACTTTCTTCTGTTTTATTTTTAAAAATTTTGAAATTTAATTTTATTTATTTCTTTATACAGCAGGTTACTATTAGTTATATATTTTATGCATATACATGTATACAGGTCGATCCCAATCTCCCAACTCATCCCACCACCACCACCCCATGGCTTCCCCCACTTGGTGTCCATACGTTTGTTCTCTACCTCTGTGTCTCTATTTCTGTCCTGCATACCAGTTCATCTGTACCATTTTTCTAGGTTCCACATATATGCATTAGTATACAATATTTGTTTTTCTCTTTCTGACTTACTTCACTCTGTATGACAGTCTCTAGATCCATCGACTTCTCTACAAATGACCCAGTTTCATTCCTTTTTATGGCTGAGCAATATTCCATTTTATATATGTACCACATCTTTATCCATTCGTCTTTCTGTGGGCATTTAGGTTGCTTCCATTACCTGGCTATTGTAAATTGTGCTGCAATGAACATTGTGGTGAATGTGTCTTTTTGATTTATGGTTTTCTCTGGGTATATGCCCAAAAGTGGGATTGCAGTCTCCTATGGCAATTCTCTTTTTAGTTATTTAAAGGAACATCCATACTGCTCTCCATAGTGAGTGTATCAATTTACCTTCCCACCAATAGTGGAAGAGGGTTCCTTTTGTCCACACCATCCCCGGAATTTGTTGTTTGTAGATTTGCTGATGATGCCGATTCTAACAGGTGTGAGGTCATACCTCATTGTCGTTTGGATTTGCATTTCTCTAATAATTAGTGATGTTGAGCAGCTTTTCATGTGCGTCTTGGCCATCTCTGTGACTTCTTTAAAGAAACGTCTATATAGATCTTCTGCCCATTTTTGTACTGGGTTGTTTGTTTTATTAATATTAAGCTGCGTGAGCTGTTTATATATATTGGAGATTAAACCTTTGTCCATTGATTCGTTTGCGAACGTTTTCGCCCATTCTGAGGCTTGCCTTTTTCCATTCCCGTTTTTTTAACCAAAAAAGAAAGAAAGCAAAAGAAGCAGAACACTAATGTGCGTGAAATATGCCTCTTGAAACAGTCGTTTTGAAATATGGACGTCTTTTGCATTTTTTGGTCGGTATATGACCCCAGGATTTGTTTTCAGGGCAGGTGTCATTTACAGGCCTGCAACGATTTTGAATATCCACTGACCATTAGCGCTGGGATTAAAGCTGCTGTTGTGTGAAACGGCCACAAGGTGGCAGCAGTTCTCGCTTACCAAATCTGGTTACTAGGGCCACAGAGCCTCAATGGAAGTCCTGTTCTAGATTGGAATTTAGAATGGAATGTGCCAGGAGAAAGCCCCTCAAGTTTGTCTCACTACTTCTTGTTCGTGTTTTTAATTTAATTTTTTATTTTTTATTACAGCAAGTTTGATGACAACGTTTGGCTTGTTGTAGGTGTGCAAGATGTGGTTCTTTTACACATATACATAGGTCTGTTCTTCCTGGGACCCTTTTCCCATGTACGTTATGACAGAATGTTGAGTAGTCTTCTCTTGGTATTCCGTAGGTCTTTGGTGATTATATATTTCACCTGTGTTTGTATATGTCTGTTAACCCCGATATCCTAATGAATCCAATCCTCACACCTTTCCATTGGTGAACCATAAGTTTGTTTAATGAATCTGTGACTGCCCTTCTCCGTGGAAATATCTGCCCTGGTATCAATTTTTAGGTAACACCTATAAGTGATATCCTACGATATGTGTCTTTCACTTTCTGACTTACTACAAGTCACGTGATTACCTCTAGACTCATCTACGGTGCTGCAAATGGCATTGTGTCCTTTTTTCCCTTGGCTAATATTCTGTCTTAGCGAGGTCCATTTTCTGCAGTGTGATTCCCTGAGGGCTGAGGATTAGCTGACCTGGGCAGCCTGACCCTGCTGGCAAGCCCTCCCCAGGTGTGCCTGGGTTGAGGTCAATATAAACTGCACTCCAGGCAGCAATAGCCCCTGCAGCTGTGCCTGACTCCATATTCTCTGCCCCGTCAGCAGTCTCGGGGCTGTGCTGGTGGGAGGGTGTGAGGGTCCACGGCTTTGTTGGTGGCCCGGTGTGAGTGGGGCTCTGCTGGACTTTCTGCAGGAGTTGCCAGGCTGCCACCTGTAAAGAAGAGGATGTGTCACCCATAACTTACACTGGAATTTCTCTCCGGGCTGAGGAAGGAAAAAAAGGAGTGGGGGCCGGGACAGGAGGGGTATCTCAGGCAGGGAAATGGAAAGCTTCTAGAAGAGCGCCCGGGGCCAGGACCATCCTGGCTGGCCTGCAGGCAGCAAGTTGGCCTGCGTGCTGCCGCTGGTGTGGCTCCAGGGCCCTTCCTCTAGGCTTTCAAGCCCTTGTACATATTCAGGTGTTTTACCTGGGAAGGGTGGGAACAGTTCAGTAGCAGCTGGCCTGGGGCTCAGCTCACGTTTACTCACAGAGGCCTCGGCATGGTCCCTCAGCTTTGCAGTGAGGACGCTCCTTGCATGGGGGGACGGGGCTGTTGGTTGTATGGAAGATGATTCCCCACCACTGACCAATTTCAGAATTGTTTACTGCTGGAACAAGTGCCTTGGTAGTGTTTTCCTCTGTATAACTGTTTGGTTTAGGTTTTTTTTTCTTTCTTGGTTCAAGTTAGATTTTATTCCTCGTTTATGTATTTATAGATATAAGCATGGGAATAATTCATTCATATAAATACATCTGTGTGAATGGAAGAACTTTCTTCTGTTTTATTTTTAAAAATTTTGAAATTTAATTTTATTTATTTATTTATACAGCAGGTTACTATTAGTTATATATTTTATGCATATACATGTATACAGGTCGATCCCAATCTCCCAACTCATCCCACCACCACCACCCCATGGCTTCCCCCACTTGGTGTCCATACGTTTGTTCTCTACCTCTGTGTCTCTATTTCTGTCCTGCATACCAGTTCATCTGTACCATTTTTCTAGGTTCCACATATATGCATTAGTATACAATATTTGTTTTTCTCTTTCTGACTTACTTCACTCTGTATGACAGTCTCTAGATCCATCGACTTCTCTACAAATGACCCAGTTTCATTCCTTTTTATGGCTGAGCAATATTCCATTTTATATATGTACCACATCTTTATCCATTCGTCTTTCTGTGGGCATTTAGGTTGCTTCCATTACCTGGCTATTGTAAATTGTGCTGCAATGAACATTGTGGTGAATGTGTCTTTTTGATTTATGGTTTTCTCTGGGTATATGCCCAAAAGTGGGATTGCAGTCTCCTATGGTAATTCTCTTTTTAGTTATTTAAAGGAACATCCATACTGCTCTCCATAGTGAGTGTATCAATTTACCTTCCCACCAATAGTGGAAGAGGGTTCCTTTTGTCCACACCATCCCCGGAATTTGTTGTTTGTAGATTTGCTGATGATGCCGATTCTAACAGGTGTGAGGTCATACCTCATTGTCGTTTGGATTTGCATTTCTCTAATAATTAGTGATGTTGAGCAGCTTTTCATGTGCGTCTTGGCCATCTCTGTGACTTCTTTAAAGAAACGTCTATATAGATCTGCCCATTTTTGTACTGGGTTGTTTGTTTTATTAATATTAAGCTGCGTGAGCTGTTTATATATATTGGAGATTAAACCTTTGTCCATTGATTCGTTTGCGAACGTTTTCGCCCATTCTGAGGCTTGCCTTTTTCCATTCCCGTTTTTTTAACCAAAAAAGAAAGAAAGCAAAAGAAGCAGAACACTAATGTGCGTGAAATATGCCTCTTGAAACAGTCGTTTTGAAATATGGACGTCTTTTGAATTTTTTGGTCGGTATATGACCCCAGGATTTGTTTTCAGGGCAGGTGTCATTTACAGGCCTGCAACGATTTTGAATATCCACTGACCATTAGCGCTGGGATTAAAGCTGCTGTTGTGTGAAACGGCCACAAGGTGGCAGCAGTTCTCGCTTACCAAATCTGGTTACTAGGGCCACAGAGCCTCAATGGAAGTCCTGTTCTAGATTGGAATTTAGAATGGAATGTGCCAGGAGAAAGCCCCTCAAGTTTGTCTCACTACTTCTTGTTCGTGTTTTTAATTTAATTTTTTATTTTTTATTACAGCAAGTTTGATGACAACGTTTGGCTTGTTGTAGGTGTGCAAGATGTGGTTCTTTTACACATATACATAGGTCTGTTCTTCCTGGGACCCTTTTCCCATGTACGTTATGACAGAATGTTGAGTAGTCTTCTCTTGGTATTCCGTAGGTCTTTGGTGATTATATATTTCACCTGTGTTTGTATATGTCTGTTAACCCCGATATCCTAATGAATCCAATCCTCACACCTTTACATTGGTGAACCATAAGTTTGTTTAATGAATCTGTGACTGCCCTTCTCCGTGGAAATATCTGCCCTGGTATCAATTTTTAGGTAACACCTATAAGTGATATCCTACGATATGTGTCTTTCACTTTCTGACTTACTACAAGTCACGTGATTACCTCTAGACTCATCTACGGTGCTGCAAATGGCATTGTGTCCTTTTTTCGCTTGGCTAATATTCTGTCTTACCGAGGTCCATTTTCTGCAGTGTGATTCCCTGAGGGCTGAGGATTAGCTGACCTGGGCAGCTTGACCCTGCCGGCAAGCCCTCCCCAGGTGTGCCTGGGTTGAGGTCAATATAAACTGCACTCCAGGCAGCAATAGCCCCTGCAGCTGTGCCTGACTCCATATTCTCTGCCCCGTCAGCAGTCTCGGGGCTGTGCTGGTGGGAGGGTGTGAGGGTCCACGGCTTTGTTGGTGGCCCGGTGTGAGTGGGGCTCTGCTGGACTTTCTGCAGGAGTTGCCAGGCTGCCACCTGTAAAGAAGAGGATGTGTCACCCATAACTTCCACTGGAATTTCTCTCCGGGCTGAGGAAGGAAAAAAAGGAGTGGGGGCCGGGACAGGAGGGGTATCTCGGGCAGGGAAATGGAAAGCTTCTAGAAGAGCGCCCGGGGCCAGGAGCATCCTGGCTGGCCTGCAGGCAGCAAGTTGGCCTGCGTGCTGTCGCTGGTGTGGCTCCACGGCCCTTCCTCTAGGCTTTCAAGCCCTTGTACATATTCAGGTGTTTTACCTGGGAAGGGTGGGAACAGTTCAGTAGCAGCTGGCCTGGGGCTCAGCTCACGTTTACTCACAGAGGCCTCGGCATGGTCCCCCAGCTTTGCAGTGAGGACGCTCCTTGCATGGGGGGACGGGGCTGTTGTTTGTATGGAAGATGATTCCCCACAACTGACCAATTTCAGAATTGTTTACTGCTGGAACAAGTGCCTTGGTAATGTTTTCCTCTGTATAACTGTTTGGTTTAGGTTTTTTTTCTTTCTTGGTTCAAGTTAGATTTTATTCCTCGTTTATGTATTTATAGATATAAGCATGGGAATAATTCATTCATATAAATACATCTGTGTAAATGGAAGAACTTTCTTCTGTTTTATTTTTAAAAATTTTGAAATTTAATTTTATTTATTTCTTTATACAGCAGGTTACTATTAGTTATATATTTTATGCATATACATGTATACAGGTCGATCCCAATCTCCCAACTCATCCCACCACCACCACCCCATGGCTTCCCCCACTTGGTGTCCATACGTTTGTTCTCTACCTCTGTGTCTCTATTTCTGTCCTGCATACCAGTTCATCTGTACCATTTTTCTAGGTTCCACATATATGCATTAGTATACAATATTTGTTTTTCTCTTTCTGACTTACTTCACTCTGTATGACAGTCTCTAGATCCATCGACTTCTCTACAAATGACCCAGTTTCATTCCTTTTTATGGCTGAGCAATATTCCATTTTATATATGTACCACATCTTTATCCATTCGTCTTTCTGTGGGCATTTAGGTTGCTTCCATTACCTGGCTATTGTAAATTGTGCTGCAATGAACATTGTGGTGAATGTGTCTTTTTGATTTATGGTTTTCTCTGGGTATATGCCCAAAAGTGGGATTGCAGTCTCCTATGGTAATTCTCTTTTTAGTTATTTAAAGGAACATCCATACTGCTCTCCATAGTGAGTGTATCAATTTACCTTCCCACCAATAGTGGAAGAGGGTTCCTTTTGTCCACACCATCCCCGGAATTTGTTGTTTGTAGATTTGCTGATGATGCCGATTCTAACAGGTGTGAGGTCATACCTCATTGTCGTTTGGATTTGCATTTCTCTAATAATTAGTGATGTTGAGCAGCTTTTCATGTGCGTCTTGGCCATCTCTGTGACTTCTTTAAAGAAACGTCTATATAGATCTTCTGCCCATTTTTGTACTGGGTTGTTTGTTTTATTAATATTAAGCTGCGTGAGCTGTTTATATATATTGGAGATTAAACCTTTGTCCATTGATTCGTTTGCGAACGTTTTCGCCCATTCTGAGGCTTGCCTTTTTCCATTCCCGTTTTTTTAACCAAAAAAGAAAGAAAGCAAAAGAAGCAGAACACTAATGTGCGTGAAATATGCCTCTTGAAACAGTCGTTTTGAAATATGGACGTCTTTTGAATTTTTTGGTCGGTATATGACCCCAGGATTTGTTTTCAGGGCAGGTGTCATTTACAGGCCTGCAACGATTTTGAATATCCACTGACCATTAGCGCTGGGATTAAAGCTGCTGTTGTGTGAAACGGCCACAAGGTGGCAGCAGTTCTCGCTTACCAAATCTGGTTACTAGGGCCACAGAGCCTCAATGGAAGTCCTGTTCTAGATTGGAATTTAGAATGGAATGTGCCAGGAGAAAGCCCCTCAAGTTTGTCTCACTACTTCTTGTTCGTGTTTTTAATTTAATTTTTTATTTTTTATTACAGCAAGTTTGATGACAACGTTTGGCTTCTTGTAGGTGTGCAAGATGTGGTTCTTTTACACATATACATAGGTCTGTTCTTCCTGGGACCCTTTTCCCATGTACGTTATGACAGAATGTTGAGTAGTCTTCTCTTGGTATTCCGTAGGTCTTTGGTGATTATATATTTCACCTGTGTTTGTATATGTCTGTTAACCCCGATATCCTAATGAATCCAATCCTCACACCTTTCCATTGGTGAACCATAAGTTTGTTTAATGAATCTGTGACTGCCCTTCTCCGTGGAAATATCTGCCCTGGTATCAATTTTTAGGTAACACCTATAAGTGATATCCTACGATATGTGTCTTTCACTTTCTGACTTACTACAAGTCACGTGATTACCTCTAGACTCATCTACGATGCTGCAAATGGCATTGTGTCCTTTTTTCCCTTGGCTAATATTCTGTCTTAGCGAGGTCCATTTTCTGCAGTGTGATTCCCTGAGGGCTGAGGATTAGCTGACCTGGGCAGCCTGACCCTGCCGGCAAGCCCTCCCCAGGTGTGCCTGGGTTGAGGTCAATATAAACTGCACTCCAGGCAGCAATAGCCCCTGCAGCTGTGCCTGACTCCATATTCTCTGCCCCGTCAGCAGTCTCCGGGCTGTGCTGGTGGGAGGGTGTGAGGGTCCATGGCTTTGTTGGTGGCCCGGTGTGAGTGGGGCTCTGCTGGACTTTCTGCAGGAGTTGCCAGGCTGCCACCTGTAAAGAAGAGGATGTGTCACCCATAACTTCCACTGGAATTTCTCTCCGGGCTGAGGAAGGAAAAAAAGGAGTGGGGGCCGGGACAGGAGGGGTATCTCAGGCAGGGAAATGGAAAGCTTCTAGAAGAGCGCCCGGGGCCAGGACCATCCTGGCTGGCCTGCAGGCAGCAAGTTGGCCTGCGTGCTGCCGCTGGTGTGGCTCCACGGCCCTTCCTCTAGGCTTTCAAGCCCTTGTACATATTCAGGTGTTTTACCTGGGAAGGGTGGGAACAGTTCAGTAGCAGCTGGCCTGGGGCTCAGCTCACGTTTACTCACAGAGGCCTCGGCATGGTCCCCCAGCTTTGCAGTGAGGACGCTCCTTGCATGGGGGGACGGGGCTGTTGTTTGTATGGAAGATGATTCCCCACAACTGACCAATTTCAGAATTGTTTACTGCTGGAACAAGTGCCTTGGTAATGTTTTCCTCTGTATAACTGTTTGGTTTAGGTTTTTTTTCTTTCTTGGTTCAAGTTAGATTTTATTCCTCGTTTATGTATTTATAGATATAAGCATGGGAATAATTCATTCATATAAATACATCTGTGTAAATGGAAGAACTTTCTTCTGTTTTATTTTTAAAAATTTTGAAATTTAATTTTATTTATTTCTTTATACAGCAGGTTACTATTAGTTATATATTTTATGCATATACATGTATACAGGTCCATCCCAATCTCCCAACTCATCCCACCACCACCACCCCATGGCTTCCCCCACTTGGTGTCCATACGTTTGTTCTCTACCTCTGTGTCTCTATTTCTGTCCTGCATACCAGTTCATCTGTACCATTTTTCTAGGTTCCACATATATGCATTAGTATACAATATTTGTTTTTCTCTTTCTGACTTACTTCACTCTGTATGACAGTCTCTAGATCCATCGACTTCTCTACAAATGACCCAGTTTCATTCCTTTTTATGGCTGAGCAATATTCCATTTTATATATGTACCACATCTTTATCCATTCGTCTTTCTGTGGGCATTTAGGTTGCTTCCATTACCTGGCTATTGTAAATTGTGCTGCAATGAACATTGTGGTGAATGTGTCTTTTTGATTTATGGTTTTCTCTGGGTATATGCCCAAAAGTGGGATTGCAGTCTCCTATGGTAATTCTCTTTTTAGTTATTTAAAGGAACATCCATACTGCTCTCCATAGTGAGTGTATCAATTTACCTTCCCACCAATAGTGGAAGAGGGTTCCTTTTGTCCACACCATCCCCGGAATTTGTTGTTTGTAGATTTGCTGATGATGCCGATTCTAACAGGTGTGAGGTCATACCTCATTGTCGTTTGGATTTGCATTTCTCTAATAATTAGTGATGTTGAGCAGCTTTTCATGTGCGTCTTGGCCATCTCTGTGACTTCTTTAAAGAAACGTCTATATAGATCTTCTGCCCATTTTTGTACTGGGTTGTTTGTTTTATTAATATTAAGCTGCGTGAGCTGTTTATATATATTGGAGATTAAACCTTTGTCCATTGATTCGTTTGCGAACGTTTTCGCCCATTCTGAGGCTTGCCTTTTTCCATTCCCGTTTTTTTAACCAAAAAAGAAAGAAAGCAAAAGAAGCAGAACACTAATGTGCGTGAAATATGCCTCTTGAAACAGTCGTTTTGAAATATGGACGTCTTTTGAATTTTTTGGTCGGTATATGACCCCAGGATTTGTTTTCAGGGCAGGTGTCATTTACAGGCCTGCAACGATTTTGAATATCCACTGACCATTAGCGCTGGGATTAAAGCTGCTGTTGTGTGAAACGGCCACAAGGTGGCAGCAGTTCTCGCTTACCAAATCTGGTTACTAGGGCCACAGAGCCTCAATGGAAGTCCTGTTCTAGATTGGAATTTAGAATGGAATGTGCCAGGAGAAAGCCCCTCAAGTTTGTCTCACTACTTCTTGTTCGTGTTTTTAATTTAATTTTTTATTTTTTATTACAGCAAGTTTGATGACAACGTTTGGCTTCTTGTAGGTGTGCAAGATGTGGTTCTTTTACACATATACATAGGTCTGTTCTTCCTGGGACCCTTTTCCCATGTACGTTATGACAGAATGTTGAGTAGTCTTCTCTTGGTATTCCGTAGGTCTTTGGTGATTATATATTTCACCTGTGTTTGTATATGTCTGTTAACCCCGATATCCTAATGAATCCAATCCTCACACCTTTCCATTGGTGAACCATAAGTTTGTTTAATGAATCTGTGACTGCCCTTCTCCGTGGAAATATCTGCCCTGGTATCAATTTTTAGGTAACACCTATAAGTGATATCCTACGATATGTGTCTTTCACTTTCTGACTTACTACAAGTCACGTGATTACCTCTAGACTCATCTACGATGCTGCAAATGGCATTGTGTCCTTTTTTCCCTTGGCTAATATTCTGTCTTAGCGAGGTCCATTTTCTGCAGTGTGATTCCCTGAGGGCTGAGGATTAGCTGACCTGGGCAGCCTGACCCTGCCGGCAAGCCCTCCCCAGGTGTGCCTGGGTTGAGGTCAATATAAACTGCACTCCAGGCAGCAATAGCCCCTGCAGCTGTGCCTGACTCCATATTCTCTGCCCCGTCAGCAGTCTCCGGGCTGTGCTGGTGGGAGGGTGTGAGGGTCCATGGCTTTGTTGGTGGCCCGGTGTGAGTGGGGCTCTGCTGGACTTTCTGCAGGAGTTGCCAGGCTGCCACCTGTAAAGAAGAGGATGTGTCACCCATAACTTCCACTGGAATTTCTCTCCGGGCTGAGGAAGGAAAAAAAGGAGTGGGGGCCGGGACAGGAGGGGTATCTCAGGCAGGGAAATGGAAAGCTTCTAGAAGAGCGCCCGGGGCCAGGACCATCCTGGCTGGCCTGCAGGCAGCAAGTTGGCCTGCGTGCTGCCGCTGGTGTGGCTCCACGGCCCTTCCTCTAGGCTTTCAAGCCCTTGTACATATTCAGGTGTTTTACCTGGGAAGGGTGGGAACAGTTCAGTAGCAGCTGGCCTGGGGCTCAGCTCACGTTTACTCACAGAGGCCTCGGCATGGTCCCCCAGCTTTGCAGTGAGGACGCTCCTTGCATGGGGGGACGGGGCTGTTGTTTGTATGGAAGATGATTCCCCACAACTGACCAATTTCAGAATTGTTTACTGCTGGAACAAGTGCTTTGGTAGTGTTTTCCTCTGTATAACTGTTTGGTTTAGGTTTTTTTTTTCTTTCTTGGTTCAAGTTAGATTTTATTCCTCGTTTATGTATTTATAGATATAAGCATGGGAATAATTCATTCATATAAATACATCTGTGTGAATGGAAGAACTTTCTTCTGTTTTATTTTTAAAAATTTTGAAATTTAATTTTATTTATTTCTTTATACAGCAGGTTACTATTAGTTATATATTTTATGCATATACATGTATACAGGTCCATCCCAATCTCCCAACTCATCCCACCACCACCACCCCATGGCTTCCCCCACTTGGTGTCCATACGTTTGTTCTCTACCTCTGTGTCTCTATTTCTGTCCTGCATACCAGTTCATCTGTACCATTTTTCTAGGTTCCACATATATGCATTAGTATACAATATTTGTTTTTCTCTTTCTGACTTAGTTCACTCTGTATGACAGTCTCTAGATCCATCGACTTCTCTACAAATGACCCAGTTTCATTCCTTTTTATGGCTGAGCAATATTCCATTTTATATATGTACCACATCTTTATCCATTCGTCTTTCTGTGGGCATTTAGGTTGCTTCCATTACCTGGCTATTGTAAATTGTGCTGCAATGAACATTGTGGTGAATGTGTCTTTTTGATTTATGGTTTTCTCTGGGTATATGCCCAAAAGTTGGATTGCAGTCTCCTATGGTAATTCTCTTTTTAGTTATTTAAAGGAACATCCATACTGCTCTCCATAGTGAGTGTATCAATTTACCTTCCCACCAATAGTGGAAGAGGGTTCCTTTTGTCCACACCATCCCCGGAATTTGTTGTTTGTAGATTTGCTGATGATGCCGATTCTAACAGGTGTGAGGTCATACCTCATTGTCGTTTGGATTTGCATTTCTCTAATAATTAGTGATGTTGAGCAGCTTTTCATGTGCGTCTTGGCCATCTCTGTGACTTCTTTAAAGAAACGTCTATATAGATCTTCTGCCCATTTTTGTACTGGGTTGTTTGTTTTATTAATATTAAGCTGCGTGAGCTGTTTATATATATTGGAGATTAAACCTTTGTCCATTGATTCGTTTGCGAACGTTTTCGCCCATTCTGAGGCTTGCCTTTTTCCATTCCCGTTTTTTTAACCAAAAAAGAAAGAAAGCAAAAGAAGCAGAACACTAATGTGCGTGAAATATGCCTCTTGAAACAGTCGTTTTGAAATATGGACGTCTTTTGAATTTTTTGGTCGGTATATGACCCCAGGATTTGTTTTCAGGGCAGGTGTCATTTACAGGCCTGCAACGATTTTGAATATCCACTGACCATTAGCGCTGGGATTAAAGCTGCTGTTGTGTGAAACGGCCACAAGGTGGCAGCAGTTCTCGCTTACCAAATCTGGTTACTAGGGCCACAGAGCCTCAATGGAAGTCCTGTTCTAGATTGGAATTTAGAATGGAATGTGCCAGGAGAAAGCCCCTCAAGTTTGTCTCACTACTTCTTTTTCGTGTTTTTAATTTAATTTTTTATTTTTTATTACAGCAAGTTTGATGACAACGTTTGGCTTCTTGTAGGTGTGCAAGATGTGGTTCTTTTACACATATACATAGGTCTGTTCTTCCTGGGACCCTTTTCCCATGTACGTTATGACAGAATGTTGAGTAGTCTTCTCTTGGTATTCCGTAGGTCTTTGGTGATTATATATTTCACCTGTGTTTGTATATGTCTGTTAACCCCGATATCCTAATGAATCCAATCCTCACACCTTTCCATTGGTGAACCATAAGTTTGTTTAATGAATCTGTGACTGCCCTTCTCCGTGGAAATATCTGCCCTGGTATCAATTTTTAGGTAACACCTATAAGTGATATCCTACGATATGTGTCTTTCACTTTCTGACTTACTACAAGTCACGTGATTACCTCTAGACTCATCTACGGTGCTGCAAATGGCATTGTGTCCTTTTTTCCCTTGGCTAATATTCTGTCTTAGCGAGGTCCATTTTCTGCAGTGTGATTCCCTGAGGGCTGAGGATTAGCTGACCTGGGCAGCCTGACCCTGCCGGCAAGCCCTCCCCAGGTGTGCCTGGGTTGAGGTCAATATAAACTGCACTCCAGGCAGCAATAGCCCCTGCAGCTGTGCCTGACTCCATATTCTCTGCCCCGTCAGCAGTCTCGGGGCTGTGCTGGTGGGAGGGTGTGAGGGTCCACGGCTTTGTTGGTGGCCCGGTGTGAGTGGGGCTCTGCTGGACTTTCTGCAGGAGTTGCCAGGCTGCCACCTGTAAAGAAGAGGATGTGTCACCCATAACTTCCACTGGAATTTCTCTCCGGGCTGAGGAAGGAAAAAAAGGAGTGGGGGCCGGGACAGGAGGGGTATCTCAGGCAGGGAAATGGAAAGCTTCTAGAAGAGCGCCCGGGGCCAGGAGCATCCTGGCTGGCCTGCAGGCAGCAAGTTGGCCTGCGTGCTGCCGCTGGTGTGGCTCCACGGCCCTTCCTCTAGGCTTTCAAGCCCTTGTACATATTCAGGTGTTTTACCTGGGAAGGGTGGGAACAGTTCAGTAGCAGCTGGCCTGGGTCTCAGCTCACGTTTACTCACAGAGGCCTCGGCATGGTCCCCCAGCTTTGCAGTGAGGACGCTCCTTGCATGGGGGGACGGGGCTGTTGTTTGTATGGAAGATGATTCCCCACAACTGACCAATTTCAGAATTGTTTACTGCTGGAACAAGTGCCTTGGTAATGTTTTCCTCTGTATAACTGTTTGGTTTAGGTTTTTTTTCTTTCTTGGTTCAAGTTAGATTTTATTCCTCGTTTATGTATTTATAGATATAAGCATGGGAATAATTCATTCATATAAATACATCTGTGTAAATGGAAGAACTTTCTTCTGTTTTATTTTTAAAAATTTTGAAATTTAATTTTATTTATTTCTTTATACAGCAGGTTACTATTAGTTATATATTTTATGCATATACATGTATACAGGTCGATCCCAATCTCCCAACTCATCCCACCACCACCACCCCATGGCTTCCCCCACTTGGTGTCCATACGTTTGTTCTCTACCTCTGTGTCTCTATTTCTGTCCTGCATACCAGTTCATCTGTACCATTTTTCTAGGTTCCACATATATGCATTAGTATACAATATTTGTTTTTCTCTTTCTGACTTACTTCACTCTGTATGACAGTCTCTAGATCCATCGACTTCTCTACAAATGACCCAGTTTCATTCCTTTTTATGGCTGAGCAATATTCCATTTTATATATGTACCACATCTTTATCCATTCGTCTTTCTGTGGGCATTTAGGTTGCTTCCATTACCTGGCTATTGTAAATTGTGCTGCAATGAACATTGTGGTGAATGTGTCTTTTTGATTTATGGTTTTCTCTGGGTATATGCCCAAAAGTGGGATTGCAGTCTCCTATGGTAATTCTCTTTTTAGTTATTTAAAGGAACATCCATACTGCTCTCCATAGTGAGTGTATCAATTTACCTTCCCACCAATAGTGGCAGAGGGTTCCTTTTGTCCACACCATCCCCGGAATTTGTTGTTTGTAGATTTGCTGATGATGCCGATTCTAACAGGTGTGAGGTCATACCTCATTGTCGTTTGGATTTGCATTTCTCTAATAATTAGTGATGTTGAGCAGCTTTTCATGTGCGTCTTGGCCATCTCTGTGACTTCTTTAAAGAAACGTCTATATAGATCTTCTGCCCATTTTTGTACTGGGTTGTTTGTTTTATTAATATTAAGCTGCGTGAGCTGTTTATATATATTGGAGATTAAACCTTTGTCCATTGATTCGTTTGCGAACGTTTTCGCCCATTCTGAGGCTTGCCTTTTTCCATTCCCGTTTTTTTAACCAAAAAAGAAAGAAAGCAAAAGAAGCAGAACACTAATGTGCGTGAAATATGCCTCTTGAAACAGTCGTTTTGAAATATGGACGTCTTTTGCATTTTTTGGTCGGTATATGACCCCAGGATTTGTTTTCAGGGCAGGTGTCATTTACAGGCCTGCAACGATTTTGAATATCCACTGACCATTAGCGCTGGGATTAAAGCTGCTGTTGTGTGAAACGGCCACAAGGTGGCAGCAGTTCTCGCTTACCAAATCTGGTTACTAGGGCCACAGAGCCTCAATGGAAGTCCTGTTCTAGATTGGAATTTAGAATGGAATGTGCCAGGAGAAAGCCCCTCAAGTTTGTCTCACTACTTCTTGTTCGTGTTTTTAATTTAATTTTTTATTTTTTATTACAGCAAGTTTGATGACAACGTTTGGCTTCTTGTAGGTGTGCAAGATGTGGTTCTTTTACACATATACATAGGTCTGTTCTTCCTGGGACCCTTTTCCCATGTACGTTATGACAGAATGTTGAGTAGTCTTCTCTTGGTATTCCGTAGGTCTTTGGTGATTATATATTTCACCTGTGTTTGTATATGTCTGTTAACCCCGATATCCTAATGAATCCAATCCTCACACCTTTCCATTGGTGAACCATAAGTTTGTTTAATGAATCTGTGACTGCCCTTCTCCGTGGAAATATCTGCCCTGGTATCAATTTTTAGGTAACACCTATAAGTGATATCCTACGATATGTGTCTTTCACTTTCTGACTTACTACAAGTCACGTGATTACCTCTAGACTCATCTACGATGCTGCAAATGGCATTGTGTCCTTTTTTCCCTTGGCTAATATTCTGTCTTAGCGAGGTCCATTTTCTGCAGTGTGATTCCCTGAGGGCTGAGGATTAGCTGACCTGGGCAGCCTGACCCTGCCGGCAAGCCCTCCCCAGGTGTGCCTGGGTTGAGGTCAATATAAACTGCACTCCAGGCAGCAATAGCCCCTGCAGCTGTGCCTGACTCCATATTCTCTGCCCCGTCAGCAGTCTCCGGGCTGTGCTGGTGGGAGGGTGTGAGGGTCCACGGCTTTGTTGGTGGCCCGGTGTGAGTGGGGCTCTGCTGGACTTTCTGCAGGAGTTGCCAGGCTGCCACCTGTAAAGAAGAGGATGTGTCACCCATAACTTCCACTGGAATTTCTCTCCGGGCTGAGGAAGGAAAAAAAGGAGTGGGGGCCGGGACAGGAGGGGTATCTCAGGCAGGGAAATGGAAAGCTTCTAGAAGAGCGCCCGGGGCCAGGACCATCCTGGCTGGCCTGCAGGCAGCAAGTTGGCCTGCGTGCTGCCGCTGGTGTGGCTCCACGGCCCTTCCTCTAGGCTTTCAAGCCCTTGTACATATTCAGGTGTTTTACCTGGGAAGGGTGGGAACAGTTCAGTAGCAGCTGGCCTGGGGCTCAGCTCACGTTTACTCACAGAGGCCTCGGCATGGTCCCCCAGCTTTGCAGTGAGGACGCTCCTTGCATGGGGGGACGGGGCTGTTGTTTGTATGGAAGATGATTCCCCACAACTGACCAATTTCAGAATTGTTTACTGCTGGAACAAGTGCTTTGGTAGTGTTTTCCTCTGTATAACTGTTTGGTTTAGGTTTTTTTTTTCTTTCTTGGATCAAGTTAGATTTTATTCCTCGTTTATGTATTTATAGATATAAGCATGGGAATAATTCATTCATATAAATACATCTGTGTGAATGGAAGAACTTTCTTCTGTTTTATTTTTAAAAATTTTGAAATTTAATTTTATTTATTTCTTTATACAGCAGGTTACTATTAGTTATATATTTTATGCATATACATGTATACAGGTCGATCCCAATCTCCCAACTCATCCCACCACCACCACCCCATGGCTTCCCCCACTTGGTGTCCATACGTTTGTTCTCTACCTCTGTGTCTCTATTTCTGTCCTGCATACCAGTTCATCTGTACCATTTTTCTAGGTTCCACATATATGCATTAGTATACAATATTTGTTTTTCTCTTTCTGACTTAGTTCACTCTGTATGACAGTCTCTAGATCCATCGACTTCTCTACAAATGACCCAGTTTCATTCCTTTTTATGGCTGAGCAATATTCCATTTTATATATGTACCACATCTTTATCCATTCGTCTTTCTGTGGGCATTTAGGTTGCTTCCATTACCTGGCTATTGTAAATTGTGCTGCAATGAACATTGTGGTGAATGTGTCTTTTTGATTTATGGTTTTCTCTGGGTATATGCCCAAAAGTTGGATTGCAGGCTCCTATGGTAATTCTCTTTTTAGTTATTTAAAGGAACATCCATACTGCTCTCCATAGTGAGTGTATCAATTTACCTTCCCACCAATAGTGGAAGAGGGTTCCTTTTGTCCACACCATCCCCGGAATTTGTTGTTTGTAGATTTGCTGATGATGCCGATTCTAACAGGTGTGAGGTCATACCTCATTGTCGTTTGGATTTGCATTTCTCTAATAATTAGTGATGTTGAGCAGCTTTTCATGTGCGTCTTGGCCATCTCTGTGACTTCTTTAAAGAAACGTCTATATAGATCTTCTGCCCATTTTTGTACTGGGTTGTTTGTTTTATTAATATTAAGCTGTGTGAGCTGTTTATATATATTGGAGATTAAACCTTTGTCCATTGATTCGTTTGCGAACGTTTTCGCCCATTCTGAGGCTTGCCTTTTTCCATTCCCGTTTTTTTAACCAAAAAAGAAAGAAAGCAAAAGAAGCAGAACACTAATGTGCGTGAAATATGCCTCTTGAAACAGTCGTTTTGAAATATGGACGTCTTTTGAATTTTTTGGTCGGTATATGACCCCAGGATTTGTTTTCAGGGCAGGTGTCATTTACAGGCCTGCAACGATTTTGAATATCCACTGACCATTAGCGCTGGGATTAAAGCTGCTGTTGTGTGAAACGGCCACAAGGTGGCAGCAGTTCTCGCTTACCAAATCTGGTTACTAGGGCCACAGAGCCTCAATGGAAGTCCTGTTCTAGATTGGAATTTAGAATGGAATGTGCCAGGAGAAAGCCCCTCAAGTTTGTCTCACTACTTCTTGTTCGTGTTTTTAATTTAATTTTTTATTTTTTATTACAGCAAGTTTGATGACAACGTGTGGCTTGTTGTAGGTGTGCAAGATGTGGTTCTTTTACACATATACATAGGTCTGTTCTTCCTGGGACCCTTTTCCCATGTACGTTATGACAGAATGTTGAGTAGTCTTCTCTTGGTATTCCGTAGGTCTTTGGTGATTATATATTTCACCTGTGTTTGTATAAGTCTGTTAACCCCGATATCCTAATGAATCCAATCCTCACACCTTTCCATTGGTGAACCATAAGTTTGTTTAATGAATCTGTGACTGCCCTTCTCCGTGGAAATATCTGCCCTGGTATCAATTTTTAGGTAACACCTATAAGTGATATCCTACGATATGTGTCTTTCACTTTCTGACTTACTACAAGTCACGTGATTACCTCTAGACTCATCTACGGTGCTGCAAATGGCATTGTGTCCTTTTTTCCGTTGGCTAATATTCTGTCTTAGCGAGGTCCATTTTCTGCAGTGTGATTCCCTGAGGGCTGAGGATTAGCTGACCTGGGCAGCCTGACCCTGCCGGCAAGCCCTCCCCAGGTGTGCCTGGGTTGAGGTCAATATAAACTGCACTCCAGGCAGCAATAGCCCCTGCAGCTGTGCCTGACTCCATATTCTCTGCCCCGTCAGCAGTCTCGGGGCTGTGCTGGTGGGAGGGTGTGAGGGTCCACGGCTTTGTTGGTGGCCCGGTGTGAGTGGGGCTCTGCTGGACTTTCTGCAGGAGTTGCCAGGCTGCCACCTGTAAAGAAGCGGGTGTGTCACCCATAACTTCCACTGGAATTTCTCTCCGGGCTGAGGAAGGAAAAAAAGGAGTGGGGGCCGGGACAGGAGGGGTATCTCAGGCAGGGAAATGGAAAGCTTCTAGAAGAGCGCCCGGGGCCAGGACCATCCTGGCTGGCCTGCAGGCAGCAAGTTGGCCTGCGTGCTGCCGCTGGTGTGGCTCCACGGCCCTTCCTCTAGGCTTTCAAGCCCTTGTACATATTCAGGTGTTTTACCTGGGAAGGGTGGGAACAGTTCAGTAGCAGCTGGCCTGGGGCTCAGCTCACGTTTACTCACAGAGGCCTCGGCATGGTCCCTCAGCTTTGCAGTGAGGACGCTCCTTGCATGGGGGGACGGGGCTGTTGGTTGTATGGAAGATGATTCCCCACCACTGACCAATTTCAGAATTGTTTACTGCTGGAACAAGTGCCTTGGTAGTGTTTTCCTCTGTATAACTGTTTGGTTTAGGTTTTTTTTTCTTTCTTGGTTCAAGTTAGATTTTATTCCTCGTTTATGTATTTATAGATATAAGCATGGGAATAATTCATTCATATAAATACATCTGTGTGAATGGAAGAACTTTCTTCTGTTTTATTTTTAAAAATTTTGAAATTTAATTTTATTTATTTCTTTATACAGCAGGTTACTATTAGTTATATATTTTATGCATATACATGTATACAGGTCGATCCCAATCTCCCAACTCATCCCACCACCACCACCCCATGGCTTCCCCCACTTGGTGTCCATACGTTTGTTCTCTACCTCTGTGTCTCTATTTCTGTCCTGCATACCAGTTCATCTGTACCATTTTTCTAGGTTCCACATATATGCATTAGTATACAATATTTGTTTTTCTCTTTCTGACTTACTTCACTCTGTATGACAGTCTCTAGATCCATCGACTTCTCTACAAATGACCCAGTTTCATTCCTTTTTATGGCTGAGCAATATTCCATTTTATATATGTACCACATCTTTATCCATTCGTCTTTCTGTGGGCATTTAGGTTGCTTCCATTACCTGGCTATTGTAAATTGTGCTGCAATGAACATTGTGGTGAATGTGTCTTTTTGATTTATGTTTTTCTCTGGGTATATGCCCAAAAGTGGGATTGCAGTCTCCTATGGTAATTCTCTTTTTAGTTATTTAAAGGAACATCCATACTGCTCTCCATAGTGAGTGTATCAATTTACCTTCCCACCAATAGTGGAAGAGGGTTCCTTTTGTCCACACCATCCCCGGAATTTGTTGTTTGTAGATTTGCTGATGATGCCGATTCTAACAGGTGTGAGGTCATACCTCATTGTCGTTTGGATTTGCATTTCTCTAATAATTAGTGATGTTGAGCAGCTTTTCATGTGCGTCTTGGCCATCTCTGTGACTTCTTTAAAGAAACGTCTATATAGATCTTCTGCCCATTTTTGTACTGGGTTGTTTGTTTTATTAATATTAAGCTGCGTGAGCTGTTTATATATATTGGAGATTAAACCTTTGTCCATTGATTCGTTTGCGAACGTTTTCGCCCATTCTGAGGCTTGCCTTTTTCCATTCCCGTTTTTTTAACCAAAAAAGAAAGAAAGCAAAAGAAGCAGAACACTAATGTGCGTGAAATATGCCTCTTGAAACAGTCGTTTTGAAATATGGACGTCTTTTGAATTTTTTGGTCGGTATATGACCCCAGGATTTGTTTTCAGGGCAGGTGTCATTTACAGGCCTGCAACGATTTTGAATATCCACTGACCATTAGCGCTGGGATTAAAGCTGCTGTTGTGTGAAACGGCCACAAGGTGGCAGCAGTTCTCGCTTACCAAATCTGGTTACTAGGGCCACAGAGCCTCAATGGAAGTCCTGTTCTAGATTGGAATTTAGAATGGAATGTGCCAGGAGAAAGCCCCTCAAGTTTGTCTCACTACTTCTTGTTCGTGTTTTTAATTTAATTTTTTATTTTTTATTACAGCAAGTTTGATGACAACGTTTGGCTTCTTGTAGGTGTGCAAGATGTGGTTCTTTTACACATATACATAGGTCTGTTCTTCCTGGGACCCTTTTCCCATGTACGTTATGACAGAATGTTGAGTAGTCTTCTCTTGGTATTCCGTAGGTCTTTGGTGATTATATATTTCACCTGTGTTTGTATATGTCTGTTAACCCCGATATCCTAATGAATCCAATCCTCACACCTTTCCATTGGTGAACCATAAGTTTGTTTAATGAATCTGTGACTGCCCTTCTCCGTGGAAATATCTGCCCTGGTATCAATTTTTAGGTAACACCTATAAGTGATATCCTACGATATGTGTCTTTCACTTTCTGACTTACTACAAGTCACGTGATTACCTCTAGACTCATCTACGATGCTGCAAATGGCATTGTGTCCTTTTTTCCCTTGGCTAATATTCTGTCTTAGCGAGGTCCATTTTCTGCAGTGTGATTCCCTGAGGGCTGAGGATTAGCTGACCTGGGCAGCCTGACCCTGCCGGCAAGCCCTCCCCAGGTGTGCCTGGGTTGAGGTCAATATAAACTGCACTCCAGGCAGCAATAGCCCCTGCAGCTGTGCCTGACTCCATATTCTCTGCCCCGTCAGCAGTCTCCGGGCTGTGCTGGTGGGAGGGTGTGAGGGTCCACGGCTTTGTTGGTGGCCCGGTGTGAGTGGGGCTCTGCTGGACTTTCTGCAGGAGTTGCCAGGCTGCCACCTGTAAAGAAGAGGATGTGTCACCCATAACTTCCACTGGAATTTCTCTCTGGGCTGAGGAAGGAAAAAAAGGAGTGGGGGCCGGGACAGGAGGGGTATCTCAGGCAGGGAAATGGAAAGCTTCTAGAAGAGCGCCCGGGGCCAGGACCATCCTGGCTGGCCTGCAGGCAGCAAGTTGGCCTGCGTGCTGCCGCTGGTGTGGCTCCACGGCCCTTCCTCTAGGCTTTCAAGCCCTTGTACATATTCAGGTGTTTTACCTGGGAAGGGTGGGAACAGTTCAGTAGCAGCTGGCCTGGGGCTCAGCTCACGTTTACTCACAGAGGCCTCGGCATGGTCCCCCAGCTTTGCAGTGAGGACGCTCCTTGCATGGGGGGACGGGGCTGTTGTTTGTATGGAAGATGATTCCCCAGCACTGACCAATTTCAGAATTGTTTACTGCTGGAACAAGTGCTTTGGTAGTGTTTTCCTCTGTATAACTGTTTGGTTTAGGTTTTTTTTTTCTTTCTTGGTTCAAGTTAGATTTTATTCCTCGTTTATGTATTTATAGATATAAGCATGGGAATAATTCATTCATATAAATACATCTGTGTGAATGGAAGAACTTTCTTCTGTTTTATTTTTAAAAATTTTGAAATTTAATTTTATTTATTTCTTTATACAGCAGGTTACTATTAGTTATATATTTTATGCATATACATGTATACAGGTCCATCCCAATCTCCCAACTCATCCCACCACCACCACCCCATGGCTTCCCCAACTTGGTGTCCATACGTTTGTTCTCTACCTCTGTGTCTCTATTTCTGTCCTGCATACCAGTTCATCTGTACCATTTTTCTAGGTTCCACATATATGCATTAGTATACAATATTTGTTTTTCTCTTTCTGACTTAGTTCACTCTGTATGACAGTCTCTAGATCCATCGACTTCTCTACAAATGACCCAGTTTCATTCCTTTTTATGGCTGAGCAATATTCCATTTTATATATGTACCACATCTTTATCCATTCGTCTTTCTGTGGGCATTTAGGTTGCTTCCATTACCTGGCTATTGTAAATTGTGCTGCAATGAACATTGTGGTGAA
Source organism: Mesoplodon densirostris (assembly GCF_025265405.1). Taxonomy (NCBI): domain Eukaryota; kingdom Metazoa; phylum Chordata; class Mammalia; order Artiodactyla; family Ziphiidae; genus Mesoplodon; species Mesoplodon densirostris. The sequence goes on from NC_082672.1 coordinate 93,674,993, forward strand.
TGTGTCTTTTTGATTTATGGTTTTCTCTGGGTATATGCCCAAAAGTTGGATTGCAGGCTCCTATGGTAATTCTCTTTTTAGTTATTTAAAGGAACATCCATACTGCTCTCCATAGTGAGTGTATCAATTTACCTTCCCACCAATAGTGGAAGAGGGTTCCTTTTGTCCACACCATCCCCGGAATTTGTTGTTTGTAGATTTGCTGATGATGCCGATTCTAACAGGTGTGAGGTCATACCTCATTGTCGTTTGGATTTGCATTTCTCTAATAATTAGTGATGTTGAGCAGCTTTTCATGTGCGTCTTGGCCATCTCTGTGACTTCTTTAAAGAAACGTCTATATAGATCTTCTGCCCATTTTTGTACTGGGTTGTTTGTTTTATTAATATTAAGCTGCGTGAGCTGTTTATATATATTGGAGATTAAACCTTTGTCCATTGATTCGTTTGCGAACGTTTTCGCCCATTCTGAGGCTTGCCTTTTTCCATTCCCGTTTTTTTAACCAAAAAAGAAAGAAAGCAAAAGAAGCAGAACACTAATGTGTGTGAAATATGCCTCTTGAAACAGTCGTTTTGAAATATGGACGTCTTTTGAATTTTTTGGTCGGTATATGACCCCAGGATTTGTTTTCAGGGCAGGTGTCATTTACAGGCCTGCAACGATTTTGAATATCCACTGACCATTAGCGCTGGGATTAAAGCTGCTGTTGTGTGAAACGGCCACAAGGTGGCAGCAGTTCTCGCTTACCAAATCTGGTTACTAGGGCCACAGAGCCTCAATGGAAGTCCTGTTCTAGATTGGAATTTAGAATGGAATGTGCCAGGAGAAAGCCCCTCAAGTTTGTCTCACTACTTCTTGTTCGTGTTTTTAATTTAATTTTTTATTTTTTATTACAGCAAGTTTGATGACAACGTTTGGCTTGTTGTAGGTGTGCAAGATGTGGTTCTTTTACACATATACATAGGTCTGTTCTTCCTGGGACCCTTTTCCCATGTACGTTATGACAGAATGTTGAGTAGTCTTCTCTTGGTATTCCGTAGGTCTTTGGTGATTATATATTTCACCTGTGTTTGTATATGTCTGTTAACCCCGATATCCTAATGAATCCAATCCTCACACCTTTCCATTGGTGAACCATAAGTTTGTTTAATGAATCTGTGACTGCCCTTCTCCGTGGAAATATCTGCCCTGGTATCAATTTTTAGGTAACACCTATAAGTGATATCCTACGATATGTGTCTTTCACTTTCTGACTTACTACAAGTCACGTGATTACCTCTAGACTCATCTACGATGCTGCAAATGGCATTGTGTCCTTTTTTCCCTTGGCTAATATTCTGTCTTAGCGAGGTCCATTTTCTGCAGTGTGATTCCCTGAGGGCTGAGGATTAGCTGACCTGGGCAGCCTGACCCTGCCGGCAAGCCCTCCCCAGGTGTGCCTGGGTTGAGGTCAATATAAACTGCACTCCAGGCAGCAATAGCCCCTGCAGCTGTGCCTGACTCCATATTCTCTGCCCCGTCAGCAGTCTCCGGGCTGTGCTGGTGGGAGGGTGTGAGGGTCCACGGCTTTGTTGGTGGCCCGGTGTGAGTGGGGCTCTGCTGGACTTTCTGCAGGAGTTGCCAGGCTGCCACCTGTAAAGAAGAGGATGTGTCACCCATAACTTCCACTGGAATTTCTCTCCGGGCTGAGGAAGGAAAAAAAGGAGTGGGGGCCGGGACAGGAGGGGTATCTCAGGCAGGGAAATGGAAAGCTTCTAGAAGAGCGCCCGGGGCCAGGACCATCCTGGCTGGCCTGCAGGCAGCAAGTTGGCCTGCGTGCTGCCGCTGGTGTGGCTCCACGGCCCTTCCTCTAGGCTTTCAAGCCCTTGTACATATTCAGGTGTTTTACCTGGGAAGGGTGGGAACAGTTCAGTAGCAGCTGGCCTGGGGCTCAGCTCACGTTTACTCACAGAGGCCTCGGCATGGTCCCCCAGCTTTGCAGTGAGGACGCTCCTTGCATGGGGGGACGGGGCTGTTGTTTGTATGGAAGATGATTCCCCAGCACTGACCAATTTCAGAATTGTTTACTGCTGGAACAAGTGCTTTGGTAGTGTTTTCCTCTGTATAACTGTTTGGTTTAGGTTTTTTTTTTCTTTCTTGGTTCAAGTTAGATTTTATTCCTCGTTTATGTATTTATAGATATAAGCATGGGAATAATTCATTCATATAAATACATCTGTGTGAATGGAAGAACTTTCTTCTGTTTTATTTTTAAAAATTTTGAAATTTAATTTTATTTATTTCTTTATACAGCAGGTTACTATTAGTTATATATTTTATGCATATACATGTATACAGGTCCATCCCAATCTCCCAACTCATCCCACCACCACCACCCCATGGCTTCCCCCACTTGTTGTCCATACGTTTGTTCTCTACCTCTGTGTCTCTATTTCTGTCCTGCATACCAGTTCATCTGTACCATTTTTCTAGGTTCCACATATATGCATTAGTATACAATATTTGTTTTTCTCTTTCTGACTTAGTTCACTCTGTATGACAGTCTCTAGATCCATCGACTTCTCTACAAATGACCCAGTTTCATTCCTTTTTATGGCTGAGCAATATTCCATTTTATATATGTACCACATCTTTATCCATTCGTCTTTCTGTGGGCATTTAGGTTGCTTCCATTACCTGGCTATTGTAAATTGTGCTGCAATGAACATTGTGGTGAATGTGTCTTTTTGATTTATGGTTTTCTCTGGGTATATGCCCAAAAGTTGGATTGCAGGCTCCTATGGTAATTCTCTTTTTAGTTATTTAAAGGAACATCCATACTGCTCTCCATAGTGAGTGTATCAATTTACCTTCCCACCAATAGTGGCAGAGGGTTCCTTTTGTCCACACCATCCCCGGAATTTGTTGTTTGTAGATTTGCTGATGATGCCGATTCTAACAGGTGTGAGGTCATACCTCATTGTCGTTTGGATTTGCATTTCTCTAATAATTAGTGATGTTGAGCAGCTTTTCATGTGCGTCTTGGCCATCTCTGTGACTTCTTTAAAGAAACGTCTATATAGATCTTCTGCCCATTTTTGTACTGGGTTGTTTGTTTTATTAATATTAAGCTGTGTGAGCTGTTTATATATATTGGAGATTAAACCTTTGTCCATTGATTCGTTTGCGAAAGTTTTCGCCCATTCTGAGGCTTGCCTTTTTCCATTCCCGTTTTTTTAACCAAAAAAGAAAGAAAGCAAAAGAAGCAGAACACTAATGTGCGTGAAATATGCCTCTTGAAACAGTCGTTTTGAAATATGGACGTCTTTTGAATTTTTTGGTCGGTATATGACCCCAGGATTTGTTTTCAGGGCAGGTGTCATTTACAGGCCTGCAACGATTTTGAATATCCACTGACCATTAGCGCTGGGATTAAAGCTGCTGTTGTGTGAAACGGCCACAAGGTGGCAGCAGTTCTCGCTTACCAAATCTGGTTACTAGGGCCACAGAGCCTCAATGGAAGTCCTGTTCTAGATTGGAATTTAGAATGGAATGTGCCAGGAGAAAGCCCCTCAAGTTTGTCTCACTACTTCTTGTTCGTGTTTTTAATTTAATTTTTTATTTTTTATTACAGCAAGTTTGATGACAACGTTTGGCTTGTTGTAGGTGTGCAAGATGTGGTTCTTTTACACATATACATAGGTCTGTTCTTCCTGGGACCCTTTTCCCATGTACGTTATGGCAGAATGTTGAGTAGTCTTCTCTTGGTATTCCGTAGGTCTTTGGTGATTATATATTTCACCTGTGTTTGTATATGTCTGTTAACCCCGATATCCTAATGAATCCAATCCTCACACCTTTCCATTGGTGAACCATAAGTTTGTTTAATGAATCTGTGACTGCCCTTCTCCGTGGAAATATCTGCCCTGGTATCAATTTTTAGGTAACACCTATAAGTGATATCCTACGATATGTGTCTTTCACTTTCTGACTTACTACAAGTCACGTGATTACCTCTAGACTCATCTACGGTGCTGCAAATGGCATTGTGTCCTTTTTTCCGTTGGCTAATATTCTGTCTTAGCGAGGTCCATTTTCTGCAGTGTGATTCCCTGAGGGCTGAGGATTAGCTGACCTGGGCAGCCTGACCCTGCCGGCAAGCCCTCCCCAGGTGTGCCTGGGTTGAGGTCAATATAAACTGCACTCCAGGCAGCAATAGCCCCTGCAGCTGTGCCTGACTCCATATTCTCTGCCCCGTCAGCAGTCTCGGGGCTGTGCTGGTGGGAGGGTGTGAGGGTCCACGGCTTTGTTGGTGGCCCGGTGTGAGTGGGGCTCTGCTGGACTTTCTGCAGGAGTTGCCAGGCTGCCACCTGTAAAGAAGAGGGTGTGTCACCGATAACTTCCACTGGAATTTCTCTCCGGGCTGAGGAAGGAAAAAAAGGAGTGGGGGCCGGGACAGGAGGGGTATCTCAGGCAGGGAAATGGAAAGCTTCTAGAAGAGCGCCCGGGGCCAGGAGCATCCTGGCTGGCCTGCAGGCAGCAAGTTGGCCTGCGTGCTGCCGCTGGTGTGGCTCCACGGCCCTTCCTCTAGGCTTTCAAGCCCTTGTACATATTCAGGTGTTTTACCTGGGAAGGGTGGGAACAGTTCAGTAGCAGCTGGCCTGGGGCTCAGCTCACGTTTACTCACAGAGGCCTCGGCATGGTCCCTCAGCTTTGCAGTGAGGACGCTCCTTGCATGGGGGGACGGGGCTGTTGGTTGTATGGAAGATGATTCCCCACCACTGACCAATTTCAGAATTGTTTACTGCTGGAACAAGTGCCTTGGTAGTGTTTTCCTCTGTATAACTGTTTGGTTTAGGTTTTTTTTTCTTTCTTGGTTCAAGTTAGATTTTATTCCTCGTTTATGTATTTATAGATATAAGCATGGGAATAATTCATTCATATAAATACATCTGTGTGAATGGAAGAACTTTCTTCTGTTTTATTTTTAAAAATTTTGAAATTTAATTTTATTTATTTCTTTATACAGCAGGTTACTATTAGTTATATATTTTATGCATATACATGTATACAGGTCGATCCCAATCTCCCAACTCATCCCACCACCACCACCCCATGGCTTCCCCCACTTGGTGTCCATACGTTTGTTCTCTACCTCTGTGTCTCTATTTCTGTCCTGCATACCAGTTCATCTGTACCATTTTTCTAGGTTCCACATATATGCATTAGTATACAATATTTGTTTTTCTCTTTCTGACTTACTTCACTCTGTATGACAGTCTCTAGATCCATCGACTTCTCTACAAATGACCCAGTTTCATTCCTTTTTATGGCTGAGCAATATTCCATTTTATATATGTACCACATCTTTATCCATTCGTCTTTCTGTGGGCATTTAGGTTGCTTCCATTACCTGGCTATTGTAAATTGTGCTGCAATGAACATTGTGGTGAATGTGTCTTTTTGATTTATGTTTTTCTCTGGGTATATGCCCAAAAGTGGGATTGCAGTCTCCTATGGTAATTCTCTTTTTAGTTATTTAAAGGAACATCCATACTGCTCTCCATAGTGAGTGTATCAATTTACCTTCCCACCAATAGTGGAAGAGGGTTCCTTTTGTCCACACCATCCCCGGAATTTGTTGTTTGTAGATTTGCTGATGATGCCGATTCTAACAGGTGTGAGGTCATACCTCATTGTTGTTTGGATTTGCATTTCTCTAATAATTAGTGATGTTGAGCAGCTTTTCATGTGCGTCTTGGCCATCTCTGTGACTTCTTTAAAGAAACGTCTATATAGATCTTCTGCCCATTTTTGTACTGGGTTGTTTGTTTTATTAATATTAAGCTGCGTGAGCTGTTTATATATATTGGAGATTAAACCTTTGTCCATTGATTCGTTTGCGAACGTTTTCGCCCATTCTGAGGCTTGCCTTTTTCCATTCCCGTTTTTTTAACCAAAAAAGAAAGAAAGCAAAAGAAGCAGAACACTAATGTGCGTGAAATATGCCTCTTGAAACAGTCGTTTTGAAATATGGACGTCTTTTGAATTTTTTGGTCGGTATATGACCCCAGGATTTGTTTTCAGGGCAGGTGTCATTTACAGGCCTGCAACGATTTTGAATATCCACTGACCATTAGCGCTGGGATTAAAGCTGCTGTTGTGTGAAACGGCCACAAGGTGGCAGCAGTTCTCGCTTACCAAATCTGGTTACTAGGGCCACAGAGCCTCAATGGAAGTCCTGTTCTAGATTGGAATTTAGAATGGAATGTGCCAGGAGAAAGCCCCTCAAGTTTGTCTCACTACTTCTTGTTCGTGTTTTTAATTTAATTTTTTATTTTTTATTACAGCAAGTTTGATGACAACGTTTGGCTTGTTGTAGGTGTGCAAGATGTGGTTCTTTTACACATATACATAGGTCTGTTCTTCCTGGGACCCTTTTCCCATGTACGTTATGACAGAATGTTGAGTAGTCTTCTCTTGGTATTCCGTAGGTCTTTGGTGATTATATATTTCACCTGTGTTTGTATATGTCTGTTAACCCCGATATCCTAATGAATCCAATCCTCACACCTTTCCATTGGTGAACCATAAGTTTGTTTAATGAATCTGTGACTGCCCTTCTCCATGGAAATATCTGCCCTGGTATCAATTTTTAGGTAACACCTATAAGTGATATCCTACGATATGTGTCTTTCAATTTCTGACTTACTACAAGTCACGTGATTACCTCTAGACTCATCTACGGTGCTGCAAATGGCATTGTGTCCTTTTTTCCCTTGGCTAATATTCTGTCTTAGCGAGGTACATTTTCTGCAGTGTGATTCCCTGAGGGCTGAGGATTAGCTGACCTGGGCAGCCTGACCCTGCTGGCAAGCCCTCCCCAGGTGTGCCTGGGTTGAGGTCAATATAAACTGCACTCCAGGCAGCAATAGCCCCTGCAGCTGTGCCTGACTCCATATTCTCTGCCCCGTCAGCAGTCTCGGGGCTGTGCTGGTGGGAGGGTGTGAGGGTCCACGGCTTTGTTGGTGGCCCGGTGTGAGTGGGGCTCTGCTGGACTTTCTGCAGGAGTTGCCAGGCTGCCACCTGTAAAGAAGAGGATGTGTCACCCATAACTTACACTGGAATTTCTCTCCGGGCTGAGGAAGGAAAAAAAGGAGTGGGGGCCGGGACAGGAGGGGTATCTCAGGCAGGGAAATGGAAAGCTTCTAGAAGAGCGCCCGGGGCCAGGACCATCCTGGCTGGCCTGCAGGCAGCAAGTTGGCCTGCGTGCTGCCGCTGGTGTGGCTCCACGGCCCTTCCTCTAGGCTTTCAAGCCCTTGTACATATTCAGGTGTTTTACCTGGGAAGGGTGGGAACAGTTCAGTAGCAGCTGGCCTGGGGCTCAGCTCACGTTTACTCACAGAGGCCTAGGCATGGTCCCTCAGCTTTGCAGTGAGGACGCTCCTTGCATGGGGGGACGGGGCTGTTGGTTGTATGGAAGATGATTCCCCACCACTGACCAATTTCAGAATTGTTTACTGCTGGAACAAGTGCCTTGGTAGTGTTTTCCTCTGTATAACTGTTTGGTTTAGGTTTTTTTTTCTTTCTTGGTTCAAGTTAGATTTTATTCCTCGTTTATGTATTTATAGATATAAGCATGGGAATAATTCATTCATATAAATACATCTGTGTGAATGGAAGAACTTTCTTCTGTTTTATTTTTAAAAATTTTGAAATTTAATTTTATTTATTTCTTTATACAGCAGGTTACTATTAGTTATATATTTTATGCATATACATGTATACAGGTCGATCCCAATCTCCCAACTCATCCCACCACCACCACCCCATGGCTTCCCCCACTTGGTGTCCATACGTTTGTTCTCTACCTCTGTGTCTCTATTTCTGTCCTGCATACCAGTTCATCTGTACCATTTTTCTAGGTTCCACATATATGCATTAGTATACAATATTTGTTTTTCTCTTTCTGACTTACTTCACTCTGTATGACAGTCTCTAGATCCATCGACTTCTCTACAAATGACCCAGTTTCATTCCTTTTTATGGCTGAGCAATATTCCATTTTATATATGTACCACATCTTTATCCATTCGTCTTTCTGTGGGCATTTAGGTTGCTTCCATTACCTGGCTATTGTAAATTGTGCTGCAATGAACATTGTGGTGAATGTGTCTTTTTGATTTATGGTTTTCTCTGGGTATATGCCCAAAAGTGGGATTGCAGTCTCCTATGGTAATTCTCTTTTTAGTTATTTAAAGGAACATCCATACTGCTCTCCATAGTGAGTGTATCAAATTACCTTCCCACCAATAGTGGAAGAGGGTTCCTTTTGTCCACACCACCCCCGCAATTTGTTGTTTGTAGATTTGCTGATGATGCCGATTCTAACAGGTGTGAGGTCATACCTCATTGTCGTTTGGATTTGCATTTCTCTAATAATTAGTGATGTTGAGCAGCTTTTCATGTGCGTCTTGGCCATCTCTGTGACTTCTTTAAAGAAACGTCTATATAGATCTTCTGCCCATTTTTGTACTGGGTTGTTTGTTTTATTAATATTAAGCTGCGTGAGCTGTTTATATATATTGGAGATTAAACCTTTGTCCATTGATTCGTTTGCGAACGTTTTCGCCCATTCTGAGGCTTGCCTTTTTCCATTCCCGTTTTTTTAACCAAAAAAGAAAGAAAGCAAAAGAAGCAGAACACTAATGTGCGTGAAATATGCCTCTTGAAACAGTCGTTTTGAAATATGGACGTCTTTTGAATTTTTTGGTCGGTATATGACCCCAGTATTTGTTTTCAGGGCAGGTGTCATTTACAGGCCTGCAACGATTTTGAATATCCACTGACCATTAGCGCTGGGATTAAAGCTGCTGTTGTGTGAAACGGCCACAAGGTGGCAGCAGTTCTCGCTTACCAAATCTGGTTACTAGGGCCACAGAGCCTCAATGGAAGTCCTGTTCTAGATTGGAATTTAGAATGGAATGTGCCAGGAGAAAGCCCCTCAAGTTTGTCTCACTACTTCTTGTTCGTGTTTTTAATTTAATTTTTTATTTTTTATTACAGCAAGTTTGATGACAACGTTTGGCTTCTTGTAGGTGTGCAAGATGTGGTTCTTTTACACATATACATAGGTCTGTTCTTCCTGGGACCCTTTTCCCATGTACGTTATGACAGAATGTTGAGTAGTCTTCTCTTGGTATTCCGTAGGTCTTTGGTGATTATATATTTCACCTGTGTTTGTATATGTCTGTTAACCCCGATATCCTAATGAATCCAATCCTCACACCTTTCCATTGGTGAACCATAAGTTTGTTTAATGAATCTGTGACTGCCCTTCTCCGTGGAAATATCTGCCCTGGTATCAATTTTTAGGTAACACCTATAAGTGATATCCTACGATATGTGTCTTTCACTTTCTGACTTACTACAAGTCACGTGATTACCTCTAGACTCATCTACGGTGCTGCAAATGGCATTGTGTCCTTTTTTCCCTTGGCTAATATTCTGTCTTAGCGAGGTCCATTTTCTGCAGTGTGATTCCCTGAGGGCTGAGGATTAGCTGACCTGGGCAGCCTGACCCTGCTGGCAAGCCCTCCCCAGGTGTGCCTGGGTTGAGGTCAATATAAACTGCACTCCAGGCAGCAATAGCCCCTGCAGCTGTGCCTGACTCCATATTCTCTGCCCCGTCAGCAGTCTCGGGGCTGTGCTGGTGGGAGGGTGTGAGGGTCCACGGCTTTGTTGGTGGCCCGGTGTGAGTGGGGCTCTGCTGGACTTTCTGCAGGAGTTGCCAGGCTGCCACCTGTAAAGAAGAGGATGTGTCACCCATAACTTACACTGGAATTTCTCTCCGGGCTGAGGAAGGAAAAAAAGGAGTGGGGGCCAGGACAGGAGGGGTATCTCAGGCAGGGAAATGGAAAGCTTCTAGAAGAGCGCCCGGGGCCAGGACCATCCTGGCTGGCCTGCAGGCAGCAAGTTGGCCTGCGTGCTGCCGCTGGTGTGGCTCCACGGCCCTTCCTCTAGGCTTTCAAGCCCTTGTACATATTCAGGTGTTTTACCTGGGAAGGGTGGGAACAGTTCAGTAGCAGCTGGCCTGGGGCTCAGCTCACGTTTACTCACAGAGGCCTCGGCATGGTCCCTCAGCTTTGCAGTGAGGACGCTCCTTGCATGGGGGGACGGGGCTGTTGGTTGTATGGAAGATGATTCCCCACCACTGACCAATTTCAGAATTGTTTACTGCTGGAACAAGTGCCTTGGTAGTGTTTTCCTCTGTATAACTGTTTGGTTTAGGTTTTTTTTTCTTTCTTGGTTCAAGTTAGATTTTATTCCTCGTTTATGTATTTATAGATATAAGCATGGGAATAATTCATTCATATAAATACATCTGTGTGAATGGAAGAACTTTCTTCTGTTTTATTTTTAAAAATTTTGAAATTTAATTTTATTTATTTCTTTATACAGCAGGTTACTATTAGTTATATATTTTATGCATATACATGTATACAGGTCGATCCCAATCTCCCAACTCATCCCACCACCACCACCCCATGGCTTCCCCCACTTGGTGTCCATACGTTTGTTCTCTACCTCTGTGTCTCTATTTCTGTCCTGCATACCAGTTCATCTGTACCATTTTTCTAGGTTCCACATATATGCATTAGTATACAATATTTGTTTTTCTCTTTCTGACTTACTTCACTCTGTATGACAGTCTCTAGATCCATCGACTTCTCTACAAATGACCCAGTTTCATTCCTTTTTATGGCTGAGCAATATTCCATTTTATATATGTACCACATCTTTATCCATTCGTCTTTCTGTGGGCATTTAGGTTGCTTCCATTACCTGGCTATTGTAAATTGTGCTGCAATGAACATTGTGGTGAATGTGTCTTTTTGATTTATGGTTTTCTCTGGGTATATGCCCAAAAGTGGGATTGCAGTCTCCTATGGTAATTCTCTTTTTAGTTATTTAAAGGAACATCCATACTGCTCTCCATAGTGAGTGTATCAATTTACCTTCCCACCAATAGTGGAAGAGGGTTCCTTTTGTCCACACCATCCCCGGAATTTGTTGTTTGTAGATTTGCTGATGATGCCGATTCTAACAGGTGTGAGGTCATACCTCATTGTCGTTTGGATTTGCATTTCTCTAATAATTAGTGATGTTGAGCAGCTTTTCATGTGCGTCTTGGCCATCTCTGTGACTTCTTTAAAGAAACGTCTATATAGATCTTCTGCCCATTTTTGTACTGGGTTGTTTGTTTTATTAATATTAAGCTGCGTGAGCTGTTTATATATATTGGAGATTAAACCTTTGTCCATTGATTCGTTTGCGAACGTTTTCGCCCATTCTGAGGCTTGCCTTTTTCCATTCCCGTTTTTTTAACCAAAAAAGAAAGAAAGCAAAAGAAGCAGAACACTAATGTGCGTGAAATATGCCTCTTGAAACAGTCGTTTTGAAATATGGACGTCTTTTGAATTTTTTGGTCGGTATATGACCCCAGGATTTGTTTTCAGGGCAGGTGTCATTTACAGGCCTGCAACGATTTTGAATATCCACTGACCATTAGCGCTGGGATTAAAGCTGCTGTTGTGTGAAACGGCCACAAGGTGGCAGCAGTTCTCGCTTACCAAATCTGGTTACTAGGGCCACAGAGCCTCAATGGAAGTCCTGTTCTAGATTGGAATTTAGAATGGAATGTGCCAGGAGAAAGCCCCTCAAGTTTGTCTCACTACTTCTTTTTCGTGTTTTTAATTTAATTTTTTATTTTTTATTACAGCAAGTTTGATGACAACGTTTGGCTTCTTGTAGGTGTGCAAGATGTGGTTCTTTTACACATATACATAGGTCTGTTCTTCCTGGGACCCTTTTCCCATGTACGTTATGACAGAATGTTGAGTAGTCTTCTCTTGGTATTCCGTAGGTCTTTGGTGATTATATATTTCACCTGTGTTTGTATATGTCTGTTAACCCCGATATCCTAATGAATCCAATCCTCACACCTTTCCATTGGTGAACCATAAGTTTGTTTAATGAATCTGTGACTGCCCTTCTCCGTGGAAATATCTGCCCTGGTATCAATTTTTAGGTAACACCTATAAGTGATATCCTACGATATGTGTCTTTCACTTTCTGACTTACTACAAGTCACGTGATTACCTCTAGACTCATCTACGGTGCTGCAAATGGCATTGTGTCCTTTTTTCCGTTGGCTAATATTCTGTCTTAGCGAGGTCCATTTTCTGCAGTGTGATTCCCTGAGGGCTGAGGATTAGCTGACCTGGGCAGCTTGACCCTACCGGCAAGCCCTCCCCAGGTGTGCCTGGGTTGAGGTCAATATAAACTGCACTCCAGGCAGCAATAGCCCCTGCAGCTGTGCCTGACTCCATATTCTCTGCCCCGTCAGCAGTCTCGGGGCTGTGCTGGTGGGAGGGTGTGAGGGTCCACGGCTTTGTTGGTGGCCCGGTGTGAGTGGGGCTCTGCTGGACTTTCTGCAGGAGTTGCCAGGCTGCCACCTGTAAAGAAGAGGATGTGTCACCCATAACTTCCACTGGAATTTCTCTCCGGGCTGAGGAAGGAAAAAAAGGAGTGGGGGCCGGGACAGGAGGGGTATCTCAGGCAGGGAAATGGAAAGCTTCTAGAAGAGCGCCCGGGGCCAGGACCATCCTGGCTGGCCTGCAGGCAGCAAGTTGGCCTGCGTGCTGCCGCTGGTGTGGCTCCACGGCCCTTCCTCTAGGCTTTCAAGCCCTTGTACATATTCAGGTGTTTTACCTGGGAAGGGTGGGAACAGTTCAGTAGCAGCTGGCCTGGGGCTCAGCTAACGTTTACTCACAGAGGCCTCGGCATGGTCCCTCAGCTTTGCAGTGAGGACGCTCCTTGCATGGGGGGACGGGGCTGTTGGTTGTATGGAAGATGATTCCCCACCACTGACCAATTTCAGAATTGTTTACTGCTGGAACAAGTGCCTTGGTAGTGTTTTCCTCTGTATAACTGTTTGGTTTAGGTTTTTTTTTCTTTCTTGGTTCAAGTTAGATTTTATTCCTCGTTTATGTATTTATAGATATAAGCATGGGAATAATTCATTCATATAAATACATCTGTGTGAATGGAAGAACTTTCTTCTGTTTTATTTTTAAAAATTTTGAAATTTAATTTTATTTATTTCTTTATACAGCAGGTTACTATTAGTTATATATTTTATGCATATACATGTATACAGGTCGATCCCAATCTCCCAACTCATCCCACCACCACCACCCCATGGCTTCCCCCACTTGGTGTCCATACGTTTGTTCTCTACCTCTGTGTCTCTATTTCTGTCCTGCATACCAGTTCATCTGTACCATTTTTCTAGGTTCCACATATATGCATTAGTATACAATATTTGTTTTTCTCTTTCTGACTTACTTCACTCTGTATGACAGTCTCTAGATCCATCGACTTCTCTACAAATGACCCAGTTTCATTCCTTTTTATGGCTGAGCAATATTCCATTTTATATATGTACCACATCTTTATCCATTCGTCTTTCTGTGGGCATTTAGGTTGCTTCCATTACCTGGCTATTGTAAATTGTGCTGCAATGAACATTGTGGTGAATGTGTCTTTTTGATTTATGGTTTTCTCTGGGTATATGCCCAAAAGTGGGATTGCAGTCTCCTATGGTAATTCTCTTTTTAGTTATTTAAAGGAACATCCATACTGCTCTCCATAGTGAGTGTATCAATTTACCTTCCCACCAATAGTGGAAGAGGGTTCCTTTTGTCCACACCATCCCCGGAATTTGTTGTTTGTAGATTTGCTGATGATGCCGATTCTAACAGGTGTGAGGTCATACCTCATTGTCGTTTGGATTTGCATTTCTCTAATAATTAGTGATGTTGAGCAGCTTTTCATGTGCGTCTTGGCCATCTCTGTGACTTCTTTAAAGAAACGTCTATATAGATCTTCTGCCCATTTTTGTACTGGGTTGTTTGTTTTATTAATATTAAGCTGCGTGAGCTGTTTATATATATTGGAGATTAAACCTTTGTCCATTGATTCGTTTGCGAACGTTTTCGCCCATTCTGAGGCTTGCCTTTTTCCATTCCCGTTTTTTTAACCAAAAAAGAAAGAAAGCAAAAGAAGCAGAACACTAATGTGCGTGAAATATGCCTCTTGAAACAGTCGTTTTGAAATATGGACGTCTTTTGAATTTTTTGGTCGGTATATGACCCCAGGATTTGTTTTCAGGGCAGGTGTCATTTACAGGCCTGCAACGATTTTGAATATCCACTGACCATTAGCGCTGGGATTAAAGCTGCTGTTGTGTGAAACGGCCACAAGGTGGCAGCAGTTCTCGCTTACCAAATCTGGTTACTAGGGCCACAGAGCCTCAATGGAAGTCCTGTTCTAGATTGGAATTTAGAATGGAATGTGCCAGGAGAAAGCCCCTCAAGTTTGTCTCACTACTTCTTGTTCGTGTTTTTAATTTAATTTTTTATTTTTTATTACAGCAAGTTTGATGACAACGTTTGGCTTCTTGTAGGTGTGCAAGATGTGGTTCTTTTACACATATACATAGGTCTGTTCTTCCTGGGACCCTTTTCCCATGTACGTTATGACAGAATGTTGAGTAGTTTTCTCTTGGTATTCCGTAGGTCTTTGGTGATTATATATTTCACCTGTGTTTGTATATGTCTGTTAACCCCGATATCCTAATGAATCCAATCCTCACACCTTTCCATTGGTGAACCATAAGTTTGTTTAATGAATCTGTGACTGCCCTTCTCCGTGGAAATATCTGCCCTGGTATCAATTTTTAGGTAACACCTATAAGTGATATCCTACGATATGTGTCTTTCACTTTCTGACTTACTACAAGTCACGTGATTACCTCTAGACTCATCTACGGTGCTGCAAATGGCATTGTGTCCTTTTTTCCGTTGGCTAATATTCTGTCTTAGTGAGGTCCATTTTCTGCAGTGTGATTCCCTGAGGGCTGAGGATTAGCTGACCTGGGCAGCCTGACCCTGCCGGCAAGCCCTCCCCAGGTGTGCCTGGGTTGAGGTCAATATAAACTGCACTCCAGGCAGCAATAGCCCCTGCAGCTGTGCCTGACTCCATATTCTCTGCCCCGTCAGCAGTCTCGGGGCTGTGCTGGTGGGAGGGTGTGAGGGTCCACGGCTTTGTTGGTGGCCCGGTGTGAGTGGGGCTCTGCTGGACTTTCTGCAGGAGTTGCCAGGCTGCCACCTGTAAAGAAGAGGATGTGTCACCCATAACTTCCACTGGAATTTCTCTCCGGGCTGAGGAAGGAAAAAAAGGAGTGGGGGCCGGGACAGGAGGGGTATCTCAGGCAGGGAAATGGAAAGCTTCTAGAAGAGCGCCCGGGGCCAGGACCATCCTGGCTGGCCTGCAGGCAGCAAGTTGGCCTGCGTGCTGCCGCTGGTGTGGCTCCACGGCCCTTCCTCTAGGCTTTCAAGCCCTTGTACATATTCAGGTGTTTTACCTGGGAAGGGTGGGAACAGTTCAGTAGCAGCTGGCCTGGGGCTCAGCTCACGTTTACTCACAGAGGCCTCGGCATGGTCCCTCAGCTTTGCAGTGAGGACGCTCCTTGCATGGGGGGACGGGGCTGTTGGTTGTATGGAAGATGATTCCCCACCACTGACCAATTTCAGAATTGTTTACTGCTGGAACAAGTGCCTTGGTAGTGTTTTCCTCTGTATAACTGTTTGGTTTAGGTTTTTTTTTCTTTCTTGGTTCAAGTTAGATTTTATTCCTCGTTTATGTATTTATAGATATAAGCATGGGAATAATTCATTCATATAAATACATCTGTGTGAATGGAAGAACTTTCTTCTGTTTTATTTTTAAAAATTTTGAAATTTAATTTTATTTATTTCTTTATACAGCAGGTTACTATTAGTTATATATTTTATGCATATACATGTATACAGGTCGATCCCAATCTCCCAACTCATCCCACCACCACCACCCCATGGCTTCCCCCACTTGGTGTCCATACGTTTGTTCTCTACCTCTGTGTCTCTATTTCTGTCCTGCATACCAGTTCATCTGTACCATTTTTCTAGGTTCCACATATATGCATTAGTATACAATATTTGTTTTTCTCTTTCTGACTTACTTCACTCTGTATGACAGTCTCTAGATCCATCGACTTCTCTACAAATGACCCAGTTTCATTCCTTTTTATGGCTGAGCAATATTCCATTTTATATATGTACCACATCTTTATCCATTCGTCTTTCTGTGGGCATTTAGGTTGCTTCCATTACCTGGCTATTGTAAATTGTGCTGCAATGAACATTGTGGTGAATGTGTCTTTTTGATTTATGGTTTTCTCTGGGTATATGCCCAAAAGTGGGATTGCAGTCTCCTATGGTAATTCTCTTTTTAGTTATTTAAAGGAACATCCATACTGCTCTCCATAGTGAGTGTATCAATTTACCTTCCCACCAATAGTGGAAGAGGGTTCCTTTTGTCCACACCATCCCCGGAATTTGTTGTTTGTAGATTTGCTGATGATGCCGATTCTAACAGGTGTGAGGTCATACCTCATTGTCGTTTGGATTTGCATTTCTCTAATAATTAGTGATGTTGAGCAGCTTTTCATGTGCGTCTTGGCCATCTCTGTGACTTCTTTAAAGAAACGTCTATATAGATCTTCTGCCCATTTTTGTACTGGGTTGTTTGTTTTATTAATATTAAGCTGCGTGAGCTGTTTATATATATTGGAGATTAAACCTTTGTCCATTGATTCGTTTGCGAACGTTTTCGCCCATTCTGAGGCTTGCCTTTTTCCATTCCCGTTTTTTTAACCAAAAAAGAAAGAAAGCAAAAGAAGCAGAACACTAATGTGCGTGAAATATGCCTCTTGAAACAGTCGTTTTGAAATATGGACGTCTTTTGAATTTTTTGGTCGGTATATGACCCCAGGATTTGTTTTCAGGGCAGGTGTCATTTACAGGCCTGCAACGATTTTGAATATCCACTGACCATTAGCGCTGGGATTAAAGCTGCTGTTGTGTGAAACGGCCACAAGGTGGCAGCAGTTCTCGCTTACCAAATCTGGTTACTAGGGCCACAGAGCCTCAATGGAAGTCCTGTTCTAGATTGGAATTTAGAATGGAATGTGCCAGGAGAAAGCCCCTCAAGTTTGTCTCACTACTTCTTGTTCGTGTTTTTAATTTAATTTTTTATTTTTTATTACAGCAAGTTTGATGACAACGTTTGGCTTGTTGTAGGTGTGCAAGATGTGGTTCTTTTACACATATACATAGGTCTGTTCTTCCTGGGACCCTTTTCCCATGTACGTTATGACAGAATGTTGAGTAGTCTTCTCTTGGTATTCCGTAGGTCTTTGGTGATTATATATTTCACCTGTGTTTGTATATGTCTGTTAACCCCGATATCCTAATGAATCCAATCCTCACACCTTTCCATTGGTGAACCATAAGTTTGTTTAATGAATCTGTGACTGCCCTTCTCCATGGAAATATCTGCCCTGGTATCAATTTTTAGGTAACACCTATAAGTGATATCCTACGATATGTGTCTTTCACTTTCTGACTTACTACAAGTCACGTGATTACCTCTAGACTCATCTACGGTGCTGCAAATGGCATTGTGTCCTTTTTTCCCTTGGCTAATATTCTGTCTTAGCGAGGTCCATTTTCTGCAGTGTGATTCCCTGAGGGCTGAGGATTAGCTGACCTGGGCAGCCTGACCCTGCCGGCAAGCCCTCCCCAGGTGTGCCTGGGTTGAGGTCAATATAAACTGCACTCCAGGCAGCAATAGCCCCTGCAGCTGTGCCTGACTCCATATTCTCTGCCCCGTCAGCAGTCTCGGGGCTGTGCTGGTGGGAGGGTGTGAGGGTCCACGGCTTTGTTGGTGGCCCGGTGTGAGTGGGGCTCTGCTGGACTTTCTGCAGGAGTTGCCAGGCTGCCACCTGTAAAGAAGAGGATGTGTCACCCATAACTTCCACTGGAATTTCTCTCCGGGCTGAGGAAGGAAAAAAAGGAGTGGGGGCCGGGACAGGAGGGGTATCTCAGGCAGGGAAATGGAAAGCTTCTAGAAGAGCGCCCGGGGCCAGGACCATCCTGGCTGGCCTGCAGGCAGCAAGTTGGCCTGCGTGCTGCCGCTGGTGTGGCTCCACGGCCCTTCCTCTAGGCTTTCAAGCCCTTGTACATATTCAGGTGTTTTACCTGGGAAGGGTGGGAACAGTTCAGTAGCAGCTGGCCTGGGGCTCAGCTCACGTTTACTCACAGAGGCCTCGGCATGGTCCCTCAGCTTTGCAGTGAGGACGCTCCTTGCATGGGGGGACGGGGCTGTTGGTTGTATGGAAGATGATTCCCCACCACTGACCAATTTCAGAATTGTTTACTGCTGGAACAAGTGCCTTGGTAGTGTTTTCCTCTGTATAACTGTTTGGTTTAGGTTTTTTTTTCTTTCTTGGTTCAAGTTAGATTTTATTCCTCGTTTATGTATTTATAGATATAAGCATGGGAATAATTCATTCATATAAATACATCTGTGTGAATGGAAGAACTTTCTTCTGTTTTATTTTTAAAAATTTTGAAATTTAATTTTATTTATTTCTTTATACAGCAGGTTACTATTAGTTATATATTTTATGCATATACATGTATACAGGTCGATCCCAATCTCCCAACTCATCCCACCACCACCACCCCATGGCTTCCCCCACTTGGTGTCCATACGTTTGTTCTCTACCTCTGTGTCTCTATTTCTGTCCTGCATACCAGTTCATCTGTACCATTTTTCTAGGTTCCACATATATGCATTAGTATACAATATTTGTTTTTCTCTTTCTGACTTACTTCACTCTTTATGACAGTCTCTAGATCCATCGACTTCTCTACAAATGACCCAGTTTCATTCCTTTTTATGGCTGAGCAATATTCCATTTTATATATGTACCACATCTTTATCCATTCGTCTTTCTGTGGGCATTTAGGTTGCTTCCATTACCTGGCTATTGTAAATTGTGCTGCAATGAACATTGTGGTGAATGTGTCTTTTTGATTTATGGTTTTCTCTGGGTATATGCCCAAAAGTGGGATTGCAGTCTCCTATGGTAATTCTCTTTTTAGTTATTTAAAGGAACATCCATACTGCTCTCCATAGTGAGTGTATCAATTTACCTTCCCACCAATAGTGGAAGAGGGTTCCTTTTGTCCACACCATCCCCGGAATTTGTTGTTTGTAGAGTTGCTGATGATGCCGATTCTAACAGGTGTGAGGTCATACCTCATTGTCGTTTGGATTTGCATTTCTCTAATAATTAGTGATGTTGAGCAGCTTTTCATGTGCGTCTTGGCCATCTCTGTGACTTCTTTAAAGAAACGTCTATATAGATCTTCTGCCCATTTTTGTACTGGGTTGTTTGTTTTATTAATATTAAGCTGCGTGAGCTGTTTATATATATTGGAGATTAAACCTTTGTCCATTGATTCGTTTGCGAACGTTTTCGCCCATTCTGAGGCTTGCCTTTTTCCATTCCCGTTTTTTTAACCAAAAAAGAAAGAAAGCAAAAGAAGCAGAACACTAATGTGCGTGAAATATGCCTCTTGAAACAGTCGTTTTGAAATATGGACGTCTTTTGAATTTTTTGGTCGGTATATGACCCCAGGATTTGTTTTCAGGGCAGGTGTCATTTACAGGCCTGCAACGATTTTGAATATCCACTGACCATTAGCGCTGGGATTAAAGCTGCTGTTGTGTGAAACGGCCACAAGGTGGCAGCAGTTCTCGCTTACCAAATCTGGTTACTAGGGCCACAGAGCCTCAATGGAAGTCCTGTTCTAGATTGGAATTTAGAATGGAATGTGCCAGGAGAAAGCCCCTCAAGTTTGTCTCACTACTTCTTGTTCGTGTTTTTAATTTAATTTTTTATTTTTTATTACAGCAAGTTTGATGACAACGTTTGGCTTGTTGTAGGTGTGCAAGATGTGGTTCTTTTACACATATACATAGGTCTGTTCTTCCTGGGACCCTTTTCCCATGTACGTTATGACAGAATGTTGAGTAGTCTTCTCTTGGTATTCCGTAGGTCTTTGGTGATTATATATTTCACCTGTGTTTGTATATGTCTGTTAACCCCGATATCCTAATGAATCCAATCCTCACACCTTTCCATTGGTGAACCATAAGTTTGTTTAATGAATCTGTGACTGCCCTTCTCCGTGGAAATATCTGCCCTGGTATCAATTTTTAGGTAACACCTATAAGTGATATCCTACGATATGTGTCTTTCACTTTCTGACTTACTACAAGTCACGTGATTACCTCTAGACTCATCTACGGTGCTGCAAATGGCATTGTGTCCTTTTTTCCCTTGGCTAATATTCTGTCTTAGCGAGGTCCATTTTCTGCAGTGTGATTCCCTGAGGGCTGAGGATTAGCTGACCTGGGCAGCCTGACCCTGCCGGCAAGCCCTCCCCAGGTGTGCCTGGGTTGAGGTCAATATAAACTGCACTCCAGGCAGCAATAGCCCCTGCAGCTGTGCCTGACTCCATATTCTCTGCCCCGTCAGCAGTCTCGGGGCTGTGCTGGTGGGAGGGTGTGAGGGTCCACGGCTTTGTTGGTGGCCCAGTGTGAGTGGGGCTCTGCTGGACTTTCTGCAGGAGTTGCCAGGCTGCCACCTGTAAAGAAGAGGATGTGTCACCCATAACTTCCACTGGAATTTCTCTCCGGGCTGAGGAAGGAAAAAAAGGAGTGGGGGCCGGGACAGGAGGGGTATCTCAGGCAGGGAAATGGAAAGCTTCTAGAAGAGCGCCCGGGGCCAGGACCATCCTGGCTGGCCTGCAGGCAGCAAGTTGGCCTGCATGCTGCCGCTGGTGTGGCTCCACGGCCCTTCCTCTAGGCTTTCAAGCCCTTGTACATATTCAGGTGTTTTACCTGGGAAGGGTGGGAACAGTTCAGTAGCAGCTGGCCTGGGGCTCAGCTCACGTTTACTCACAGAGGCCTCGGCATGGTCCCTCAGCTTTGCAGTGAGGACGCTCCTTGCATGGGGGGACGGGGCTGTTGGTTGTATGGAAGATGATTCCTCACCACTGACCAATTTCAGAATTGTTTACTGCTGGAACAAGTGCCTTGGTAGTGTTTTCCTCTGTATAACTGTTTGGTTTAGGTTTTTTTTTCTTTCTTGGTTCAAGTTAGATTTTATTCCTCGTTTATGTATTTATAGATATAAGCATGGGAATAATTCATTCATATAAATACATCTGTGTGAATGGAAGAACTTTCTTCTGTTTTATTTTTAAAAATTTTGAAATTTAATTTTATTTATTTCTTTATACAGCAGGTTACTATTAGTTATATATTTTATGCATATACATGTATACAGGTCGATCCCAATCTCCCAACTCATCCCACCACCACCACCCCATGGCTTCCCCCACTTGGTGTCCATACGTTTGTTCTCTACCTCTGTGTCTCTATTTCTGTCCTGCATACCAGTTCATCTGTACCATTTTTCTAGGTTCCACATATATGCATTAGTATACAATATTTGTTTTTCTCTTTCTGACTTACTTCACTCTGTATGACAGTCTCTAGATCCATCGACTTCTCTACAAATGACCCAGTTTCATTCCTTTTTATGGCTGAGCAATATTCCATTTTATATATGTACCACATCTTTATCCATTCGTCTTTCTGTGGGCATTTAGGTTGCTTCCATTACCTGGCTATTGTAAGTTGTGCTGCAATGAACATTGTGGTGAATGTGTCTTTTTGATTTATGGTTTTCTCTGGGTATATGCCCAAAAGTGGGATTGCAGTCTCCTATGGTAATTCTCTTTTTAGTTATTTAAAGGAACATCCATACTGCTCTCCATAGTGAGTGTATCAATTTACCTTCCCACCAATAGTGGAAGAGGGTTCCTTTTGTCCACACCATCCCCGGAATTTGTTGTTTGTAGATTTGCTGATGATGCCGATTCTAACAGGTGTGAGGTCATACCTCATTGTCGTTTGGATTTGCATTTCTCTAATAATTAGTGATGTTGAGCAGCTTTTCATGTGCGTCTTGGCCATCTCTGTGACTTCTTTAAAGAAACGTCTATATAGATCTTCTGCCCATTTTTGTACTGGGTTGTTTGTTTTATTAATATTAAGCTGCGTGAGCTGTTTATATATATTGGAGATTAAACCTTTGTCCATTGATTCGTTTGCGAACGTTTTCGCCCATTCTGAGGCTTGCCTTTTTCCATTCCCGTTTTTTTAACCAAAAAAGAAAGAAAGCAAAAGAAGCAGAACACTAATGTGCGTGAAATATGCCTCTTGAAACAGTCGTTTTGAAATATGGACGTCTTTTGAATTTTTTGGTCGGTATATGACCCCAGGATTTGTTTTCAGGGCAGGTGTCATTTACAGGCCTGCAACGATTTTGAATATCCACTGACCATTAGCGCTGGGATTAAAGCTGCTGTTGTGTGAAACGGCCACAAGGTGGCAGCAGTTCTCGCTTACCAAATCTGGTTACTAGGGCCACAGAGCCTCAATGGAAGTCCTGTTCTAGATTGGAATTTAGAATGGAATGTGCCAGGAGAAAGCCCCTCAAGTTTGTCTCACTACTTCTTGTTCGTGTTTTTAATTTAATTTTTTATTTTTTATTACAGCAAGTTTGATGACAACGTTTGGCTTGTTGTAGGTGTGCAAGATGTGGTTCTTTTACACATATACATAGGTCTGTTCTTCCTGGGACCCTTTTCCCATGTACGTTATGACAGAATGTTGAGTAGTCTTCTCTTGGTATTCCGTAGGTCTTTGGTGATTATATATTTCACCTGTGTTTGTATATGTCTGTTAACCCCGATATCCTAATGAATCCAATCCTCACACCTTTCCATTGGTGAACCATAAGTTTGTTTAATGAATCTGTGACTGCCCTTCTCCGTGGAAATATCTGCCCTGGTATCAATTTTTAGGTAACACCTATAAGTGATATCCTACGATATGTGTCTTTCACTTTCTGACTTACTACAAGTCACGTGATTACCTCTAGACTCATCTACGGTGCTGCAAATGGCATTGTGTCCTTTTTTCCCTTGGCTAATATTCTGTCTTAGCGAGGTCCATTTTCTGCAGTGTGATTCCCTGAGGGCTGAGGATTAGCTGACCTGGGCAGCCTGACCCTGCCGGCAAGCCCTCCCCAGGTGTGCCTGGGTTGAGGTCAATATAAACTGCACTCCAGGCAGCAATAGCCCCTGCAGCTGTGCCTGACTCCATATTCTCTGCCCCGTCAGCAGTCTCGGGGCTGTGCTGGTGGGAGGGTGTGAGGGTCCACGGCTTTGTTGGTGGCCCGGTGTGAGTGGGGCTCTGCTGGACTTTCTGCAGGAGTTGCCAGGCTGCCACCTGTAAAGAAGAGGATGTGTCACCCATAACTTCCACTGGAATTTCTCTCCGGGCTGAGGAAGGAAAAAAAGGAGTGGGGGCCGGGACAGGAGGGGTATCTCAGGCAGGGAAATGGAAAGCTTCTAGAAGAGCGCCCGGGGCCAGGACCATCCTGGCTGGCCTGCAGGCAGCAAGTTGGCCTGCATGCTGCCGCTGGTGTGGCTCCACGGCCCTTCCTCTAGGCTTTCAAGCCCTTGTACATATTCAGGTGTTTTACCTGGGAAGGGTGGGAACAGTTCAGTAGCAGCTGGCCTGGGGCTCAGCTCACGTTTACTCACAGAGGCCTCGGCATGGTCCCTCAGCTTTGCAGTGAGGACGCTCCTTGCATGGGGGGACGGGGCTGTTGGTTGTATGGAAGATGATTCCTCACCACTGACCAATTTCAGAATTGTTTACTGCTGGAACAAGTGCCTTGGTAGTGTTTTCCTCTGTATAACTGTTTGGTTTAGGTTTTTTTTTCTTTCTTGGTTCAAGTTAGATTTTATTCCTCGTTTATGTATTTATAGATATAAGCATGGGAATAATTCATTCATATAAATACATCTGTGTGAATGGAAGAACTTTCTTCTGTTTTATTTTTAAAAATTTTGAAATTTAATTTTATTTATTTCTTTATACAGCAGGTTACTATTAGTTATATATTTTATGCATATACATGTATACAGGTCGATCCCAATCTCCCAACTCATCCCACCACCACCACCCCATGGCTTCCCCCACTTGGTGTCCATACGTTTGTTCTCTACCTCTGTGTCTCTATTTCTGTCCTGCATACCAGTTCATCTGTACCATTTTTCTAGGTTCCACATATATGCATTAGTATACAATATTTGTTTTTCTCTTTCTGACTTACTTCACTCTGTATGACAGTCTCTAGATCCATCGACTTCTCTACAAATGACCCAGTTTCATTCCTTTTTATGGCTGAGCAATATTCCATTTTATATATGTACCACATCTTTATCCATTCGTCTTTCTGTGGGCATTTAGGTTGCTTCCATTACCTGGCTATTGTAAATTGTGCTGCAATGAACATTGTGGTGAATGTGTCTTTTTGATTTATGGTTTTCTCTGGGTATATGCCCAAAAGTGGGATTGCAGTCTCCTATGGTAATTCTCTTTTTAGTTATTTAAAGGAACATCCATACTGCTCTCCATAGTGAGTGTATCAATTTACCTTCCCACCAATAGTGGAAGAGGGTTCCTTTTGTCCACACCATCCCCGGAATTTGTTGTTTGTAGATTTGCTGATGATGCCGATTCTAACAGGTGTGAGGTCATACCTCATTGTCGTTTGGATTTGCATTTCTCTAATAATTAGTGATGTTGAGCAGCTTTTCATGTGCGTCTTGGCCATCTCTGTGACTTCTTTAAAGAAACGTCTATATAGATCTTCTGCCCATTTTTGTACTGGGTTGTTTGTTTTATTAATATTAAGCTGCATGAGCTGTTTATATATATTGGAGATTAAACCTTTGTCCATTGATTCGTTTGCGAACGTTTTCGCCCATTCTGAGGCTTGCCTTTTTCCATTCCCGTTTTTTTAACCAAAAAAGAAAGAAAGCAAAAGAAGCAGAACACTAATGTGCGTGAAATATGCCTCTTGAAACAGTCGTTTTGAAATATGGACGTCTTTTGAATTTTTTGGTCGGTATATGACCCCAGGATTTGTTTTCAGGGCAGGTGTCATTTACAGGCCTGCAACGATTTTGAATATCCACTGACCATTAGCGCTGGGATTAAAGCTGCTGTTGTGTGAAACGGCCACAAGGTGGCAGCAGTTCTCGCTTACCAAATCTGGTTACTAGGGCCACAGAGCCTCAATGGAAGTCCTGTTCTAGATTGGAATTTAGAATGGAATGTGCCAGGAGAAAGCCCCTCAAGTTTTTCTCACTACTTCTTGTTCGTGTTTTTAATTTAATTTTTTATTTTTTATTACAGCAAGTTTGATGACAACGTTTGGCTTGTTGTAGGTGTGCAAGATGTGGTTCTTTTACACATATACATAGGTCTGTTCTTCCTGGGACCCTTTTCCCATGTACGTTATGACAGAATGTTGAGTAGTCTTCTCTTGGTATTCCGTAGGTCTTTGGTGATTATATATTTCACCTGTGTTTGTATATGTCTGTTAACCCCGATATCCTAATGAATCCAATCCTCACACCTTTCCATTGGTGAACCATAAGTTTGTTTAATGAATCTGTGACTGCCCTTCTCCGTGGAAATATCTGCCCTGGTATCAATTTTTAGGTAACACCTATAAGTGATATCCTACGATATGTGTCTTTCACTTTCTGACTTACTACAAGTCACGTGATTACCTCTAGACTCATCTACGGTGCTGCAAATGGCATTGTGTCCTTTTTTCCCTTGGCTAATATTCTGTCTTAGCGAGGTCCATTTTCTGCAGTGTGATTCCCTGAGGGCTGAGGATTAGCTGACCTGGGCAGCCTGACCCTGCTGGCAAGCCCTCCCCAGGTGTGCCTGGGTTGAGGTCAATATAAACTGCACTCCAGGCAGCAATAGCCCCTGCAGCTGTGCCTGACTCCATATTCTCTGCCCCGTCAGCAGTCTCGGGGCTGTGCTGGTGGGAGGGTGTGAGGGTCCACGGCTTTGTTGGTGGCCCGGTGTGAGTGGGGCTCTGCTGGACTTTCTGCAGGAGTTGCCAGGCTGCCACCTGTAAAGAAGAGGATGTGTCACCCATAACTTCCACTGGAATTTCTCTCCGGGCTGAGGAAGGAAAAAAAGGAGTGGGGGCCGGGACAGGAGGGGTATCTCAGGCAGGGAAATGGAAAGCTTCTAGAAGAGCGCCCGGGGCCAGGACCATCCTGGCTGGCCTGCAGGCAGCAAGTTGGCCTGCGTGCTGCCGCTGGTGTGGCTCCACGGCCCTTCCTCTAGGCTTTCAAGCCCTTGTACATATTCAGGTGTTTTACCTGGGAAGGGTGGGAACAGTTCAGTAGCAGCTGGCCTGGGGCTCAGCTCACGTTTACTCACAGAGGCCTCGGCATGGTCCCTCAGCTTTGCAGTGAGGACGCTCCTTGCATGGGGGGACGGGGCTGTTGGTTGTGTGGAAGATGATTCCCCACCACTGACCAATTTCAGAATTGTTTACTGCTGGAACAAGTGCCTTGGTAGTGTTTTCCTCTGTATAACTGTTTGGTTTAGGTTTTTTTTTCTTTCTTGGTTCAAGTTAGATTTTATTCCTCGTTTATGTATTTATAGATATAAGCATGGGAATAATTCATTCATATAAATACATCTGTGTGAATGGAAGAACTTTCTTCTGTTTTATTTTTAAAAATTTTGAAATTTAATTTTATTTATTTCTTTATACAGCAGGTTACTATTAGTTATATATTTTATGCATATACATGTATACAGGTCGATCCCAATCTCCCAACTCATCCCACCACCACCACCCCATGGCTTCCCCCACTTGGTGTCCATACGTTTGTTCTCTACCTCTGTGTCTCTATTTCTGTCCTGCATACCAGTTCATCTGTACCATTTTTCTAGGTTCCACATATATGCATTAGTATACAATATTTGTTTTTCTCTTTCTGACTTACTTCACTCTGTATGACAGTCTCTAGATCCATCGACTTCTCTACAAATGACCCAGTTTCATTCCTTTTTATGGCTGAGCAATATTCCATTTTATATATGTACCACATCTTTATCCATTCGTCTTTCTGTGGGCATTTAGGTTGCTTCCATTACCTGGCTATTGTAAATTGTGCTGCAATGAACATTGTGGTGAATGTGTCTTTTTGATTTATGGTTTTCTCTGGGTATATGCCCAAAAGTGGGATTGCAGTCTCCTATGGTAATTCTCTTTTTAGTTATTTAAAGGAACATCCATACTGCTCTCCATAGTGAGTGTATCAATTTACCTTCCCACCAATAGTGGAAGAGGGTTCCTTTTGTCCACACCATCCCCGGAATTTGTTGTTTGTAGATTTGCTGATGATGCCGATTCTAACAGGTGTGAGGTCATACCTCATTGTCGTTTGGATTTGCATTTCTCTAATAATTAGTGATGTTGAGCAGCTTTTCATGTGCGTCTTGGCCATCTCTGTGACTTCTTTAAAGAAACGTCTATATAGATCTTCTGCCCATTTTTGTACTGGGTTGTTTGTTTTATTAATATTAAGCTGCGTGAGCTGTTTATATATATTGGAGATTAAACCTTTGTCCATTGATTCGTTTGCGAACGTTTTCGCCCATTCTGAGGCTTGCCTTTTTCCATTCCCGTTTTTTTAACCAAAAAAGAAAGAAAGCAAAAGAAGCAGAACACTAATGTGCGTGAAATATGCCTCTTGAAACAGTCGTTTTGAAATATGGACGTCTTTTGAATTTTTTGGTCGGTATATGACCCCAGGATTTGTTTTCAGGGCAGGTGTCATTTACAGGCCTGCAACGATTTTGAATATCCACTGACCATTAGCGCTGGGATTAAAGCTGCTGTTGTGTGAAACGGCCACAAGGTGGCAGCAGTTCTCGCTTACCAAATCTGGTTACTAGGGCCACAGAGCCTCAATGGAAGTCCTGTTCTAGATTGGAATTTAGAATGGAATGTGCCAGGAGAAAGCCCCTCAAGTTTGTCTCACTACTTCTTGTTCGTGTTTTTAATTTAATTTTTTATTTTTTATTACAGCAAGTTTGATGACAACGTTTGGCTTGTTGTAGGTGTGCAAGATGTGGTTCTTTTACACATATACATAGGTCTGTTCTTCCTGGGACCCTTTTCCCATGTACGTTATGACAGAATGTTGAGTAGTCTTCTCTTGGTATTCCGTAGGTCTTTGGTGATTATATATTTCACCTGTGTTTGTATATGTCTGTTAACCCCGATATCCTAATGAATCCAATCCTCACACCTTTCCATTGGTGAACCATAAGTTTGTTTAATGAATCTGTGACTGCCCTTCTCCATGGAAATATCTGCCCTGGTATCAATTTTTAGGTAACACCTATAAGTGATATCCTACGATATGTGTCTTTCACTTTCTGACTTACTACAAGTCACGTGATTACCTCTAGACTCATCTACGGTGCTGCAAATGGCATTGTGTCCTTTTTTCCCTTGGCTAATATTCTGTCTTAGCGAGGTCCATTTTCTGCAGTGTGATTCCCTGAGGGCTGAGGATTAGCTGACCTGGGCAGCCTGACCCTGCCGGCAAGCCCTCCCCAGGTGTGCCTGGGTTGAGGTCAATATAAACTGCACTCCAGGCAGCAATAGCCCCTGCAGCTGTGCCTGACTCCATATTCTCTGCCCCGTCAGCAGTCTCGGGGCTGTGCTGGTGGGAGGGTGTGAGGGTCCACGGCTTTGTTGGTGGCCCGGTGTGAGTGGGGCTCTGCTGGACTTTCTGCAGGAGTTGCCAGGCTGCCACCTGTAAAGAAGAGGATGTGTCACCCATAACTTCCACTGGAATTTCTCTCCGGGCTGAGGAAGGAAAAAAAGGAGTGGGGGCCGGGACAGGAGGGGTATCTCAGGCAGGGAAATGGAAAGCTTCTAGAAGAGCGCCCGGGGCCAGGACCATCCTGGCTGGCCTGCAGGCAGCAAGTTGGCCTGCGTGCTGCCGCTGGTGTGGCTCCACGGCCCTTCCTCTAGGCTTTCAAGCCCTTGTACATATTCAGGTGTTTTACCTGGGAAGGGTGGGAACAGTTCAGTAGCAGCTGGCCTGGGGCTCAGCTCACGTTTACTCACAGAGGCCTCGGCATGGTCCCTCAGCTTTGCAGTGAGGACGCTCCTTGCATGGGGGGACGGGGCTGTTGGTTGTATGGAAGATGATTCCCCACCACTGACCAATTTCAGAATTGTTTACTGCTGGAACAAGTGCCTTGGTAGTGTTTTCCTCTGTATAACTGTTTGGTTTAGGTTTTTTTTTCTTTCTTGGTTCAAGTTAGATTTTATTCCTCGTTTATGTATTTATAGATATAAGCATGGGAATAATTCATTCATATAAATACATCTGTGTGAATGGAAGAACTTTCTTCTGTTTTATTTTTAAAAATTTTGAAATTTAATTTTATTTATTTCTTTATACAGCAGGTTACTATTAGTTATATATTTTATGCATATACATGTATACAGGTCGATCCCAATCTCCCAACTCATCCCACCACCACCACCCCATGGC
The DNA here is from genome assembly GCF_025265405.1 of Mesoplodon densirostris. NCBI lineage: Eukaryota > Metazoa > Chordata > Mammalia > Artiodactyla > Ziphiidae > Mesoplodon > Mesoplodon densirostris. The sequence goes on from NC_082672.1 coordinate 93,704,536, forward strand.
TTCCCCCACTTGGTGTCCATACGTTTGTTCTCTACCTCTGTGTCTCTATTTCTGTCCTGCATACCAGTTCATCTGTACCATTTTTCTAGGTTCCACATATATGCATTAGTATACAATATTTGTTTTTCTCTTTCTGACTTACTTCACTCTTTATGACAGTCTCTAGATCCATCGACTTCTCTACAAATGACCCAGTTTCATTCCTTTTTATGGCTGAGCAATATTCCATTTTATATATGTACCACATCTTTATCCATTCGTCTTTCTGTGGGCATTTAGGTTGCTTCCATTACCTGGCTATTGTAAATTGTGCTGCAATGAACATTGTGGTGAATGTGTCTTTTTGATTTATGGTTTTCTCTGGGTATATGCCCAAAAGTGGGATTGCAGTCTCCTATGGTAATTCTCTTTTTAGTTATTTAAAGGAACATCCATACTGCTCTCCATAGTGAGTGTATCAATTTACCTTCCCACCAATAGTGGAAGAGGGTTCCTTTTGTCCACACCATCCCCGGAATTTGTTGTTTGTAGAGTTGCTGATGATGCCGATTCTAACAGGTGTGAGGTCATACCTCATTGTCGTTTGGATTTGCATTTCTCTAATAATTAGTGATGTTGAGCAGCTTTTCATGTGCGTCTTGGCCATCTCTGTGACTTCTTTAAAGAAACGTCTATATAGATCTTCTGCCCATTTTTGTACTGGGTTGTTTGTTTTATTAATATTAAGCTGCGTGAGCTGTTTATATATATTGGAGATTAAACCTTTGTCCATTGATTCGTTTGCGAACGTTTTCGCCCATTCTGAGGCTTGCCTTTTTCCATTCCCGTTTTTTTAACCAAAAAAGAAAGAAAGCAAAAGAAGCAGAACACTAATGTGCGTGAAATATGCCTCTTGAAACAGTCGTTTTGAAATATGGACGTCTTTTGAATTTTTTGGTCGGTATATGACCCCAGGATTTGTTTTCAGGGCAGGTGTCATTTACAGGCCTGCAACGATTTTGAATATCCACTGACCATTAGCGCTGGGATTAAAGCTGCTGTTGTGTGAAACGGCCACAAGGTGGCAGCAGTTCTCGCTTACCAAATCTGGTTACTAGGGCCACAGAGCCTCAATGGAAGTCCTGTTCTAGATTGGAATTTAGAATGGAATGTGCCAGGAGAAAGCCCCTCAAGTTTGTCTCACTACTTCTTGTTCGTGTTTTTAATTTAATTTTTTATTTTTTATTACAGCAAGTTTGATGACAACGTTTGGCTTGTTGTAGGTGTGCAAGATGTGGTTCTTTTACACATATACATAGGTCTGTTCTTCCTGGGACCCTTTTCCCATGTACGTTATGACAGAATGTTGAGTAGTCTTCTCTTGGTATTCCGTAGGTCTTTGGTGATTATATATTTCACCTGTGTTTGTATATGTCTGTTAACCCCGATATCCTAATGAATCCAATCCTCACACCTTTCCATTGGTGAACCATAAGTTTGTTTAATGAATCTGTGACTGCCCTTCTCCGTGGAAATATCTGCCCTGGTATCAATTTTTAGGTAACACCTATAAGTGATATCCTACGATATGTGTCTTTCACTTTCTGACTTACTACAAGTCACGTGATTACCTCTAGACTCATCTACGGTGCTGCAAATGGCATTGTGTCCTTTTTTCCCTTGGCTAATATTCTGTCTTAGCGAGGTCCATTTTCTGCAGTGTGATTCCCTGAGGGCTGAGGATTAGCTGACCTGGGCAGCCTGACCCTGCCGGCAAGCCCTCCCCAGGTGTGCCTGGGTTGAGGTCAATATAAACTGCACTCCAGGCAGCAATAGCCCCTGCAGCTGTGCCTGACTCCATATTCTCTGCCCCGTCAGCAGTCTCGGGGCTGTGCTGGTGGGAGGGTGTGAGGGTCCACGGCTTTGTTGGTGGCCCAGTGTGAGTGGGGCTCTGCTGGACTTTCTGCAGGAGTTGCCAGGCTGCCACCTGTAAAGAAGAGGATGTGTCACCCATAACTTCCACTGGAATTTCTCTCCGGGCTGAGGAAGGAAAAAAAGGAGTGGGGGCCGGGACAGGAGGGGTATCTCAGGCAGGGAAATGGAAAGCTTCTAGAAGAGCGCCCGGGGCCAGGACCATCCTGGCTGGCCTGCAGGCAGCAAGTTGGCCTGCATGCTGCCGCTGGTGTGGCTCCACGGCCCTTCCTCTAGGCTTTCAAGCCCTTGTACATATTCAGGTGTTTTACCTGGGAAGGGTGGGAACAGTTCAGTAGCAGCTGGCCTGGGGCTCAGCTCACGTTTACTCACAGAGGCCTCGGCATGGTCCCTCAGCTTTGCAGTGAGGACGCTCCTTGCATGGGGGGACGGGGCTGTTGGTTGTATGGAAGATGATTCCTCACCACTGACCAATTTCAGAATTGTTTACTGCTGGAACAAGTGCCTTGGTAGTGTTTTCCTCTGTATAACTGTTTGGTTTAGGTTTTTTTTTCTTTCTTGGTTCAAGTTAGATTTTATTCCTCGTTTATGTATTTATAGATATAAGCATGGGAATAATTCATTCATATAAATACATCTGTGTGAATGGAAGAACTTTCTTCTGTTTTATTTTTAAAAATTTTGAAATTTAATTTTATTTATTTCTTTATACAGCAGGTTACTATTAGTTATATATTTTATGCATATACATGTATACAGGTCGATCCCAATCTCCCAACTCATCCCACCACCACCACCCCATGGCTTCCCCCACTTGGTGTCCATACGTTTGTTCTCTACCTCTGTGTCTCTATTTCTGTCCTGCATACCAGTTCATCTGTACCATTTTTCTAGGTTCCACATATATGCATTAGTATACAATATTTGTTTTTCTCTTTCTGACTTACTTCACTCTGTATGACAGTCTCTAGATCCATCGACTTCTCTACAAATGACCCAGTTTCATTCCTTTTTATGGCTGAGCAATATTCCATTTTATATATGTACCACATCTTTATCCATTCGTCTTTCTGTGGGCATTTAGGTTGCTTCCATTACCTGGCTATTGTAAGTTGTGCTGCAATGAACATTGTGGTGAATGTGTCTTTTTGATTTATGGTTTTCTCTGGGTATATGCCCAAAAGTGGGATTGCAGTCTCCTATGGTAATTCTCTTTTTAGTTATTTAAAGGAACATCCATACTGCTCTCCATAGTGAGTGTATCAATTTACCTTCCCACCAATAGTGGAAGAGGGTTCCTTTTGTCCACACCATCCCCGGAATTTGTTGTTTGTAGATTTGCTGATGATGCCGATTCTAACAGGTGTGAGGTCATACCTCATTGTCGTTTGGATTTGCATTTCTCTAATAATTAGTGATGTTGAGCAGCTTTTCATGTGCGTCTTGGCCATCTCTGTGACTTCTTTAAAGAAACGTCTATATAGATCTTCTGCCCATTTTTGTACTGGGTTGTTTGTTTTATTAATATTAAGCTGCGTGAGCTGTTTATATATATTGGAGATTAAACCTTTGTCCATTGATTCGTTTGCGAACGTTTTCGCCCATTCTGAGGCTTGCCTTTTTCCATTCCCGTTTTTTTAACCAAAAAAGAAAGAAAGCAAAAGAAGCAGAACACTAATGTGCGTGAAATATGCCTCTTGAAACAGTCGTTTTGAAATATGGACGTCTTTTGAATTTTTTGGTCGGTATATGACCCCAGGATTTGTTTTCAGGGCAGGTGTCATTTACAGGCCTGCAACGATTTTGAATATCCACTGACCATTAGCGCTGGGATTAAAGCTGCTGTTGTGTGAAACGGCCACAAGGTGGCAGCAGTTCTCGCTTACCAAATCTGGTTACTAGGGCCACAGAGCCTCAATGGAAGTCCTGTTCTAGATTGGAATTTAGAATGGAATGTGCCAGGAGAAAGCCCCTCAAGTTTGTCTCACTACTTCTTGTTCGTGTTTTTAATTTAATTTTTTATTTTTTATTACAGCAAGTTTGATGACAACGTTTGGCTTGTTGTAGGTGTGCAAGATGTGGTTCTTTTACACATATACATAGGTCTGTTCTTCCTGGGACCCTTTTCCCATGTACGTTATGACAGAATGTTGAGTAGTCTTCTCTTGGTATTCCGTAGGTCTTTGGTGATTATATATTTCACCTGTGTTTGTATATGTCTGTTAACCCCGATATCCTAATGAATCCAATCCTCACACCTTTCCATTGGTGAACCATAAGTTTGTTTAATGAATCTGTGACTGCCCTTCTCCGTGGAAATATCTGCCCTGGTATCAATTTTTAGGTAACACCTATAAGTGATATCCTACGATATGTGTCTTTCACTTTCTGACTTACTACAAGTCACGTGATTACCTCTAGACTCATCTACGGTGCTGCAAATGGCATTGTGTCCTTTTTTCCCTTGGCTAATATTCTGTCTTAGCGAGGTCCATTTTCTGCAGTGTGATTCCCTGAGGGCTGAGGATTAGCTGACCTGGGCAGCCTGACCCTGCCGGCAAGCCCTCCCCAGGTGTGCCTGGGTTGAGGTCAATATAAACTGCACTCCAGGCAGCAATAGCCCCTGCAGCTGTGCCTGACTCCATATTCTCTGCCCCGTCAGCAGTCTCGGGGCTGTGCTGGTGGGAGGGTGTGAGGGTCCACGGCTTTGTTGGTGGCCCGGTGTGAGTGGGGCTCTGCTGGACTTTCTGCAGGAGTTGCCAGGCTGCCACCTGTAAAGAAGAGGATGTGTCACCCATAACTTCCACTGGAATTTCTCTCCGGGCTGAGGAAGGAAAAAAAGGAGTGGGGGCCGGGACAGGAGGGGTATCTCAGGCAGGGAAATGGAAAGCTTCTAGAAGAGCGCCCGGGGCCAGGACCATCCTGGCTGGCCTGCAGGCAGCAAGTTGGCCTGCATGCTGCCGCTGGTGTGGCTCCACGGCCCTTCCTCTAGGCTTTCAAGCCCTTGTACATATTCAGGTGTTTTACCTGGGAAGGGTGGGAACAGTTCAGTAGCAGCTGGCCTGGGGCTCAGCTCACGTTTACTCACAGAGGCCTCGGCATGGTCCCTCAGCTTTGCAGTGAGGACGCTCCTTGCATGGGGGGACGGGGCTGTTGGTTGTATGGAAGATGATTCCTCACCACTGACCAATTTCAGAATTGTTTACTGCTGGAACAAGTGCCTTGGTAGTGTTTTCCTCTGTATAACTGTTTGGTTTAGGTTTTTTTTTCTTTCTTGGTTCAAGTTAGATTTTATTCCTCGTTTATGTATTTATAGATATAAGCATGGGAATAATTCATTCATATAAATACATCTGTGTGAATGGAAGAACTTTCTTCTGTTTTATTTTTAAAAATTTTGAAATTTAATTTTATTTATTTCTTTATACAGCAGGTTACTATTAGTTATATATTTTATGCATATACATGTATACAGGTCGATCCCAATCTCCCAACTCATCCCACCACCACCACCCCATGGCTTCCCCCACTTGGTGTCCATACGTTTGTTCTCTACCTCTGTGTCTCTATTTCTGTCCTGCATACCAGTTCATCTGTACCATTTTTCTAGGTTCCACATATATGCATTAGTATACAATATTTGTTTTTCTCTTTCTGACTTACTTCACTCTGTATGACAGTCTCTAGATCCATCGACTTCTCTACAAATGACCCAGTTTCATTCCTTTTTATGGCTGAGCAATATTCCATTTTATATATGTACCACATCTTTATCCATTCGTCTTTCTGTGGGCATTTAGGTTGCTTCCATTACCTGGCTATTGTAAATTGTGCTGCAATGAACATTGTGGTGAATGTGTCTTTTTGATTTATGGTTTTCTCTGGGTATATGCCCAAAAGTGGGATTGCAGTCTCCTATGGTAATTCTCTTTTTAGTTATTTAAAGGAACATCCATACTGCTCTCCATAGTGAGTGTATCAATTTACCTTCCCACCAATAGTGGAAGAGGGTTCCTTTTGTCCACACCATCCCCGGAATTTGTTGTTTGTAGATTTGCTGATGATGCCGATTCTAACAGGTGTGAGGTCATACCTCATTGTCGTTTGGATTTGCATTTCTCTAATAATTAGTGATGTTGAGCAGCTTTTCATGTGCGTCTTGGCCATCTCTGTGACTTCTTTAAAGAAACGTCTATATAGATCTTCTGCCCATTTTTGTACTGGGTTGTTTGTTTTATTAATATTAAGCTGCATGAGCTGTTTATATATATTGGAGATTAAACCTTTGTCCATTGATTCGTTTGCGAACGTTTTCGCCCATTCTGAGGCTTGCCTTTTTCCATTCCCGTTTTTTTAACCAAAAAAGAAAGAAAGCAAAAGAAGCAGAACACTAATGTGCGTGAAATATGCCTCTTGAAACAGTCGTTTTGAAATATGGACGTCTTTTGAATTTTTTGGTCGGTATATGACCCCAGGATTTGTTTTCAGGGCAGGTGTCATTTACAGGCCTGCAACGATTTTGAATATCCACTGACCATTAGCGCTGGGATTAAAGCTGCTGTTGTGTGAAACGGCCACAAGGTGGCAGCAGTTCTCGCTTACCAAATCTGGTTACTAGGGCCACAGAGCCTCAATGGAAGTCCTGTTCTAGATTGGAATTTAGAATGGAATGTGCCAGGAGAAAGCCCCTCAAGTTTTTCTCACTACTTCTTGTTCGTGTTTTTAATTTAATTTTTTATTTTTTATTACAGCAAGTTTGATGACAACGTTTGGCTTGTTGTAGGTGTGCAAGATGTGGTTCTTTTACACATATACATAGGTCTGTTCTTCCTGGGACCCTTTTCCCATGTACGTTATGACAGAATGTTGAGTAGTCTTCTCTTGGTATTCCGTAGGTCTTTGGTGATTATATATTTCACCTGTGTTTGTATATGTCTGTTAACCCCGATATCCTAATGAATCCAATCCTCACACCTTTCCATTGGTGAACCATAAGTTTGTTTAATGAATCTGTGACTGCCCTTCTCCGTGGAAATATCTGCCCTGGTATCAATTTTTAGGTAACACCTATAAGTGATATCCTACGATATGTGTCTTTCACTTTCTGACTTACTACAAGTCACGTGATTACCTCTAGACTCATCTACGGTGCTGCAAATGGCATTGTGTCCTTTTTTCCCTTGGCTAATATTCTGTCTTAGCGAGGTCCATTTTCTGCAGTGTGATTCCCTGAGGGCTGAGGATTAGCTGACCTGGGCAGCCTGACCCTGCTGGCAAGCCCTCCCCAGGTGTGCCTGGGTTGAGGTCAATATAAACTGCACTCCAGGCAGCAATAGCCCCTGCAGCTGTGCCTGACTCCATATTCTCTGCCCCGTCAGCAGTCTCGGGGCTGTGCTGGTGGGAGGGTGTGAGGGTCCACGGCTTTGTTGGTGGCCCGGTGTGAGTGGGGCTCTGCTGGACTTTCTGCAGGAGTTGCCAGGCTGCCACCTGTAAAGAAGAGGATGTGTCACCCATAACTTACACTGGAATTTCTCTCCGGGCTGAGGAAGGAAAAAAAGGAGTGGGGGCCGGGACAGGAGGGGTATCTCAGGCAGGGAAATGGAAAGCTTCTAGAAGAGCGCCCGGGGCCAGGACCATCCTGGCTGGCCTGCAGGCAGCAAGTTGGCCTGCGTGCTGCCGCTGGTGTGGCTCCACGGCCCTTCCTCTAGGCTTTCAAGCCCTTGTACATATTCAGGTGTTTTACCTGGGAAGGGTGGGAACAGTTCAGTAGCAGCTGGCCTGGGGCTCAGCTCACGTTTACTCACAGAGGCCTCGGCATGGTCCCTCAGCTTTGCAGTGAGGACGCTCCTTGCATGGGGGGACGGGGCTGTTGGTTGTGTGGAAGATGATTCCCCACCACTGACCAATTTCAGAATTGTTTACTGCTGGAACAAGTGCCTTGGTAGTGTTTTCCTCTGTATAACTGTTTGGTTTAGGTTTTTTTTTCTTTCTTGGTTCAAGTTAGATTTTATTCCTCGTTTATGTATTTATAGATATAAGCATGGGAATAATTCATTCATATAAATACATCTGTGTGAATGGAAGAACTTTCTTCTGTTTTATTTTTAAAAATTTTGAAATTTAATTTTATTTATTTCTTTATACAGCAGGTTACTATTAGTTATATATTTTATGCATATACATGTATACAGGTCGATCCCAATCTCCCAACTCATCCCACCACCACCACCCCATGGCTTCCCCCACTTGGTGTCCATACGTTTGTTCTCTACCTCTGTGTCTCTATTTCTGTCCTGCATACCAGTTCATCTGTACCATTTTTCTAGGTTCCACATATATGCATTAGTATACAATATTTGTTTTTCTCTTTCTGACTTACTTCACTCTGTATGACAGTCTCTAGATCCATCGACTTCTCTACAAATGACCCAGTTTCATTCCTTTTTATGGCTGAGCAATATTCCATTTTATATATGTACCACATCTTTATCCATTCGTCTTTCTGTGGGCATTTAGGTTGCTTCCATTACCTGGCTATTGTAAATTGTGCTGCAATGAACATTGTGGTGAATGTGTCTTTTTGATTTATGGTTTTCTCTGGGTATATGCCCAAAAGTGGGATTGCAGTCTCCTATGGTAATTCTCTTTTTAGTTATTTAAAGGAACATCCATACTGCTCTCCATAGTGAGTGTATCAATTTACCTTCCCACCAATAGTGGAAGAGGGTTCCTTTTGTCCACACCATCCCCGGAATTTGTTGTTTGTAGATTTGCTGATGATGCCGATTCTAACAGGTGTGAGGTCATACCTCATTGTCGTTTGGATTTGCATTTCTCTAATAATTAGTGATGTTGAGCAGCTTTTCATGTGCGTCTTGGCCATCTCTGTGACTTCTTTAAAGAAACGTCTATATAGATCTTCTGCCCATTTTTGTACTGGGTTGTTTGTTTTATTAATATTAAGCTGCGTGAGCTGTTTATATATATTGGAGATTAAACCTTTGTCCATTGATTCGTTTGCGAACGTTTTCGCCCATTCTGAGGCTTGCCTTTTTCCATTCCCGTTTTTTTAACCAAAAAAGAAAGAAAGCAAAAGAAGCAGAACACTAATGTGCGTGAAATATGCCTCTTGAAACAGTCGTTTTGAAATATGGACGTCTTTTGAATTTTTTGGTCGGTATATGACCCCAGGATTTGTTTTCAGGGCAGGTGTCATTTACAGGCCTGCAACGATTTTGAATATCCACTGACCATTAGCGCTGGGATTAAAGCTGCTGTTGTGTGAAACGGCCACAAGGTGGCAGCAGTTCTCGCTTACCAAATCTGGTTACTAGGGCCACAGAGCCTCAATGGAAGTCCTGTTCTAGATTGGAATTTAGAATGGAATGTGCCAGGAGAAAGCCCCTCAAGTTTGTCTCACTACTTCTTGTTCGTGTTTTTAATTTAATTTTTTATTTTTTATTACAGCAAGTTTGATGACAACGTTTGGCTTGTTGTAGGTGTGCAAGATGTGGTTCTTTTACACATATACATAGGTCTGTTCTTCCTGGGACCCTTTTCCCATGTACGTTATGACAGAATGTTGAGTAGTCTTCTCTTGGTATTCCGTAGGTCTTTGGTGATTATATATTTCACCTGTGTTTGTATATGTCTGTTAACCCCGATATCCTAATGAATCCAATCCTCACAACTTTCCATTGGTGAACCATAAGTTTGTTTAATGAATCTGTGACTGCCCTTCTCCGTGGAAATATCTGCCCTGGTATCAATTTTTAGGTAACACCTATAAGTGATATCCTACGATATGTGTCTTTCACTTTCTGACTTACTACAAGTCACGTGATTACCTCTAGACTCATCTACGGTGCTGCAAATGGCATTGTGTCCTTTTTTCCGTTGGCTAATATTCTGTCTTAGCGAGGTCCATTTTCTGCAGTGTGATTCCCTGAGGACTGAGGATTAGCTGACCTGGGCAGCTTGACCCTGCCGGCAAGCCCTCCCCAGGTGTGCCTGGGTTGAGGTCAATATAAACTGCACTCCAGGCAGCAATAGCCCCTGCAGCTGTGCCTGACTCCATATTCTCTGCCCCGTCAGCAGTCTCGGGGCTGTGCTGGTGGGAGGTTGTGAGGGTCCACGGCTTTGTTGGTGGCCCGGTGTGAGTGGGGCTCTGCTGGACTTTCTGCAGGAGTTGCCAGGCTGCCACCTGTAAAGAAGAGGATGTGTCACCCATAACTTCCACTGGAATTTCTCTCCGGGCTGAGGAAGGAAAAAAAGGAGTGGGGGCCGGGACAGGAGGGGTATCTCAGGCAGGGAAATGGAAAGCTTCTAGAAGAGCGCCCGGGGCCAGGACCATCCTGGCTGGCCTGCAGGCAGCAAGTTGGCCTGCGTGCTGCCGCTGGTGTGGCTCCACGGCCCTTCCTCTAGGCTTTCAAGCCCTTGTACATATTCAGGTGTTTTACCTGGGAAGGGTGGGAACAGTTCAGTAGCAGCTGGCCTGGGGCTCAGCTCACGTTTACTCACAGAGGCCTCGGCATGGTCCCCCAGCTTTGCAGTGAGGACGCTCCTTGCATGGGGGGACGGGGCTGTTGTTTGTATGGAAGATGATTCCCCACAACTGACCAATTTCAGAATTGTTTACTGCTGGAACAAGTGCCTTGGTAATGTTTTCCTCTGTATAACTGTTTGGTTTAGGTTTTTTTTCTTTCTTGGTTCAAGTTAGATTTTATTCCTCGTTTATGTATTTATAGATATAAGCATGGGAATAATTCATTCATATAAATACATCTGTGTAAATGGAAGAACTTTCTTCTGTTTTATTTTTAAAAAATTTGAAATTTAATTTTATTTATTTCTTTATACAGCAGGTTACTATTAGTTATATATTTTATGCATATACATGTATACAGGTCCATCCCAATCTCCCAACTCATCCCACCACCACCACCCCATGGCTTCCCCCACTTGGTGTCCATACGTTTGTTCTCTACCTCTGTGTCTCTATTTCTGTCCTGCATACCAGTTCATCTGTACCATTTTTCTAGGTTCCACATATATGCATTAGTATACAATATTTGTTTTTCTCTTTCTGACTTACTTCACTCTGTATGACAGTCTCTAGATCCATCGACTTCTCTACAAATGACCCAGTTTCATTCCTTTTTATGGCTGAGCAATATTCCATTTTATATATGTACCACATCTTTATCCATTCGTCTTTCTGTGGGCATTTAGGTTGCTTCCATTACCTGGCTATTGTAAATTGTGCTGCAATGAACATTGTGGTGAATGTGTCTTTTTGATTTATGGTTTTCTCTGGGTATATGCCCAAAAGTGGGATTGCAGTCTCCTATGGTAATTCTCTTTTTAGTTATTTAAAGGAACATCCATACTGCTCTCCATAGTGAGTGTATCAATTTACCTTCCCACCAATAGTGGAAGAGGGTTCCTTTTGTCCACACCATCCCCGGAATTTGTTGTTTGTAGATTTGCTGATGATGCCGATTCTAACAGGTGTGAGGTCATACCTCATTGTCGTTTGGATTTGCATTTCTCTAATAATTAGTGATGTTGAGCAGCTTTTCATGTGCGTCTTGGCCATCTCTGTGACTTCTTTAAAGAAACGTCTATATAGATCTTCTGCCCATTTTTGTACTGGGTTGTTTGTTTTATTAATATTAAGCTGCGTGAGCTGTTTATATATATTGGAGATTAAACCTTTGTCCATTGATTCGTTTGCGAACGTTTTCGCCCATTCTGAGGCTTGCCTTTTTCCATTCCCGTTTTTTTAACCAAAAAAGAAAGAAAGCAAAAGAAGCAGAACACTAATGTGCGTGAAATATGCCTCTTGAAACAGTCGTTTTGAAATATGGACGTCTTTTGAATTTTTTGGTCGGTATATGACCCCAGGATTTGTTTTCAGGGCAGGTGTCATTTACAGGCCTGCAACGATTTTGAATATCCACTGACCATTAGCGCTGGGATTAAAGCTGCTGTTGTGTGAAACGGCCACAAGGTGGCAGCAGTTCTCGCTTACCAAATCTGGTTACTAGGGCCACAGAGCCTCAATGGAAGTCCTGTTCTAGATTGGAATTTAGAATGGAATGTGCCAGGAGAAAGCCCCTCAAGTTTGTCTCACTACTTCTTGTTCGTGTTTTTAATTTAATTTTTTATTTTTTATTACAGCAAGTTTGATGACAACGTTTGGCTTGTTGTAGGTGTGCAAGATGTGGTTCTTTTACACATATACATAGGTCTGTTCTTCCTGGGACCCTTTTCCCATGTACGTTATGACAGAATGTTGAGTAGTCTTCTCTTGGTATTCCGTAGGTCTTTGGTGATTATATATTTCACCTGTGTTTGTATATGTCTGTTAACCCCGATATCCTAATGAATCCAATCCTCACACCTTTCCATTGGTGAACCATAAGTTTGTTTAATGAATCTGTGACTGCCCTTCTCCGTGGAAATATCTGCCCTGGTATCAATTTTTAGGTAACACCTATAAGTGATATCCTACGATATGTGTCTTTCACTTTCTGACTTACTACAAGTCACGTGATTACCTCTAGACTCATCTACGATGCTGCAAATGGCATTGTGTCCTTTTTTCCCTTGGCTAATATTCTGTCTTAGCGAGGTCCATTTTCTGCAGTGTGATTCCCTGAGGGCTGAGGATTAGCTGACCTGGGCAGCCTGACCCTGCCGGCAAGCCCTCCCCAGGTGTGCCTGGGTTGAGGTCAATATAAACTGCACTCCAGGCAGCAATAGCCCCTGCAGCTGTGCCTGACTCCATATTCTCTGCCCCGTCAGCAGTCTCCGGGCTGTGCTGGTGGGAGGGTGTGAGGGTCCACGGCTTTGTTGGTGGCCCGGTGTGAGTGGGGCTCTGCTGGACTTTCTGCAGGAGTTGCCAGGCTGCCACCTGTAAAGAAGAGGATGTGTCACCCATAACTTCCACTGGAATTTCTCTCCGGGCTGAGGAAGGAAAAAAAGGAGTGGGGGCCGGGACAGGAGGGGTATCTCAGGCAGGGAAATGGAAAGCTTCTAGAAGAGCGCCCGGGGCCAGGACCATCCTGGCTGGCCTGCAGGCAGCAAGTTGGCCTGCGTGCTGCCGCTGGTGTGGCTCCACGGCCCTTCCTCTAGGCTTTCAAGCCCTTGTACATATTCAGGTGTTTTACCTGGGAAGGGTGGGAACAGTTCAGTAGCAGCTGGCCTGGGGCTCAGCTCACGTTTACTCACAGAGGCCTCGGCATGGTCCCCCAGCTTTGCAGTGAGGACGCTCCTTGCATGGGGGGACGGGGCTGTTGTTTGTATGGAAGATGATTCCCCAGCACTGACCAATTTCAGAATTGTTTACTGCTGGAACAAGTGCTTTGGTAGTGTTTTCCTCTGTATAACTGTTTGGTTTAGGTTTTTTTTTTCTTTCTTGGTTCAAGTTAGATTTTATTCCTCGTTTATGTATTTATAGATATAAGCATGGGAATAATTCATTCATATAAATACATCTGTGTGAATGGAAGAACTTTCTTCTGTTTTATTTTTAAAAATTTTGAAATTTAATTTTATTTATTTCTTTATACAGCAGGTTACTATTAGTTATATATTTTATGCATATACATGTATACAGGTCCATCCCAATCTCCCAACTCACCCCACCACCACCACCCCATGGCTTCCCCCACTTGGTGTCCATACGTTTGTTCTCTACCTCTGTGTCTCTATTTCTGTCCTGCATAACAGTTCATCTGTACCATTTTTCTAGGTTCCACATATATGCATTAGTATACAATATTTGTTTTTCTCTTTCTGACTTAGTTCACTCTGTATGACAGTCTCTAGATCCATCGACTTCTCTACAAATGACCCAGTTTCATTCCTTTTTATGGCTGAGCAATATTCCATTTTATATATGTACCACATCTTTATCCATTCGTCTTTCTGTGGGCATTTAGGTTGCTTCCATTACCTGGCTATTGTAAATTGTGCTGCAATGAACATTGTGGTGAATGTGTCTTTTTGATTTATGGTTTTCTCTGGGTATATGCCCAAAAGTTGGATTGCAGGCTCCTATGGTAATTCTCTTTTTAGTTATTTAAAGGAACATCCATACTGCTCTCCATAGTGAGTGTATCAATTTACCTTCCCACCAATAGTGGAAGAGGGTTCCTTTTGTCCACACCATCCCCGGAATTTGTTGTTTGTAGATTTGCTGATGATGCCGATTCTAACAGGTGTGAGGTCATACCTCATTGTCGTTTGGATTTGCATTTCTCTAATAATTAGTGATGTTGAGCAGCTTTTCATGTGCGTCTTGGCCATCTCTGTGACTTCTTTAAAGAAACGTCTATATAGATCTTCTGCCCATTTTTGTACTGGGTTGTTTGTTTTATTAATATTAAGCTGCGTGAGCTGTTTATATATATTGGAGATTAAACCTTTGTCCATTGATTCGTTTGCGAACGTTTTCGCCCATTCTGAGGCTTGCCTTTTTCCATTCCCGTTTTTTTAACCAAAAAAGAAAGAAAGCAAAAGAAGCAGAACACTAATGTGCGTGAAATATGCCTCTTGAAACAGTCGTTTTGAAATATGGACGTCTTTTGAATTTTTTGGTCGGTATATGACCCCAGGATTTGTTTTCAGGGCAGGTGTCATTTACAGGCCTGCAACGATTTTGAATATCCACTGACCATTAGCGCTGGGATTAAAGCTGCTGTTGTGTGAAACGGCCACAAGGTGGCAGCAGTTCTCGCTTACCAAATCTGGTTACTAGGGCCACAGAGCCTCAATGGAAGTCCTGTTCTAGATTGGAATTTAGAATGGAATGTGCCAGGAGAAAGCCCCTCAAGTTTGTCTCACTACTTCTTGTTCGTGTTTTTAATTTAATTTTTTATTTTTTATTACAGCAAGTTTGATGACAACGTTTGGCTTGTTGTAGGTGTGCAAGATGTGGTTCTTTTACACATATACATAGGTCTGTTCTTCCTGGGACCCTTTTCCCATGTACGTTATGACAGAATGTTGAGTAGTCTTCTCTTGGTATTCCGTAGGTCTTTGGTGATTATATATTTCACCTGTGTTTGTATATGTCTGTTAACCCCGATATCCTAATGAATCCAATCCTCACACCTTTCCATTGGTGAACCATAAGTTTGTTTAATGAATCTGTGACTGCCCTTCTCCGTGGAAATATCTGCCCTGGTATCAATTTTTAGGTAACACCTATAAGTGATATCCTACGATATGTGTCTTTCACTTTCTGACTTACTACAAGTCACGTGATTACCTCTAGACTCATCTATGGTGCTGCAAATGGCATTGTGTCCTTTTTTCCCTTGGCTAATATTCTGTCTTAGCGAGGTCCATTTTCTGCAGTGTGATTCCCTGAGGGCTGAGGATTAGCTGACCTGGGCAGCCTGACCCTGCCGGCAAGCCCTCCCCAGGTGTGCCTGGGTTGAGGTCAATATAAACTGCACTCCAGGCAGCAATAGCCCCTGCAGCTGTGCCTGACTCCATATTCTCTGCCCCGTCAGCAGTCTCGGGGCTGTGCTGGTGGGAGGGTGTGAGGGTCCACGGCTTTGTTGGTGGCCCGGTGTGAGTGGGGCTCTGCTGGACTTTCTGCAGGAGTTGCCAGGCTGCCACCTGTAAAGAAGAGGGTGTGTCACCCATAACTTCCACTGGAATTTCTCTCCGGGCTGAGGAAGGAAAAAAAGGAGTGGGGGCCGGGACAGGAGGGGTATCTCAGGCAGGGAAATGGAAAGCTTCTAGAAGAGCGCCCGGGGCCAGGACCATCCTGGCTGGCCTGCAGGCAGCAAGTTGGCCTGCGTGCTGTCGCTGGTGTGGCTCCACGGCCCTTCCTCTAGGCTTTCAAGCCCTTGTACATATTCAGGTGTTTTACCTGGGAAGGGTGGGAACAGTTCAGTAGCAGCTGGCCTGGGGCTCAGCTCACGTTTACTCACAGAGGCCTCGGCATGGTCCCTCAGCTTTGCAGTGAGGACGCTCCTTGCATGGGGGGACGGGGCTGTTGGTTGTATGGAAGATGATTCCCCACCACTGACCAATTTCAGAATTGTTTACTGCTGGAACAAGTGCCTTGGTAGTGTTTTCCTCTGTATAACTGTTTGGTTTAGGTTTTTTTTTCTTTCTTGGTTCAAGTTAGATTTTATTCCTCGTTTATGTATTTATAGATATAAGCATGGGAATAATTCATTCATATAAATACATCTGTGTGAATGGAAGAACTTTCTTCTGTTTTATTTTTAAAAATTTTGAAATTTAATTTTATTTATTTCTTTATACAGCAGGTTACTATTAGTTATATATTTTATGCATATACATGTATACAGGTCGATCCCAATCTCCCAACTCATCCCACCACCACCACCCCATGGCTTCCCCCACTTGGTGTCCATACGTTTGTTCTCTACCTCTGTGTCTCTATTTCTGTCCTGCATACCAGTTCATCTGTACCATTTTTCTAGGTTCCACATATATGCATTAGTATACAATATTTGTTTTTCTCTTTCTGACTTACTTCACTCTGTATGACAGTCTCTAGATCCATCGACTTCTCTACAAATGACCCAGTTTCATTCCTTTTTATGGCTGAGCAATATTCCATTTTATATATGTACCACATCTTTATCCATTCGTCTTTCTGTGGGCATTTAGGTTGCTTCCATTACCTGGCTATTGTAAATTGTGCTGCAATGAACATTGTGGTGAATGTGTCTTTTTGATTTATGGTTTTCTCTGGGTATATGCCCAAAAGTGGGATTGCAGTCTCCTATGGTAATTCTCTTTTTAGTTATTTAAAGGAACATCCATACTGCTCTCCATAGTGAGTGTATCAATTTACCTTCCCACCAATAGTGGAAGAGGGTTCCTTTTGTCCACACCATCCCCGGAATTTGTTGTTTGTAGATTTGCTGATGATGCCGATTCTAACAGGTGTGAGGTCATACCTCATTGTCGTTTGGATTTGCATTTCTCTAATAATTAGTGATGTTGAGCAGCTTTTCATGTGCGTCTTGGCCATCTCTGTGACTTCTTTAAAGAAACGTCTATATAGATCTTCTGCCCATTTTGTACTGGGTTGTTTGTTTTATTAATATTAAGCTGCGTGAGCTGTTTATATATATTGGAGATTAAACCTTTGTCCATTGATTCGTTTGCGAACGTTTTCGCCCATTCTGAGGCTTGCCTTTTTCCATTCCCCTTTTTTTAACCAAAAAAGAAAGAAAGCAAAAGAAGCAGAACACTAATGTGTGTGAAATATGCCTCTTGAAACAGTCGTTTTGAAATATGGACGTCTTTTGAATTTTTTGGTCGGTATATGACCCCAGGATTTGTTTTCAGGGCAGGTGTCATTTACAGGCCTGCAACGATTTTGAATATCCACTGACCATTAGCGCTGGGATTAAAGCTGCTGTTGTGTGAAACGGCCACAAGGTGGCAGCAGTTCTCGCTTACCAAATCTGGTTACTAGGGCCACAGAGCCTCAATGGAAGTCCTGTTCTAGATTGGAATTTAGAATGGAATGTGCCAGGAGAAAGCCCCTCAAGTTTGTCTCACTACTTCTTGTTCGTGTTTTTAATTTAATTTTTTATTTTTTATTACAGCAAGTTTGATGACAACGTTTGGCTTGTTGTAGGTGTGCAAGATGTGGTTCTTTTACACATATACATAGGTCTGTTCTTCCTGGGACCCTTTTCCCATGTACGTTATGACAGAATGTTGAGTAGTCTTCTCTTGGTATTCCGTAGGTCTTTGGTGATTATATATTTCACCTGTGTTTGTATATGTCTGTTAACCCCGATATCCTAATGAATCCAATCCTCACACCTTTCCATTGGTGAACCATAAGTTTGTTTAATGAATCTGTGACTGCCCTTCTCCGTGGAAATATCTGCCCTGGTATCGATTTTTAGGTAACACCTATAAGTGATATCCTACGATATGTGTCTTTCACTTTCTGACTTACTACAAGTCACGTGATTACCTCTAGACTCATCTACGGTGCTGCAAATGGCATTGTGTCCTTTTTTCCGTTGGCTAATATTCTGTCTTAGCGAGGTCCATTTTCTGCAGTGTGATTCCCTGAGGGCTGAGGATTAGCTGACCTGGGCAGCCTGACCCTGCCGGCAAGCCCTCCCCAGGTGTGCCTGGGTTGAGGTCAATATAAACTGCACTCCAGGCAGCAATAGCCCCTGCAGCTGTGCCTGACTCCATATTCTCTGCCCCGTCAGCAGTCTCGGGGCTGTGCTGGTGGGAGGGTGTGAGGGTCCACGGCTTTGTTGGTGGCCCGGTGTGAGTGGGGCTCTGCTGGACTTTCTGCAGGAGTTGCCAGGCTGCCACCTGTAAAGAAGAGGATGTGTCACCCATAACTTCCACTGGAATTTCTCTCCGGGCTGAGGAAGGAAAAAAAGGAGTGGGGGCCGGGACAGGAGGGGTATCTCAGGCAGGGAAATGGAAAGCTTCTAGAAGAGCGCCCGGGGCCAGGACCATCCTGGCTGGCCTGCAGGCAGCAAGTTGGCCTGCGTGCTGCCGCTGGTGTGGCTCCACGGCCCTTCCTCTAGGCTTTCAAGCCCTTGTACATATTCAGGTGTTTTACCTGGGAAGGGTGGGAACAGTTCAGTAGCAGCTGGCCTGGGGCTCAGCTCACGTTTACTCACAGAGGCCTCGGCATGGTCCCCCAGCTTTGCAGTGAGGACGCTCCTTGCATGGGGGGACGGGGCTGTTGTTTGTATGGAAGATGTTTCCCCACAACTGACCAATTTCAGAATTGTTTACTGCTGGAACAAGTGCCTTGGTAGTGTTTTCCTCTGTATAACTGTTTGGTTTAGGTTTTTTTTTTTCTTTCTTGGTTCAAGTTAGATTTTATTCCTCGTTTATGTATTTATAGATATAAGCATGGGAATAATTCATTCATATAAATACATCTGTGTGAATGGAAGAACTTTCTTCTGTTTTATTTTTAAAAATTTTGAAATTTAATTTTATTTATTTCTTTATACAGCAGGTTACTATTAGTTATATATTTTATGCATATACATGTATACAGGTCGATCCCAATCTCCCAACTCATCCCACCACCACCACCCCATGGCTTCCCCCACTTGGTGTCCATACGTTTGTTCTCTACCTCTGTGTCTCTATTTCTGTCCTGCATACCAATTCATCTGTACCATTTTTCTAGGTTCCACATATATGCATTAGTATACAATATTTGTTTTTCTCTTTCTGACTTACTTCACTCTGTATGACAGTCTCTAGATCCATCGACTTCTCTACAAATGACCCAGTTTCATTCCTTTTTATGGCTGAGCAATATTCCATTTTATATATGTACCACATCTTTATCCATTCGTCTTTCTGTGGGCATTTAGGTTGCTTCCATTACCTGGCTATTGTAAATTGTGCTGCAATGAACATTGTGGTGAATGTGTCTTTTTGATTTATGGTTTTCTCTGGGTATATGCCCAAAAGTGGGATTGCAGTCTCCTATGGTAATTCTCTTTTTATTTATTTAAAAGAACATCCATACTGCTCTCCATAGTGAGTGTATCAATTTACCTTCCCACCAATAGTGGAAGAGGGTTCCTTTTGTCCACACCATCCCCGGAATTTGTTGTTTGTAGATTTTCTGATGATGCCGATTCTGACAGGTGTGTGGTCATACCTCATTGTCGTTTGGATTTGCATTTCTCTAATAATTAGTGATGTTGAGCAGCTTTTCATGTGCGTCTTGGCCATCTCTGTGACTTCTTTAAAGAAACGTCTATATAGATCTTCTGCCCATTTTTGTACTGGGTTGTTTGTTTTATTAATATTAAGCTGCGTGAGCTGTTTATATATATTGGAGATTAAACCTTTGTCCATTGATTCGTTTGCGAACGTTTTCGCCCATTCTGAGGCTTGCCTTTTTCCATTCCCGTTTTTTTAACCAAAAAAGAAAGAAAGCAAAAGAAGCAGAACACTAATGTGAGTGAAATATGCCTCTTGAAACAGTCGTTTTGAAATATGGACGTCTTTTGAATTTTTTGGTCGGTATATGACCCCAGGATTTGTTTTCAGGGCAGGTGTCATTTACAGGCCTGCAACGATTTTGAATATCCACTGACCATTAGCGCTGGGATTAAAGCTGCTGTTGTGTGAAACGGCCACAAGGTGGCAGCAGTTCTCGCTTACCAAATCTGGTTACTAGGGCCACAGAGCCTCAATGGAAGTCCTGTTCTAGATTGGAATTTAGAATGGAATGTGCCAGGAGAAAGCCCCTCAAGTTTGTCTCACTACTTCTTGTTCGTGTTTTTAATTTAATTTTTTATTTTTTATTACAGCAAGTTTGATGACAACGTTTGGCTTGTTGTAGGTGTGCAAGATGTGGTTCTTTTACACATATACATAGGTCTGTTCTTCCTGGGACCCTTTTCCCATGTACGTTATGACAGAATGTTGAGTAGTCTTCTCTTGGTATTCCGTAGGTCTTTGGTGATTATATATTTCACCTGTGTTTGTATATGTCTGTTAACCCCGATATCCTAATGAATCCAATCCTCACACCTTTCCATTGGTGAACCATAAGTTTGTTTAATGAATCTGTGACTGCCCTTCTCCGTGGAAATATCTGCCCTGGTATCAATTTTTAGGTAACACCTATAAGTGATATCCTACGATATGTGTCTTTCACTTTCTGACTTACTACAAGTCACGTGATTACCTCTAGACTCATCTACGGTGCTGCAAATGGCATTGTGTCCTTTTTTCCGTTGGCTAATATTCTGTCTTAGCGAGGTCCATTTTCTGCAGTGTGATTCCCTGAGGGCTGAGGATTAGCTGACCTGGGCAGCCTGACCCTGCCGGCAAGCCCTCCCCAGGTGTGCCTGGGTTGAGGTCAATATAAACTGCACTCCAGGCAGCAATAGCCCCTGCAGCTGTGCCTGACTCCATATTCTCTGCCCCGTCAGCAGTCTCGGGGCTGTGCTGGTGGGAGGGTGTGAGGGTCCACGGCTTTGTTGGTGGCCCGGTGTGAGTGGGGCTCTGCTGGACTTTCTGCAGGAGTTGCCAGGCTGCCACCTGTAAAGAAGAGGATGTGTCACCCATAACTTCCACTGGAATTTCTCTCCGGGCTGAGGAAGGAAAAAAAGGAGTGGGGGCCGGGACAGGAGGGGTATCTCAGGCAGGGAAATGGAAAGCTTCTAGAAGAGCGCCCGGGGCCAGGACCATCCTGGCTGGCCTGCAGGCAGCAAGTTGGCCTGCGTGCTGCCGCTGGTGTGGCTCCACGGCCCTTCCTCTAGGCTTTCAAGCCCTTGTACATATTCAGGTGTTTTACCTGGGAAGGGTGGGAACAGTTCAGTAGCAGCTGGCCTGGGGCTCAGCTCACGTTTACTCACAGAGGCCTCGGCATGGTCCCCCAGCTTTGCAGTGAGGACGCTCCTTGCATGGGGGGACGGGGCTGTTGTTTGTATGGAAGATGATTCCCCACAACTGACCAATTTCAGAATTGTTTACTGCTGGAACAAGTGCCTTGGTAGTGTTTTCCTCTGTATAACTGTTTGGTTTAGGTTTTTTTTTTTCTTTCTTGGTTCAAGTTAGATTTTATTCCTCGTTTATGTATTTATAGATATAAGCATGGGAATAATTCATTCATATAAATATATCTGTGTGAATGGAAGAACTTTCTTCTGTTTTATTTTTAAAAATTTTAAAATTTAATTTTATTTATTTCTTTATACAGCAGGTTACTATTAGTTATATATTTTATGCATATACATGTATACAGGTCCATCCCAATCTCCCAACTCATCCCACCACCACCACCCCATGGCTTCCCCCACTTGGTGTCAATACGTTTGTTCTCTACCTCTGTGTCTCTATTTCTGTCCTGCATACCAGTTCATCTGTACCATTTTTCTAGGTTCCACATATATGCATTAGTATACAATATTTGTTTTTCTCTTTCTGACTTAGTTCACTCTGTATGACAGTCTCTAGATCCATCGACTTCTCTACAAATGACCCAGTTTCATTCCTTTTTATGGCTGAGCAATATTCCATTTTATATATGTACCACATCTTTATCCATTCGTCTTTCTGTGGGCATTTAGGTTGCTTCCATTACCTGGCTATTGTAAATTGTGCTGCAATGAACATTGTGGTGAATGTGTCTTTTTGATTTATGGTTTTCTCTGGGTATATGCCCAAAAGTTGGATTGCAGGCTCCTATGGTAATTCTCTTTTTAGTTATTTAAAGGAACATCCATACTGCTCTCCATAGTGAGTGTATCAATTTACCTTCCCACCAATAGTGGAAGAGGGTTCCTTTTGTCCACACCATCCCCGGAATTTGTTGTTTGTAGATTTGCTGATGATGCCGATTCTAACAGGTGTGAGGTCATACCTCATTGTCATTTGGATTTGCATTTCTCTAATAATTAGTGATGTTGAGCAGCTGTTCATGTGCGTCTTGGCCATCTCTGTAACTTCTTTAAAGAAACGTCTATATAGATCTTCTGCCCATTTTTGTACTGGGTTGTTTGTTTTATTAATATTAAGCTGCGTGAGCTGTTTATATATATTGGAGATTAAACCTTTGTCCATTGATTCGTTTGCGAACGTTTTCGCCCATTCTGAGGCTTGCCTTTTTCCATTCCCGTTTTTTTAACCAAAAAAGAAAGAAAGCAAAAGAAGCAGAACACTAATGTGCGTGAAATATGCCTCTTGAAACAGTCGTTTTGAAATATGGACGTCTTTTGAATTTTTTGGTCGGTATATGACCCCAGGATTTGTTTTCAGGGCAGGTGTCATTTACAGGCCTGCAACGATTTTGAATATCCACTGACCATTAGCGCTGGGATTAAAGCTGCTGTTGTGTGAAACGGCCACAAGGTGGCAGCAGTTCTCGCTTACCAAATCTGGTTACTAGGGCAACAGAGCCTCAATGGAAGTCCTGTTCTAGATTGGAATTTAGAATGGAATGTGCCAGGAGAAAGCCCCTCAAGTTTGTCTCACTACTTCTTGTTCGTGTTTTTAATTTAATTTTTTATTTTTTATTACAGCAAGTTTGATGACAACGTTTGGCTTGTTGTAGATGTGCAAGATGTGGTTCTTTTACACATATATATAGGTCTGTTCTTCCTGGGACCCTTTTCCCATGTACGTTATGACAGAATGTTGAGTAGTCTTCTCTTGGTATTCCGTAGGTCTTTGGTGATTATATATTTCACCTGTGTTTGTATATCTCTGTTAACCCCGATATCCTAATGAATCCAATCCTCACACCTTTCCATTGGTGAACCATAAGTTTGTTTAATGAATCTGTGACTGCCCTTCTCCGTGGAAATATCTGCCCTGGTATCAATTTTTAGGTAACACCTATAAGTGATATCCTACGATATGTGTCTTTCACTTTCTGACTTACTACAAGTCACGTGATTACCTCTAGACTCATCTACGGTGCTGCAAATGGCATTGTGTCCTTTTTTCCCTTGGCTAATATTCTGTCTTAGCGAGGTCCTTTTTCTGCAATGTGATTCCCTGAGGCCTGAGGATTAGCTGACCTGGGCAGCCTGACCCTGCCGGCAAGCCCTCCCCAGGTGTGCCTGGTTTGAGGTCAATATAAACAGCACTCCAGGCAGCAATAGCCCCTGCAGCTGTGCCTGGCTCCATATTCTCTGCCCCGTCAGCAGTCTCGGGGCTGTGCTGGTGGGAGGGTGTGAGGGTCCACGGCTTTGTTGGTGGCCCGGTGTGAGTGGGGCTCTGCTGGACTTTCTGCAGGAGTTGCCAGGCTGCCACCTGTAAAGAAGAGGATGTGTCACCCATAACTTCCACTGGAATTTCTCTCCGGGCTGAGGAAGGAAAAAAAGGAGTGGGGGCCGGGACAGGAGGGGTATCTCAGGCAGGGAAATGGAAAGCTTCTAGAAGAGCGCCCGGGGCCAGGACCATCCTGGCTGGCCTGCAGGCAGCAAGTTGGCCTGCGTGCTGTCGCTGGTGTGGCTCCACGGCCCTTCCTCTAGGCTTTCAAGCCCTTGTACATATTCAGGTGTTTTACCTGGGAAGGGTGGGAACAGTTCAGTAGCAGCTGGCCTGGGGCTTAGCTCACGTTTACTCACAGAGGCCTCGGCATGGTCCCCCAGCTTTGCAGTGAGGATGCTCCTTGCATGGGGGGACGGGGCTGTTGGTTGTATGGAAGATGATTCCCCACCACTGACCAATTTCAGAATTGTTTACTGCTGGAACAAGTGCCTTGGTAGTGTTTTCCTCTGTATAAATGTTTGGTTTAGGTTTTTTTTTCTTTCTTGGTTCAAGTTAGATTTTATTCCTCGTTTATGTATTTATAGATATAAGCATGGGAATAATTCATTCATATAAATATATCTGTGTGAATGGAAGAACTTTCTTCTGTTTTATTTTTAAAAATTTTGAAATTTAATTTTATTTATTTCTTTATACAGCAGGTTACTATTAGTTATATATTTTATGCATATACATGTATACAGGTCCATCCCAATCTCCCAACTCATCCCACCACCACCACCCCATGGCTTCCCCCACTTGGTGTCCATACGTTTGTTCTCTACCTCTGTGTCTCTATTTCTGTCCTGCATACCAGTTCATCTGTACCATTTTTCTAGGTTCCACATATATGCATTAGTATACAATATTTGTTTTTCTCTTTCTGACTTACTTCACTCTGTATGACAGTCTCTAGATCCATCGACTTCTCTACAAATGACCCAGTTTCATTCCTTTTTATGGCTGAGCAATATTCCATTTTATATATGTACCACATCTTTATCCATTCGTCTTTCTGTGGGCATTTAGGTTGCTTCCATTACCTGGCTATTGTAAATTGTGCTGCAATGAACATTGTGGTGAATGTGTCTTTTTGATTTATGGTTTTCTCTGGGTATATGCCCAAAAGTGGGATTGCAGGCTCCTATGGTAATTCTCTTTTTAGTTATTTAAAGGAACATCCATACTGCTCTCCATAGTGAGTGTATCAATTTACCTTCCCACCAATAGTGGAAGAGGGTTCCTTTTGTCCACACCATCCCCGGAATTTGTTGTTTGTAGATTTGCTGATGATGCCGATTCTAACAGGTGTGAGGTCATACCTCATTGTCGTTTGGATTTGCATTTCTCTAATAATTAGTGATGTTGAGCAGCTTTTCATGTGCGTCTTGACCATCTCTGTGACTTCTTTAAAGAAATGTCTATATAGATCTTCTGCCCATTTTTGTACTGGGTTGTTTGTTTTATTAATATTAAGCTGCGTGAGCTGTTTATATATATTGGAGATTAAACCTTTGTCCATTGATTCGTTTGCGAACGTTTTCACCCATTCTGAGGCTTGCCTTTTTCCATCCCCGTTTTTTTAACCAAAAAAGAAAGAAAGCAAAAGAAGCAGAACACTAATGTGCGTGAAATATGCCTCTTGAAACTGTCGTTTTGAAATATGGACGTCTTCTGAATTTTTTGGTCAATATATGACCCTAGGATTTGTTTTCAGGGCAGGTGTCATTTACAGGCCTGCAACGATTTTGAATATCCACTGACCATTAGCGCTGGGATTAAAGCTGCTGTTGTGTGAAACGGCCACAAGGTGGCAGCAGTTCTCGCTTACCGAATCTGGTTACTAGGGCCACAGAGCCTCAATGGAAGTCCTGTTCTAGATTGGAATTTAGAATGGAATGTGCCAGGAGAAAGCCCCTCAAGTTTGTCTCACTACTTCTTGTTCGTGTTTTTAATTTAATTTTTTATTTTTTATTACAGCAAGTTTGATGACAACGTTTGGCTTGTTGTAGGTGTGCAAGATGTGGTTCTTTTACACATATACATAGGTCTGTTCTTCCTGAGACCCTTTTCCCATGTACGTTATGACAGAATGTTGAGTAGTCTTCTCTTGGTATTCCGTAGGTCTTTGGTGATTATATATTTCACCTGTGTTTGTATATGTCTGTTAACCCCGATATCCTAATGAATCCAATCCTCACACCTTTCCATTGGTGAACCATAAGTTTGTTTAATGAATCTGTGATTGCCCTTCTCCGTGGAAATATCTACCCTGGTATCAATTTTTAGGTAACACCTATAAGTGATATCCTACGATATGTGTCTTTCACTTTCTGACTTACTACAAGTCACGTGATTACCTCTAGACTCATCTACGGTGCTGCAAATGGCATTGTGTCCTTTTTTCCCTTGGCTAATATTCTGTCTTAGCGAGGTCCATTTTCTGCAGTGTGATTCCCTGAGGGCTGAGGATTAGCTGACCTGGGCAGCCTGACCCTGCCGGCAAGCCCTCCCCAGGTGTGCCTGTGTTGAGGTCAATATAAACTGCACTCCAGGCAGCAATAGCCCCTGCAGCTGTGCCTGACTCCATATTCTCTGCCCCGTCAGCAGTCTCGGGGCTGTGCTGGTGGGAGGGTGTGAGGGTCCACGGCTTTGTTGGTGGCCCGGTGTGAGTGGGGCTCTGCTGGACTTTCTGCAGGAGTTGCCAGGCTGCCACCTGTAAAGAAGAGGATGTGTCACCCATAACTTCCACTGGAATTTCTCTCCGGGCTGAGGAAGGAAAAAAAGGAGTGGGGGCCGGGACAGGAGGGGTATCTCAGGCAGGGAAATGGAAAGCTTCTAGAAGAGCGCCCGGGGCCAGGACCATCCTGGCTGGCCTGCAGGCAGCAAGTTGGCCTGCGTGCTGTCGCTGGTGTGGTTCCACGGCCCTTCCTCCAGGCTTTCAAGCCCTTGTACATATTCAGGTGTTTTACCTGGGAAGGGTGGGAACAGTTCAGTAGCAGCTGGCCTGGGGCTCAGCTCACGTTTACTCACAGAGGCCTCGGCATGGTCCCCCAGCTTTGCAGTGAGGACGCTCCTTGCATGGGGGGACGGGGCTGTTGGTTGTATGGAAGATGATTCCCCACCACTGACCAATTTCAGAATTGTTTACTGCTGGAACAAGTGCCTTGGTAGTGTTTTCCTCTGTATAACTGTTTGGTTTAGGTTTTTTTTTCTTTCTTGGTTCAAGTTAGATTTTATTCCTCGTTTATGTATTTATAGATATAAGCATGGGAATAATTCATTCATATAAATACATCTGTGTGAATGGAAGAACTTTCTTCTGTTTTATTTTTAAAAATGTTGAAATTTAATTTTATTTATTTCTTTATACAGCAGGTTACTATTAGTTATATATTTTATGCATATACATGTATACAGGTCCATCCCAATCTCCCAACTCATCCCACCACCACCACCCCATGGCTTCCCCCACTTGGTGTCCATACGTTTGTTCTCTACCTCTGTGTCTCTATTTCTGTCCTGCATACCAGTTCATCTGTACCATTTTTCTAGGTTCCACATATATGCATTAGTATACAATATTTGTTTTTCTCTTTCTGACTTACTTCACTCTGTATGACAGTCTCTAGATCCATCGACTTCTCTACAAATGACCCAGTTTCATTCCTTTTTATGGCTGAGCAATATTCCATTTTATATATGTACCACATCTTTATCCATTCGTCTTTCTGTGGGCATTTAGGTTGCTTCCATTACCTGGCTATTGTAAATTGTGCTGCAATGAACATTGTGGTGAATGTGTCTTTTTGATTTATGGTTTTCTCTGGGTATATGCCCAAAAGTTGGATTGCAGGCTCCTATGGTAATTCTCTTTTTAGTTATTTAAAGGAACATCCATACTACTCTCCATAGTGAGTGTATCAATTTACCTTCCCACCAATAGTGGAAGAGGGTTCCTTTTGTCCACACCATCCCCGGAATTTGTTGTTTGTAGCTTTGCTGATGATGCCGATTCTAACAAGTGTGAGGTCATACCTCATTGTCGTTTGGATTTGCATTTCTCTAATAATTAGTGATGTTGAGCAGCTTTTCATGTGCGTCTTGGCCATCTCTGTGACTTCTTTAAAGAAACGTCTATATAGATCTTCTGCCCATTTTTGTACTGGGTTGTTTGTTTTATTAATATTAAGCTGGGCCTCCCTGGTGGCGCAAGTTGTTGAGAGTCCGCCTGCCGATGCAGGGGATACGGGTTCGTGCCCCGGTCTGGGAGGATCCCATATGCCGCGGAGCGGCTGGGCCCGTGAGCCATGGCCGCTGAGCCTGCGCATCCGGAGCCTGCGCGTCCGGAGCCTGTGCTCCGCGACGGGGGAGGCCACAACAGTGAGAGGCCCGCATACCAAAAAAAAAAAAAAAAAAAAAAATATTAAGCTGCGTGAGCTGTTTATATATATTGGAGATTAAACCTTTGTCCATTGATTCGTTTGCGAACGTTCTCGCCCATTCTGAGGCTTGCCTTTTTCCATTCCCGTTTTTTTAACCAAAAAAGAAAGAAAGCAAAAGAAGCAGAACACTAATGTGCGTGAAATATGCCTCTTGAAACAGTCGTTTTGAAATATGGACGTCTTTTGAATTTTTTGGTCGGTATATGACCCCAGGATTTGTTTTCAGGGCAGGTGTCATTTACAGGCCTGCAACGATTTTGAATATCCACTGACCATTAGCGCTGGGATTAAAGCTGCTGTTGTGTGAAACGGCCACAAGGTGGCAGCAGTTCTCGCTTACCAAATCTGGTTACTAGGGCAACAGAGCCTCAATGGAAGTCCTGTTCTAGATTGGAATTTAGAATGGAATGTGCCAGGAGAAAGCCCCTCAAGTTTGTCTCACTACTTCTTGTTCGTGTTTTTAATTTAATTTTTTATTTTTTATTACAGCAAGTTTGATGACAACGTTTGGCTTGTTGTAAGTGTGCAAGATGTGGTTCTTTTACACATATACATAGGTCTGTTCTTCCTGGGACCCTTTTCCCATGTACGTTATGACAGAATGTTGAGTAGTCTTCTCTTGGTATTCCGTAGGTCTTTGGTGATTATATATTTCACCTGTGTTTGTATATGTCTGTTAACCCCGATATCCTAATGAATCCAATCCTCACACCTTTCCATTGGTGAACCATAAGTTTGTTTAATGAATCTGTGATTGCCCTTCTCCGTGGAAATATCTGCCCTGGTATCGATTTTTAGGTAACACCTATAAGTGATATGATACGATATGTGTCTTTCACTTTCTGACTTACTACAAGTCACGTGATTACCTCTAGACTCATCTACGGTGCTGCAAATGGCATTGTGTCCTTTTTTCCCTTGGCTAATATTCTGTCTTAGCGAGGTCATTTTTCTGCAATGTGATTCCCTGAGGCCTGAGGATTAGCTGACCTGGGCAGCCTGACCCTGCCGGCAAGCCCTCCCCAGGTGTGCCTGGTTTGAGGTCAATATAAACAGCACTCCAGGCAGCAATAGCCCCTGCAGCTGTGCCTGGCTCCATATTCTCTGCCCCGTCAGCAGTCTCGGGGCTGTGCTGGTGGGAGGGTGTGAGGGTCCACGGCTTTGTTGGTGGCCCGGTGTGAGTGGGGCTCTGCTGGACTTTCTGCAGGAGTTGCCAGGCTGCCACCTGTAAAGAAGAGGATGTGTCACCCATAACTTCCACTGGAATTTCTCTCCGGGCTGAGGAAGGAAAAAAAGGAGTGGGGGCCGGGACAGGAGGGGTATCTCAGGCAGGGAAATGGAAAGCTTCTAGAAGAGCGCCCGGGGCCAGGACCATCCTGGCTGGCCTGCAGGCAGCAAGTTGGCCTGCGTGCTGTCGCTGGTGTGGCTCCACGGCCCTTCCTCTAGGCTTTCAAGCCCTTGTACATATTCAGGTGTTTTACCTGGGAAGGGTGGGAACAGTTCAGTAGCAGCTGGCCTGGGGCTTAGCTCACGTTTACTCACAGAGGCCTCGGCATGGTCCCCCAGCTTTGCAGTGAGGATGCTCCTGGCATGGGGGGACGGGGCTGTTGGTTGTATGGAAGATGATTCCCCACCACTGACCAATTTCAGAATTGTTTACTGCTGGAACAAGTGCCTTGGTAGTGTTTTCCTCTGTATAACTGTTTGGTTTAGGTTTTTTTTCTTTCTTGGTTCAAGTTAGATTTTATTCCTCGTTTATGTATTTATAGATATAAGCATGGGAATAATTCATTCATATAAATATATCTGTGTGAATGGAAGAACTTTCTTCTGTTTTATTTTTAAAAATGTTGAAATTTAATTTTATTTATTTCTTTATACAGCAGGTTACTATTAGTTATATATTTTATGCATATACATGTATACAGGTCCATCCCAATCTCCCAACTCATCCCACCACCACCACCCCATGGCTTCCCCCACTTGGTGTCCATACGTTTGTTCTCTACCTCTGTGTCTCTATTTCTGTCCTGCATACCAGTTCATCTGTACCATTTTTCTAGGTTCCACATATATGCATTAGTATACAATATTTGTTTTTCTCTTTCTGACTTAGTTCACTCTGTATGACAGTCTCTAGATCCATCGACTTCTCTACAAATGACCCAGTTTCATTCCATTTTATGGCTGAGCAATATTCCATTTTATATATGTACCACATCTTTATCCATTCGTCTTTCTGTGGGCATTTAGGTTGCTTCCATTACCTGGCTATTGTAAATTGTGCTGCAATGAACATTGTGGTGAATGTGTCTTTTTGATTTATGGTTTTCTCTGGGTATATGCCCAAAAGTGGGATTGCAGGCTCCTATGGTAATTCTCTTTTTAGTTATTTAAAGGAACATCCATACTGTTCTCCATAGTGAGTGTATCAATTTACCTTCCCAACAATAGTGGAAGAGGGTTCCTTTTGTCCACACCATCCCCGGAATTTGTTGTTTGTAGATTTGCTGATGATGCCGATTCTAACAGGTGTGAGGTCATACCTCATTGTCGTTTGGATTTGCATTTCTCTAATAATTAGTGATGTTGAGCAGCTTTTCATGTGCGTCTTGGCCATCTCTGTGACTTCTTTAAAGAAACGTCTATATAGATCTTCTGCCCATTTTTGTACTGGGTTGTTTGTTTTATTAATATTAAGCTGGGCCTCCCTGGTGGCGCAAGTTGTTGAGAGTCCGCCTGCCGATGCAGGGGATACGGGTTCGTGCCCCGGTCTGGGAGGATCCCATATGCCGCGGAGCGGCTGGGCCCGTGAGCCATGGCCGCTGAGCCTGCGCATCCGGAGCCTGCGCGTCCGGAGCCTGTGCTCCGCGACGGGGGAGGCCACAACAGTGAGAGGCCCGCATACCAAAAAAAAAAAAAAAAAAAAAAAATATTAAGCTGCGTGAGCTGTTTATATATATTGGAGATTAAACCTTTGTCCATTGATTCGTTTGCGAACGTTCTCGCCCATTCTGAGGCTTGCCTTTTTCCATTCCCGTTTTTTTAACCAAAAAAGAAAGAAAGCAAAAGAAGCAGAACACTAATGTGCGTGAAATATGCCTCTTGAAACAGTCGTTTTGAAATATGGACGTCTTTTGAATTTTTTGGTCGGTATATGACCCCAGGATTTGTTTTCAGGGCAGGTGTCATTTACAGGCCTGCAACGATTTTGAATATCCACTGACCATTAGCGCTGGGATTAAAGCTGCTGTTGTGTGAAACGGCCACAAGGTGGCAGCAGTTCTCGCTTACCAAATCTGGTTACTAGGGCAACAGAGCCTCAATGGAAGTCCTGTTCTAGATTGGAATTTAGAATGGAATGTGCCAGGAGAAAGCCCCTCAAGTTTGTCTCACTACTTCTTGTTCGTGTTTTTAATTTAATTTTTTATTTTTTATTACAGCAAGTTTGATGACAACGTTTGGCTTGTTGTAAGTGTGCAAGATGTGGTTCTTTTACACATATACATAGGTCTGTTCTTCCTGGGACCCTTTTCCCATGTACGTTATGACAGAATGTTGAGTAGTCTTCTCTTGGTATTCCGTAGGTCTTTGGTGATTATATATTTCACCTGTGTTTGTATATGTCTGTTAACCCCGATATCCTAATGAATCCAATCCTCACACCTTTCCATTGGTGAACCATAAGTTTGTTTAATGAATCTGTGATTGCCCTTCTCCGTGGAAATATCTGCCCTGGTATCGATTTTTAGGTAACACCTATAAGTGATATGATACGATATGTGTCTTTCACTTTCTGACTTACTACAAGTCACGTGATTACCTCTAGACTCATCTACGGTGCTGCAAATGGCATTGTGTCCTTTTTTCCCTTGGCTAATATTCTGTCTTAGCGAGGTCATTTTTCTGCAATGTGATTCCCTGAGGCCTGAGGATTAGCTGACCTGGGCAGCCTGACCCTGCCGGCAAGCCCTCCCCAGGTGTGCCTGGTTTGAGGTCAATATAAACAGCACTCCAGGCAGCAATAGCCCCTGCAGCTGTGCCTGGCTCCATATTCTCTGCCCCGTCAGCAGTCTCGGGGCTGTGCTGGTGGGAGGGTGTGAGGGTCCACGGCTTTGTTGGTGGCCCGGTGTGAGTGGGGCTCTGCTGGACTTTCTGCAGGAGTTGCCAGGCTGCCACCTGTAAAGAAGAGGATGTGTCACCCATAACTTCCACTGGAATTTCTCTCCGGGCTGAGGAAGGAAAAAAAGGAGTGGGGGCCGGGACAGGAGGGGTATCTCAGGCAGGGAAATGGAAAGCTTCTAGAAGAGCGCCCGGGGCCAGGACCATCCTGGCTGGCCTGCAGGCAGCAAGTTGGCCTGCGTGCTGTCGCTGGTGTGGCTCCACGGCCCTTCCTCTAGGCTTTCAAGCCCTTGTACATATTCAGGTGTTTTACCTGGGAAGGGTGGGAACAGTTCAGTAGCAGCTGGCCTGGGGCTTAGCTCACGTTTACTCACAGAGGCCTCGGCATGGTCCCCCAGCTTTGCAGTGAGGATGCTCCTGGCATGGGGGGACGGGGCTGTTGGTTGTATGGAAGATGATTCCCCACCACTGACCAATTTCAGAATTGTTTACTGCTGGAACAAGTGCCTTGGTAGTGTTTTCCTCTGTATAACTGTTTGGTTTAGGTTTTTTTTCTTTCTTGGTTCAAGTTAGATTTTATTCCTCGTTTATGTATTTATAGATATAAGCATGGGAATAATTCATTCATATAAATATATCTGTGTGAATGGAAGAACTTTCTTCTGTTTTATTTTTAAAAATTTTGAAATTTAATTTTATTTATTTCTTTATACAGCAGGTTACTATTAGTTATATATTTTATGCATATACATGTATACAGGTCCATCCCAATCTCCCAACTCATCCCACCACCACCACCCCATGGCTTCCCCCACTTGGTGTCCATACGTTTGTTCTCTACCTCTGTGTCTCTATTTCTGTCCTGCATACCAGTTCATCTGTACCATTTTTCTAGGTTCCACATATATGCATTAGTATACAATATTTGTTTTTCTCTTTCTGACTTAGTTCACTCTGTATGACAGTCTCTAGATCCATCGACTTCTCTACAAATGACCCAGTTTCATTCCATTTTATGGCTGAGCAATATTCCATTTTATATATGTACCACATCTTTATCCATTCGTCTTTCTGTGGGCATTTAGGTTGCTTCCATTACCTGGCTATTGTAAATTGTGCTGCAATGAACATTGTGGTGAATGTGTCTTTTTGATTTATGGTTTTCTCTGGGTATATGCCCAAAAGTGGGATTGCAGGCTCCTATGGTAATTCTCTTTTTAGTTATTTAAAGGAACATCCATACTGTTCTCCATAGTGAGTGTATCAATTTACCTTCCCAACAATAGTGGAAGAGGGTTCCTTTTGTCCACACCATCCCCGGAATTTGTTGTTTGTAGATTTGCTGATGATGCCGATTCTAACAGGTGTGAGGTCATACCTCATTGTCGTTTGGATTTGCATTTCTCTAATAATTAGTGATGTTGAGCAGCTTTTCATGTGCGTCTTGGCCATCTCTGTGACTTCTTTAAAGAAACGTCTATATAGATCTTCTGCCCATTTTTGTACTGGGTTGTTTGTTTTATTAATATTAAGCTGCGTGAGCTGTTTATATATATTGGAGATTAAAACTTTGTCCATTGATTCGTTTGCGAACGTTTTCACCCATTCTGAGGCTTGCCTTTTTCCATTCCCGTTTTTTTAACCAAAAAAGAAAGAAAGCAAAAGAAGCAGAACACTAATGTGCGTGAAATATGCCTCTTGAAACAGTCGTTTTGAAATATGGACGTCTTTTGAATTTTTTGGTCGGTATATGACCCCAGGATTTGTTTTCAGGGCAGGTGTCATTTACAGGCCTGCAACGATTTTGAATATCCACTGACCATTAGCGCTGGGATTAAAGCTGCTGTTGTGTGAAACGGCCACAAGGTGGCAGCAGTTCTCGCTTACCGAATCTGGTTACTAGGGCCACAGAGCCTCAATGGAAGTCCTGTTCTAGATTGGAATTTAGAATGGAATGTGCCAGGAGAAAGCCCCTCAAGTTTGTCTCACTACTTCTTGTTCGTGTTTTTAATTTAATTTTTTATTTTTTATTACAGCAAGTTTGATGACAACGTTTGGCTTGTTGTAGGTGTGCAAGATGTGGTTCTTTTACACATATACATAGGTCTGTTCTTCCTGGGACCCTTTTCCCATGTACGTTATGACAGAATGTTGAGTAGTCTTCTCTTGGTATTCCGTAGGTCTTTGGTGATTATATATTTCACCTGTGTTTGTATATGTCTGTTAACCCCGATATCCTAATGAATCCAATCCTCACACCTTTCCATTGGTGAACCATAAGTTTGTTTAATGAATCTGTGATTGCCCTTCTCCGTGGAAATATCTGCCCTGGTATCGATTTTTAGGTAACACCTATAAGTGATATCCTACGATATGTGTCTTTCACTTTCTGACTTACTACAAGTCACGTGATTACCTCTAGACTCATCTACGGTGCTGCAAATGGCATTGTGTCCTTTTTTCCCTTGGCTAATATTCTGTCTTAGCGAGGTCATTTTTCTGCAATGTGATTCCCTGAGGCCTGAGGATTAGCTGACCTGGGCAGCCTGACCCTGCCGGCAAGCCCTCCCCAGGTGTGCCTGGTTTGAGGTCAATATAAACAGCACTCCAGGCAGCAATAGCCCCTGCAGCTGTGCCTGGCTCCATATTCTATGCCCCGTCAGCAGTCTCGGGGCTGTGCTGGTGGGAGGGTGTGAGGGTCCACGGCTTTGTTGGTGGCCCGGTGTGAGTGGGGCTCTGCTGGACTTTCTGCAGGAGTTGCCATGCTGCCACCTGTAAAGAAGAGGATGTGTCACCCATAACTTCCACTGGAATTTCTCTCCGGTCTGAGGAAGGAAAAAAAGGAGTGAGGGCTGGGACAGGAGGGGTATCTCAGGCAGGGAAATGGAAAGCTTCCAGAAGAGCGCACGGGGCCCGGAGCATCCTGGCTGGCCTGCAGGTAGCAAGTTGGCCTGCGTGCTGTCGCTGGTGTGGCTCCACGGCCATTCCTCTATGCTTTCAAGCCCTTGTACATATTCAGGTGTTTTACCTGGGAAGGGTGGGAACAGTTCAGTAGCAGCTGGCCTGGGGCTCAGCTCACGTTTACTCACAGAGGCCTCGGGACGGTCCCCCAGCTTTGCAATGAGGACGCTCCTTGCATGGGGGGACGGGGCTGTTGGTTGTATGGAAGATGATTCCCCACCACTGACCAATTTCAGAATTGTTTACTGCTGGAACAAGTGCCTTGGTAGTGATTTCCTCTGTATAACTGTTTGGTTTAGGTTTTTTTTTCTTTCTTGGTTCAAGTTAGATTTTATTCCTCTTTTATGTAGTTATAGATATAAGCATGGGAATAATTCATTCATATAAATACATCTGTGTGAATGGAAGAACTTTCTTCTGTTTTATTTTTAAAATTTTTGAAATTTAATTTTATTCATTTCTTTATACAGCAGGTTACTATTAGTTATATATTTTATGCATATACATGTATACAGGTCCATCCCAATCTCCCAACTCATCCCACCACCACCACCCCATGGCTTCCCCCACTTGGTGTCCATACGTTTGTTCTCTACCTCTGTGTCTCTATTTCTGTCCTGCATACCAGTTCATCTGTACCATTTTTCTAGGTTCCACATATATGCATTAATATACAATATTTGTTTTTCTCTTTCTGAC
This sequence comes from Mesoplodon densirostris, assembly GCF_025265405.1. NCBI lineage: Eukaryota > Metazoa > Chordata > Mammalia > Artiodactyla > Ziphiidae > Mesoplodon > Mesoplodon densirostris. The sequence continues at coordinate 93,740,460 of NC_082672.1, forward strand.
TTACTTCACTCTGTATGACAGTCTCTAGATCCATCGACTTCTCTACAAATGACCCAGTTTCATTCCTTTTTATGGCTGAGCAATATTCCATTTTATATATGTACCACATCTTTATCCATTCGTCTTTCTGTGGGCATTTAGGTTGCTTCCATTACCTGGCTATTGTAAATTGTGCTGCAATGAACATTGTGGTGAATGTGTCTTTTTGATTTATGGTTTTCTCTGGGTATATGCCCAAAAGTGGGATTGCAGGCTCCTATGGTAATTCTCTTTTTAGTTATTTAAAGGAACATCCATACTGTTCTCCATAGTGAGTGTATCAATTTACCTTCCCAACAATAGTGGAAGAGGGTTCCTTTTGTCCACACCATCCCCGGAATTTGTTGTTTGTAGATTTGCTGATGATGCCGATTCTAAGAGGTGTGAGGTCATACCTCATTGTCGTTTGGATTTGCATTTCTCTAATAATTAGTGATGTTGAGCAGCTTTTCATGTGCGTCTTGGCCATCTCTGTGACTTCTTTAAAGAAACATCTATATAGATCTTCTGCCCATTTTTGTACTGGGTTGTTTGTTTTATTAAGCTGCGTGAGCTGTTTATATATATTGGAGATTAAACCTTTGTCCATTGATTCGTTTGCGAACGTTTTCACCCATTCTGAGGCTTGCCTTTTTCCATTCCCCTTTTTTTAACCAAAAAAGAAAGAAAGCAAAAGAAGCAGAACACTAATGTGCGTGAAATATGCCTCTTGAAACAGTCGTTTTGAAATATGGACGTCTTTTGAATTTTTTGGTCGGTATATGACCCCAGGATTTGTTTTCAGGGCAGGTGTCATTTACAGGCCTGCAACGATTTTGAATATCCACTGACCATTAGCGCTGGGATTAAAGCTGCTGTTGTGTGAAACGGCCACAAGGTGGCAGCAGTTCTCGCTTACCAAATCTGGTTACTATGGCCACAGAGCCTCAATGGAAGTCCTGTTCTAGATTGGAATTTAGAATGGAATGTGCCAGGAGAAAGCCCCTCAAGTTTGTCTCACTACTTCTTGTTCGTGTGTTTAATTTAGTTTTTTATTTTTTATTACAGCAAGTTTGATGACAACGTTTGGCTTGTTGTAGGTGTGCAAGATGTGGTTCTTTTACACATATACATAGGTCTGTTCTTCCTGGGACCCTTTTCCCATGTACGTTATGACAGAATGTTGAGTAGTCTTCTGTTGGTATTCCGTAGGTCTTTGGTGATTATATATTTCACCTGTGTTTGTATATGTCTGTTAACCCCGATATCCTAATGAATCCAATCCTCACACCTTTCCATTGGTGAACCATAAGTTTGTTTAATGAATCTGTGACTGCCCTTCTCCGTGGAAATATCTGCCCTGGTATCATTTTTTAGGTAACACCTATAAGTGATATCCTACGATATGTGTCTTTCACTTTCTGACTTACTACAAGACACGTGATTACCTCTAGACTCATCTACGGTGCTGCAAATGGCATTGTGTCCTTTTTTCCCTTGGCTAATATTCTGTCTTAGCGAGGTCCATTTTCTGCAGTGTGATTCCCTGAGGGCTGAGGATTAGCTGACCTGGGCAGCCTGACCATGCCGGCAAGCCCTCCCCAGGTGTGCCTGGGTTGAGGTCAATATAAACTGCACTCCAGGCAGCAATAGCCCCTGCAGCTGTGCCTGACTCCATATTCTCTGCCCCGTCAGCAGTCTCGGGGCTGTGCTGGTGGGAGGGTGTGAGGGTCCACGGCTTTGTTGGTAGCCCGGTGTGAGTGGTGCTCTGCTGGACTTTCTGCAGGAGTTGCCAGGCTGCCACCTGTAAAGAAGAGGATGTGTCACCCATAACTTCCACTTGAATTTCTCTCCGGGCTGAGGAAGGAAAAAAAGGAGTGGGTGTCGGGACAGGAGGGGTATCTCAGGCAGGGAAATGGAAAGCTTCCAGAAGAGCGCCTGGGGCCAGGACCATCCTGGCTGGCCTGCAGGCAGCAAGTTGGCCTGCGTGCTGTCGCTGGTGTGGCTCCACGGCCCTTCCTCTAGGCTTTCAAGCCCTTGTACATATTCAGGTGTTTTACCTGGGAAGGGTGGGAACAGTTCAGTAGCAGCTGGCCTGGGGCTCAGCTCACGTTTACTCACAGAGGCCTCGGCATGGTCCCTCAGCTTTGCAGTGAGGACGCTCCTTGCATGGGGGGACGGGGCTGTTGGTTGTATGGAAGATGATTCCCCACCACTGACTAATTTCAGAATTGTTTACTGCTGGAACAAGTGCCTTGGTAGTGTTTTCCTCTGTATAACTGTTTGGTTTAGGTTTTTTTTTTCTTTCTTGTTTCAAGTTAGATTTTATTCCTCTTTTATGTAGTTATAGATATAAGCATGGGAATAATTCATTCATATAAATACATCTGTGTGAATGGAAGAACTTTCTTCTGTTTTATTTTTAAAATTTTTGAAATTTAATTTTATTCATTTCTTTATACAGCAGGTTACTATTAGTTATATATTTTATGCATATACATGTATACAGGTCCATCCCAATCTCCCAACTCATCCCACCACCACCACCCCATGGCTTCCCCCACTTGGTGTCCATACGTTTGTTCTCTACCTCTGTGTCTCTATTTCTGTCCTGCATACCAGTTCATCTGTACCATTTTTCTAGGTTCCACATATATGCATTAATATACAATATTTGTTTTTCTCTTTCTGACTTACTTCACTCTGTATGACAGTCTCTAGATCCATCGACTTCTCTACAAATGACCCAGTTTCATTCCTTTTTATGGCTGAGCAATATTCCATTTTATATATGTACCACATCTTTATCCATTCGTCTTTCTGTGGGCATTTAGGTTGCTTCCATTACCTGGCTATTGTAAATTGTGCTGCAATGAACATTGTGGTGAATGTGTCTTTTTGATTTATGGTTTTCTCTGGGTATATGCCCAAAAGTGGGATTGCAGGCTCCTATGGTAATTCTCTTTTTAGTTATTTAAAGGAACATCCATACTGTTCTCCATAGTGAGTGTATCAATTTACCTTCCCACCAATAGTGGAAGAGGGTTCCTTTTGTCCACACCATCCCCGGAATTTGTTGTTTGTAGATTTGCTGATGATGCCGATTCTAAGAGGTGTGAGGTCATACCTCATTGTCGTTTGGATTTGCATTTCTCTAATAATTAGTGATGTTGAGCAGCTTTTCATGTGCGTCTTGGCCATCTCTGTGACTTCTTTAAAGAAACGTCTATATAGATCTTCTGCCCATTTTTGTACTGGGTTGTTTGTTTTATTAATATTAAGCTGCGTGAGCTGTTTATATATATTGGAGATTAAACCTTTGTCCATTGATTCGTTTGCGAACGTTTTCGCCCATTCTGAGGCTTGCCTTTTTCCATTCCCGTTTTTTTAACCAAAAAAGAAAGAAAGCAAAAGAAGCAGAACACTAATGTGCGTGAAATATGCCTCTTGAAACAGTCGTTTTGAAATATGGACGTCTTTTGAATTTTTTGGTCGGTATATGACCCCAGGATTTGTTTTCAGGGCAGGTGTCATTTACAGGCCTGCAACGATTTTGAATATCCACTGACCATTAGCGCTGGGATTAAAGCTGCTGTTGTGTGAAACGGCCACAAGGTGGCAGCAGTTCTCGCTTACCAAATCTGGTTACTAGGGCCACAGAGCCTCAATGGAAGTCCTGTTCTAGATTGGAATTTAGAATGGAATGTGCCAGGAGAAAGCCCCTCAAGTTTGTCTCACTTCTTCTTGTTCGTGTTTTTAATTTAATTTTTTATTTTTTATTACAGCAAGTTTGATGACAATGTTCGGCTTGTTGTAGGTGTGCAAGATGTGGTTCTTTTACACATATACATAGGTCTGTTCTTCCTGGGACCCTTTTCCCATGTACGTTATGACAGAATGTTGAGTAGTCTTCTCTTGGTATTCCGTAGGTCTTTGGTGATTATATATTTCACCTGTGTTTGTATATGTCTGTTAACCCCGATATCCTAATGAATCCAATCCTCACACCTTTCCATTGGTGAACCATATGTTTGTTTAATGAATCTGTGATTGCCCTTCTCCGTGGAAATATCTGCCCTGGTATCGATTTTTAGGTAACACCTATAAGTGATATCCTACGATATGTGTCTTTCACTTTCTGACTTACTACAAGTCACGTGATTACCTCTAGACTCATCTACGGTGCTGCAAATGGCATTGTGTCCTTTTTTCCCTTGGCTAATATTCTGTCTTAGCGAGGTCCATTTTCTGCAGTGTGATTCCCTGAGGCCTGAGGATTAGCTGACCTGGGCAGCCTGACCCTGCCGGCAAGCCCTCCCCAGGTGTGCCTGGGTTGAGGTCAATATAAACTGCACTCCAGGCAGCAATAGCCCCTGCAGCTGTGCCTGACTCCATATTCTCTGCCCCGTCAGCAGTCTCGGGGCTGTGCTGGTGGGAGGGTGTGAGGGTCCACGGCTTTGTTGGTGGCCCGGTGTGAGTGGGGCTCTGCTGGCCTTTCTGCAGGAGTTGCCATGCTGCCACCTGTAAAGAAGAGGATGTGTCACCCATAACTTGCACTGGAATTTCTCTCCGGTCTGAGGAAGGAAAAAAAGGAGTGGGGGCTGGGACAGGAGGGGTATCTCAGGCAGGGAAATGGAAAGCTTCCAGAAGAGCGCACGGGGCCAGGAGCATCCTGGCTGGCCTGCAGGCAGCAAGTTGGCCTGCGTGCTGTCGCTGGTGTGGCTCCACGGCCAATCCTCTATGCTTTCAAGCCCTTGTACATATTCAGGTGTTTTACCTGGGAAGGGTGGGAACAGTTCAGTAGCAGCTGGCCTAGGGCTCAGCTCACGTTTACTCAAAGAGGCCTCGGCATGGTCCACCAGCTTTGCAGTGAGGACGCTCCTTGCATGGGAGGACGGGGCTGTTGGTTGTATGGAAGATGATTCCCCACCACTGACCAATTTCAGAATTGTTTACTGCTGGAACAAGTGCCTTGGTGGTGTTTTCCTCTGTATAACTGTTTGGTTTAGGTTTTTTTTTCTTTCTTGGTTCAAGTTAGATTTTATTCCTCGTTTATGTATTTATATATATAAGCATGGGAATAATTCATTCATATAAATACATCTGTGTGAATGGAAGAACTTTCTTCTGTTTTATTTTTAAAAATGTTGAAATTTAATTTTATTTATTTCTTTATACAGCAGGTTACTATTAGTTATATATTTTATGCATATACATGTATACAGGTCCATCCCAATCTCCCAACTCATCCCACCACCACCACCCCATGGCTTCCCCCACTTGGTGTCCATACGTTTGTTCTCTACCTCTGTGTCTCTATTTCTGTCCTGCATACCAGTTCATCTGTACCATTTTTCTAGGTTCCACATATATGCATTAATATACAATATTTGTTTTTCTCTTTCTGACTTACTTCACTCTGTATGACACTCTCTAGATCCATCGACTTCTACAAATGAACCAGTTTCATTCCTTTTTATGGCTGAGTAATATTCCATTTTATATATGTACCACATCTTTATCCATTCGTCTGTCTGTGGGCATTTAGGTTGCTTCCATTACCTGGCTATTGTAAATTTTGCTGCAATGAACATTGTGGTGAATGTGTCTTTTTGATTTATGTTTTTCTCTGGGTTTATGCCCAGAAGTGGGATTGCTGGATCCTATGATAATTCTCTTTTTAGTTATTTAAAGGAACGTCCATACTGTTCTCCATAGTGAGTGTATCAATTTACCTTCCCACCAATAGTGGAAGAGGGTTCCTTTTGTCCACACCATCCCCGGAATTTGTTGTTTGTAGATTTGCTGATGATGCCGATTCTAAGAGGTGTGAGGTCATACCTCATTGTCGTTTGGATTTGCATTTCTCTAATAATTAGTGATGTTGAGCAGCTTTACTTGTGCGTCTTGGCCATCACTGTGACTTCTTTGAAGAAACGTCTATTTAGATCTTCTGCCCAATTTTGTATTGGGTTGTTTGTTTTATTAATATTAAGCTGCGTGAGCTGTTTATATATATTGGAGATTAAACCTTTGTCCATTGATTAGTTTGCGAACGTTTTCGCCCATTCTGAGGCTTGCCTTTTTCCATCCCCGTTTTTTTAACCAAAAAAGAAAGAAAGCAAAAGAAGCAGAACACTAATGTGCGTGAAATATGCCTCTTGAAACAGTCGTTTTGAAATATGGACGTCTTTTGAATTTTTTGGTCGATATATGACCCCAGGATTTGTTTTCAGGGCAGGTGTCATTTACAGGCCTGCAACGATTTTGAATATCCACTGACCATTAGCGCTGGGATTAAAGCTGCTGTTGTGTGAAACGGCCACAAGGTGGCAGCAGTTCTCGCTTACCAAATCTGGTTACTAGGGCCACAGAGCCTCAATGGAAGTCCTGTTCTAGATTGGAATTTAGAATGGAATGTGCCAGGAGAAAGCCCCTCAAGTTTGTCTCACTACTTCTTGTTCGTGTTTTTAATTTAATTTTTTATTTATTATTACAGCAAGTTTGATGACAACGTTTGGCTTGTTGTAGGTGTGCAAGATGTGGTTCTTTTACACATATACATAGGTCTGTTCTTCCTGGGACCCTTTTCCCATGTACGTTATGACAGAATGTTGAGTAGTCTTCTGTTGGTATTCCGTAGGTCTTTGGTGATTATATATTTCACCTGTGTTTGTATATGTCTGTTAACCCCGATATCCTAATGAATCCAATCCTCACACCTTTCCATTGGTGAACCATAAGTTTGTTTAATGAATCTGTGATTGCCCTTCTCCGTGGAAATATCTGCCCTGGTATCGATTTTTAGGTAACACCTATAAGTGATATCCTACGATATGTGTCTTTCACTTTCTGACTTACTACAAGTCACGTGATTACCTCTAGACTCATCTACGGTGCTGCAAATGGCATTGTGTCCTTTTTTCCCTTGGCTAATATTCTGTCTTAGCGAGGTCCATTTTCTGCAGTGTGATTCCCTGAGGCCTGAGGATTAGCTGACCTGGGCAGCCTGACCCTGCCGGCAAGCCCTCCCCAGGTGTGCCTGGGTTGAGGTCAATATAAACTGCACTCCAGGCAGCAATAGCCCCTGCAGCTGTGCCTGACTCCATATTCTCTGCCCCGTCAGCAGTCTCGGGGCTGTGCTGGTGGGAGGGTGTGAGGGTCCACGGCTTTGTTGGTGGCCCGGTGTGAGTGGGGCTCTGCTGGCCTTTCTGCAGGAGTTGCCATGCTGCCACCTGTAAAGAAGAGGATGTGTCACCCATAACTTCCACTGGAATTTCTCTCCGGTCTGAGGAAGGAAAAAAAGGAGTGGGGGCTGGGACAGGAGGGGTATCTCAGGCAGGGAAATGGAAAGCTTCCAGAAGAGCGCACGGGGCCAGGAGCATCCTGGCTGGCCTGCAGGCAGCAAGTTGGCCTGCGTGCTGTCGCTGGTGTGGCTCCACGGCCATTCCTCTATGCTTTCAAGCCCTTGTACATATTCAGGTGTTTTACCTGGGAAGGGTGGGAACAGTTCAGTAGCAGCTGGCCTAGGGCTCAGCTCACGTTTACTCACAGAGGCCTCGGCATGGTCCACCAGCTTTGCAGTGAGGACGCTCCTTGCATGGGAGGACGGGGCTGTTGGTTGTATGGAAGATGATTCCCCACCACTGACCAATTTCAGAATTGTTTACTGCTGGAACAAGTGACTTGGTGGTGTTTTCCTCTGTATAACTGTTTGGTTTAGGTTTTTTTTTTCTTTCTTGGTTCAAGTTAGATTTTATTCCTCGTTTATGTATTTATAGATATAAGCATGGGAATAATTCATTCATATAAATATGTGAATGGAAGAACTTTCTTCTGTTTTATTTTTAAAAATTTTGAAATTTAATTTTATTTATTTCTTTATACAGCAGGTTACTATTAGTTATATATTTTATGCATATACATGTATACAGGTCCATCCCAATCTCCCAACTCATCCCACCACCACCACCCCATGGCTTCCCCCACTTGGTGTCCATACGTTTGTTCTCTCCCTCTGTGTCTCTATTTCTGTCCTGCATACCAGTTCATCTGTACCATTTTTCTAGGTTCCACATATATGCATTAATATACAATATTTGTTTTTCTCTTTCTGACTTACTTCACTCTGTATGACAGTCTCTAGATCCATCGACTTCTCTACAAATGACCCAGTTTCATTCCTTTTTATGGCTGAGCAATATTCCATTTTATATATGTACCACATCTTTATCCATTCGTCTTTCTGTGGGCATTTAGGTTGCTTCCATTACCTGGCTATTGTAAATTGTGCTGCAATGAACATTGTGGTGAATGAGTCTTTTTGATTTATGGTTTTCTCTGGGTATATGCCCAAAAGTGGGATTGCAGGCTCCTATGGTAATTCTCTTTTTAGTTATTTAAAGGAACATCCATACTGTTCTCCATAGTGAGTGTATCAATTTACCTTCCCACCAATAGTGGAAGAGGGTTCCTTTTGTCCACACCATCCCCGGAATTTGTTGTTTGTAGATTTGCTGATGATGCCGATTCTAAGAGGTGTGAGGTCATACCTCATTGTCGTTTGGATTTGCATTTCTCTAATAATTAGTGATGTTGAGCAGCTTTACTTGTGCGTCTTGGCCATCACTGTGACTTCTTTGAAGAAACGTCTATTTAGATCTTCTGCCCAATTTTGTATTGGGTTGTTTGTTTTATTAATATTAAGCTGCGTGAGCTGTTTATATATATTGGAGATTAAACCTTTGTCCATTGATTAGTTTGCGAACGTTTTCGCCCATTCTGAGGCTTGCCTTTTTCCATCCCCGTTTTTTTAACCAAAAAAGAAAGAAAGCAAAAGAAGCAGAACACTAATGTGCGTGAAATATGCCTCTTGAAACAGTCGTTTTGAAATATGGACGTCTTTTGAATTTTTTGGTCGATATATGACCCCAGGATTTGTTTTCAGGGCAGGTGTCATTTACAGGCCTGCAACGATTTTGAATATCCACTGACCATTAGCGCTGGGATTAAAGCTGCTGTTGTGTGAAACGGCCACAAGGTGGCAGCAGTTCTCGCTTACCAAATCTGGTTACTAGGGCCACAGAGCCTCAATGGAAGTCCTGTTCTAGATTGGAATTTAGAATGGAATGTGCCAGGAGAAAGCCCCTCAAGTTTGTCTCACTACTTCTTGTTCGTGTTTTTAATTTAATTTTTTATTTTTTATTACAGCAAGTTTGATGACAACGTTTGGCTTGTTGTAGGTGTGCAAGATGTGGTTCTTTTACACATATACATAGGTCTGTTCTTCCTGGGACCCTTTTCCCATGTACGTTATGACAGAATGTTGAGTAGTCTTCTGTTGGTATTCCGTAGGTCTTTGGTGATTATATATTTCACCTGTGTTTGTATATGTCTGTTAACCCCGATATCCTAATGAATCCAATCCTCACACCTTTCCATTGGTGAACCATAAGTTTGTTTAATGAATCTGTGATTGCCCTTCTCCGTGGAAATATCTGCCCTGGTATCGATTTTTAGGTAACACCTATAAGTGATATCCTACGATATGTGTCTTTCACTTTCTGACTTACTACAAGTCACGTGATTACCTCTAGACTCATCTACGGTGCTGCAAATGGCATTGTGTCCTTTTTTCCCTTGGCTAATATTCTGTCTTAGCGAGGTCCAGTTTCTGCAGTGTGATTCCCTGAGGCCTGAGGATTAGCTGACCTGGGCAGCCTGACCCTGCCGGCAAGCCCTCCCCAGGTGTGCATGGGTTGAGGTCAATATAAACTGCACTCCAGGCAGCAATAGCCCCTGCAGCTGTGCCTGACTCCATATTCTCTGCCCCGTCAGCAGTCTCGGGGCTGTGCTGGTGGGAGGGTGTGAGGGTCCACGGCTTTGTTGGTGGCCCGGTGTGAGTGGGGCTCTGCTGGCCTTTCTGCAGGAGTTGCCATGCTGCCACCTGTAAAGAAGAGGATGTGTCACCCATAACTTCCACTGGAATTTCTCTCCGGTCTGAGGAAGGAAAAAAAGGAGTGGGGGCTGGGACAGGAGGGGTATCTCAGGCAGGGAAATGGAAAGCTTCCAGAAGAGCGCACGGGGCCAGGAGCATCCTGGCTGGCCTGCAGGCAGCAAGTTGGCCTGCGTGCTGTCGCTGGTGTGGCTCCACGGCCATTCCTCTATGCTTTCAAGCCCTTGTACATATTCAGGTGTTTTACCTGGGAAGGGTGGGAACAGTTCAGTAGCAGCTGGCCTAGGGCTCAGCTCACGTTTACTCACAGAGGCCTCGGCATGGTCCACCAGCTTTGCAGTGAGGACGCTCCTTGCATGGGAGGACGGGGCTGTTGGTTGTATGGAAGATGATTCCCCACCACTGACCAATTTCAGAATTGTTTACTGCTGGAACAAGTGACTTGGTGGTGTTTTCCTCTGTATAACTGTTTGGTTTAGGTTTTTTTTTTCTTTCTTGGTTCAAGTTAGATTTTATTCCTCGTTTATGTATTTATAGATATAAGCATGGGAATAATTCATTCATATAAATACATCTGTGTGAATGGAAGAACTTTATTCTGTTTTATTTTTAAAATTTTTGAAATTTAATTTTATTCATTTCTTTATACAGCAGGTTACTATTAGTTATATATTTTATGCATATACATGTATACAGGTCCATCCCAATCTCCCAACTCATCCCACCACCACCACCCCATGGCTTCCCCCACTTGGTGTCCATACGTTTGTTCTCTCCCTCTGTGTCTCTATTTCTGTCCTGCATACCAGTTCATCTGTACCATTTTTCTAGGTTCCACATATATGCATTAATATACAATATTTGTTTTTCTCTTTCTGACTTACTTCACTCTGTATGACAGTCTCTAGATCCATCGACTTCTCTACAAATGACCCAGTTTCATTCCTTTTTATGGCTGAGCAATATTCCATTTTATATATGTACCACATCTTTATCCATTCGTCTTTCTGTGGGCATTTAGGTTGCTTCCATTACCTGGCTATTGTAAATTGTGCTGCAATGAACATTGTGGTGAATGTGTCTTTTTGATTTATGGTTTTCTCTGGGTATATGCCCAAAAGTGGGATTGCAGGCTCCTATGGTAATTCTCTTTTTAGTTATTTAAAGGAACATCCATACTGTTCTCCATAGTGAGTGTATCAATTTACCTTCCCAACAATAGTGGAAGAGGGTTCCTTTTGTCCACACCATCCCCGGAATTTGTTGTTTGTAGATTTGCTGATGATGCCGATTCTAACAGGTGTGAGGTCATACCTCATTGTCGTTTGGATTTGCATTTCTCTAATAATTAGTGATGTTGAGCAGCTTTTCATGTGCGTCTTGGCCATCTCTGTGACTTCTTTAAAGAAACGTCTATATAGATCTTCTGCCCATTTTTGTACTGGGTTGTTTGTTTTATTAATATTAAGCTGCGTGAGCTGTTTATATATATTGGAGATTAAACCTTTGTCCATTGATTCGTTTGCGAACGTTTTCACCCATTCTGAGGCTTGCCTTTTTCCATTCCCGTTTTTTTAACCAAAAAAGAAAGAAAGCAAAAGAAGCAGAACACTAATGTGCGTGAAATATGCCTCTTGAAACAGTCGTTTTGAAATATGGACGTCTTTTGAATTTTTTGGTCGGTATATGACCCCAGGATTTGTTTTCAGGGCAGGTGTCATTTACAGGCCTGCAACGATTTTGAATATCCACTGACCATTAGCGCTGGGATTAAAGCTGCTGTTGTGTGAAACGGCCACAAGGTGGCAGCAGTTCTCGCTTACCAAATCTGGTTACTAGGGCCACAGAGCCTCAATGGAAGTCCTGTTCTAGATTGGAATTTAGAATGGAATGTGCCAGGAGAAAGCCCCTCAAGTTTGTCTCACTACTTCTTGTTCGTGTTTTTAATTTAATTTTTTATTTTTTATTACAGCAAGTTTGATGACAACGTTTGGCTTGTTGTAGGTGTGCAAGATGTGGTTCTTTTACACATATACATAGGTCTGTTCTTCCTGGGACCCTTTTCCCATGTACGTTATGACAGAATGTTGAGTAGTCTTCTCTTGGTATTCCGTAGGTCTTTGGTGATTATATATTTCACCTGTGTTTGTATATGTCTGTTAACCCCGATATCCTAATGAATCCAATCCTCACACCTTTCCATTGGTGAACCATAAGTTTGTTTAATGAATCTGTGATTGCCCTTCTCCGTGGAAATATCTGCCCTGGTATCGATTTTTAGGTAACACCTATAAGTGATATCCTACGATATGTGTCTTTCACTTTCTGACTTACTACAAGTCACGTGATTACCTCTAGACTCATCTACGGTGCTGCAAATGGCATTGTGTCCTTTTTTCCCTTGGCTAATATTCTGTCTTAGCGAGGTCATTTTTCTGCAATGTGATTCCCTGAGGGCTGAGGATTAGCTGACCTGGGCAGCCTGACCCTGCCGGCAAGCCCTCCCCAGGTGTGCCTGGTTTGAGGTCAATATAAACAGCACTCCAGGCAGCAATAGCCCCTGCAGCTGTGCCTGGCTCCATATTCTATGCCCCGTCAGCAGTCTCGGGGCTGTGCTGGTGGGAGGGTGTGAGGGTCCACGGCTTTGTTGGTGGCCCGGTGTGAGTGGGGCTCTGCTGGCCTTTCTGCAGGAGTTGCCATGCTGCCACCTGTAAAGAAGAGGATGTGTCACCCATAACTTCTACTGGAATTTCTCTCCGGTCTGAGGAAGGAAAAAAAGGAGTGAGGGCTGGGACAGGAAGGGTATCTCAGGCAGGGAAATGGAAAGCTTCCAGAAGAGCGCACGGGGCCAAGAGCATCCTGGCTGGCCTGCAGGTAGCAAGTTGGCCTGCGTGCTGTCGCTGGTGTGGCTCCACGGCCATTCCTCTATGCTTTCAAGCCCTTGTACATATTCAGGTGTTTTACCTGGGAAGGGTGGGAACAGTTCAGTAGCAGCTGGCCTGGGGCTCAGCTCACGTTTACTCACAGAGGCCTCGGGACGGTCCCCCAGCTTTGCAATGAGGACGCTCCTTGCATGGGGGGACGGGGCTGTTGGTTGTATGGAAGATGATTCCCCACCACTGACCAATTTCAGAATTGTTTACTGCTGGAACAAGTGCCTTGGTAGTGATTTCCTCTGTATAACTCTTTGGTTTAGGTTTTTTTTTCTTTCTTGGTTCAAGTTAGATTTTATTCCTCTTTTATGTAGTTATAGATATAAGCATGGGAATAATTCATTCATATAAATACATCTGTGTGAATGGAAGAACTTTCTTCTGTTTTATTTTTAAAATTTTTGAAATTTAATTTTATTCATTTCTTTATACAGCAGGTTACTATTAGTTATATATTTTATGCATATACATGTATACAGGTCCATCCCAATCTCCCAACTCATCCCACCACCACCACCCCATGGCTTCCCCCACTTGGTGTCCATACGTTTGTTCTCTACCTCTGTGTCTCTATTTCTGTCCTGCATACCAGTTCATCTGTACCATTTTTCTAGGTTCCACATATATGCATTAATATACAATATTTGTTTTTCTCTTTCTGACTTACTTCACTCTGTATGACAGTCTCTAGATCCATCGACTTCTCTACAAATGACCCAGTTTCATTCCGTTTTATGGCTGAGCAATATTCCATTTTATATATGTACCACATCTTTATCCATTCGTCTTTCTGTGGGCATTTAGGTTGCTTCCATTACCTGGCTATTGTAAATTGTGCTGCAATGAACATTGTGGTGAATGTGTCTTTTTGATTTATGGTTTTCTCTGGGTATATGCCCAAAAGTGGGATTGCAGGCTCCTATGGTAATTCTCTTTTTAGTTATTTAAAGGAACATCCATACGGTTCTCCATAGTGAGTGTATCAATTTACCTTCCCAACAATAGTGGAAGAGGGTTCCTTTTGTCCACACCATCCCCGGAATTTGTTGTTTGTAGATTTGCTGATGATGCCGATTCTAACAGGTGTGAGGTCATACCTCATTGTCGTTTGGATTTGCATTTCTCTAATAATTAGTGATGTTGAGCAGCTTTTCATGTGCGTCTTGGCCATCTCTGTGACTTCTTTAAAGAAACATCTATATAGATCTTCTGCCCATTTTTGTACTGGGTTGTTTGTTTTATTAAGCTGCGTGAGCTGTTTATATATATTGGAGATTAAACCTTTGTCCATTGATTCGTTTGCGAACGTTTTCACCCATTCTGAGGCTTGCCTTTTTCCATTCCCCTTTTTTTAACCAAAAAAGAAAGAAAGCAAAAGAAGCAGAACACTAATGTGCGTGAAATATGCCTCTTGAAACAGTCGTTTTGAAATATGGACGTCTTTTGAATTTTTTGGTCGGTATATGACCCCAGGATTTGTTTTCAGGGCAGGTGTCATTTACAGGCCTGCAACGATTTTGAATATCCACTGACCATTAGCGCTGGGATTAAAGCTGCTGTTGTGTGAAACGGCCACAAGGTGGCAGCAGTTCTCGCTTACCAAATCTGGTTACTATGGCCACAGAGCCTCAATGGAAGTCCTGTTCTAGATTGGAATTTAGAATGGAATGTGCCAGGAGAAAGCCCCTCAAGTTTGTCTCACTACTTCTTGTTCGTGTGTTTAATTTAGTTTTTTATTTTTTATTACAGCAAGTTTGATGACAACGTTTGGCTTGTTGTAGGTGTGCAAGATGTGGTTCTTTTACACATATACATAGGTCTGTTCTTCCTGGGACCCTTTTCCCATGTACGTTATGACAGAATGTTGAGTAGTCTTCTGTTGGTATTCCGTAGGTCTTTGGTGATTATATATTTCACCTGTGTTTGTATATGTCTGTTAACCCCGATATCCTAATGAATCCAATCCTCACACCTTTCCATTGGTGAACCATAAGTTTGTTTAATGAATCTGTGACTGCCCTTCTCCGTGGAAATATCTGCCCTGGTATCATTTTTTAGGTAACACCTATAAGTGATATCCTACGATATGTGTCTTTCACTTTCTGACTTACTACAAGTCACGTGATTACCTCTAGACTCATCTATGGTGCTGCAAATGGCATTGTGTCCTTTTTTCCTTTGGCTAATATTCTGTCTTAGCGAGGTCCATTTTCTGCAGTGTGATTCCCTGAGGGCTGAGGATTAGCTGACCTGGGCAGCCTGACCCTGCCGGCAAGCCCTCCCCAGGTGTGCCTGGGTTGAGGTCAATATAAACTGCACTCCAGACAGCAATAGCCCCTGCAGCTGTGCCTGACTCCATATTCTCTGCCCCGTCAGCAGTCTCGGGGCTGTGCTGGTGGGAGGGTGTGAGGGTCCACGGCTTTGTTGGTAGCCCGGTGTGAGTGGTGCTCTGCTGGACTTTCTGCAGGAGTTGCCAGGCTGCCACCTGTAAAGAAGAGGATGTGTCACCCATAACTTCCACTGGAATTTCTCTCCGGGCTGAGGAAGGAAAAAAAGGAGTGGGTGTCGGGACAGGAGGGGTATCTCAGGCAGGGAAATGGAAAGCTTCCAGAAGAGCGCCTGGGGCCAGGACCATCCTGGCTGGCCTGCAGGCAGCAAGTTGGCCTGCGTGCTGTCGCTGGTGTGGCTCCACGGCCCTTCCTCTAGGCTTTCAAGCCCTTGTACATATTCAGGTGTTTTACCTGGGAAGGGTGGGAACAGTTCAGTAGCAGCTGGCCTGGGGCTCAGCTCACGTTTACTCACAGAGGCCTCGGCATGGTCCCCCAGCTTTGCAGTGAGGACGCTCCTTGCATGGGGGGACGGGGCTGTTGGTTGTATGGAAGATGATTCCCCACCACTGACTAATTTCAGAATTGTTTACTGCTGGAACAAGTGCCTTGGTAGTGTTTTCCTCTGTATAACTGTTTGGTTTAGGTTTTTTTTTTCTTTCTTGTTTCAAGTTAGATTTTATTCCTCTTTTATGTAGTTATAGATATAAGCATGGGAATAATTCATTCATATAAATACATCTGTGTGAATGGAAGAACTTTCTTCTGTTTTATTTTTAAAATTTTTGAAATTTAATTTTATTCATTTCTTTATACAGCAGGTTACTATTAGTTATATATTTTATGCATATACATGTATACAGGTCCATCCCAATCTCCCAACTCATCCCACCACCACCACCCCATGGCTTCCCCCACTTGGTGTCCATACGTTTGTTCTCTACCTCTGTGTCTCTATTTCTGTCCTGCATACCAGTTCATCTGTACCATTTTTCTAGGTTCCACATATATGCATTAATATACAATATTTGTTTTTCTCTTTCTGACTTACTTCACTCTGTATGACACTCTCTAGATCCATCGACTTCTACAAATGAACCAGTTTCATTCCTTTTTATGGCTGAGTAATATTCCATTTTATATATGTACCACATCTTTATCCATTCGTCTGTCTGTGGGCATTTAGGTTGCTTCCATTACCTGGCTATTGTAAATTTTGCTGCAATGAACATTGTGGTGAATGTGTCTTTTTGATTTATGTTTTTCTCTGGGTTTATGCCCAGAAGTGGGATTGCTGGATCCTATGATAATTCTCTTTTTAGTTATTTAAAGGAACGTCCATACTGTTCTCCATAGTGAGTGTATCAATTTACCTTCCCACCAATAGTGGAAGAGGGTTCCTTTTGTCCACACCATCCCCGGAATTTGTTGTTTCTAGATTTGCTGATGATGCCGATTCTAAGAGGTGTGAGGTCATACCTCATTGTCGTTTGGATTTGCATTTCTCTAATAATTAGTGATGTTGAGCAGCTTTACTTGTGCGTCTTGGCCATCACTGTGACTTCTTTGAAGAAACGTCTATTTAGATCTTCTGCCCAATTTTGTATTGGGTTGTTTGTTTTATTAATATTAAGCTGCGTGAGCTGTTTATATATATTGGAGATTAAACCTTTGTCCATTGATTAGTTTGCGAACGTTTTCGACCATTCTGAGGCTTGCCTTTTTCCATCCCCGTTTTTTTAACCAAAAAAGAAAGAAAGCAAAAGAAGCAGAACACTAATGTGCGTGAAATATGCCTCTTGAAACAGTCGTTTTGAAATATGGACGTCTTTTGAATTTTTTGGTCGATATATGACCCCAGGATTTGTTTTCAGGGCAGGTGTCATTTACAGGCCTGCAACGATTTTGAATATCCACTGACCATTAGCGCTGGGATTAAAGCTGCTGTTGTGTGAAACGGCCACAAGGTGGCAGCAGTTCTCGCTTACCAAATCTGGTTACTAGGGCCACAGAGCCTCAATGGAAGTCCTGTTCTAGATTGGAATTTAGAATGGAATGTGCCAGGAGAAAGCCCCTCAAGTTTGTCTCACTACTTCTTGTTCGTGTTTTTAATTTAATTTTTTATTTTTTATTACAGCAAGTTTGATGACAACGTTTGGCTTGTTGTAGGTGTGCAAGATCTGGTTCTTTTACACATATACATAGGTCTGTTCTTCCTGGGACCCTTTTCCCATGTACGTTATGACAGAATGTTGAGTAGTCTTCTCTTGGTATTCCGTAGGTCATTGGTGATTATATATTTCACCTGTGTTTGTATATGTCTGTTAACCCCGATATCCTAATGAATCCAATCCTCACACCTTTCCATTGGTGAACCATAAGTTTGTTTAATGAATCTGTGATTGCCCTTCTCCGTGGAAATATCTGCCCTGGTATCGATTTTTAGGTAACACCTATAAGTGATATCCTACGATATGTGTCTTTCACTTTCTGACTTACTACAAGTCACGTGATTACCTCTAGACTCATCTACGGTGCTGCAAATGGCATTGTGTCCTTTTTTCCCTTGGCTAATATTCTGTCTTAGCGAGGTCCATTTTCTGCAGTGTGATTCCCTGAGGCCTCAGGATTAGCTGACCTGGGCAGCCTGACCCTGCCGGCAAGCCCTCCCCAGGTGTGCCTGGGTTGAGGTCAATATAAACTGCACTCCAGGCAGCAATAGCCCCTGCAGCTGTGCCTGACTCCATATTCTCTGCCCCGTCAGCAGTCTCGGGGCTGTGCTGGTGGGAGGGTGTGAGGGTCCACGGCTTTGTTGGTGGCCCGGTGTGAGTGGGGCTCTGCTGGCCTTTCTGCAGGAGTTGCCATGCTGCCACCTGTAAAGAAGAGGATGTGTCACCCATAACTTCCACTGGAATTTCTCTCCGGTCTGAGGAAGGAAAAAAAGGAGTGGGGGCTGGGACAGGAGGGGTATCTCAGGCAGGGAAATGGAAAGCTTCCAGAAGAGTGCACGGGGCCAGGAGCATCCTGGCTGGCCTGCAGGCAGCAAGTTGGCCTGCGTGCTGTCGCTGGTGTGGCTCCACGGCCATTCCTCTATGCTTTCAAGCCCTTGTACATATTCAGGTGTTTTACCTGGGAAGGGTGGGAACAGTTCAGTAGCAGCTGGCCTAGGGCTCAGCTCACGTTTACTCACAGAGGCCTCGGCATGGTCCACCAGCTTTGCAGTGAGGACGCTCCTTGCATGGGAGGACGGGGCTGTTGGTTGTATGGAAGATGATTCCCCACCACTGACCAATTTCAGAATTGTTTACTGCTGGAACAAGTGACTTGGTGGTGTTTTCCTCTGTATAACTGTTTGGTTTAGGTTTTTTTTTTCTTTCTTGGTTCAAGTTAGATTTTATTCCTCGTTTATGTATTTATAGATATAAGCATGGGAATAATTCATTCATATAAATATGTGAATGGAAAAACTTTCTTCTGTTTTATTTTTAAAAATTTTGAAATTTAATTTTATTTATTTCTTTATACAGCAGGTTACTATTAGTTATATATTTTATGCATATACATGTATACAGGTCCATCCCAATCTCCCAACTCATCCCACCACCACCACCCCATGGCTTCCCCCACTTGGTGTCCATACGTTTGTTCTCTACCTCTGTGTCTCTATTTCTGTCCTGCATACCAGTTCATCTGTACCATTTTTCTAGGTTCCACATATATGCATTAATATACAATATTTGTTTTTCTCTTTCTGACTTACTTCACTCTGTATGACAGTCTCTACATCCATCGACTTCTCTACAAATGACCCAGTTTCATTCCTTTTTATGGCTGAGCAATATTCCATTTTATATATGTACCACATCTTTATCCATTCGTCTTTCTGTGGGCATTTAGGTTGCTTCCATTACCTGGCTATTGTAAATTGTGCTGCAATGAACATTGTGGTGAATGTGTCTTTTTGATTTATGGTTTTCTCTGGGTATATGCCCAAAAGTGGGATTGCAGGCTCCTATGGTAATTCTCTTTTTAGTTATTTAAAGGAACATCCATACTGTTCTCCATAGTGAGTGTATCAATTTACCTTCCCAACAATAGTGGAAGAGGGTTCCTTTTGTCCACACCATCCCCGGAATTTGTTGTTTGTAGATTTGCTGATGATGCCGATTCTAAGAGGTGTGAGGTCATACCTCATTGTCGTTTGGATTTGCATTTCTCTAATAATTAGTGATGTTGAGCAGCTTTTCATGTGCGTCTTGGCCATCTCTGTGACTTCTTTAAAGAAACGTCTATATAG
Organism: Mesoplodon densirostris; assembly: GCF_025265405.1. Lineage (NCBI taxonomy): Eukaryota > Metazoa > Chordata > Mammalia > Artiodactyla > Ziphiidae > Mesoplodon > Mesoplodon densirostris. The sequence continues at coordinate 93,759,990 of NC_082672.1, forward strand.
ATCTTCTGCCCATTTTTGTACTGGGTTGTTTGTTTTATTAATATTAAGCTGCGTGAGCTGTTTATATATATTGGAGATTAAACCTTTGTCCATTGATTCGTTTGCGAACGTTTTCGCCCATTCTGAGGCTTGCCTTTTTCCATTCCCGTTTTTTTAACCAAAAAAGAAAGAAAGCAAAAGAAGCAGAACACTAATGTGCGTGAAATATGCCTCTTGAAACAGTCGTTTTGAAATATGGACGTCTTTTGAATTTTTTGGTCGGTATATGACCCCAGGATTTGTTTTCAGGGCAGGTGTCATTTACAGGCCTGCAACGATTTTGAATATCCACTGACCATTAGCGCTGGGATTAAAGTTGCTGTTGTGTGAAACGGCCACAAGGTGGCAGCAGTTCTCGCTTACCAAATCTGGTTACTAGGGCAACAGAGCCTCAATGGACGTCCTGTTCTAGATTGGAATTTAGAATGGAATGTGCCAGGAGAAAGCCCCTCAAGTTTGTCTCACTACTTCTTGTTCGTGTTTTTAATTTAATTTTTTATTTTTTATTACAGCAAGTTTGATGACAACGTTTGGCTTGTTGTAGGTGTGCAAGATGTGGTTCTTTTACACATATACATAGGTCTGTTCTTCCTGGGACCCTTTTCCCATGTACGTTATGACAGAATGTTGAGTAGTCTTCTCTTGGTATTCCGTAGGTCTTTGGTGATTATATATTTCACCTGTGTTTGTATATGTCTGTTAACCCCGATATCCTAATGAATCCAATCCTCACACCTTTCCATTGGTGAACCATAAGTTTGTTTAATGAATCTGTGATTGCCCTTCTCCGTGGAAATATCTGCCCTGGTATCGATTTTTAGGTAACACCTATAAGTGATATCCTACGATATGTGTCTTTCACTTTCTGACTTACTACAAGTCACGTGATTACCTCTAGACTCATCTACGGTGCTGCAAATGGCATTGTGTCCTTTTTTCCCTTGGCTAATATTCTGTCTTAGCGAGGTCATTTTTCTGCAATGTGATTCCCTGAGGCCTGAGGATTAGCTGACCTGGGCAGCCTGACCCTGCCGGCAAGCCCTCCCCAGGTGTGCCTGGTTTGAGGTCAATATAAACAGCACTCCAGGCAGCAATAGCCCCTGCAGCTGTGCCTGGCTCCATATTCTCTGCCCCGTCAGCAGTCTCGGGGCTGTGCTGGTGGGAGGGTGTGAGGGTCCACGGCTTTGTTGGTGGCCCGGTGTGAGTGGGGCTCTGCTGGCCTTTCTGCAGGAGTTGCCATGCTGCCACCTGTAAAGAAGAGGATGTGTCACCCATAACTTCCACTGGAATTTCTCTCCGGTCTGAGGAAGGAAAAAAAGGAGTGAGGGCTGGGACAGGAGGGGTATCTCAGGCAGGGAAATGGAAAGCTTCCAGAAGAGCGCACGGGGCCAGGAGCATCCTGGCTGGCCTGCAGGTAGCAAGTTGGCCTGCGTGCTGTCGCTGGTGTGGCTCCACGGCCATTCCTCTATGCTTTCAAGCCCTTGTACATATTCAGGTGTTTTACCTGGGAAGGGTGGGAACAGTTCAGTAGCAGCTGGCCTGGGGCTCAGCTCACGTTTACTCACAGAGGCCTCGGGACGGTCCCCCAGCTTTGCAATGAGGACGCTCCTTGCATGGGGGGACGGGGCTGTTGGTTGTATGGAAGATGATTCCCCACCACTGACCAATTTCAGAATTGTTTACTGCTGGAACAAGTGCCTTGGTAGTGATTTCCTCTGTATAACTGTTTGGTTTAGGTTTTTTTTTCTTTCTTGGTTCAAGTTAGATTTTATTCCTCTTTTATGTAGTTATAGATATAAGCATGGGAATAATTCATTCATATAAATACATCTGTGTGAATGGAAGAACTTTCTTCTGTTTTATTTTTAAAATTTTTGAAATTTAATTTTATTCATTTCTTTATACAGCAGGTTACTATTAGTTATATATTTTATGCATATACATGTATACAGGTCCATCCCAATCTCCCAACTCATCCCACCACCACCACCCCATGGCTTCCCCCACTTGGTGTCCATACGTTTGTTCTCTACCTCTGTGTCTCTATTTCTGTCCTGCATACCAGTTCATCTGTACCATTTTTCTAGGTTCCACATATATGCATTAATATACAATATTTGTTTTTCTCTTTCTGACTTACTTCACTCTGTATGACAGTCTCTAGATCCATCGACTTCTCTACAAATGACCCAGTTTCATTCCTTTTTATGGCTGAGCAATATTCCATTTTATATATGTACCACATCTTTATCCATTCGTCTTTCTGTGGGCATTTAGGTTGCTTCCATTACCTGGCTATTGTAAATTGTGCTGCAATGAACATTGTGGTGAATGTGTCTTTTTGATTTATGGTTTTCTCTGGGTATATGCCCAAAAGTGGGATTGCAGGCTCCTATGGTAATTCTCTTTTTAGTTATTTAAAGGAACATCCATACTGTTCTCCATAGTGAGTGTATCAATTTACCTTCCCAACAATAGTGGAAGAGGGTTCCTTTTGTCCACACCATCCCCGGAATTTGTTGTTTGTAGATTTGCTGATGATGCCGATTCTAACAGGTGTGAGGTCATACCTCATTGTCGTTTGGATTTGCATTTCTCTAATAATTAGTGATGTTGAGCAGCTTTTCATGTGCGTCTTGGCCATCTCTGTGACTTCTTTAAAGAAACATCTATATAGATCTTCTGCCCATTTTTGTACTGGGTTGTTTGTTTTATTAAGCTGCGTGAGCTGTTTATATATATTGGAGATTAAACCTTTGTCCATTGATTCGTTTGCGAACGTTTTCGCCCATTCTGAGGCTTGCCTTTTTCCATTCCCCTTTTTTTAACCAAAAAAGAAAGAAAGCAAAAGAAGCAGAACACTAATGTGCGTGAAATATGCCTCTTGAAACAGTCGTTTTGAAATATGGACGTCTTTTGAATTTTTTGGTCGGTATATGACCCCAGGATTTGTTTTCAGGGCAGGTGTCATTTACAGGCCTGCAACGATTTTGAATATCCACTGACCATTAGCGCTGGGATTAAAGCTGCTGTTGTGTGAAACGGCCACAAGGTGGCAGCAGTTCTCGCTTACCAAATCTGGTTACTATGGCCACAGAGCCTCAATGGAAGTCCTGTTCTAGATTGGAATTTAGAATGGAATGTGCCAGGAGAAAGCCCCTCAAGTTTGTCTCACTACTTCTTGTTCGTGTGTTTAATTTAATTTTTTATTTTTTATTACAGCAAGTTTGATGACAACGTTTGGCTTGTTGTAGGTGTGCAAGATGTGGTTCTTTTACACATATACATAGGTCTGTTCTTCCTGGGACCCTTTTCCCATGTACGTTATGACAGAATGTTGAGTAGTCTTCTGTTGGTATTCCGTAGGTCTTTGGTGATTATATATTTCACCTGTGTTTGTATATGTCTGTTAACCCCGATATCCTAATGAATCCAATCCTCACACCTTTCCATTGGTGAACCATAAGTTTGTTTAATGAATCTGTGACTGCCCTTCTCCGTGGAAATATCTGCCCTGGTATCATTTTTTAGGTAACACCTATAAGTGATATCCTACGATATGTGTCTTTCACTTTCTGACTTACTACAAGTCACGTGATTACCTCTAGACTCATCTATGGTGCTGCAAATGGCATTGTGTCCTTTTTTCCCTTGGCTAATATTCTGTCTTAGCGAGGTCCATTTTCTGCAGTGTGATTCCCTGAGGGCTGAGGATTAGCTGACCTGGGCAGCCTGACCCTGCCGGCAAGCCCTCCCCAGGTGTGCCTGGGTTGAGGTCAATATAAACTGCACTCCAGGCAGCAATAGCCCCTGCAGCTGTGCCTGACTCCAAATTCTCTGCCCCGTCAGCAGTCTCGGGGCTGTGCTGGTGGGAGGGTGTGAGGGTCCACGGCTTTGTTGGTAGCCCGGTGTGAGTGGTGCTCTGCTGGACTTTCTGCAGGAGTTGCCAGGCTGCCACCTGTAAAGAAGAGGATGTGTCACCCATAACTTCCACTGGAATTTCTCTCCGGGCTGAGGAAGGAAAAAAAGGAGTGGGTGTCGGGACAGGAGGGGTATCTCAGGCAGGGAAATGGAAAGCTTCCAGAAGAGCGCCTGGGGCCAGGACCATCCTGGCTGGCCTGCAGGCAGCAAGTTGGCCTGCGTGCTGTCGCTGGTGTGGCTCCACGGCCCTTCCTCTAGGCTTTCAAGCCCTTGTACATATTCAGGTGTTTTACCTGGGAAGGGTTGGAACAGTTCAGTAGCAGCTGGCCTGGGGCTCAGCTCACGTTTACTCACAGAGGCCTCGGCATGGTCCCCCAGCTTTGCAGTGAGGACGCTCCTTGCATGGGGGGACGGGGCTGTTGGTTGTATGGAAGATGATTCCCCACCACTGACTAATTTCAGAATTGTTTACTGCTGGAACAAGTGCCTTGGTAGTGTTTTCCTCTGTATAACTGTTTGGTTTAGGTTTTTTTTTCTTTCTTGTTTCAAGTTAGATTTTATTCCTCGTTTATATATTTATATATATAAGCATGGGAATAATTCATTCATATAAATACATCTCTGAATGGAAGAACTTTCTTCTGTTTTATTTTTAAAAATTTTGAAATTTAATTTTATTCATTTCTTTATACAGCAGGTTACTATTAGTTATATATTTTATGCATATACATGTGTACAGGTCCATCCCAATCTCCCAACTCATCCCACCACCACCACCCCATGGCTTCCCCCACTTGGTGTCCATACGTTTGTTCTCTACCTCTGTGTCTCTATTTCTGTCCTGCATACCAGTTCATCTGTACCATTTTTCTAGGTTCCACATATATGCATTAATATACAATATTTGTTTTTCTCTTTCTGACTTACTTCACTCTGTATGACAGTCTCTAGATCCATCGACTTCTCTACAAATAACCCAGTTTCATTCCTTTATATGGCTGAGCAATATTCCATTTTTTTTTTTTTTTTTGCGGTATGCGGGCCTCTCACTGTTGTGGCATCCCCCGTTGCGGAGCACAGGCTCCGGACGCGCAGGCTCCGGACGCGCAGGCTCAGCGGCCATGGCTCACGGGCCCAGCCGCTCCGCGGCATATGGGATCCTCCCAGACTGGGGCACGAACCCGTATCCCCTGCATCGGCAGGCGGACTCTCAACCACTTACGCCACCATGGAGGCCCAATATTCCATTTTATATATGTACCACATCTTTATCCATTCGTCTTTCTGTGGGCATTTAGGTTGCTTCCATTACCTGGCTATTGTAAATTGTGCTGCAATGAACATTGTGGTGAATGTGTCTTTTTGATTTATGGTTTTCTCTGGGTATATGCCCAAAAGTGGGATTGCTGGATCCTATGGTACTTCTCTTTTTAGTTATTTAAAGGAACATCCATACTGTTCTCCATAGTGAGTGTATCAATTTACCTTCCCAACAATAGTGGAAGAGGGTTCCTTTTGTCCACACCATCCCCGGAATTTGTTGTTTGTAGATTTGCTGATGATGCCGATTCTAACAGGTGTGAGGTCATACCTCATTGTCGTTTGGATTTGCATTTCTCTAATAATTAGTGATGTTGAGCAGCTTTTCATGTGCGTCTTGGCCATCTCTGTGACTTCTTTAAAGAAACGTCTATATAGATCTTCTGCCCATTTTTGTACTGGGTTATTTGTTTTATTAATATTAAGCTGCGTGAGCTGTTTATATATATTGGAGATTAAACCTTTGTCCATTGATTCGTTTGCGAACGTTTTCGCCCATTCTGAGGCTTGCCTTTTTCCATTCCCGTTTTTTTAACCAAAAAAGAAAGAAAGCAAAAGAAGCAGAACACTAATGTGCGTGAAATATGCCTCTTGAAACAGTCGTTTTGAAATATGGACGTCTTTTGAATTTTTTGGTCGGTATATGACCCCAGGATTTGTTTTCAGGCCAGGTGTCATTTACAGGCCTGCAACGATTTTGAATATCCACTGACCATTAGCGCTGGGATTAAAGCTGCTGTTGTGTGAAACGGCCACAAGGTGGCAGCAGTTCTCGCTTACCAAATCTGGTTACTAGGGCCACAGAGCCTCAATGGAAGTCCTGTTCTAGATTGGAATTTAGAATGGAATGTGCCAGGAGAAAGCCCCTCAAGTTTGTCTTACTACTACTTTTTTTTTTTTTTTTTGCTGTACGCGGGCCTCTCACTGCTGTGGCCTCTCCCGTTGCGGAGCACAGGCTCCGGACACACAGGCTCCGCGGCCATGGCTCGCGGGCCCAGCCGCTCCGCGGCATGTGGGATCCTCCGGGATCGGCGCACGAACCCATGTCCCCTGCATCGGCAGGCGGACTCTCAACCACTGCGCCACCAGGGAGGCCCTGTCTCACTACTTCTTGTTCGTGTTTTTAATTTAATTTTTTAATTTTTATTACAGCAAGTTTGATGACAACGTTTGGCTTGTTGTAGGTGTGCAAGATGTGGTTCTTTTACACATATACATAGGTCTGTTCTTCCTGGGACCCTTTTCCCATGTACGTTATGACAGAATGTTGAGTAGTCTTCTCTTGGTATTCTGTAGGTCTTTGGTGATTATATATTTCACCTGTGTTTGTATATGTCTGTTAACCCCGATATCCTAATGAATCCAATCCTCACACCTTTCCATTGGTGAACCATAAGTTTGTTTAATGAATCTGTGATTGCCCTTCTCCGTGGAAATATCTGCCCTGGTATCAATTTTTAGGTAACACCTATAAGTGATATCCTACGATATGTGTCTTTCACTTTCTGACTTACTACAAGTCACGTGATTACCTCGACTCATCTACGGTGCTGCAAATGGCATTGTGTCCTTTTTTCCCTTGGCTAATATTCTGTCTTAGCGAGGTCCTTTTTCTGCAATGGGATTCCCTGAGGGCTGAGGATTAGCTGACCTGGGCAGCCTGACCCTGCCGGCAAGCCCTCCCCAGGTGTGCCTGGTTTGAGGTCAATATAAACAGCACTCCAGGCAGCAATATCCCCTGCAGCTGTGCCTGACTCCATATTCTCTGCCCCGTCAGCAGTCTCGGGGCTGTGCTGGTGGGAGGGTGTGAGGGTCCACGGCTTTGTTGGTGGCCCGGTGTGAGTGGGGCTCTGCTGGACTTTCTGCAGGAGTTGCCAGGCTGCCACCTGTAAAGAAGAGGATGTGTCTCCCATAACTTCCACTGGAATTTCTCTCCGGGCTGAGGAAGGAAAAAAAGGAGTGGGGGCCAGGACAGGAGGGGTATCTCAGGCAGGGAAATGGAAAGCTTCCAGAAGAGCGCCCGGGGCCAAGACCATCCTGGCTGGCCTGCAGGCAGCAAGTTGGCCTGCGTGCTGTCGCTGGTGTGGCTCCACGGCCCTTCCTCTAGGCTTTCAAGCCCTTGTACATATTCAGGTGTTTTACCTGGGAAGGGTGGGAACAGTTCAGTGGCAGCTGGCCTGGGGCTCAGCTCACGTTTACTCACAGAGGCCTCGGGACGGTCCCCCAGCTTTGCAATGAGGACGCTCCTTGCATGGGGGGACGGGGCTGTTGGTTGTATGGAAGATGATTCCCCACCACTGACCAATTTCAGAATTGTTTACTGCTGGAACAAGTGCCTTGGTAGTGATTTCCTCTGTATAACTGTTTGGTTTAGGTTTTTTTTTCTTTCTTGGTTCAAGTTAGATTTTATTCCTCTTTTATGTAGTTATAGATATAAGCATGGGAATAATTCATTCATATAAATACATCTGTGTGAATGGAAGAACTTTCTTCTGTTTTATTTTTAAAATTTTTGAAATTTAATTTTATTCATTTCTTTATACAGCAGGTTACTATTAGTTATATATTTTATGCATATACATGTATACAGGTCCATCCCAATCTCCCAACTCATCCCACCACCACCACCCCATGGCTTCCCCCACTTGGTGTCCATACGTTTGTTCTCTACCTCTGTGTCTCTATTTCTGTCCTGCATACCAGTTCATCTGTACCATTTTTCTAGGTTCCACATATATGCATTAATATACAATATTTGTTTTTCTCTTTCTGACTTACTTCACTCTGTATGACAGTCTCTAGATCCATCGACTTCTCTACAAATGACCCAGTTTCATTCCTTTTTATGGCTGAGCAATATTCCATTTTATATATGTACCACATCTTTATCCATTCGTCTTTCTGTGGGCATTTAGGTTGCTTCCATTACCTGGCTATTGTAAATTGTGCTGCAATGAACATTGTGGTGAATGTGTCTTTTTGATTTATGGTTTTCTCTGGGTATATGCCCAAAAGTGGGATTGCAGGCTCCTATGGTAATTCTCTTTTTAGTTATTTAAAGGAACATCCATACTGTTCTCCATAGTGAGTGTATCAATTTACCTTCCCAACAATAGTGGAAGAGGGTTCCTTTTGTCCACACCATCCCCAGAATTTGTTGTTTGTAGATTTGCTGATGATGCCGATTCTAACAGGTGTGAGGTCATACCTCATTGTCGTTTGGATTTGCATTTCTCTAATAATTAGTGATGTTGAGCAGCTTTTCATGTGCGTCTTGGCCATCTCTGTGACTTCTTTAAAGAAACGTCTATATAGATCTTCTGCCCATTTTTGTACTGGGTTGTTTGTTTTATTAATATTAAGCTGCGTGAGCTGTTTATATATATTGGAGATTAAACCTTTGTCCATTGATTCGTTTGCGAACGTTTTCACCCATTCTGAGGCTTGCCTTTTTCCATTCCCGTTTTTTTAACCAAAAAAGAAAGAAAGCAAAAGAAGCAGAACACTAATGTGCGTGAAATATGCCTCTTGAAACAGTCGTTTTGAAATATGGACGTCTTTTGAATTTTTTGGTCGGTATATGACCCCAGGATTTGTTTTCAGGGCAGGTGTCATTTACAGGCCTGCAACGATTTTGAATATCCACTGACCATTAGCGCTGGGATTAAAGCTGCTCTTGTGTGAAACGGCCACAAGGTGGCAGCAGTTCTCGCTTACCAAATCTGGTTACTAGAGCCACAGAGCCTCAATGGAAGTCCTGTTCTAGATTGGAATTTAGAATGGAATGTGCCAGGAGAAAGCCCCTCAAGTTTGTCTCACTACTTCTTGTTCGTGTTTTTAATTTAATTTTTTATTTTTTATTACAGCAAGTTTGATGACAAAGTTTGGCTTCTTGTAGGTGTGCAAGATGTGGTTCTTTTACACATATACATAGGTCTGTTCTTCCTGGGACCCTTTTCCCATGTACGTTATGACAGAATGTTGAGTAGTCTTCTCTTGGTATTCCGTAGGTCTTTGGTGATTATATATTTCACCTGTGTTTGTATATGTCTGTTAACCCCGATATCCTAATGAATCCAATCCTCACACCTTTCCATTGGTGAACCATAAGTTTGTTTAATGAATCTGTGATTGCCCTTCTCCGTGGAAATATCTGCCCTGGTATCGATTTTTAGGTAACACCTATAAGTGATATCCTACGATATGTGTCTTTCACTTTCTGACTTACTACAAGTCACGTGATTACCTCTAGACTCATCTACAGTGCTGCAAATGGCATTGTGTCCTTTTTTCCCTTGGCTAATATTCTGTCTTAGCGAGGTCATTTTTCTGCAATGTGATTCCCTGAGGCCTGAGGATTAGCTGACCTCGGCAGCCTGACCCTGCCGGCAAGCCCTCCCCAGGTGTGCCTGGTTTGAGGTCAATATAAACAGCACTCCAGGCAGCAATAGCCCCTGCAGCTGTGCCTGGCTCCATATTCTCTGCCCCGTCAGCAGTCTCGGGGCTGTGCTGGTGGGAGGGTGTGAGGGTCCACGGCTTTGTTGGTGGCCCGGTGTGAGTGGGGCTCTGCTGGCCTTTCTGCAGGAGTTGCCATGCTGCCACCTGTAAAGAAGAGGATGTGTCACCCATAACTTCCACTGGAATTTCTCTCCGGGCTGAGGAAGGAAAAAAAGGAGTGGGGGCTGGGACAGGAGGGGTATCTCAGGCAGGGAAATGGAAAGCTTCCAGAAGAGCGCACGGGGCCAGGAGCATCCTGGCTGGCCTGCAGGTAGCAAGTTGGCCTGCGTGCTGTCGCTGGTGTGGCTCCACGGCCATTCCTCTATGCTTTCAAGCCCTTGTACATATTCAGGTGTTTTACCTGGGAAGGGTGGGAACAGTTCAGTAGCAGCTGGCCTAGGATTCAGCTCACGTTTACTCACAGAGGCCTCGGCATGGTCCACCAGCTTTGCAGTGAGGACGCTCCTTGCATGGGGGGACAGGGCTGTTGGTTGTATGGAAGATGTTTCCCCACCACTGACCAATTTCAGAATTGTTTACTGCTGGAACAAGTGCCTTGGTGGTGTTTTCCTCTGTATAACTGTTTGGTTTAGGTTTATTTTTCTTTCTTGGTTCAAGTTAGATTTTATTCCTCGTTTATGTATTTATAGATATAAGCATGGGAATAATTCATTCATATAAATACATCTGTGTGAATGGAAGAACTTTCTTCTGTTTTATTTTTAAAAATGTTGAAATTTAATTTTATTTATTTCTTTATAAAGCAGGTTACTATTAGTTATATATTTTATGCATATACATGTATACAGGTCCATCCCAATCTCCCAACTCATCCCACCACCACCACCCCATGGCTTCCCCCACTTGGTGTCCATACGTTTGTTCTCTACCTCTGTGTCTCTATTTCTGTCCTGCATACCAGTTCATCTGTACCATTTTTCTAGGTTCCACATATATGCATTAATATACAATATTTGTTTTCTCTTTCTGACTTACTTCACTCTGTATGACACTCTCTAGATCTATCGACTTCTACAAATGAACCAGTTTCATTCCTTTTTATGGCTGAGTAATATTCCATTTTATATATGTACCACATCTTTATCCATTCGTCTGTCTGTGGGCATTTAGGTTGCTTCCATTACCTGGCTATTGTAAATTTTGCTGCAATGAACATTGTGGTGAATGTGTCTTTTTGATTTATGTTTTTCTCTGGGTTTATGCCCAGAAGTGGGATTGCTGGATCCTATGATAATTCTCTTTTTAGTTATTTAAAGGAACGTCCATACTGTTCTCCATAGTGAGTGTATCAATTTACCTTCCCACCAATAGTGGAAGAGGGTTCCTTTTGTCCACACCATCCCCGGAATTTGTTGTTTGTAGATTTGCTGATGATGCCGATTCTAACAGGTGTGAGGTCATACCTCATTGTCGTTTGGATTTGCATTTCTCTAATAATTAGTGATGTTGAGCAGCTTTTCATGTGCGTCTTGGCCATCTCTGTGACTTCTTTAAAGAAACGTCTATATAGATCTTCTGCCCATTTTTGTACTGGGTTGTTTGTTTTATTAATATTAAGCTGTGTGAGCTGTTTATATATATTGGAGATTAAACCTTTGTCCATTGATTCGTTTGCGAACGTTTTCACCCATTCTGAGGCTTGCCTTTTTCCATTCCCGTTTTTTTAACCAAAAAAGAAAGAAAGCAAAAGAAGCAGAACACTAATGTGCGTGAAATATGCCTCTTGAAACAGTCGTTTTGAAATATGGACGTCTTTTGAATTTTTTGGTCGGTATATGACCCCAGGATTTGTTTTCAGGGCAGGTGTCATTTACAGGCCTGCAACGATTTTGAATATCCACTGACCATTAGCGCTGGGATTAAAGCTGCTCTTGTGTGAAACGGCCACAAGGTGGCAGCAGTTCTCGCTTACCAAATCTGGTTACTAGAGCCACAGAGCCTCAATGGAAGTCCTGTTCTAGATTGGAATTTAGAATGGAATGTGCCAGGAGAAAGCCCCTCAAGTTTGTCTCACTACTTCTTGTTCGTGTTTTTAATTTAATTTTTTATTTTTTATTACAGCAAGTTTGATGACAATGTTTGGCTTGTTGTAGGTGTGCAAGATGTGGTTCTTTTACACATATACATAGGTCTGTTCTTCCTGGGACCCTTTTCCCATGTACGTTATGACAGAATGTTGAGTAGTCTTCTCTTGGTATTCCGTAGGTCTTTGGTGATTATATATTTCACCTGTGTTTGTATATGTCTGTTAACCCCGATATCCTAATGAATCCAATCCTCACACCTTTCCATTGGTGAACCATAAGTTTGTTTAATGAATCTGTGATTGCCCTTCTCCGTGGAAATATCTGCCCTGGTATCGATTTTTAGGTAACACCTATAAGTGATATCCTACGATATGTGTCTTTCACTTTCTGACTTACTACAAGTCACGTGATTACCTCTAGACTCATCTACGGTGCTGCAAATGGCATTGTGTCCTTTTTTCCCTTGGCTAATATTCTGTCTTAGCGAGGTCATTTTTCTGCAATGTGATTCCCTGAGGCCTGAGGATTAGCTGACCTGGGCAGCCTGACCCTGCCGGCAAGCCCTCCCCAGGTGTGCCTGGTTTGAGGTCAATATAAACAGCACTCCAGGCAGCAATAGCCCCTGCAGCTGTGCCTGGCTCCATATTCTCTGCCCCGTCAGCAGTCTCGGGGCTGTGCTGGTGGGAGGGTGTGAGGGTCCACGGCTTTGTTGGTGGCCCGGTGTGAGTGGGGCTCTGCTGGCCTTTCTGCAGGAGTTGCCATGCTGCCACCTGTAAAGAAGAGGATGTGTCACCCATAACTTCCACTGGAATTTCTCTCCGGGCTGAGGAAGGAAAAAAAGGAGTGGGGGCTGGGACAGGAGGGGTATCTCAGGCAGGGAAATGGAAAGCTTCCAGAAGAGCGCACGGGGCCAGGAGCATCCTGGCTGGCCTGCAGGTAGCAAGTTGGCCTGCGTGCTGTCGCTGGTGTGGCTCCACGGCCATTCCTCTATGCTTTCAAGCCCTTGTACATATTCAGGTGTTTTACCTGGGAAGGGTGGGAACAGTTCAGTAGCAGCTGGCCTAGGGCTCAGCTCACGTTTACTCACAGAGGCCTCGGCATGGTCCCCCAGCTTTGCAGTGAGGACGCTCCTTGCATGGGGGGACAGGGCTGTTGGTTGTATGGAAGATGATTCCCCACCACTGACCAATTTCAGAATTGTTTACTGCTGGAACAAGTGCCTTGGTGGTGTTTTCCTCTGTATAACTGTTTGGTTTAGGTTTTTTTTTCTTTCTTGGTTCAAGTTAGATTTTATTCCTCGTTTATGTATTTATAGATATAAGCATGGGAATAATTCATTCATATAAATACATCTGTGTGAATGGAAGAACTTTCTTCTGTTTTATTTTTAAAAATGTTGAAATTTAATTTTATTTATTTCTTTATACAGCAGGTTACTATTAGTTATATATTTTATGCATATACATGTATACAGGTCCATCCCAATCTCCCAACTCATCCCACCACCACCACCCCATGGCTTCCCCCACTTGGTGTCCATACGTTTGTTCTCTACCTCTGTGTCTCTATTTCTGTCCTGCATACCAGTTCATCTGTACCATTTTTCTAGGTTCCACATATATGCATTAATATACAATATTTGTTTTCTCTTTCTGACTTACTTCACTCTGTATGACACTCTCTAGATCTATCGACTTCTACAAATGAACCAGTTTCATTCCTTTTTATGGCTGAGTAATATTCCATTTTATATATGTACCACATCTTTATCCATTCGTCTTTCTGTGGGCATTTAGGTTGCTTCCATTACCTGGCTATTGTAAATTTTGCTGCAATGAACATTGTGGTGAATGTGTCTTTTTGATTTATGTTTTTCTCTGGGTTTATGCCCAGAAGTGGGATTGCTGGATCCTATGATAATTCTCTTTTTAGTTATTTAAAGGAACGTCCATACTGTTCTCCATAGTGAGTGTATCAATTTACCTTCCCACCAATAGTGGAAGAGGGTTCCTTTTGTCCACACCATCCCCGGAATTTGTTGTTTGTAGATTTGCTGATGATGCCGATTCTAACAGGTGTGAGGTCATACCTCATTGTCGTTTGGATTTGCATTTCTCTAATAATTAGTGATGTTGAGCAGCTTTTCTTGTGCGTCTTGGCCATCACTGTGACTTCTTTGAAGAAACGTCTATTTAGATCTTCTGCCCAATTTTGTATTGGGTTGTTTGTTTTATTAATATTAAGCTGCGTGAGCTGTTTATATATATTGGAGATTAAACCTTTGTCCATTGATTCGTTTGCGAACGTTTTCGCCCATTCTGAGGCTTGCCTTTTTCCATCCCCGTTTTTTTAACCAAAAAAGAAAGAAAGCAAAAGAAGCAGAACACTAATGTGCGTGAAATATGCCTCTTGAAACAGTCGTTTTGAAATATGGACGTCTTTTGAATTTTTTGGTCGATATATGACCCCAGGATTTGTTTTCAGGGCAGGTGTCATTTACAGGCCTGCAACGATTTTGAATATCCACTGACCATTAGCGCTGGGATTAAAGCTGCTGTTGTGTGAAACGGCCACAAGGTGGCAGCAGTTCTCGCTTACCAAATCTGGTTACTAGGGCCACAGAGCCTCAATGGAAGTCCTGTTCTAGATTGGAATTTAGAATGGAATGTGCCAGGAGAAAGCCCCTCAAGTTTGTCTCACTACTTCTTGTTCGTGTTTTTAATTTAATTTTTTATTTTTTATTACAGCAAGTTTGATGACAACGTTTGGCTTGTTGTAGGTGTGCAAGATGTGGTTCTTTTACACATATACATAGGTCTGTTCTTCCTGGGACCCTTTTCCCATGTACGTTATGACAGAATGTTGAGTAGTCTTCTGTTGGTATTCCGTAGGTCTTTGGTGATTATATATTTCACCTGTGTTTGTATATGTCTGTTAACCCCGATATCCTAATGAATCCAATCCTCACACCTTTCCATTGGTGAACCATAAGTTTGTTTAATGAATCTGTGATTGCCCTTCTCCGTGGAAATATCTGCCCTGGTATCGATTTTTAGGTAACACCTATAAGTGATATCCTACGATATGTGTCTTTCACTTTCTGACTTACTACAAGTCATGTGATTACCTCTAAACTCATCTACGGTGCTGCAAATGGCATTGTGTCCTTTTTTCCCTTGGCTAATATTCTGTCTTAGCGAGGTCCATTTTCTGCAGTGTGATTCCCTGAGGGCTGAGGATTAGCTGACCTGGGCAGCCTGACCCTGCCGGCAAGCCCTCCCCAGGTGTGCCTGGTTTGAGGTCAATATAAACTGCACTCCAGGCAGCAATAGCCCCTGCAGCTGTGCCTGACTCCATATTCTCTGCCCCGTCAGCAGTCTCGGGGCTGTGCTGGTGGGAGGGTGTGAGGGTCCACGGCTTTGTTGGTGGGCCGGTGTGAGTGTGGATCTGCTGGACTTTCTGCAGGAGTTTCCAGGCTGCCACCTGCAAAGAAGAGGATGTGTCACCCATAACTTCCACTTGAATTTCTCTCCGGGCTGAGGAAGGAAAAAAAGGAGTGGGGGTCGGGACAGGAGGGGTATCTCAGGCAGGGAAATGGAAAGCTTCCAGAAGAGCGCCCGGGGCCAGGACCATCCTGGCTGGCCTGCAGGCAGCAAGTTGGCCTGCGTGCTGTTGCTGGTGTGGCTCCAAGGCCCTTCCTCTAGGCTTTCAAGCCCTTGTACATATTCAGGTGTTTTACCTGGGAAGGGTGGGAACAGTTCAGTAGCAGCTGGCCTGGGGCTCAGCTCACGTTTACTCACAGAGGCCTCGGCATGGTCCCCCAGCTTTGCAGTGAGGATGCTCCTTGCATGGGGGGACGGGGCTGTTGGTTGTATGGAAGATGATTCCCCACCACTGACCAATTTCAGAATTGTTTACTGCTGGAACAAGTGCCTTGGTAGTGATTTCCTCTGTATAACTGTTTGGTTTAGGTTTTTTTTTCCTTTCTTGGTTCAAGTTAGATTTTATTCCTCTTTTATGTAGTTATAGATATAAGCATGGGAATAATTCATTCATATAAATACATCTGTGTGAATGGAAGAACTTTCTTCTGTTTTATTTTTAAAATTTTTGAAATTTAATTTTATTCATTTCTTTATACAGCAGGTTACTATTAGTTATATATTTTATGCATATACATGTATACAGGTCCATCCCAATCTCCCAACTCATCCCACCACCACCACCCCATGGCTTCCCCCACTTGGTGTCCATACTTTTGTTCTCTACCTCTGTGTCTCTATTTCTGTCCTGCATACCAGTTCATCTGTACCATTTTTCTAGGTTCCACATATATGCATTAATATACAATATTTGTTTTTCTCTTTCTGACTTAGTTCACTCTGTATGACAGTCTCTAGATCCATCGACTTCTCTACAAATGACCCAGTTTCATTCCTTTTTATGGCTGAGCAATATTCCATTTTATATATGTACCACATCTTTATCCATTCGTCTTTCTGTGGGCATTTAGGTTGCTTCCATTACCTGGCTATTGTAAATTGTGCTGCAATGAACATTGTGGTGAATGTGTCTTTTTGATTTATGGTTTTCTCTGGGTATATGCCCAAAAGTGGGATTGCAGGCTCCTATGGTAATTCTCTTTTTAGTTATTTAAAGGAACATCCATACTGTTCTCCATAGTGAGTGTATCAATTTACCTTCCCAACAATAGTGGAAGAGGGTTCCTTTTGTCCACACCATCCCCGGAATTTGTTGTTTGTAGATTTGCTGATGATGCCGATTCTAACAGGTGTGAGGTCATACCTCATTGTCGTTTGGATTTGCATTTCTCTAATAATTAGTGATGTTGAGCAGCTTTTCATGTGCGTCTTGGCCATCTCTGTGACTTCTTTAAAGAAACGTCTATATAGATCTTCTGCCCATTTTTGTACTGGGTTGTTTGTTTTATTAATATTAAGCTGCGTGAGCTGTTTATATATATTGGAGATTAAACCTTTGTCCATTGATTCGTTTGCGAACGTTTTCACCCATTCTGAGGCTTGCCTTTTTCCATTCCCGTTTTTTTTTAACCAAAAAAGAAAGAAAGCAAAAGAAGCAGAACACTAATGTGCGTGAAATATGCCTCTTGAAACAGTCGTTTTGAAATATGGACGTCTTTTGAATTTTTTGGTCGGTATATGACCCCAGGATTTGTTTTCAGGGCAGGTGTCATTTACAGGCCTGCAACGATTTTGAATATCCACTGACCATTAGCGCTGGGATTAAAGCTGCTGTTGTGTGAAACGGCCACAAGGTGGCAGCAGTTCTCGCTTACCAAATCTGGTTACTATGGCCACAGAGCCTCAATGGAAGTCCTGTTCTAGATTGGAATTTAGAATGGAATGTGCCAGGAGAAAGCCCCTCAAGTTTGTCTCACTACTTCTTGTTCGTGTGTTTAATTTAATTTTTTATTTTTTATTACAGCAAGTTTGATGACAACGTTTGGCTTGTTGTAGGTGTGCAAGATGTGGTTCTTTTACACATATACATAGGTCTGTTTTCCTGGGACCCTTTTCCCATGTACGTTATGACAGAATGTTGAGTAGTCTTCTCTTGGTATTCCGTAGGTCTTTGGTGATTATATATTTCACCTGTGTTTGTATATGTCTGTTAACCCCGATATCCTAATGAATCCAATCCTCACACCTTTCCATTGGTGAACCATAAGTTTGTTTAATGAATCTGTGACTGCCCTTCTCCGTGGAAATATCTGCCCTGGTATCAATTTTTAGGTAACACCTATAAGTGATATCCTACGATATGTGTCTTTCACTTTCTGACTTACTACAAGTCACGTGATTACCTCTAGACTCATCTACGGTGCTGCAAATGGCATTGTGTCCTTTTTTCCCTTGGCTAATATTCTGTCTTAGCGAGGTCCATTTTCTGCAGTGTGATTCCCTGAGGGCTGAGGATTAGCTAACCTGGGCAGCCTGACCCTGCCGGCAAGCCCTCCCCAGGTGTGCCTGGGTTGAGGTCAATATAAACTGCACTCCAGGCAGCAATAGCCCCTGCAGCTGTGCCTGACTCCATATTCTCTGCCCCGTCAGCAGTCTCGGGGCTGTGCTGGTGGGAGGGTGTGAGGGTCCACGGCTTTGTTGGTAGCCCGGTGTGAGTGGGGCTCTGCTGGACTTTCTGCAGGAGTTGCCAGGCTGCCACCTGTAAAGAAGAGGATGTGTCACCCATAACCTCCACTGGAATTTCTCTCCGGGCTGAGGAAGGAAAAAAAGGAGTGGGTGTCGGGACAGGAGGGGTATCTCAGGCAGGGAAATGGAAAGCTTCCAGGAGAGCGCCTGGGGCCAGGACCATCCTGGCTGGCCTGCTGGCAGCAAGTTGGCCTGCGTGCTGTCGCTGGTGTGGATCCACGGCCCTTCCTCTAGGCTTTCAAGCCCTTGTACATATTCAGGTGTTTTACCTGGGAAGGGTGGGAACAGTTCAGTAGCAGCTGGCCTGGGGCTCAGCTCACGTTTACTCACAGAGGCCTCGGGACGGTCCCCCAGCTTTGCAATGAGGACGCTCCTTGCATGGGGGGACGGGGCTGTTGGTTGTATGGAAGATGATTCCCCACCACTGACCAATTTCAGAATTGTTTACTGCTGGAACAAGTGCCTTGGTAGTGATTTCCTCTGTATAACTGTTTGGTTTAGGTTTTTTTTCTTTCTTGGTTCAAGTTAGATTTTATTCCTCTTTTATGTAGTTATAGATATAAGCATGGGAATAATTCATTCATATAAATACATCTGTGTGAATGGAAGAACTTTCTTCTGTTTTATTTTTAAAAATTTTGAAATTTAATTTTATTCATTTCTTTATACAGCAGGTTACTATTAGTTATATATTTTATGCATATACATGTATACAGGTCCATCCCAATCTCCCAACTCATCCCACCACCACCACCCCATGGCTTCCCCCACTTGGTGTCCATACGTTTGTTCTCTACCTCTGTGTCTCTATTTCTGTCCTGCATACCAGTTCATCTGTACCATTTTTCTAGGTTCCACATATATGCATTAATATACAATATTTGTTTTTCTCTTTCTGACTTACTTCACTCTGTATGACAGTCTCTAGATCCATCGACTTCTCTACAAATGACCCAGTTTCATTCCTTTTTATGGCTGAGCAATATTCCATTTTATATATGTACCACATCTTTATCCATTCGTCTTTCTGTGGGCATTTAGGTTGCTTCCATTACCTGGCTATTGTAAATTGTGCTGCAATGAACATTGTGGTGAATGTGTCTTTTTGATTTATGGTTTTCTCTGGGTATATGCCCAAAAGTGGGATTGCAGGCTCCTATGGTAATTCTCTTTTTAGTTATTTAAAGGAACATCCATACTGCTCTCCATAGTGATTGTATCAATTTACCTTCCCACCAATAGTGGAAGAGGGTTCCTTTTGTCCACACCATCCCCGGAATTTGTTGTTTGTAGATTTGCTGATGATGCCGATTCTAAGAGGTGTGAGGTCATACCTCATTGTCGTTTGGATTTGCATTTCTCTAATAATTAGTGATGTTGAGCAGCTTTTCATGTGCGTCTTGGCCATCTCTGTGACTTCTTTAAAGAAACATCTATATAGATCTTCTGCCCATTTTTGTACTGGGTTGTTTGTTTTATTAAGCTGCGTGAGCTGTTTATATATATTGGAGATTAAACCTTTGTCCATTGATTCGTTTGCGAACGTTTTCACCCATTCTGAGGCTTGCCTTTTTCCATTCCCGTTTTTTTAACCAAAAAAGAAAGAAAGCAAAAGAAGCAGAACACTAATGTGCGTGAAATATGCCTCTTGAAACAGTCGTTTTGAAATATGGACGTCTTTTGAATTTTTTGGTCGGTATATGACCCCAGGATTTGTTTTCAGGGCAGGTGTCATTTACAGGCCTGCAACGATTTTGAATATCCACTGACCATTAGCGCTGGGATTAAAGCTGCTGTTGTGTGAAACGGCCACAAGGTGGCAGCAGTTCTCGCTTACCAAATCTGGTTACTATGGCCACAGAGCCTCAATGGACGTCCTGTTCTAGATTGGAATTTAGAATGGAATGTGCCAGGAGAAAGCCCCTCAAGTTTGTCTCACTACTTCTTGTTCGTGTGTTTAATTTAATTTTTTATTTTTTATTACAGCAAGTTTGATGGCAACGTTTGGCTTGTTGTAGGTGTGCAAGATGTGGTTCTTTTACACATATACATAGGTCTGTTCTTCCTGGGACCCTTTTCCCATGTACGTTATGACAGAATGTTGAGTAGTCTTCTCTTGGTATTCCGTAGGTCTTTGGTGATTATATATTTCACCTGTGTTTGTATATGTCTGTTAACCCCGATATCTTAATGAATCCAATCCTCACACCTTTCCATTGGTGAAACATAAGTTTGTTTAATGAATCTGTGACTGCCCTTCTCCATGGAAATATCTGCCCTGGTATCAATTTTTAGCTAACACCTATAAGTGATATCCTACGATATGTGTCTTTCACTTTCTGACTTACTACAAGTCACGTGATTACCTCTAGACTCATCTACGGTGCTGCAAATGGCATTGTGTCCTTTTTTCCCTTGGCTAATATTCTGTCTTAGCGAGGTCCATTTTCTGCAGTGTGATTCCCTGAGGGCTGAGGATTAGCTGACCTGGGCAGCCTGACCCTGCCGGCAAGCCCTCCCCAGGTGTGCCTGGGTTGAGGTCAATATAAACTGCACTCCAGGCAGCAATAGCCCCTGCAGCTGTGCCTGACTCCATATTCTCTGCCCCGTCAGCAGTCTCGGGGCTGTGCTGGTGGGAGGGTGTGAGGGTCCACGGCTTTGTTGGTAGCCCGGTGTGAGTGGGGCTCTGCTGGACTTTCTGCAGGAGTTGCCAGGCTTCCACCTGTAAAGAAGAAGATGTGTCACCCATAACTTCCACTGGAATTTCTCTCCGGGCTGAGGAAGGAAAAAAAGGAGTGGGTGTCGGGACAGGAGGGGTATCTCAGGCAGGGAAATGGAAAGCTTCCAGAAGAGCGCCCGGTGCCAGGACCATCCTGGCTGGCCTGCAGGCAGCAAGTTGGCCTGCGTGCTGTCGCTGGTGTGGCTCCACGGCCCTTTCTCTAGGCTTTCAAGCCCTTGTACATATTCAGGTGTTTTACCTGGGAAGGGTGGGAACAGTTCAGTAGCAGCTGGCCTGGGGCTCAGCTCACGTTTACTCACAGAGGCCTCGGCATGGTCCCCCAGCTTTGCAGTGAGGACGCTCCTTGCATGGGGGGACGGGGCTGTTGGTTGTATGGAAGATGATTCCCCACCACTGACCAATTTCAGAATTGTTTACTGCTGGAACAAGTGCCTTGGTAGTGTTTTCCTCTGTATAACTGTTTGGTTTAGGTTTTTTTGTTCTTTCCTGTTTCAAGTTAGATTTTATTCCTCGTTTATGTATTTATATATATAAGCATGGGAATAATTCATTCATATAAATACATCTGTGAATGGAAGAACTTTCTTCTGTTTTATTTTTAAAAATTTTGAAATTTAATTTTATTTATTTCTTTATACAGCAGGTTACTATTAGTTATATATTTTATGCATATACATGTATACAGGTCCATCCCAATCTCCCAACTCATCCCACCACCACCACCCCATGGCTTCCCCCACTTGGTGTCCATACGTTTGTTCTCTACCTCTGTGTCTCTATTTCTGTCCTGCATACCAGTTCATCTGTACCATTTTTCTAGGTTCCACATATATGCATTAATATACAATATTTGTTTTTCTCTTTCTGACTTACTTCACTCTGTATGACAGTCTCTAGATCCATCGACTTCTCTACAAATAACCCAGTTTCATTCCTTTATATGGCTGAGCAATATTCCATTTTTTTTTTTTTTGCGGTATGCGGGCCTCTCACTGTTCTGGCATCCCCCGTTGCGGAGCACAGGCTCCGGACGCGCAGGCTCCGGACGCGCAGGCTCAGCCGCCATGGCTCATGGGCCCAGCCGCTCCGCGGCATATGGGATCCTCCCAGACCGGGGCACGAACCCGTATTCCCTGCATCGGCAGGCGGACTCTCAACCACTTGCGCCACCAGGGAGGCCCAATATTCCATTTTATATATGTACCACATCTTTATCCATTCGTCTTTCTGTGGGCATTTAGGTTGCTTCCATTACCTGGCTATTGTAAATTGTGCTGCAATGAACATTGTGGTGAATGTGTCTTTTTGATTTATGGTTTTCTCTGGGTATATGCCCAAAAGTGGGATTGCTGGATCGTATGGTAATTCTCTGTTTAGTTATTTAAAGGAACATCCATACTGTTCTCCATAGTGAGTGTATCAATTTACCTTCCCACCAATAGTGGAAGAGGGTTCCTTTTGTCCACACCCTCCCCGGAATTTGTTGTTTGTAGATTTGCTGATGATGCCGATTCTAACAGGTGTGAGGTCATACCTCATTGTCGTTTGGATTTGCATTTCTCTAATAATTAGTGATGTTGAGCAGCTTTTCATGTGGGTCTTGGCCATCTCTGTGACTTCTTTAAAGAAACGTCTATATAGATCTTCTGCCCATTTTTGTACTGGGTTGTTTGTTTTATTAATATTAAGCTGCGTGAGCTGTTTATATATATTGGAGATTAAACCTTTGTCCATTGATTCGTTTGCGAACGTTTTCGCCCATTCTGAGGCTTGCCTTTTTCCATCCCCGTTTTTTTAACCAAAAAAGAAAGAAAGCAAAAGAAGCAGAACACTAATGTGCGTGAAATATGCCTCTTGAAACAGTCGTTTTGAAATATGGACGTCTTTTGAATTTTTTGGTCGGTATATGACCCCAGGATTTGTTTTCAGGGCAGGTGTCATTTACAGGCCTGCAACGATTTTGAATATCCACTGACCATTAGCGCTGGGATTAAAGCTGCTGTTGTGTGAAACGGCCACAAGGTGGCAGCAGTTCTCGCTTACCAAATCTGGTTACTAGGGCCACAGAGCCTCAATGGAAGTCCTGTTCTAGATTGGAATTTAGAATGGAATGTGCCAGGAGAAAGCCCCTCCAGTTTGTCTCACTACTACTTTTTTTTTTTTTTTTTGCTGTACGCGGGCCTCTCACTGCTGTGGCCTCTCCCGTTGCGGAGCACAGGCTCCGGACACACAGGCTCCGCGGCCATGGCTCGCGGGCCCAGCCGCTCCGCGGCATGTGGGATCCTCCGGGATCGGGGCACGAACCCGTGTCCCCTGCATCGGCAGGCGGACTCTCAACCACTGCGCCACCAGGGAGGCCCTGTCTCACTACTTCTTGTTCGTGTTTTTAATTTAATTTTTAAATTTTTATTACAGCAAGTTTGATGACAACGTTTGGCTTGTTGTAGGTGTGCAAGATGTGGTTCTTTTACACATATACATAGGTCTGTTCTTCCTGGGACCCTTTTCCCATGTACGTTATGACAGAATGTTGAGTAGTCTTCTCTTGGTATTCCGTAGGTCTTTGGTGATTATATATTTCACCTGTGTTTGTATATGTCTGTTAACCCCGATATCCTAATGAATCCAATCCTCACACCTTTCCATTGGTGAACCATAAGTTTGTTTAATGAATCTGTGATTGCCCTTCTCCGTGGAAATATCTGCCCTGGTATCATTTTTTAGGTAAAACCTATAAGTGATATCCTACGATATGTGTCTTTCACTTTCTGACTTACTACAAGTCACGTGATTACCTCGATTCATCTACGGTGCTGCAAATGGCATTGTGTCCTTTTTTCCCTTGGCTAATATTCTGTCTTAGCGAGGTCCATTTTCTGCAGTGTGATTCCCTGAGGCCTGAGGATTAGCTGACCTGGGCAGCCTGACCCTGCCGGCAAGCCCTCCCCAGGTGTGCCTGGTTTGAGTTCAATATAAACAGCACTCCAGGCAGCAATAGCCCCTGCAGCTGTGCCTGACTCCATATTCTCTGCCCCGTCAGCAGTCTCGGGGCTGTGCTGGTGGGAGGGTGTGAGGGTCCACGGCTTTGTTGGTGGCCCGGTGTGAGTGGGGCTCTGCTGGACTTTCTGCAGGAGTTGCCAGGCTGCCACCTGTAAAGAAGAGGATGTGTCACCCATAACTTCCACTGGAATTTCTCTCCGGGCTGAGGAAGGAAAAAAAGGAGTGGGGGCCGGGACAGGAGGGGTATCTCAGGCAGGGAAATGGAAAGCTTCCAGAAGAGCGCCCGGGCCCAAGACCATCCTGGCTGGCCTGCAGGCAGCAAGTTGGCCTGCGTGCTGTCGCTGGTGTGGCTCCACGGCCCTTCCTCTAGGTTTTCAAGCCCTTGTACATATTCAGGTGTTTTACCTGGGAAGGGTGGGAACAGTTCAGTAGCAGCTGGCCTGGGGCTCAGCTCACGTTTACTCACAGAGGCATTGGGACGGTCCCCCAGCTTTGCAATGAGGACGCTCCTTGCATGGGGGGACGGGGCTGTTGGTTGTATGGAAGATGATTCCCCACCACTGACCAATTTCAGAATTGTTTACTGCTGGAACAAGTGCCTTGGTAGTGATTTCCTCTGTATAATTGTTTGGTTTAGGTTTTTTTTTCTTTCTTGGTTCAAGTTAGATTTTATTCCTCTTTTATGTAGTTATAGATATAAGCATGGGAATAATTCATTCATATAAATACATCTGTGTGAATGGAAGAACTTTCTTCTGTTTTATTTTTAAAATTTTTGAAATTTAATTTTATTCATTTCTTTATACAGCAGGTTACTATTAGTTATATATTTTATGCATATACATGTATACCGGTCCATCCCAATCTCCCAACTCATCCCACCACCACCACCCCATGGCTTCCCCCACTTGGTGTCCATACGTTTGTTCTCTACCTCTGTGTCTCTAATTCTGTCCTGCAAACCAGTTCATCTGTACCATTTTTCTAGGTTCCACCTATATTCATTAATATACAATATTTGTTTTTCTCTTTCTGACTTAGTTCACTCTGTATGACAGTGTCTAGATCCATCGACTTCTCTACAAATGACCCAGTTTCATTCCTTTTTATGGCTGAGCAATATTCCATTTTATATATGTACCACATCTTTATCCATTCGTCTGTCTGTGGGCATTTAGGTTGCTTCCATTACCTGGCTATTGTAAATAGTGCTGCAATGAACACTGTGGTGAATGTGTCTTTTTGATTTATGGTTTTCTCTGGGTATATGCCCAGAAGTGGGATTGCCGGAACCTATGGAAATTCTCTTTTTAGTTTTTGAAAGGAACCTCCATACTGTTCTCCATAGTGACTGTATCAATTTACCTTCCCACCAATAGTGGAAGAGGGTTCCTTTTGTCCACACCCTCCCCAGAATTTGTTGTTTGTAGATTTTCTGATGATGCCGATTCTAAGAGGTGTGAGGTCATACCTCATTGTCGTTTGGATTTGCATTTCTCTAATAATTAGTGATGTTGAGCAGCTTTTCATGTGCGTCTTGGCCATCTCTGTGACTTCTTTGAAGAAACGTCTATTTAGATCTTCTGCCCATTTTTGTATTGGGTTGTTTGTTTTATTAATATTAAGCTGCGTGAGCTGTTTATATATATTGGAGATTAAACCTTTGTCCATTGATTCGTTTGCGAACGTTTTCGCCCATTCTGAGGGTTTCCTTTTTCCATCCCCGTTTTTTTAACCAAAAAAGAAAGAAAGCAAAAGAAGCAGAACACTAATGTGCGTGAAATATGCCTCTTGAAACTGTCGTTTTGAAATATGGACGTCTTTTGAATTTTTTGGTCGGTATATGACCCCAGGATTTGTTTTCAGGGCAGGTGTCATTTACAGGCCTGCAACGATTTTGAGTATCTACTGACCATTAGCGCTGGGATTAAAGCTGCTGTTGTGTGAAACGGCCACAAGGTGGCAGCAGTTCTCGCTTACCAAATCTGGTTACTAGGGCAACAGAGCCTCAATGGAAGTCCTGTACTAGTTTGGAATTTAGAATGGAATGTGCCAGGAGAAAGCCCCTCAAGTTTGTCTCACTACTTCTTGTTCGTGTTTTTAATTTAATTTTTTATTTTTTATTACAGCAAGTTTGATGACAACGTTTGGCTTGTTGTAGGTGTGCAAGATGTGGTTCTTTTACACATATACATAGGTCTGTTCTTCCTGGGACCCTTTTCCCATGTACGTTATGACAGAATGTTGAGTAGTCTTCTCTTGGTATTCCGTAGGTCTTTGGTGATTTTATATTTCACCTGTGTTTGTATATGTCTGTTAACCCCGATATCCTAATGAACCCAATCCTCACACCTTTCCATTGGTGAACCATAAGTTTGTTTAATGAATCTGTGATTGCCCTTCTCCGTGGAAATATCTGCCCTGGTATCAATTTTTAGGTAACACCTATAAGTGATATCCTACGATATGTGTCTTTCACTTTCTGACTTACTACAAGTCACGTGATTACCTCTAGACTCATCTACGGTGCTGCAAATGGCATTGTGTCCTTTTTTCCCTTGGCTAATATTCTGTCTTAGCGAGGTCCTTTTTCTGCAGTGTGATTCCCTGAGGGCTGAGGATTAGCTGACCTGGGCAGCCTGACCCTGCCGGCAAGCCCTCCCCAGGTGTGCCTGGGTTGAGGTCAATATAAACAGCACTCCAGGCAGCAATAGCCCTTGCAGCTGTGCCTGACTCCATATTCTCTGCCCCGTCAGCAGTCTCGGGGCTGTGCTGGTGGGAGCGTGTGAGGGTCCACGGCTTTGTTGGTGGCCCGGTGTGAGTGGGGCTCTGCTGGACTTTCTGCAGGAGTTGCCAGGCTGCCACCTGTAAAGAAGAGGATGTGTCACCCATAACTTCCACTGGAATTTCTCTCCGGGCTGAGGAAGGAAAAAAAGGAGTGGGGGCCGGGACAGGAGGGGTATCTCAGGCAGGGAAATGGAAAGCTTCCAGAAGAGCGCCCGGGGCCAGGAGCATCCTGGCTGGCCTGCAGGCAGCAAGTTGGCCTGCGTGCTGTCGCTGGTGTGGCTCCACGGCCCTTCCTCTAGGCTTTCAAGCCCTTGTACATATTCAGGTGTTTTACCTGGGAAGGGTGGGAACAGTTCAGTAGCAGCTGACCTGGGGCTCAGCTCACGTTTACTCACAGAGGCCTCGGCATGGTCCCCCAGCTTTGCAATGAGGACGCTCCTTGCATGGGGGGGCAGGGCTGTTGGTTGTATGGGAGATGATTCCCCAGCACTGACCAATTTCAGAATTGTTTACTGCTGGAACAAGTGCCTTGGTAGTGTTTTCCTCTGTATAACTGTTTGGTTTAGGTTTTTTTACTTTCTTGTTTCAAGTTAGATTTTATTCCTCTTTTATGTATTTATAGATATAAGCATGGGAATAATTCATTCATATAAATACATCTGTGTGAATGGAAGAACTTACTTCTGTTTTATTTTTAAAAATTTTGAAATATAATTTTATTTATTTTTTTATACAGCAGGTTATTATTAGTTATCTATTTTATGCATATACATGTATACAGGTCCATCCCAATCTCCCAACTCATCCCACCACCACCACCCCATGGCTTCCCCCACTTGGTGTCCATACGTTTGTTCTCTACCTCTGTGTCTCTATTTCTGCCCTGCAAACCAGTTCATCTGTACCATTTTTCTAGGTTCCACCTATATGCATTAATATACAATATTTGTTTTTCTCTTTCTGACTTACTTCACTCTGTATGACAGTCTCTAGATCCATCAACTTCTACAAATGAACCAGTTTCATTCCTTTTTATGGCTGAGAAATATTCCATTTTATATATGTACCACATCTTTATCCATTCGTCTGTCTGTGGGCATTTAGGTTGCTTCCATTACCTGGCTATTGTAAATAGTGCTGCAATGAACACTGTGGTGAATGTGTCTTTTTGATTTATGGTTTTCTCTGGGTATATGCCCAGAAGTGGGATTGCTGGATCCTATGGTAATTCTCTTTTTAGTTTTTTAAAGGAACCTCCATACTGTTCTCCATAGTGACTGTATCAATTTACCTTCCCACCAATAGTGGAAGAGGGTTCCTTTTGTCCACACCCTCCCCAGAATTTGTTGTTTGTTGATTTTCTGATGATGCCGATTCTAAGAGGTGTGAGGTCATACCTCATTGTCGTTTGGATTTGCATTTCTCTAATAATTAGTGATGTTGAGCAGCTTTTCATGTGCGTCTTGGCCATCTCTGTGACTTCTTTGAAGAAACGTCTATATAGATCTTCTGCCCATTTTTGTATTGGGTTGTTTGTTTTATTAATATTAAGCTGCGTGAGCTGTTTATATATATTGGAGATTAAACCTTTGTCCATTGATTCGTTTGCGAACGTTTTCGCCCATTCTGAGGGTTTCCTTTTTCCATCCCCGTTTTTTTAACCAAAAAAGAAAGAAAGCAAAAGAAGCAGAACACTAATGTGCGTGAAATATGCCTCTTGAAACTGTCGTTTTGAAATATGGACGTCTTTTGAATTTTTTGGTCGGTATATGACCCCAGGATTTGTTTTCAGGGCAGGTGTCATTTACAGGCCTGCAACGATTTTGAATATCCACTGACCATTAGCGCTGGGATTAAAGCTGCTGTTGTGTGAAACGGCCACAAGGTGGCAGCAGTTCTCGCTTACCAAATCTGGTTACTAGGGCAACAGAGCCTCAATGGAAGTCCTGTTCTAGATTGGAATTTAGAATGGAATGTGCCAGGAGAAAGCCCCTCAAGTTTGTCTCACTACTTCTTGTTCGTGTGTTTAATTTAATTTTTTATTTTTTATTACAGCAAGTTTGATGACAACGTTTGGCTTGTTGTAGGTGTGCAAGATGTGGTTCTTTTACACATATACATAGGTCTGTTCTTCCTGGGACCCTTTTCCCATGTACGTTATGACAGAATGTTGAGTAGTCTTCTCTTGGTATTCCGTAGGTCTTTGGAGATTATATATTTCACCTGTGTTTGTATATGTCTGTTAACCCCGATATCCTAATGAATCCAATCCTCACACCTTTCCATTGGTGAACCATAAGTTTGTTTAATGAATCTGTGATTGCCCTTCTCCGTGGAAATATCTGCCCTGGTATCAATTTTTAGGTAACACCTATAAGTGATATCCTACGATATGTGTCTTTCACTTTCTGACTTACTACAAGTCACGTGATTACCTCTAGACTCATCTACGGTGCTGCAAATGGCATTGTGTCCTTTTTTCCCTTGGCTAATATTCTGTCTTAGCGAGGTCCTTTTTCTGCAGTGTGATTCCCTGAGGGCTGAGGATTAGCTGACCTGGGCAGCCTGACCCTGCCGGCAAGCCCTCCCCAGGTGTGCCTGGGTTGAGGTCAATATAAACAGCACTCCAGGCATCAATAGCCCCTGCAGCTGTGCCTGACTCCATATTCTCTGCCCCGTCAGCAGTCTCGGGGCTGTGCTGGTGGGAGCGTGTGAGGGTCCACGGCTTTGTTGGTGGCCCGGTGTGAGTGGGGCTCTGCTGGACTTTCTGCAGGAGTTGCCAGGCTGCCACCTGTAAAGAAGAGGATGTGTCACCCATAACTTCCACTGGAATTTCTCTCCGGGCTGAGGAAGGAAAAAAAGGAGTGGGGGCCGGGACAGGAGGGGTATCTCAGGCAGGGAAATGGAAAGCTTCCAGAAGAGCGCCCGGGGCCAGGAGCATCCTGGCTGGCTTGCAGGCAGCAAGTTGGCCTGCGTGCTGTCGCTGGTGTGGCTCCACGGCCCTTACTCTAGGCTTTCAAGCCCTTGTACATATTCAGGTGTTTTACCTGGGAAGGGTGGGAACAGTTCAGTAGCAGCTGGCCTGGGGCTCAGCTCACGTTTACTCACAGAGGCCTCGGCATGGTCCCCCAGCTTTGCAATGAGGACGCTCCTTGCATGGGGGGGCAGGGCTGTTGGTTGTATGGGAGATGATTCCCCACCACTGACCAATTTCAGAATTGTTTACTGCTGGAACAAGTGCCTTGGTAGTGTTTTCCTCTGTATAACTGTTTGGTTTAGGTTTTTTTACTTTCTTGGTTCAAGTTAGATTTTATTCCTCTTTTATGTATTTATAGATATAAGCATGGGAATAATTCATTCATATAAATACATCTGTGTGAATGGAAGAACTTTCTTCTGTTTTATTTTTAAAAATTTTGAAATATAATTTTATTTATTTTTTTATACAGCAGGTTATTATTAGTTATCTATTTTATGCATATACATGTATACAGGTCCATCCCAATCTCCCAACTCATCCCACCACCACCACCCCATGGCTTCCCCCACGTGGTGTCCATACGTTTGTTCTCTACCTCTGTGTCTCTATTTCTGCCCTGCAAACCAGTTCATCTGTACCATTTTTCTAGGTTCCACCTATATGCATTAATATACAATATTTGTTTTTCTCTTTCTGACTTACTTCACTCTGTATGACAGTCTCTAGATCCATCGACTTCTACAAATGACCCAGTTTCATTCCTTTTTATGGCTGAGTAATATTCCATTTTATATATGTAC
The DNA here is from genome assembly GCF_025265405.1 of Mesoplodon densirostris. Taxonomy (NCBI): domain Eukaryota; kingdom Metazoa; phylum Chordata; class Mammalia; order Artiodactyla; family Ziphiidae; genus Mesoplodon; species Mesoplodon densirostris. The sequence goes on from NC_082672.1 coordinate 93,790,310, forward strand.
CACATCTTTATCCATTCGTCTGTCTGTGGGCATTTAGGTTGCTTCCATTACCTGGCTATTGTAAATAGTGCTGCAATAAACACTGTGGTGAATGTGTCTTTTTGATTTATGGTTTTCTCTGGGTATATGCCCAGAAGTGGGATTGCCGGAACCTATGGAAATTCTCTTTTTAGTTTTTTAAAGGAACCTCCATACTGTTCTCCATAGTGACTGTATCAATTTACCTTCCCACCAATAGTGGAAGAGGGTTCCTTTTGTCCACACCCTCCCCAGAATTTGTTGTTTGTAGATTTTCTGATGATGCTGATTCTAAGAGGTGTGAGGTCATACCTCATTGTCGTTTGGATTTGCATTTCTCTAATAATTAGTGATGTTGAGCAGCTTTTCATGTGCGTCTTGGCCATCTCTGTGACTTCTTTGAAGAAACGTCTATTTAGATCTTCTGCCCATTTTTGTATTGGGTTGTTTGTTTTATTTATATTAAGCTGCGTGAGCTGTTTATATATATTGGAGATTAAACCTTTGTCCATTGATTCTTTTGCGAACGTTTTCGCCCATTCTGAGGGTTGCCTTTTTCCATCCCCGTTTTTTTAACCAAAAAAGAAAGAAAGCAAAAGAAGCAGAACACTAATGTGCGTGAAATATGCCTCTTGAAACTGTTGTTTTGAAATATGGACGTCTTTTGAATTTTTTGGTCGGTATATGACCCCAGGATTTGTTTTCAGGGCAGGTGTCATTTACAGGCCTGCAACGATTTTGAATATCCCCTGACCATTAGCGCTGGGATTAAAGCTGCTGTTGTGTGAAACGGCCACAAGGTGGCAGCAGTTCTCGCTTACCAAATCTGGTTACTAGGGCCACAGAGCCTCAATGGAAGTCCTGTTCTAGATTGGAATTTAGAATGGAATGTGCCAGGAGAAAGCCCCTCAAGTTTGTCTCACTACTTCTTGTTCGTGTTTTTAATTTAATTTTTTATTTTTTATTACAGCAAGTTTGATGACAACGTTTGGCTTGTTGTAGGTGTGCAAGATGTGGTTCTTTTACACATATACATAGGTCTGTTCTTCCTGGGACCCTTTTCCCATGTACGTTATGACAGAATGTTGAGTAGTCTTCTCTTGGTATTCCGTAGGTCTTTGGAGATTATATATTTCACCTGTGTTTGTATATGTCTGTTAACCCCGATATCCTAATGAATCCAATCCTCACACCTTTCCATTGGTGAACCATAAGTTTGTTTAATGAATCTGTGATTGCCCTTCTCCGTGGAAATATCTGCCCTGGTATCAATTTTTAGGTAACACCTATAAGTGATATCCTACGATATGTGTCTTTCACTTTCTGACTTACTACAAGTCACGTGATTACCTCTAGACTCATCTACGGTGCTGCAAATGGCATTGTGTCCTTTTTTCCCTTGGCTAATATTTTGTCTTAGCGAGGTCCTTTTTCTGAAGTGTGATTCCCTGAGGGCTGAGGATTAGCTGACCTGGGCAGCCTGACCCTGCCGGCAAGCCCTCCCCAGGTGTGCCTGGGTTGAGGTCAATATAAACAGCACTCCAGGAATCAATAGCCCCTGCAGCTGTGCCTGACTCCATATTCTCTGACCCGTCAGCAGTCTCGGGGCTGTGCTGGTGGGAGGGTGTGAGGGTCCACGGCTTTGTTGGTGGCCCGGTGTGAGTGGGGCTCTGCTGGACTTTCTGCAGGAGTTGCCAGGCTGCCACCTGTAAAGAAGAGGATGTGTCACCCATAACTTCCACTGCAATTTCTCTCCGGGCTGAGGAAGGAAAAAAAGGAGTGGGGGCCGGGACAGGAGGGGTATCTCAGGCAGGGAAATGGAAAGCTTCCAGAAGAGCGCCCGGGGCCAGGAGCATCCTGGCTGGCCTGCAGGCAGCAAGTTGGCCTGCGTGCTGTCGCTGGTGTGGCTCCACGGTCCTTCCTCTATGCTTTCAAGCCCTTGTACATATTCAGGTGTTTTACCTGAGAAGGGTGGGAACAGTTCAGTAGCAGCTGGCCTGGGGCTCAGCTCACGTTTACTCACAGAGGCCTCGGCATGGTCCCCCAGCTTTGCAATGAGGACGCTCCTTGCATGGGGGGGCAGTGCTGTTGGTTGTATGGGAGATGATTCCCCACCACTGACCAATTTCAGAATTGTTTACTGCTGGAACAAGTGCCTTGGTAGTGTTTTCCTCTGTATAACTGTTTGGTTTAGGTTTTTTTACTTTCTTGGTTCAAGTTAGATTTTATTCCTCTTTTATGTATTTATAGATATAAGCATGGGAATAATTCATTCATATAAATACATCTGTGTGAATGGAAGAACTTTCTTCTGTTTTATTTTTAAAAATTTTGAAATATAATTTTATTTATTTTTTTATACAGCAGGTTATTATTAGTTATCTATTTTATGCATATGCATGTATTCAGGTCCATCCCAATCTCCCAACTCATCCCACCACCACCACCCCATGGCTTCCCCCACTTGGTGTCCATACGTTTGTTCTCTACCTCTGTGTCTCTATTTCTGCCCTGCAAACCAGTTCATCTGTACCATTTTTCTAGGTTCCACATATATGCATTAATATACAATATTTGTTTTTCTCTTTCTGACTTACTTCACTCTGTATGACAGTCTCTAGATCCATCGACTTCTACAAATGAACCAGTTTCATTCCTTTTTATGGCTGAGTAATATTCCATTTTATATATGTACCACATCTTTATCCATTCGTCTGTCTGTGGGCATTTAGGTTGCTTCCATTACCTGGCTATTGTAAATAGTGCTGCTATGAACACTGTGGTGAATGTGTCTTTTTGATTTATGGTTTTCTCTGGGTATATGCCCAGAAGTGGGATTGCTGGATCCTATGGTAATTCTCTTTTTAGTTTTTTAAAGGAACCTCCATACTGTTCTCCATAGTGACTGTATCAATTTACCTTCCCACCAATAGTGGAAGAGGGTTCCTTTTGTCCACACCCTCCCCAGAATTTGTTGTTTGTAGATTTTCTGATGATGCCGATTCTAACAGGTGTGAGGTCATACCTCATTGTCGTTTGGATTTGCATTTCTCTAATAATTAGTGATGTTGAGCAGCTTTTCATGTGCGTCGTGGCCATCTCTGTGACTTCTTTGAAGAAACGTCTATTTAGATCTTCTGCCCATTTTTGTATTGGGTTGTTTGTTTTATTAATATTAAGCTGTGTGAGCTGTTTATATATATTGGAGATTAAACCTTTGTCCATTGATTCGTTTGCGAACGTTTTCGCCCATTCTGAGGGTTGCCTTTTTCCATCCCCGTTTTTTTAACCAAAAAAGAAAGAAAGCAAAAGAAGCAGAACACTAATGTGCGTGAAATATGCCTCTTGAAACAGTCGTTTTGAAATATGGACGTCTTTTGCATTTTTTGGTCGGTATATGACCCCAGGATTTGTTTTCAGGGCAGGTGTCATTTACAGGCCTGCAACGATTTTGAATATCCACTGACCATTAGCGCTGGGATTAAAGCTGCTGTTGTGTGAAACGGCCACAAGGTGGCAGCAGTTCTCGCTTACCAAATCTGGTTACTAGGGCAACAGAGCCTCAATGGAAGTCCTGTTCTAGTTTGGAATTTAGAATGGAATGTGCCAGGAGAAAGCCCCTCAAGTTTGTCTCACTACTTCTTGTTCGTGTTTTTAATTTAATTTTTTATTTTTTATTACAGCAAGTTTGATGACAACGTTTGGCTTCTTGTAGGTGTGCAAGATGTGGTTCTTTTACACATATACATAGGTCTGTTCTTCCTGGGACCCTTTTCCCATGTACGTTATGACAGAATGTTGAGTAGTCTTCTCTTGGTATTCCGTAGGTCTTTGGAGATTATATATTTCACCTGTGTTTGTATATGTCTGTTAACCCCGATATCCTAATGAATCCAATCCTCACACCTTTCCATTGGTGAACCATAAGTTTGTTTAATGAATCTGTGATTGCCCTTCTCCGTGGAAATATCTGCCCTGGTATCAATTTTTAGGTAACACCTATAAGTGATATCCTACGATATGTGTCTTTCACTTTCTGACTTACTACAAGTCACGTGATTACCTCTAGACTCATCTACGGTGCTGCAAATGGCATTGTGTCCTTTTTTCCCTTGGCTAATATTCTTTCTTAGCGAGGTCCTTTTTCTGCAGTGTGATTCCCTGAGGGCTGAGGATTAGCTGACCTGGGCAGCCTGACCCTGCCGGCAAGCCCTCCCCAGGTGTGCCTGGGTTGAGGTCAATATAAACAGCACTCCAGGCAGCAATAGCCCCTGCAGCTGTGCCTGACTCCATATTCTCTGCCCCGTCAGCAGTCTCGGGGCTGTGCTGGTGGGAGGGTGTGAGGGTCCACGGCTTTGTTGGTGGCCCGGTGTGAGTGGGGCTCTGCTGGACTTTCTGCAGGAGTTGCCAGGCTGCCACCTGTAAAGAAGAGGATGTGTCACCCATAACTTCCACTGGAATTTCTCTCCGGGCTGAGGAAGGAAAAGAAGGAGTGGGGGCCGGGACAGGAGGGGTATCTCAGGCAGGGAAATGGAAAGTTTCCAGAAGAGCGCCCGGGGCCAGGAGCATCCTGGCTGGCCTGCAGGCAGCAAGTTGGCCTGCGTGCTGTCGCTGGTGTGGCTCCACGGCCCTTACTCTAGGCTTTCAAGCCCTTGTACATATTCAGGTGTTTTACCTGGGAAGGGTGGGAACAGTTCAGTAGCAGCTGGCCTGGGGCTCAGCTCACGTTTACTCACAGAGGTCTCGGCATGGTCCCCCAGCTTTGCAATGAGGACGCTCCTTGCATGGGGGGGCAGGGCTGTTGGTTGTATGGGAGATGATTCCCCACCACTGACCAATTTCAGAATTGTTTACTGCTGGAACAAGTGCCTTGGTAGTGTTTTCCTCTGTATAACTGTTTGGTTTAGGTTTTTTTACTTTCTTGGTTCAAGTTAGATTTTATTCCTCTTTTATGTATTTATAGATATAAGCATGGGAATAATTCATTCATATAAATACATCTGTGTGAATGGAAGAACTTACTTCTGTTTTATTTTTAAAAATTTTGAAATATAATTTTATTTATTTTTTTATACAGCAGGTTATTATTAGTTATCTATTTTATGCATATACATGTATACAGGTCCATCCCAATCTCCCAACTCATCCCACCACCACCACCCCATGGCTTCCCCCACTTGGTGTCCATACGTTTGTTCTCTACCTCTGTGTCTCTATTTCTGCCCTGCAAACCAGTTCATCTGTACCATTTTTCTAGGTTCCACCTATATGCATTAATATACAATATTTGTTTTTCTCTTTCTGACTTACTTCACTCTGTATGACAGTCTCTAGATCCATCGACTTCTACAAATGACCCAGTTTCATTCCTTTTTATGGCTGAGTAATATTCCATTTTATATATGTACCACATCTTTATCCATTTGTCTGTCTGTGGGCATTTAGGTTGCTTCCATTACCTGGCTATTGTAAATAGTGCTGCAATGAACACTGTGGTGAATGTGTCTTTTTGATTTATGGTGTTCTCTGGGTATATGCCCAGAAGTGGGATTGCTGGATCCTATGGTAATTCTCTTTTTAGTTTTTTAAAAGAACCTCCATACTGTTCTCCATAGTGACTGTATCAATTTACCTTCCCACCAATAGTGGAAGAGGGTTCCTTTTGTCCACACCCTCCCCAGAATTTGTTGTTTGTAGATTTTCAGATGATGCCGATTCTAACAGGTGTGAGGTCATACCTCATTGTCGTTTGGATTTGAATTTCTCTAATAATTAGTGATGTTGAGCAGCTTTTCATGTGCGTCTTGGCCATCTCTGTGACTTCTTTGAAGAAACGTCTATTTAGATCTTCTGCCCATTTTTGTATTGGGTTGTTTGTTTTATTAATATTAAGCTGTGTGAGCTCTTTATATATATTGGAGATTAAACCTTTGTCCATTGATTCGTTTGCGAACGTTTTCGCCCATTCTGAGGGTTGCCTTTTTCCATCCCCGTTTTTTTAACCAAAAAAGAAAGAAAGCAAAAGAAGCAGAACACTAATGTGCGTGAAATATGCCTCTTGAAACTGTCGTTTTGAAATATGGACGTCTTTTGAATTTTTTGGTCGGTATATGACCCCAGGATTTGTTTTCAGGGCAGGTGTCATTTACAGCCCTGCAACGATTTTGAATATCCACTGACCATTAGCGCTGGGATTAAAGCTGCTGTTGTGTGAAACGGCCACAAGGTGGCAGCAGTTCTCGCTTACCAAATCTGTTTACTAGGGCCACAGAGCCTCAATGGAAGTCCTGTTCTAGATTGGAATTTAGAATGGAATGTGCCAGGAGAAAGCCCCTCAAGTTTGTCTCACTACTTCTTGTTCGTGTTTTTAATTTAATTTTTTATTTTTTATTACAGCAAGTTTGATGACAACGTTTGGCTTGTTGTAGGTGTGCAAGATGTGGTTCTTTTACACATATACATAGGTCTGTTCTTCCTGGGACCCTTTTCCCATGTACGTTATGACAGAATGTTGAGTAGTCTTCTCTTGGTATTCCGTAGGTCTTTGGAGATTATATATTTCACCTGTGTTTGTATATGTCTGTTAACCCCGATATCCTAATGAATCCAATCCTCACACCTTTCCATTGGTGAACCATAAGTTTGTTTAATGAATCTGTGATTGCCCTTCTCCGTGAAAATATCTGCCCTGGTACCAATTTTTAGGTAACACCTATAAGTGATATCCTACGATATGTGTCTTTCACTTTCTGACTTACTACAAGTCACGTGATTACCTCTAGACTCATCTACCGTGCTGCAAATGGCATTGTGTCCTTTTTTCCCTTGGCTAATATTCTGTCTTAGCGAGGTCCATTTTCCGCAGTGTGATTCCCTGAGGGCTGAGGATTAGCTGACCTGGGCAGCCTGACCCTGCCGGCAAGCCCTCCCCAGGTGTGCCTGGGTTGAGGTCAATATAAACTGCACTCCAGGCAGCAATAGCCCCTGCAGCTGTGCCTGACTCCATATTCTCTGCCCCGTCAGCAGTCTCGGGGCTGTGCTGGTGGGAGGGTGTGAGGGTCCACGGCTTTGTTGGTGGCCCGGTGTGAGTGGGGCTCTGCTGGACTTTCTGCAGGAGTTGCCAGGCTGCCACCTGTAAAGAAGAGGATGTGTCACCCATAACTTCCACTGGAATTTCTCTCCGGGCTGATGAAGGAAAATAAGGAGTGGGGGCCGGGACAGGAGGGGTATCTCAGGCAGGGAAATGGAAAGCTTCCAGAAGAGCGCCCGGGGCCAGGACCATCCTGGCTGGCCTGCAGGCAGCAAGTTGGCCTGCGTGCTGTCGCTGGTGTGGCTCAACGCCCTTCCTCCAGGCTTTCAAGCCCCTGTACATATTCAGGTGTTTTACCTGGGAAGGGTGGGAACAGTTCAGTAGCAGCTGGCCTGGGGCTCAGCTCACGTTTACTCACAGAGGCCTCGGCATGGTCCCCCAGCTTTGCAGTGAGGACGCTCCTTGCATGGGGGGACGGGGCTGTTGGTTGTATGGAAGATGATTCCCCACCACTGACCAATTTCAGAATTGTTTACTGCTGGAACAAGTGCCTAGGTAGTGTTTTCCTCTGTATAACTGTTTGGTTTAGGATTTATTTTTTTGTTTTTTGGTTCAAGTTAGATTTTATTCCTCTTTTATATATTTATAGATATAAGCATGGGAATAATTCATTCATATCAATACATCTGTGTGAATGGAAGAACTTTTTCCTGTTTTATTTTTAAAAATTTTGAAATTTAATTTTGTTTATTTCTTTATGCAGCAGGTTACTATTAGTTATATATTTTATGCATATACATGTATACAGGTTCATCCCAATCTCCCAACTCATCCCACCACCACCACCCCATGGCTTCCCCCACTTGGTGTCCATACGTTTGTTCTCTACCTCTGTGTCTCTATTTCTGTCCTGCATACCAGTTCATCTGTACCATTTTTCTAGGTTCCACCTATATGCATTAATATACAATATTTGTTTTTCTCTTTCTGACTTACTTCACTCTGTATGACAGTCTCTAGATCCATCGACTTCTCTACAAATGACCCAGTTTCATTCCTTTTTATGGCTGAGCAATATTCCATTTTATATATGTACCACATCTTTATCCATTCGTCTTTCTGTGGGCATTTAGGTTGCTTCCATTACCTGGCTATTGTAAATTGTGCTGCAATGAACATTGTGGTGAATGTGTCTTTTTGATTTATGGTTTTCTCTGGGTATATGCCCAAAAGTGGGATTGCAGGCTCCTATGGTAATTCTCTTTTTAGTTATTTAAAGGAACATCCATACTGTTCTCCATAGTGAGTGTATCAATTTACCTTCCCACCAATCGTGGAAGAGGGTTCCTTTTGTCCACACCATCCCCGGAATTTGTTGTTTGTAGATTTGCTGATGATGCCGATTCTAACAGGTGTGAGGTCATACCTCATTGTCGTTTGGATTTGCATTTCTCTAATAATTAGTGATGTTGAGCAGCTTTTCATGTGCGTCTTGGCCATCTCTGTGACTTCTTTAAAGAAACGTCTATATAGATCTTCTGCCCATTTTTGTACTGGTTTGTTTGTTTTATTAATATTAAGCTGCGTGAGCTGTTTATATATATTGGAGATTAAACCTTTGTCCATTGATTCGTTTGCGAACGTTTTCGCCCATTCTGAGGCTTGCCTTTTTCCATTCCCGTTTTTTTAACCAAAAAAGAAAGAAAGCAAAAGAAGCAGAACACTAATGTGCGTGAAATATGCCTCTTGAAACAGTCGTTTTGAAATATGGACGTCTTTTGCATTTTTTGGTCGGTATATGACCCCAGGATTTGTTTTCAGGGCAGGTGTCATTTACAGGCCTGCAACGATTTTGAATATCCACTGACCATTAGCGCTGGGATTAAAGCTGCTGTTGTGTGAAACGGCCACAAGGTGGCAGCAGTTCTCGCTTACCAAATCTGGTTACTAGGGCCACAGAGCCTCAATGGAAGTCCTGTTCTAGATTGGAATTTAGAATGGAATGTGCCAGGAGAAAGCCCCTCAAGTTTGTCTCACTACTTCTTGTTTGTGTTTTTAATTTAATTTTTTATTTTTTATTACAGCAAGTTTGATGACAACCTTTGGCTTCTTGTAGGTGTGCAAGATGTGGTTCTTTTACACATATACATAGGTCTGTTCTTCCTGGGACCCTTTTCCCATGTACGTTATGACAGAATGTTGAGTAGTCTTCTCTTGGTATTCCGTAGGTCTTTGGTGATTATATATTTCACCTGTGTTTGTATATGTCTGTTAACCCCGATATCCTAATGAATCCAATCCTCACACCTTTCCATTGGTGAACCATAAGTTTGTTTAATGAATCTGTGATTGCCCTTCTCCGTGGAAATATCTGCCCTGGTATCAATTTTTAGGTAACACCTATAAGTGATATCCTACGATATGTGTCTTTCACTTTCTGACTTACTACAAGTCACGTGATTACCTCTAGACTCATCTACGGTGCTGCAAATGGCATTGTGTCCTTTTTTCCCTTGGCTAATATTCTGTCTTAGCGAGGTCCATTTTCTGCAATGTGATTCCCTGGGGGCTGAGGATTAGCTGACCTGGGCAGCCTGACCCTGCCGGCAAGCCCTCCCCAGGTGTGCCTGGTTTGAGGTCAATATAAACAGCACTCCAGGCAGCAATAGCCCCTGCAGCTGTGCCTGACTCCATATTCTCTGCCCCGTCAGCAGTCTCGGGGCTGTGCTGGTGGGAGGGTGTGAGGGTCCACGGCTTTGTTGGTGGCCCGGTGTGAGTGGGGCTCTGCTGGACTTTCTGCAGGAGTTGCCAGGCTGCCACCTGTAAAGAAGAGGATGTGTCACCCATAACTTCCACTGGAATTTCTCTCCGGGCCGAGGAAGGAAACAAAGGAGTGGGGGCCGGGACAGGAGGGGTATCTCAGGCAGGGAAATGGAAAGCTTCCAGAAGAGCGCCCGGGGCCAGGACCATCCTGGCTGGCCTGCAGGCAGCAAGTTGGCCTGCGTGCTGTCGCTGGTGTGGCTCCACGGCCCTTCCTCCAGGCTTTCAAGCCCTTGTACATATTCAGGTGTTTTACCTGGGAAGGGTGGGAACAGTTTAGTAGCAGCTGGCCTGGGGCTCAGCTGACGTTTACTCACAGAGGCCTCGGCATGGTCCCCCAGCTTTGCAGTGAGGACGCTCCTTGCATGGGGGGACGGGGCTGTTGGTTGTATGGAAGATGATTCCCCACCACTGACCAATTTCAGAATTGTTTACTGCTGGAACAAGTGCCTTGGTAGTGTTTTCCTCTGTATAACTGTTTCGTTTAGGTTTTTTTTCTTTCTTGGTTCAAGTTAGATTTTATTCCTCGTTTATGTATTTATAGATATAAGCATGGGAATAATTCATTCATATAAATACATCTGTGTGAATGGAAGAACTTTCTTCTGTTTTATTTTTAAAAATTTTGAAATTTAATTTTATTCATTTCTTTATGCAGCAGGTTACTATTAGTTATATATTTTATGCATATACATGTATACAGGTCCATCCCAATCTCCCATCTCATCCCACCACCGCCACCCCATGGCTTCCCCCACTTGGTGTCCATACGTTTGTTCTCTACCTCTGTGTCTCTATTTCTGTCCTGCATACCAGTTCATCTGTACCATTTTTCTAGGTTCCACCTATATGCATTAATATACAATATTTGTTTTTCTCTTTCTGACTTACTTCACTCTGTATGACAGTCTCTAGATCCATCGACTTCTCTACAAATGACCCAGTTTCATTCCTTTTTATGGCTGAGCAATATTCCATTTTATATATGTACCACATCTTTATCCATTCGTCTTTCTGTGGGCATTTAGGTTGCTTCCATTACCTGGCTATTGTAAATTGTGCTGCAATGAACATTGTGGTGAATGTGTCTTTTTGATTTATGGTTTTCTCTGGGTATATGCCCAAAAGTGGGATTGCAGGCTCCTATGGTAATTCTCTTTTTAGTTATTTAAAGGAACATCCATACTGTTCTCCATAGTGAGTGTATCAATTTACCTTCCCACCAATAGTGTAAGAGGGTTCCTTTTGTCCACACCATCCCCGGAATTTGTTGTTTGTAGATTTGCTGATGATGCCGATTCTAACAGGTGTGAGGTCATACCTCATTGTCGTTTGGATTTGCATTTCTCTAGTAATTAGTGATGTTGAGCAGCTTTTCATGTGCGTCTTGGCCATCTCTGTGACATCTTTGAAGAAACGTCTATATAGATCTTCTGCCCATTTTTGTATTGGGTTGTTTGTTTTATTAATATTAAGCTGCGTGAGCTGTTTATATATATTGGAGATTAAACCTTTGTCCATTGATTCGTTTGCGAATGTTTTCACCCATTCTGAGGGTTGCCTTTTTCCATCCCCGTTTTTTTAACCAAAAAAGAAAGAAAGCAAAAGAAGCAGAACACTAATGTGCGTGAAATATGCCTCTTGAAACTGTCGTTTTGAAATATGGACGTCTTTTGAATTTTTTGGTCGATATATGACCCTAGGATTTGTTTTCAGGGCAGGTGTCATTTACAGGCCTGCAACGATTTTGAATATCCACTGACCATTAGCGCTGGGATTAAAGCTGCTGTTGTGTGAAACGGCCACAAGGTGGCAGCAGTTCTCGCTTACCAAATCTGGTTACTAGGGCCACAGAGCCTCAATGGAAGTCCTGTTCTAGATTGGAATTTAGAATGGAATGTGCCAGGAGAAAGCCACTCAAGTTTGTCTCACTACTTCTTGTTCGTGTTTTTAATTTAATTTTTTATTTTTTATTACAGCAAGTTTGATGACAACCTTTGGCTTCTTGTAGGTGTGCAAGATGTGGTTCTTTTACACATATACATAGGTCTGTTCTTCCTGGGACCCTTTTCCCATGTACGTTATGACAGAATGTTGAGTAGTCTTCTCTTGGTATTCCGTAGGTCTTTGGTGATTATATATTTCACCTGTGTTTGTATATGTCTGTTAACCCCGATATCCTAATGAATCCAATCCTCACACCTTTCCATTGGTGAACCATAAGTTTGTTTAATGAATCTGTGATTGCCCTTCTCCGTGAAAATATCTGCCCTGGTATCAATTTTTAGGTAACACCTATAAGTGATATCCTACGATATGTGTCTTTCACTTTCTGACTTACTACAAGTCACGTGATTACCTCTAGACTCATCTACGGTGCTGCAAATGGCATTGTGTCCTTTTTTCCCTTGGCTAATATTCTGTCTTAGCGAGGTCCATTTTCCGCAGTGTGATTCCCTGAGGGCTGAGGATTAGCTGACCTGGGCAGCCTGACCCTGCCGGCAAGCCCTCCCCAGGTGTGCCTGGGTTGAGGTCAATATAAACTGCACTCCAGGCAGCAATAGCCCCTGCAGCTGTGCCTGACTCCATATTCTCTGCCCCGTCAGCAGTCTCGGGGCTGTGCTGGTGGGAGGGTGTGAGGGTCCACGGCTTTGTTGGTGGCCCGGTGTGAGTGGGGCTCTGCTGGACTTTCTGCAGGAGTTGCCAGGCTGCCACCTGTAAAGAAGAGGATGTGTCACCCATAACTTCCACTGGAATTTCTCTCCGGGCTGAGGAAGGAAAAAAAGGAGTGGGGGCCGGGACAGGAGGGGTATCTCAGGCAGGGAAATGGAAAGCTTCCAGAAGAGCGCCCGGGGCCAGGACCATCCTGGCTGGCCTGCAGGCAGCAAGTTGGCCTGCGTGCTGTCGCTGGTGTGGCTCCACGGCCCTTCCTCCAGGCTTTCAAGCCCCTGTACATATTCAGGTGTTTTACCTGGGAAGGGTGGGAACAGTTCAGTAGCAGCTGGCCTGGGGCTCAGCTGACGTTTACTCACAGAGGCCTCGGCATGGTCCCCCAGCTTTGCAGTGAGGACGCTCCTTGCATGGGGGGACGGGGCTGTTGGTTGTATGGAAGATGATTCCCCACCACTGACCAATTTCAGAATTGTTTACTGCTGGAACAAGTGCCTAGGTAGTGTTTTCCTCTGTATAACTGTTTGGTTTAGGATTTATTTTTTTGTTTTTTGGTTCAAGTTAGATTTTATTCCTCTTTTATATATTTATAGATATAAGCATGGGAATAATTCATTCATATCAATACATCTGTGTGAATGGAAGAACTTTTTCCTGTTTTATTTTTAAAAATTTTGAAATTTAATTTTGTTTATTTCTTTATGCAGCAGGTTACTATTAGTTATATATTTTATGCATATACATGTATACAGGTCCATCCCAATCTCCCAACTCATCCCACCACCACCACCCCATGGCTTCCCCCACTTGGTGTCCATACGTTTGTTCTCTACCTCTGTGTCTCTATTTCTGTCCTGCATACCAGTTCATCTGTACCATTTTTCTAGGTTCCACCTATATGCATTAATATACAATATTTGTTTTTCTCTTTCTGACTTACTTCACTCTGTATGACAGTCTCTAGATCCATCGACTTCTCTACAAATGACCCAGTTTCATTCCTTTTTATGGCTGAGCAATATTCCATTTTATATATGTACCACATCTTTATCCATTCGTCTTTCTGTGGGCATTTAGGTTGCTTCCATTACCTGGCTATTGTAAATTGTGCTGCAATGAACATTGTGGTGAATGTGTCTTTTTGATTTATGGTTTTCTCTGGGTATATGCCCAAAAGTGGGATTGCAGGCTCCTATGGTAATTCTCTTTTTAGTTATTTAAAGGAACATCCATACTGTTCTCCATAGTGAGTGTATGAATTTACCTTCCCACCAATCGTGGAAGAGGGTTCCTTTTGTCCACACCATCCCCGGAATTTGTTGTTTGTAGATTTGCTGATGATGCCGATTCTAACAGGTGTGAGGTCATACCTCATTGTCGTTTGGATTTGCATTTCTCTAATAATTAGTGATGTTGAGCAGCTTTTCATGTGCGTCTTGGCCATCTCTGTGACTTCTTTAAAGAAACGTCTATATAGATCTTCTGCCCATTTTTGTACTGGGTTGTTTGTTTTATTAATATTAAGCTGCGTGAGCTGTTTATATATATTGGAGATTAAACCTTTGTCCATTGATTCGTTTGCGAACGTTTTCGCCCATTCTGAGGCTTGCCTTTTTCCATTCCCGTTTTTTTAACCAAAAAAGAAAGAAAGCAAAAGAAGCAGAACACTAATGTGCGTGAAATATGCCTCTTGAAACAGTCGTTTTGAAATATGGACGTCTTTTGCATTTTTTGGTCGGTATATGACCCCAGGATTTGTTTTCAGGGCAGGTGTCATTTACAGGCCTGCAACGATTTTGAATATCCACTGACCATTAGCGCTGGGATTAAAGCTGCTGTTGTGTGAAACGGCCACAAGGTGGCAGCAGTTCTCGCTTACCAAATCTGGTTACTAGGGCCACAGAGCCTCAATGGAAGTCCTGTTCTAGATTGGAATTTAGAATGGAATGTGCCAGGAGAAAGCCCCTCAAGTTTGTCTCACTACTTCTTGTTCGTGTTTTTAATTTAATTTTTTATTTTTTATTACAGCAAGTTTGATGACAACGTTTGGCTTGTTGTAGGTGTGCAAGATGTGGTTCTTTTACACATATACATAGGTCTGTTCTTCCTGGGACCCTTTTCCCATGTACGTTATGACAGAATGTTGAGTAGTCTTCTCTTGGTATTCCGTAGGTCTTTGGTGATTATATATTTCACCTGTGTTTGTATATGTCTGTTAACCCCGATATCCTAATGAATCCAATCCTCACACCTTTCCATTGGTGAACCATAAGTTTGTTTAATGAATCTGTGATTGCCCTTCTCCGTGGAAATATCTGCCCTGGTATCAATTTTTACGTAACACCTATAAGTGATATCCTACGATATGTGTCTTTCACTTTCTGACTTACTACAAGTCACGTGATTACCTCTAGACTCATCTACGGTGCTGCAAATGGCATTGTGTCCTTTTTTCCCTTGGCTAATATTCTGTCTTAGCGAGGTCCTTTTTCTGCAATGTGATTCCCTGGGGGCTGAGGATTAGCTGACCTGGGCAGCCTGACCCTGCCGGCAAGCCCTCCCCAGGTGTGCCTGGTTTGAGGTCAATATAAACAGCACTCCAGGCAGCAATAGCCCCTGCAGCTGTGCCTGACTCCATATTCTCTGCCCCGTCAGCAGTCTCGGGGCTGTGCTGGTGGGAGGGTGTGAGGGTCCACGGCTTTGTTGGTGGCCCGGTGTGAGTGGGGCTCTGCTGGACTTTCTGCAGGAGTTGCCAGGCTGCCACCTGTAAAGAAGAGGATGTGTCCCCCATAACTTCCACTGGAATTTCTCTCCGGGCCGAGGAAGGAAACAAAGGAGTGGGGGCCGGGACAGGAGGGGTATCTCAGGCAGGGAAATGGAAAGCTTCCAGAAGAGCGCCCGGGGCCAGGACCATCCTGGCTGGCCTGCAGGCAGCAAGTTGGCCTGCGTGCTGTCGCTGGTGTGGCTCCACGGCCCTTCCTCCAGGCTTTCAAGCCCTTGTACATATTCAGGTGTTTTACCTGGGAAGGGTGGGAACAGTTCAGTAGCAGCTGGCCTGGGGCTCAGCTGACGTTTACTCACAGAGGCCTCGGCATGGTCCCCCAGCTTTGCAGTGAGGACGCTCCTTGCATGGGGGGACGGGGCTGTTGGTTGTATGGAAGATGATTCCCCACCACTGACCAATTTCAGAATTGTTTACTGCTGGAACAAGTGCCTTGGTAGTGTTTTCCTCTGTATAACTGTTTGGTTTAGGTTTTTTTTCTTTCTTGGTTCAAGTTAGATTTTATTCCTCGTTTATGTATTTATAGATATAAGCATGGGAATAATTCATTCATATAAATACATCTGTGTGAATGGAAGAACTTTCTTCTGTTTTATTTTTAAAAATTTTGAAATTTAATTTTGTTTATTTCTTTATGCAGCAGGTTACTATTAGTTATATATTTTATGCATATACATGTATACAGGTCCATCCCAATCTCCCATCTCATCCCACCACCACCACCCCATGGCTTCCCCCACTTGGTGTCCATACGTTTGTTCTCTACCTCTGTGTCTCTATTTCTGTCCTGCATACCAGTTCATCTGTACCATTTTTCTAGGTTCCACCTATATGCATTAATATACAATATTTGTTTTTCTCTTTCTGACTTACTTCACTCTGTATGACAGTCTCTAGATCCATCGACTTCTCTACAAATGACCCAGTTTCATTCCTTTTTATGGCTGAGCAATATTCCATTTTATATATGTACCACATCTTTATCCATTCGTCTTTCTGTGGGCATTTAGGTTGCTTCCATTACCTGGCTATTGTAAATTGTGCTGCAATGAACATTGTGGTGAATGTGTCTTTTTGATTTATGGTTTTCTCTGGGTATATGCCCAAAAGTGGGATTGCAGGCTCCTATGGTAATTCTCTTTTTAGTTATTTAAAGGAACATCCATACTGTTCTCCATAGTGAGTGTATCAATTTACCTTCCCACCAATCGTGGAAGAGGGTTCCTTTTGTCCACACCATCCCCGGAATTTGTTGTTTGTAGATTTGCTGATGATGCCGATTCTAACAGGTGTGAGGTCATACCTCATTGTCGTTTGGATTTGCATTTCTCTAATAATTAGTGATGTTGAGCAGCTTTTCATGTGCGTCTTGGCCATCTCTGTGACTTCTTTAAAGAAACGTCTATATAGATCTTCTGCCCATTTTTGTACTGGGTTGTTTGTTTTATTAATATTAAGCTGCGTGAGCTGTTTATATATATTGGAGATTAAACCTTTGTCCATTGATTCGTTTGCGAAAGTTTTCGCCCATTCTGAGGCTTGCCTTTTTCCATTCCCGTTTTTTTAACCAAAAAAGAAAGAAAGCAAAAGAAGCAGAACACTAATGTGCGTGAAATATGCCTCTTGAAACAGTCGTTTTGAAATATGGACGTCTTTTGCATTTTTTGGTCGGTATATGACCCCAGGATTTGTTTTCAGGGCAGGTGTCATTTACAGGCCTGCAACGATTTTGAATATCCACTGACCATTAGCGCTGGGATTAAAGCTGCTGTTGTGTGAAACGGCCACAAGGTGGCAGCAGTTCTCGCTTACCAAATCTGGTTACTAGGGCCACAGAGCCTCAATGGAAGTCCTGTTCTAGATTGGAATTTAGAATGGAATGTGCCAGGAGAAAGCCCCTCAAGTTTGTCTCACTACTTCTTGTTCGTGTTTTTAATTTAATTTTTTATTTTTTATTACAGCAAGTTTGATGACAACGTTTGGCTTGTTGTAGGTGTGCAAGATGTGGTTCTTTTACACATATACATAGGTCTGTTCTTCCTGGGACCCTTTTCCCATGTACGTTATGACAGAATGTTGAGTAGTCTTCTCTTGGTATTCCGTAGGTCTTTGGTGATTATATATTTCACCTGTGTTTGTATATGTCTGTTAACCCCGATATCCTAATGAATCCAATCCTCACACCTTTCCATTGGTGAACCATAAGTTTGTTTAATGAATCTGTGATTGCCCTTCTCCGTGGAAATATCTGCCCTGGTATCAATTTTTACGTAACACCTATAAGTGATATCCTACGATATGTGTCTTTCACTTTCTGACTTACTACAAGTCACGTGATTACCTCTAGACTCATCTACGGTGCTGCAAATGGCATTGTGTCCTTTTTTCCCTTGGCTAATATTCTGTCTTAGCGAGGTCCTTTTTCTGCAATGTGATTCCCTGGGGGCTGAGGATTAGCTGACCTGGGCAGCCTGACCCTGCCGGCAAGCCCTCCCCAGGTGTGCCTGGTTTGAGGTCAATATAAACAGCACTCCAGGCAGCAATAGCCCCTGCAGCTGTGCCTGACTCCATATTCTCTGCCCCGTCAGCAGTCTCGGGGCTGTGCTGGTGGGAGGGTGTGAGGGTCCACGGCTTTGTTGGTGGCCCGGTGTGAGTGGGGCTCTGCTGGACTTTCTGCAGGAGTTGCCAGGCTGCCACCTGTAAAGAAGAGGATGTGTCCCCCATAACTTCCACTGGAATTTCTCTCCGGGCCGAGGAAGGAAACAAAGGAGTGGGGGCCGGGACAGGAGGGGTATCTCAGGCAGGGAAATGGAAAGCTTCCAGAAGAGCGCCCGGGGCCAGGACCATCCTGGCTGGCCTGCAGGCAGCAAGTTGGCCTGCGTGCTGTCGCTGGTGTGGCTCCACGGCCCTTCCTCCAGGCTTTCAAGCCCTTGTACATATTCAGGTGTTTTACCTGGGAAGGGTGGGAACAGTTCAGTAGCAGCTGGCCTGGGGCTCAGCTGACGTTTACTCACAGAGGCCTCGGCATGGTCCCCCAGCTTTGCAGTGAGGACGCTCCTTGCATGGGGGGACGGGGCTGTTGGTTGTATGGAAGATGATTCCCCACCACTGACCAATTTCAGAATTGTTTACTGCTGGAACAAGTGCCTTGGTAGTGTTTTCCTCTGTATAACTGTTTGGTTTAGGTTTTTTTTCTTTCTTGGTTCAAGTTAGATTTTATTCCTCGTTTATGTATTTATAGATATAAGCATGGGAATAATTCATTCATATAAATACATCTGTGTGAATGGAAGAACTTTCTTCTGTTTTATTTTTAAAAATTTTGAAATTTAATTTTGTTTATTTCTTTATGCAGCAGGTTACTATTAGTTATATATTTTATGCATATACATGTATACAGGTCCATCCCAATCTCCCATCTCATCCCACCACCACCACCCCATGGCTTCCCCCACTTGGTGTCCATACGTTTGTTCTCTACCTCTGTGTCTCTATTTCTGTCCTGCATACCAGTTCATCTGTACCATTTTTCTAGGTTCCACCTATATGCATTAATATACAATATTTGTTTTTCTCTTTCTGACTTACTTCACTCTGTATGACAGTCTCTAGATCCATCGACTTCTCTACAAATGACCCAGTTTCATTCCTTTTTATGGCTGAGCAATATTCCATTTTATATATGTACCACATCTTTATCCATTCGTCTTTCTGTGGGCATTTAGGTTGCTTCCATTACCTGGCTATTGTAAATTGTGCTGCAATGAACATTGTGGTGAATGTGTCTTTTTGATTTATGGTTTTCTCTGGGTATATGCCCAAAAGTGGGATTGCAGGCTCCTATGGTAATTCTCTTTTTAGTTATTTAAAGGAACATCCATACTGTTCTCCATAGTGAGTGTATCAATTTACCTTCCCACCAATCGTGGAAGAGGGTTCCTTTTGTCCACACCATCCCCGGAATTTGTTGTTTGTAGATTTGCTGATGATGCCGATTCTAACAGGTGTGAGGTCATACCTCATTGTCGTTTGGATTTGCATTTCTCTAATAATTAGTGATGTTGAGCAGCTTTTCATGTGCGTCTTGGCCATCTCTGTGACTTCTTTAAAGAAACGTCTATATAGATCTTCTGCCCATTTTTGTACTGGGTTGTTTGTTTTATTAATATTAAGCTGCGTGAGCTGTTTATATATATTGGAGATTAAACCTTTGTCCATTGATTCGTTTGCGAAAGTTTTCGCCCATTCTGAGGCTTGCCTTTTTCCATTCCCGTTTTTTTAACCAAAAAAGAAAGAAAGCAAAAGAAGCAGAACACTAATGTGCGTGAAATATGCCTCTTGAAACAGTCGTTTTGAAATATGGACGTCTTTTGCATTTTTTGGTCGGTATATGACCCCAGGATTTGTTTTCAGGGCAGGTGTCATTTACAGGCCTGCAACGATTTTGAATATCCACTGACCATTAGCGCTGGGATTAAAGCTGCTGTTGTGTGAAACGGCCACAAGGTGGCAGCAGTTCTCGCTTACCAAATCTGGTTACTAGGGACACAGAGCCTCAATGGAAGTCCTGTTCTAGATTGGAATTTAGAATGGAATGTGCCAGGAGAAAGCCCCTCAAGTTTGTCTCACTACTTCTTGTTCGTGTTTTTAATTTAATTTTTTATTTTTTATTACAGCAAGTTTGATGACAACGTTTGGCTTCTTGTAGGTGTGCAAGATGTGGTTCTTTTACACATATACATAGGTCTGTTCTTCCTGGGACCCTTTTCCCATGTACGTTATGACAGAATGTTGAGTAGTCTTCTCTTGGTATTCCGTAGGTCTTTGGTGATTATATATTTCACCTGTGTTTGTATATGTCTGTTAACCCCGATATCCTAATGAATCCAATCCTCACACCTTTCCATTGGTGAACCATAAGTTTGTTTAATGAATCTGTGACTGCCCTTCTCCGTGGAAATATCTGCCCTGGTATCAATTTTTAGGTAACACCTATAAGTGATATCCTACGATATGTGTCTTTCACTTTCTGACTTACTACAAGTCACGTGATTACCTCTAGACTCATCTACGGTGCTGCAAATGGCATTGTGTCCTTTTTTCCCTTGGCTAATATTCTGTCTTAGCGAGGTCCTTTTTCTGCAATGTGATTCCCTGGGGGCTGAGGATTAGCTGACCTGGGCAGCCTGACCCTGCCGGCAAGCCCTCCCCAGGTGTGCCTGGTTTGAGGTCAATATAAACAGCACTCCAGGCAGCAATAGCCCCTGCAGCTGTGCCTGACTCCATATTCTCTGCCCCGTCAGCAGTCTCGGGGCTGTGCTGGTGGGAGGGTGTGAGGGTCCACGGCTTTGTTGGTGGCCCGGTGTGAGTGGGGCTCTGCTGGACTTTCTGCAGGAGTTGCCAGGCTGCCACCTGTAAAGAAGAGGATGTGTCCCCCATAACTTCCACTGGAATTTCTCTCCGGGCCGAGGAAGGAAACAAAGGAGTGGGGGCCGGGACAGGAGGGGTATCTCAGGCAGGGAAATGGAAAGCTTCCAGAAGAGCGCCCGGGGCCAGGACCATCCTGGCTGGCCTGCAGGCAGCAAGTTGGCCTGCGTGCTGTCGCTGGTGTGGCTCCACGGCCCTTCCTCTAGGCTTTCAAGCCCTTGTACATATTCAGGTGTTTTACCTGGGAAGGGTGGGAACAGTTCAGTAGCAGCTGGCCTGGGGCTCAGCTGACGTTTACTCACAGAGGCCTCGGCATGGTCCCCCAGCTTTGCAGTGACGACGCTCCTTGCATGGGGGGACGGGGCTGTTGGTTGTATGGAAGATGATTCCCCACCACTGACCAATTTCAGAATTGTTTACTGCTGGAACAAGTGCCTAGGTAGTGTTTTCCTCTGTATAACTGTTTGGTTTAGGATTTATTTTTTTGTTTTTTGGTTCAAGTTAGATTTTATTCCTCTTTTATATATTTATAGATATAAGCATGGGAATAATTCATTCATATCAATACATCTGTGTGAATGGAAGAACTTTTTCCTGTTTTATTTTTAAAAATTTTGAAATTTAATTTTATTTATTTCTTTATGCAGCAGGTTACTATTAGTTATATATTTTATGCATATACATGTATACAGGTCCATCCCAATCTCCCAACTCATCCCACCACCACCACCCCATGGCTTCCCCCACTTGGTGTCCATACGTTTGTTCTCTACCTCTGTGTCTCTATTTCTGTCCTGCATACCAGTTCATCTGTACCATTTTTCTAGGTCCCACCTATATGCATTAATATACAATATTTGTTTTTCTCTTTCTGACTTACTTCACTCTGTATGACAGTCTCTAGATCCATCGACTTCTCTACAAATGACCCAGTTTCATTCCTTTTTATGGCTGAGCAATATTCCATTTTATATATGTACCACATCTTTATCCATTCGTCTTTCTGTGGGCATTTAGGTTGCTTCCATTACCTGGCTATTGTAAATTGTGCTGCAATGAACATTGTGGTGAATGTGTCTTTTTGATTTACGGTTTTCTCTGGGTATATGCCCAAAAGTGGGATTGCAGGCTCCTATGGTAATTCTCTTTTTAGTTATTTAAAGGAACATCCATACTGTTCTCCATAGTGAGTGTATCAATTTACCTTCCCACCAATCGTGGAAGAGGGTTCCTTTTGTCCACACCATCCCCGGAATTTGTTGTTTGTAGATTTGCTGATGATGCCGATTCTAACAGGTGTGAGGTCATACCTCATTGTCGTTTGGATTTGCATTTCTCTAATAATTAGTGATGTTGAGCAGCTTTTCATGTGCGTCTTGGCCATCTCTGTGACTTCTTTAAAGAAACGTCTATATAGATCTTCTGCCCATTTTTGTACTGGGTTGTTTGTTTTATTAATATTAAGCTGCGTGAGCTGTTTATATATATTGGAGATTAAACCTTTGTCCATTGATTCGTTTGCGAACGTTTTCGCCCATTCTGAGGCTTGCCTTTTTCCATTCCCGTTTTTTTAACCAAAAAAGAAAGAAAGCAAAAGAAGCAGAACACTAATGTGCGTGAAATATGCCTCTTGAAACAGTCGTTTTGAAATATGGACGTCTTTTGCATTTTTTGGTCGGTATATGACCCCAGGATTTGTTTTCAGGGCAGGTGTCATTTACAGGCCTGCAACGATTTTGAATATCCACTGACCATTAGCGCTGGGATTAAAGCTGCTGTTGTGTGAAACGGCCACAAGGTGGCAGCAGTTCTCGCTTACCAAATCTGGTTACTAGGGCCACAGAGCCTCAATGGAAGTCCTGTTCTAGATTGGAATTTAGAATGGAATGTGCCAGGAGAAAGCCCCTCAAGTTTGTCTCACTACTTCTTGTTCGTGTTTTTAATTTAATTTTTTATTTTTTATTATAGCAAGTTTGATGACAACGTTTGGCTTGTTGTAGGTGTGCAAGATGTGGTTCTTTTACACATATACATAGGTCTGTTCTTCCTGGGACCCTTTTCCCATGTACGTTATGACAGAATGTTGAGTAGTCTTCTCTTGGTATTCCGTAGGTCTTTGGAGATTATATATTTCACCTGTGTTTGTATATGTCTGTTAACCCCGATATCCTAATGAATCCAATCCTCACACCTTTCCATTGGTGAACCATAAGTTTGTTTAATGAATCTGTGATTGCCCTTCTCCGTGGAAATATCTGCCCTGGTATCAATTTTTAGGTAACACCTATAAGTGATATCCTACGATATGTGTCTTTCACTTTCTGACTTACTACAAGTCACGTGATTACCTCTAGACTCATCTACGGTGCTGCAAATGGCATTGTGTCCTTTTTTCCCTTGGCTAATATTCTGTCTTAGCGAGGTCATTTTTCTGCAATGTGATTCCCTGAGGGCTGAGCATTAGCTGACCTGGGCAGCCTGACCCTGCCGGCAAGCCCTCCCCAGGTGTGCCTGGGTTGAGGTCAATATAAACAGCACTCCAGGCAGCAATAGCCCCTGCAGCTGTGCCTGACTCCATATTCTCTGCCCCGTCAGCAGTCTCGGGGCTGTGCTGGTGGGAGGGTGTGAGGGTCCACGGCTTTGTTGGTGGCCCGGTGTGAGTGGGGCTCTGCTGGACTTTCTGCAGGAGTTGCCAGGCTGCCACCTGTAAAGAAGAGGATGTGTCACCCATAACTTCCACAGGAATTTCTCTCCGGGCTGAGGAAGGAAAAAAAGGAGTGGGGGCCGGGACAGGAGGGGTATCTCAGGCAGGGAAATGGAAAGCTTCCAGAAGAGCGCCCGGGGCCAGGAGCATCCTGGCTGGCCTGCAGGCAGCAAGTTGGCCTGCGTGCTGTCGCTGGTGTGGCTCCACGGCCCTTCCTCTAGGCTTTCAAGCCCTTGTACATATTCAGGTGTTTTACCTGGGAAGGGTGGGAACAGTTCAGTAGCAGCTGGCCTGGGGCTCAGCTCACGTTTACTCACAGAGGCCTCGGCATGGTCCCCCAGCTTTGCAATGAGGACGCTCCTTGCATGGGGGGGCAGGGCTGTTGGTTGTATGGGAGATGATTCCCCACCACTGACCAATTTCAGAATTGTTTACTGCTGGAACAAGTGCCTTGGTAGTGTTTTCCTCTGTATAACTGTTTGGTTTAGGTTTTTTTTTCTTTTTTCGTTCAAGTTAGATTTTATTCCTCTTTTATATATTTATAGATATAAGCATGGGAATAATTCATTCATATAAATACATCTGTGTGAATGGAAGAACTTTTTCCTGTTTTATTTTTAAAAATTTTGAAATTTAATTTTATTTATTTCTTTATACAGTAGGTTACTATTAGTTATATATTTTATGCATATACATGTATTCAGGTCCATCCCAATCTCTCAACTCATCCCACCACCACCACCCCATGGCTTCCCCCACTTGGTGTCCATACGTTTGTTCTCTACCTCTGTGTCTCTATTTCTGCCCTGCAAACCAGTTCATCTGTACCATTTTTCTAGGTTCCACCTATATGCATTAATAAACAATATTTGTTTTTCTCTTTCTGACTTACTTCACTCTGTATGACAGTCTCTAGATCCATCGACTTCTACAAATGAACCAGTTTCATTCCTTTTTATGGCTGAGTAATATTCCATTTTATATATGTACCACATCTTTATCCATTCGTCTGTCTGTGGGCATTTAGGTTGCTTCCATTACCTGGCTATTGTAAATAGGGCTGCAATGAACATTGTGGTGAATGTGTCTTTTTGATTTATGGTTATCTCTGGGTATATGCCCAGAAGTGGGATTGCTGGATCCTATGGAAATTCTCTTTTTAGTTTTTTAAAGGAACCTCCATACTGTTCTCCATAGTGACTGTATCAATTTACCTTCCCACCAATAGTGGAAGAGGGTTCCTTTTGTCCACTCCCTCCCCAGAATTTGTTGTTTGTAGATTTTCTGATGATGCTGATTCTAAGAGGTGTGAGGTCATACCTCATTGTCGTTTGGATTTGCATTTCTCTAATAATTAGTGATGTTGAGCAGCTTTTCATGTGTGTCTTGGCCATCTCTGTGACTTCTTTGAAGAAACGTCTATTTAGATCTTCTGCCCATTTTTCTACTGGGTTGTTTGTTTTATTAATATTAAGCTGCGTGAGCTGTTTATATATATTGGAGATTAAACCTTTGTCCATTGATTCGTTTGCGAACGTTTTCGCCCATTCTGAGGGTTGCCTTTTTCCATCCCCGTTTTTTTAACCAAAAAAGAAAGAAAGCAAAAGAAGCAGAACACTAATATGCGTGAAATATGCCTCTTGAAACTGTCGTTTTGAAATATGGACGTCTTTTGAATTTTTTGGTCGATATATGACCCCAGGATTTGTTTTCAGGGCAGGTGTCATTTACAGGCCTGCAACTATTTTGAATATCCACTGACCATTAGCGCTGGGATTAAAGCTGCTCTTGTGTGAAACGGCCACAAGGTGGCAGCAGTTCTCGCTTACCAAATCTGGTTACTAGGGCCGCAGAGCCTCAATGGAAGTCCTGTTCTAGATTGGAATTTAGAATAGAATGTGCCAGGAGAAAGCCCCTCAAGTTTGTCTCACTACTTCTTGTTCGTGTTTTTAATTTAATTTTTTATTTTTTATTATAGCAAGTTTGATGACAACGTTTGGCTTCTTGTAGGTGTGCAAGATGTGGTTCTTTTACACATATACATAGGTCTGTTCTTCCTGGGACCCTTTTCCCATGTACGTTATGACAGAATGTTGAGTAGTCTTCTCTTGGTATTCCGTAGGTCTTTGGTGATTATATATTTCACCTGTGTTTGTATATGTCTGTTAACCCCGATATCCTAATGAATCCAATCCTCACACCTTTCCATTGGTGAACCATAAGTTTGTTTAATGAATCTGTGATTGCCCTTCTCCGTGGAAATATCTGCCCTGGTATCAATTTTTAGGTAACACCTATAAGTGATATCCTACGATATGTGTCTTTCACTTTCTGACTTACTACAAGGCACGTGATTACCCCTAGACTCATCTATGGTGCTCTAAACGGCATTGTGTCCTTTTTTCCCTTGGCTAATATTCTGTCTTAGCGAGGTCCTTTTTCTGCAGTGTGATTCCCTGAGGGCTGAGGATTAGCTGACCTGGGCAGCCTGACCCTGCCGGCAAGCCCTCCCCAGGTGTGCCTGGGTTGAGGTCAATATAAACAGCACTCCAGGCAGCAATAGCCCCTGCAGCTGTGCCTGACTCCATATTCTCTGCCCCGTCAGCAGTCTCGGGGCTGTGCTGGTGGAAGGGTGTGAGGGTCCATGGCTTTGTTGGTGGCCCGGTGTGAGTGGGGCTCTGCTGGACTTTCTGCAGGAGTTACCAGGCTGCCACCTGTAAAGAAGAGGATGTGTCACCCATAACTTCCACTGGAATTTCTCTCCGGGCTGAGGAAGGAAAAAAAGGAGTGGGGGCTGGGACAGGAGGGGTATACCAGGCAGGGAAATGGAAAGCTTCCAGAAGAGCGCCCGGGGCCAGGAGCATCCTGGCTGGCCTGCAGGCAGCAAGTTGGCCTGCGTGCTGTCACTGGTGTGGCTCCACGGCCCTTCCTCTAGGCTTTCAAGCCCTTGTACATATTCAGGTGTTTTACCTGGGAAGGGTGGGAACAGTTCAGTAGCAGCTGGCCTGGGGCTCAGCTCACGTTTACTCACAGAGGCCTCGGCATGGTCCCCCAGCTTTGCAGTGAGGACGCTCCTTGCATGCGGGGACGGGGCTGTTGGTTATATGGAAGATGATTCCCCACCACTGACATATTTCAGAATTGTTTACTGCTGGAACAAGCGCCTTGGTAGTGTTTTCCTCTGTATAACTGTTTGGTTTAGGTTTTTTTTTTCTTTCTTGGTTCAAGTTAGATTTTATTCCTCTTTTATGCATTTATAGATATAAGCATGGGAATAATTCATTCATATAAATACATCTGTGTGAATGGAAGAACTTTCTTCTGTTTTATTTTTAAAAATTTTGAAATTTAATTTTATTTATTTCTTTATACAGCAGGTTACTACTAGTTATATATTTTATGCATATACATGTATACAGGTCCATCCCAATCTCCCAACTCATCCCACCACCACCACCCCATGGCTTCCCCCACTTGGTGTCCATACGTTTGTTCTCTACCTCTGTGTCTCTATTTCTGCCCTGCAAACCAGTTCATCTGTACCATTTTTCTAGGTTCCACATATATGCATTAATATACAATATTTGTTTTTCTATTTCTGACTTACTTCACTCTGTATGACAGTCTCTAGATCCATCGACTTCTACAAATGAACCAGTTTCATTCCTTTTTATGGCTGAGTAATATTCCATTTTATATATGTACCACATCTTTATCCATTCGTCTGTCTGTGGGCATTTAGGTTGCTTCCATTACCTGGCTATTGTAAATAGTGCTGCAATGAATATTGTGGTGAATGTGTCTTTTTGATTTATGGTTTTCTCTGGGTATATGCCCAGAAGTGGGATTGCTGGATCCTATGGTAATTCTCTTTTTAGTTTTTTAAAGGAAGCTCCATACTGTTCTCCATAGTGACTGTATCAAATACCTTCCCACCAATAGTGGAAGAGGGTTCCTTTTGTCCACTCCCTCCCCAGAATTTGTTGTTTGTAGATTTTCTAATGATGCTGATTCTAAGAGGTGTGAGGACATACCTCATTGTCGTTTGGATTTGCATTTCTCTAATAATTAGTGATGTTGAGCAGCTTTTCATGTGCGTCTTGGCCATCTCTGAGACTTCTTTGAAGAAACGTCTATTTAGATCTTCTGCCCATTTTTCTACTGGGTTGTTTGTTTTATTAATATTAAGCTGCGTGAGCTGTTTATATATATTGGAGATTAAACCTTTGTCCATTGATTCGTTTGCGAATGTTTTCGCCCATTCTGAGGGTTGCCTTTTTCCATTCCCATTTTTTTAACCAAAAAAGAAAGAAAGCAAAAGAAGCAGAACACTAATGTGCGTGAAATATGCCTCTTGAAACAGTCGTTTTGAAATATGGACGTCTTTTGAATTTTTTGGTCGATATATGACCCCAGGATTTGTTTTCAGGGCAGGTGTCATTTTCAGGCCTGCAACGATTTTGAATATCCACTGACCATTAGCGCTGGGATTAAAGCTGCTCTTGTGTGAAACGGCCACAAGGTGGCAGCAGTTCTCGCTTACCATATCTGGTTACTAGGGCCACAGAGCCACAATGGAAGTCCTGTTCTAGATTGGAAATTAGAATGGAATGTGCCAGGAGAAAGCCCCTCAAGTTTGTCTCACTACTTCTTGTTCGTGTTTTTAATTTAATTTTTTATTTTTTATTACAGCAATTTTGATGACAACGTTTGGCTTCTTGTAGGTGTGCAACATGTGGTTCATTTACACATATACATAGGTCTGTTCTTCCTGGGACCCTTTTCCCATGTACGTTATGACAGAATGTTGAGTAGTCTTCTCTTGGTATTCCGTAGGTCTTTGGTGATTATATATTTCACCTGTGTTTGTATATGTCAGTTAACCCCGATATCCTAATGAATCCAATCCTCACACCTTTCCATTGGTGAACCATAAGTTTGTTTAATGAATCTGTGATTGCCCTTCTCCGTGGAAATATCTGCCCTGGTATCAATTTTTAGGTAACACCTATAAGTGATATCCTACGATATGTGTCTTTCACTTTCTGACTTACTACAAGTCACGTGATTACCTCTAGACTCATCTACGGTGCTGCAAATGGCATTGTGTCCTTTTTTCCCTTGGCTAATATTCTGTCTTAGCGAGGTCCTTTTTCTGCAATGTGATTCCCTGAGGGCTGAGGATTAGCTGACCTGGGCAGCCAGACCCTGCCGGCAAGCCCTCCCCAGGTGTGCCTGGGTTGAGGTCAATATAAACTGCACTCCAGGCAGCAATAGCCCCTGCAGCTGTGCCTGGCTCCATATTCTCTGCCCCGTCAGCAGTCTCGGGGCTGTGCTGATGGGAGGGTGTGAGGGTCCACGGCTTTGTTGGTGGCCCGGTGTGAGTGTGGCTCTGCTGGACTTTCTGCAGGAGTTGCCAGGCTGCCACCTGTAAAGAAGAGGATGTGTCACCCATAACTTCCACTGGAATTTCTCTCCGGGCTGAGGAAGGTAAAAAAGGATTGGGGGCCAGGACAGGAGGGGTATCTCAGGCAGGGGAATGGAAAGCTTCCAGAAGAGCGCCCGGGGCCAGGACCATCCTGGCTGGCCTGCAGGCAGCAAGTTGGCCTGCGTGCTGTCACTGGTGTGGCTCCACGGCCCTTCCTCTAGGCTTTCAAGCCCTTGTACATATTCAGGTGTTTTACCTGAGAAGGGTGGGAACAGTTCAGTAGCAGCTGGCCTGGGGCTCAGCTCACGTTTACTCACAGAGGCCTCGCCATGGTCCCCCAGCTTTGCAATGAGGACGCTCCTTGCATTGGGGGGCGGGGCTGCTGGCTGTATGGGAGATGATTCCCCACCTCTGCCCAATTTCAGAATTGTTTACCGTTGGAGCAAGTGCCTTGGTAGGGTTTTCCCCTGTATAACTGTTTGGTTTAGTTTTTTTTTTCTTTTTTGGTTGAAGTTAGATTTTATTCCTCTTTTATATATTTATAGATATAAGCATGGGAATAATTCATTCACATAAATACATCTGTGTGAATGGAAGAACTTTTTCCTGTTTTATTTTTAAAAATTTTGAAATTTAATTTTATTTATTTCTTTATACAGCAGGTTACTATTAGTTATATATTTTATGCATATACATGTATACAGGTCCATCCCAATCTCCCAACTCATCCCACCACCACCACCCCATGGCTTCCCCCACTTGGTGTCCATACGTTTGTTCTCTACCTCTGTGTCTCTATTTCTGCCCTGCAAACCAGTTCATCTGTACCATTTTTCTAGGTTCCACCTATATGCATTAATATACAATATTTGTTTTTCTCTTTCTGACTTACTTCACTCTGTATGACAGTCTCTAGATCCATCGACTTCTACAAATGAAGCAGTTTCATTCCGTTTTATGGCTGAGTAATATTCCATTTTATATATGTACCACATCTTTATCCATTCGTCTGTCTGTGGGCATTTAGGTTGCTTCCATTACCTGGCTATTGTAAATAGTGCTGCAATGAACATTGTGGTGAATGTGTCTTTTTGATTTATGGTTTTCTCTGGGTATATGCCCAGAAGTGGATTGCTGGATCCTATGGAAATTCTCTTTTTAATTTTTTAAAGGAACCTCCATACTGTTCTCCATAGTGACTGTATCAATTTACCTTCCCACCAATAGTGGAAGAGGGTTCCTTTTGTCCACACCCTCCCCAGAATTTGTTGTTTGTAGATTTTCTGATGATGCTGATTCTAAGAGGTGTGAGGTCATACTTCATTGTCGTTTGGATTTGCATTTCTCTAATAATTAGTGATGTTGAGCAGCTTTTCATGTGTGTCCTTGGCCATCTCTGTGACTTCTTTGAAGAAACGTCTATATAGATCTTCTGCCCATTTTTGTATTGGGTTGTTTGTTTTATTAATATTAAGCTGCGTGAGCTGTTTATATATATTGGAGATTAAACCTTTGTCCATTGATTCTTTTGTGAACGTTTTCGCCCATTCTGAGGGTTGCCTTTTTCCATCCCCGTTTTTTTAACCAAAAAAGAAAGAAAGCAAAAGAAGCAGAACACTAATGTGCGTGAAATATGCCTCTTGAAACTGTTGTTTTGAAATATGGACGTCTTTTGAATTTTTTGGTCGATATATGACCCGAGGATTTGTTTTCAGGGCAGGTGTCATTTACAGGCCTGCAACGATTTTGAATATCCACTGACCATTAGCGCTGGGATTAAAGCTGCTCTTGTGTGAAACGGCCACAAGGTGGCAGCAGTTCTCGCTTACCATATCTGGTTACTAGGGCCACAGAGCCACAATGGAAGTCCTGTTCTAGATTGGAATTTAGAATGGAATGTGCCAGGAGAAAGCCCCTCAAGTTTGTCTCACTACTTATTGTTCGTGTTTTTAATTTAATTTTTTATTTTTTATTACAGCAAGTTTGATGACAACGTTTGGCTTCTTGTAGGTGTGCAAGATTTCGTTCATTTACACATATACATAGGTCTGTTCTTCCTGGGACCCTTTTCCCATGTACGTTATGACAGAATGTTGAGTAGTCTTCTCTTGGTATTCCGTAGGTCTTTGGTGATTATATATTTCACCTGTGTTTGTATATGTCTGTTAACCCCGATATCCTAATGAATCCAATCCTCACACCTTTCCATTGGTGAACCATAAGTTTGTTTAATGAATCTGTGATTGCCCTTCTCCGTGGAAATATCTGCCCTGGTATCAATTTTTAGGTAACACCTATAAGTGATATCCTACGATATGTGTCTTTCACTTTCTGACTTACTACAAGTCACGTGATTACCTCTAGACTCATCTACGGTGCTGCAAATGGCATTGTGTCCTTTTTTCCCTTGGCTAATATTCTGTCTTAGCGAGGTCATTTTTCTGCAATGTGATTCCCTGAGGGCTGAGGATTAGCTGACCTGGGCAGCCTGACCCTGCCGGCAAGCCCTCCCCAGGTGTGCCTGGGTTGAGGTCAATATAAACAGCACTCCAGGCAGCAATAGCCCCTGCAGCTGTGCCTGACTCCATATTCTCTGCCCCGTCAGCAGTCTCGGGGCTGTGCTGATGGGAGGGTGTGAGGGTCCACGGCTTTGTTGGTGGCCCGGTGTGAGTGGGGCTCTGCTGGACTTTCTGCAGGAGTTGCCAGGCTGCCACCTGTAAAGAAGAGGATGTGTCACCCATAACTTCCACAGGAATTTCTCTCCGGGCTGAGGAAGGAAAAAAAGGAGTGGGGGCCGGGACAGGAGGGGTATCTCAGGCAGGGAAATGGAAAGCTTCCAGAAGAGCGCCCGGGGCCAGGAGCATCCTGGCTGGCCTGCAGGCAGCAAGTTGGCCTGCGTGCTGTCGCTGGTGTGGCTCCACGGCCCTTCCTCTAGGCTTTCAAGCCCTTGTACATATTCAGGTGTTTTACCTGGGAAGGGTGGGAACAGTTCAGTAGCAGCTGGCCTGGGGCTCAGCTCACGTTTACTCACAGAGGCCTCGGCATGGTCCCCCAGCTTTGCAATGAGGACGCTCCTTGCATGGGGGGGCAGGGCTGTTGGTTGTATGGGAGATGATTCCCCACCACTGACCAATTTCAGAATTGTTTACTGCTGGAACAAGTGCCTTGGTAGTGTTTTCCTCTGTATAACTGTTTGGTTTAGGTTTTTTTTTCTTTTTTCGTTCAAGTTAGATTTTATTCCTCTTTTATATATTTATAGATATAAGCATGGAATAATTCATTCATATAAATACATCTGTGTGAATGGAAGAACTTTTTCCTGTTTTATTTTTAAAAATTTTGAAATTTAATTTTATTTATTTCTTTATACAGTAGGTTACTATTAGTTATATATTTTATGCATATACATGTATTCAGGTCCATCCCAATCTCTCAACTCATCCCACCACCACCACCCCATGGCTTCCCCCACTTGGTGTCCATACGTTTGTTCTCTACCTCTGTGTCTCTATTTCTGCCCTGCAAACCAGTTCATCTGTACCATTTTTCTAGGTTCCACCTATATGCATTAATAAACAATATTTGTTTTTCTCTTTCTGACTTACTTCACTCGGTATGACAGTCTCTAGATCCATCGACTTCTACAAATGAACCAGTTTCATTCCTTTTTATGGCTGAGTAATATTCCATTTTATATATGTACCACATCTTTATCCATTCGTCTGTCTGTGGGCATTTAGGTTGCTTCCATTACCTGGCTATTGTAAATAGGGCTGCAATGAACATTGTGGTGAATGTGTCTTTTTGATTTATGGTTATCTCTGGGTATATGCCCAGAAGTGGGATTGCTGGATCCTATGGAAATTCTCTTTTTAGTTTTTAAAGGAACCTCCATACTGTTCTCCATAGTGACTGTATCAATTTACCTTCCCACCAATAGTGGAAGAGGGTTCCTTTTGTCCACTCCCTCCCCAGAATTTGTTGTTTGTAGATTTTCTGATGATGCTGATTCTAAGAGGTGTGAGGTCATACCTCATTGTCGTTTGGATTTGCATTTCTCTAATAATTAGTGATGTTGAGCAGCTTTTCATGTGTGTCTTGGCCATCTCTGTGACTTCTTTGAAGAAACGTCTATTTAGATCTTCTGCCCATTTTTCTACTGGGTTGTTTGTTTTATTAATATTAAGCTGCGTGAGCTGTTTATATATATTGGAGATTAAACCTTTGTCCATTGATTCGTTTGCGAACGTTTTCGCCCATTCTGAGGGTTGCCTTTTTCCATCCCCGTTTTTTTAACCAAAAAAGAAAGAAAGCAAAAGAAGCAGAACACTAATATGCGTGAAATATGCCTCTTGAAACTGTCGTTTTGAAATATGGACGTCTTTTGAATTTTTTGGTCGATATATGACCCCAGGATTTGTTTTCAGGGCAGGTGTCATTTACAGGCCTGCAACTATTTTGAATATCCACTGACCATTAGCGCTGGGATTAAAGCTGCTCTTGTGTGAAACGGCCACAAGGTGGCAGCAGTTCTCGCTTACCAAATCTGGTTACTAGGGCCGCAGAGCCTCAATGGAAGTCCTGTTCTAGATTGGAATTTAGAATAGAATGTGCCAGGAGAAAGCCCCTCAAGTTTGTCTCACTACTTCTTGTTCGTGTTTTTAATTTAATTTTTTATTTTTTATTATAGCAAGTTTGATGACAACGTTTGGCTTCTTGTAGGTGTGCAAGATGTGGTTCTTTTACACATATACATAGGTCTGTTCTTCCTGGGACCCTTTTCCCATGTACGTTATGACAGAATGTTGAGTAGTCTTCTCTTGTATTCCGTAGGTCTTTGGTGATTATATATTTCACCTGTGTTTGTATATGTCTGTTAACCCCGATATCCTAATGAATCCAATC
This sequence comes from Mesoplodon densirostris, assembly GCF_025265405.1. Classification (NCBI taxonomy): domain Eukaryota; kingdom Metazoa; phylum Chordata; class Mammalia; order Artiodactyla; family Ziphiidae; genus Mesoplodon; species Mesoplodon densirostris. Next base: position 93,824,094 of record NC_082672.1, read on the forward strand.
CTCACACCTTTCCATTGGTGAACCATAAGTTTGTTTAATGAATCTGTGATTGCCCTTCTCCGTGGAAATATCTGCCCTGGTATCAATTTTTAGGTAACACCTATAAGTGATATCCTACGATATGTGTCTTTCACTTCTGACTTACTACAAGGCACGTGATTACCCCTAGACTCATCTATGGTGCTCTAAACGGCATTGTGTCCTTTTTTCCCTTGGCTAATATTCTGTCTTAGCGAGGTCCTTTTTCTGCAGTGTGATTCCCTGAGGGCTGAGGATTAGCTGACCTGGGCAGCCTGACCCTGCCGGCAAGCCCTCCCCAGGTGTGCCTGGGTTGAGGTCAATATAAACAGCACTCCAGGCAGCAATAGCCCCTGCAGCTGTGCCTGACTCCATATTCTCTGCCCCGTCAGCAGTCTCGGGGCTGTGCTGGTGGAAGGGTGTGAGGGTCCATGGCTTTGTTGGTGGCCCGGTGTGAGTGGGGCTCTGCTGGACTTTCTGCAGGAGTTACCAGGCTGCCACCTGTAAAGAAGAGGATGTGTCACCCATAACTTCCACTGGAATTTCTCTCCGGGCTGAGGAAGGAAAAAAAGGAGTGGGGGCTGGGACAGGAGGGGTATACCAGGCAGGGAAATGGAAAGCTTCCAGAAGAGCGCCCGGGGCCAGGAGCATCCTGGCTGGCCTGCAGGCAGCAAGTTGGCCTGCGTGCTGTCGCTGGTGTGGCTCCACGGCCCTTCCTCTAGGCTTTCAAGCCCTTGTACATATTCAGGTGTTTTACCTGGGAAGGGTGGGAACAGTTCAGTAGCAGCTGGCCTGGGGCTCAGCTCACGTTTACTCACAGAGGCCTCGGCATGGTCCCCCAGCTTTGCAGTGAGGACGCTCCTTGCATGCGGGGACGGGGCTGTTGGTTATATGGAAGATGATTCCCCACCACTGACATATTTCAGAATTGTTTACTGCTGGAACAAGCGCCTTGGTAGTGTTTTCCTCTGTATAACTGTTTGGTTTAGGTTTTTTTTTTCTTTCTTGGTTCAAGTTAGATTTTATTCCTCTTTTATGCATTTATAGATATAAGCATGGGAATAATTCATTCATATAAATACATCTGTGTGAATGGAAGAACTTTCTTCTGTTTTATTTTTAAAAATTTGAAATTTAATTTTATTTATTTCTTTATACAGCAGGTTACTACTAGTTATATATTTTATGCATATACATGTATACAGGTCCATCCCAATCTCCCAACTCATCCCACCACCACCACCCCATGGCTTCCCCCACTTGGTGTCCATACGTTTGTTCTCTACCTCTGTGTCTCTATTTCTGCCCTGCAAACCAGTTCATCTGTACCATTTTTCTAGGTTCCACATATATGCATTAATATACAATATTTGTTTTTCTATTTCTGACTTACTTCACTCTGTATGACAGTCTCTAGATCCATAGACTTCTACAAATGAACCAGTTTCATTCCTTTTTATGGCTGAGTAATATTCCATTTTATATATGTACCACATCTTTATCCATTCGTCTGTCTGTGGGCATTTAGGTTGCTTCCATTACCTGGCTATTGTAAATAGTGCTGCAATGAATATTGTGGTGAATGTGTCTTTTTGATTTATGGTTTTCTCTGGGTATATGCCCAGAAGTGGGATTGCTGGATCCTATGGTAATTCTCTTTTTAGTTTTTTAAAGGAAGCTCCATACTGTTCTCCATAGTGACTGTATCAAATACCTTCCCACCAATAGTGGAAGAGGGTTCCTTTTGTCCACTCCCTCCCCAGAATTTGTTGTTTGTAGATTTTCTAATGATGCTGATTCTAAGAGGTGTGAGGACATACCTCATTGTCGTTTGGATTTGCATTTCTCTAATAATTAGTGATGTTGAGCAGCTTTTCATGTGCGTCTTGGCCATCTCTGAGACTTCTTTGAAGAAACGTCTATTTAGATCTTCTGCCCATTTTTCTACTGGGTTGTTTGTTTTATTAATATTAAGCTGCGTGAGCTGTTTATATATATTGGAGATTAAACCTTTGTCCATTGATTCGTTTGCGAATGTTTTCGCCCATTCTGAGGGTTGCCTTTTTCCATTCCCATTTTTTTAACCAAAAAAGAAAGAAAGCAAAAGAAGCAGAACACTAATGTGCGTGAAATATGCCTCTTGAAACAGTCGTTTTGAAATATGGACGTCTTTTGAATTTTTTGGTCGATATATGACCCCAGGATTTGTTTTCAGGGCAGGTGTCATTTTCAGGCCTGCAACGATTTTGAATATCCACTGACCATTAGCGCTGGGATTAAAGCTGCTCTTGTGTGAAACGGCCACAAGGTGGCAGCAGTTCTCGCTTACCATATCTGGTTACTAGGGCCACAGAGCCACAATGGAAGTCCTGTTCTAGATTGGAAATTAGAATGGAATGTGCCAGGAGAAAGCCCCTCAAGTTTGTCTCACTACTTCTTGTTCGTGTTTTTAATTTAATTTTTTATTTTTTATTACAGCAATTTTGATGACAACGTTTGGCTTCTTGTAGGTGTGCAACATGTGGTTCATTTACACATATACATAGGTCTGTTCTTCCTGGGACCCTTTTCCCATGTACGTTATGACAGAATGTTGAGTAGTCTTCTCTTGGTATTCCGTAGGTCTTTGGTGATTATATATTTCACCTGTGTTTGTATATGTCAGTTAACCCCGATATCCTAATGAATCCAATCCTCACACCTTTCCATTGGTGAACCATAAGTTTGTTTAATGAATCTGTGATTGCCCTTCTCCGTGGAAATATCTGCCCTGGTATCAATTTTTAGGTAACACCTATAAGTGATATCCTACGATATGTGTCTTTCACTTTCTGACTTACTACAAGTCACGTGATTACCTCTAGACTCATCTACGGTGCTGCAAATGGCATTGTGTCCTTTTTTCCCTTGGCTAATATTCTGTCTTAGCGAGGTCCTTTTTCTGCAATGTGATTCCCTGAGGGCTGAGGATTAGCTGACCTGGGCAGCCAGACCCTGCCGGCAAGCCCTCCCCAGGTGTGCCTGGGTTGAGGTCAATATAAACTGCACTCCAGGCAGCAATAGCCCCTGCAGCTGTGCCTGGCTCCATATTCTCTGCCCCGTCAGCAGTCTCGGGGCTGTGCTGATGGGAGGGTGTGAGGGTCCACGGCTTTGTTGGTGGCCCGGTGTGAGTGTGGCTCTGCTGGACTTTCTGCAGGAGTTGCCAGGCTGCCACCTGTAAAGAAGAGGATGTGTCACCCATAACTTCCACTGGAATTTCTCTCCGGGCTGAGGAAGGTAAAAAAGGATTGGGGGCCAGGACAGGAGGGGTATCTCAGGCAGGGGAATGGAAAGCTTCCAGAAGAGCGCCCGGGGCCAGGACCATCCTGGCTGGCCTGCAGGCAGCAAGTTGGCCTGCGTGCTGTCACTGGTGTGGCTCCACGGCCCTTCCTCTAGGCTTTCAAGCCCTTGTACATATTCAGGTGTTTTACCTGAGAAGGGTGGGAACAGTTCAGTAGCAGCTGGCCTGGGGCTCAGCTCACGTTTACTCACAGAGGCCTCGCCATGGTCCCCCAGCTTTGCAATGAGGACGCTCCTTGCATTGGGGGGCGGGGCTGCTGGCTGTATGGGAGATGATTCCCCACCTCTGCCCAATTTCAGAATTGTTTACCGTTGGAGCAAGTGCCTTGGTAGGGTTTTCCCCTGTATAACTGTTTGGTTTAGTTTTTTTTTTCTTTTTTGGTTGAAGTTAGATTTTATTCCTCTTTTATATATTTATAGATATAAGCATGGGAATAATTCATTCACATAAATACATCTGTGTGAATGGAAGAACTTTTTCCTGTTTTATTTTTAAAAATTTTGAAATTTAATTTTATTTATTTCTTTATACAGCAGGTTACTATTAGTTATATATTTTATGCATATACATGTATACAGGTCCATCCCAATCTCCCAACTCATCCCACCACCACCACCCCATGGCTTCCCCCACTTGGTGTCCATACGTTTGTTCTCTACCTCTGTGTCTCTATTTCTGCCCTGCAAACCAGTTCATCTGTACCATTTTTCTAGGTTCCACCTATATGCATTAATATACAATATTTGTTTTTCTCTTTCTGACTTACTTCACTCTGTATGACAGTCTCTAGATCCATCGACTTCTACAAATGAAGCAGTTTCATTCCGTTTTATGGCTGAGTAATATTCCATTTTATATATGTACCACATCTTTATCCATTCGTCTGTCTGTGGGCATTTAGGTTGCTTCCATTACCTGGCTATTGTAAATAGTGCTGCAATGAACATTGTGGTGAATGTGTCTTTTTGATTTATGGTTTTCTCTGGGTATATGCCCAGAAGTGGGATTGCTGGATCCTATGGAAATTCTCTTTTTAATTTTTTAAAGGAACCTCCATACTGTTCTCCATAGTGACTGTATCAATTTACCTTCCCACCAATAGTGGAAGAGGGTTCCTTTTGTCCACACCCTCCCCAGAATTTGTTGTTTGTAGATTTTCTGATGATGCTGATTCTAAGAGGTGTGAGGTCATACTTCATTGTCGTTTGGATTTGCATTTCTCTAATAATTAGTGATGTTGAGCAGCTTTTCATGTGTGTCTTGGCCATCTCTGTGACTTCTTTGAAGAAACGTCTATATAGATCTTCTGCCCATTTTTGTATTGGGTTGTTTGTTTTATTAATATTAAGCTGCGTGAGCTGTTTATATATATTGGAGATTAAACCTTTGTCCATTGATTCTTTTGTGAACGTTTTCGCCCATTCTGAGGGTTGCCTTTTTCCATCCCCGTTTTTTTAACCAAAAAAGAAAGAAAGCAAAAGAAGCAGAACACTAATGTGCGTGAAATATGCCTCTTGAAACTGTTGTTTTGAAATATGGACGTCTTTTGAATTTTTTGGTCGATATATGACCCGAGGATTTGTTTTCAGGGCAGGTGTCATTTACAGGCCTGCAACGATTTTGAATATCCACTGACCATTAGCGCTGGGATTAAAGCTGCTCTTGTGTGAAACGGCCACAAGGTGGCAGCAGTTCTCGCTTACCATATCTGGTTACTAGGGCCACAGAGCCACAATGGAAGTCCTGTTCTAGATTGGAATTTAGAATGGAATGTGCCAGGAGAAAGCCCCTCAAGTTTGTCTCACTACTTATTGTTCGTGTTTTTAATTTAATTTTTTATTTTTTATTACAGCAAGTTTGATGACAACGTTTGGCTTCTTGTAGGTGTGCAAGATTTCGTTCATTTACACATATACATAGGTCTGTTCTTCCTGGGACCCTTTTCCCATGTACGTTATGACAGAATGTTGAGTAGTCTTCTCTTGGTATTCCGTAGGTCTTTGGTGATTATATATTTCACCTGTGTTTGTATATGTCTGTTAACCCCGATATCCTAATGAATCCAATCCTCACACCTTTCCATTGGTGAACCATAAGTTTGTTTAATGAATCTGTGATTGCCCTTCTCCGTGGAAATATCTGCCCTGGTATCAATTTTTAGGTAACACCTATAAGTGATATCCTACGATATGTGTCTTTCACTTTCTGACTTACTACAAGTCACGTGATTACCTCTAGACTCATCTACGGTGCTGCAAATGGCATTGTGTCCTTTTTTCCCTTGGCTAATATTCTGTCTTAGCGAGGTCATTTTTCTGCAATGTGATTCCCTGAGGGCTGAGGATTAGCTGACCTGGGCAGCCTGACCCTGCCGGCAAGCCCTCCCCAGGTGTGCCTGGGTTGAGGTCAATATAAACAGCACTCCAGGCAGCAATAGCCCCTGCAGCTGTGCCTGACTCCATATTCTCTGCCCCGTCAGCAGTCTCGGGGCTGTGCTGATGGGAGGGTGTGAGGGTCCACGGCTTTGTTGGTGGCCCGGTGTGAGTGGGGCTCTGCTGGACTTTCTGCAGGAGTTGCCAGGCTGCCACCTGTAAAGAAGAGGATGTGTCACCCATAACTTCCACAGGAATTTCTCTCCGGGCTGAGGAAGGAAAAAAAGGAGTGGGGGCCGGGACAGGAGGGGTATCTCAGGCAGGGAAATGGAAAGCTTCCAGAAGAGCGCCCGGGGCCAGGAGCATCCTGGCTGGCCTGCAGGCAGCAAGTTGGCCTGCGTGCTGTCGCTGGTGTGGCTCCACGGCCCTTCCTCTAGGCTTTCAAGCCCTTGTACATATTCAGGTGTTTTACCTGGGAAGGGTGGGAACAGTTCAGTAGCAGCTGGCCTGGGGCTCAGCTCACGTTTACTCACAGAGGCCTCGGCATGGTCCCCCAGCTTTGCAATGAGGACGCTCCTTGCATGGGGGGGCAGGGCTGTTGGTTGTATGGGAGATGATTCCCCACCACTGACCAATTTCAGAATTGTTTACTGCTGGAACAAGTGCCTTGGTAGTGTTTTCCTCTGTATAACTGTTTGGTTTAGGTTTTTTTTTCTTTTTTCGTTCAAGTTAGATTTTATTCCTCTTTTATATATTTATAGATATAAGCATGGGAATAATTCATTCATATAAATACATCTGTGTGAATGGAAGAACTTTTTCCTGTTTTATTTTTAAAAATTTTGAAATTTAATTTTATTTATTTCTTTATACAGTAGGTTACTATTAGTTATATATTTTATGCATATACATGTATTCAGGTCCATCCCAATCTCTCAACTCATCCCACCACCACCACCCCATGGCTTCCCCCACTTGGTGTCCATACGTTTGTTCTCTACCTCTGTGTCTCTATTTCTGCCCTGCAAACCAGTTCATCTGTACCATTTTTCTAGGTTCCACCTATATGCATTAATAAACAATATTTGTTTTTCTCTTTCTGACTTACTTCACTCTGTATGACAGTCTCTAGATCCATCGACTTCTACAAATGAACCAGTTTCATTCCTTTTTATGGCTGAGTAATATTCCATTTTATATATGTACCACATCTTTATCCATTCGTCTGTCTGTGGGCATTTAGGTTGCTTCCATTACCTGGCTATTGTAAATAGGGCTGCAATGAACATTGTGGTGAATGTGTCTTTTTGATTTATGGTTATCTCTGGGTATATGCCCAGAAGTGGGATTGCTGGATCCTATGGAAATTCTCTTTTTAGTTTTTTAAAGGAACCTCCATACTGTTCTCCATAGTGACTGTATCAATTTACCTTCCCACCAATAGTGGAAGAGGGTTCCTTTTGTCCACTCCCTCCCCAGAATTTGTTGTTTGTAGATTTTCTGATGATGCTGATTCTAAGAGGTGTGAGGTCATACCTCATTGTCGTTTGGATTTGCATTTCTCTAATAATTAGTGATGTTGAGCAGCTTTTCATGTGTGTCTTGGCCATCTCTGTGACTTCTTTGAAGAAACGTCTATTTAGATCTTCTGCCCATTTTTCTACTGGGTTGTTTGTTTTATTAATATTAAGCTGCGTGAGCTGTTTATATATATTGGAGATTAAACCTTTGTCCATTGATTCGTTTGCGAACGTTTTCGCCCATTCTGAGGGTTGCCTTTTTCCATCCCCGTTTTTTTAACCAAAAAAGAAAGAAAGCAAAAGAAGCAGAACACTAATATGCGTGAAATATGCCTCTTGAAACTGTCGTTTTGAAATATGGACGTCTTTTGAATTTTTTGGTCGATATATGACCCCAGGATTTGTTTTCAGGGCAGGTGTCATTTACAGGCCTGCAACTATTTTGAATATCCACTGACCATTAGCGCTGGGATAAAAGCTGCTCTTGTGTGAAACGGCCACAAGGTGGCAGCAGTTCTCGCTTACCAAATCTGGTTACTAGGGCCGCAGAGCCTCAATGGAAGTCCTGTTCTAGATTGGAATTTAGAATAGAATGTGCCAGGAGAAAGCCCCTCAAGTTTGTCTCACTACTTCTTGTTCGTGTTTTTAATTTAATTTTTTATTTTTTATTATAGCAAGTTTGATGACAACGTTTGGCTTCTTGTAGGTGTGCAAGATGTGGTTCTTTTACACATATACATAGGTCTGTTCTTCCTGGGACCCTTTTCCCATGTACGTTATGACAGAATGTTGAGTAGTCTTCTCTTGGTATTCCGTAGGTCTTTGGTGATTATATATTTCACCTGTGTTTGTATATGTCTGTTAACCCCGATATCCTAATGAATCCAATCCTCACACCTTTCCATTGGTGAACCATAAGTTTGTTTAATGAATCTGTGATTGCCCTTCTCCGTGGAAATATCTGCCCTGGTATCAATTTTTAGGTAACACCTATAAGTGATATCCTACGATATGTGTCTTTCACTTTCTGACTTACTACAAGGCACGTGATTACCCCTAGACTCATCTATGGTGCTCTAAACGGCATTGTGTCCTTTTATCCCTTGGCTAATATTCTGTCTTAGCGAGGTCCTTTTTCTGCAGTGTGATTCCCTGAGGGCTGAGGATTAGCTGACCTGGGCAGCCTGACCCTGCCGGCAAGCCCTCCCCAGGTGTGCCTGGGTTGAGGTCAATATAAACAGCACTCCAGGCAGCAATAGCCCCTGCAGCTGTGCCTGACTCCATATTCTCTGCCCCGTCAGCAGTCTCGGGGCTGTGCTGGTGGGAGGGTGTGAGGGTCCATGGCTTTGTTGGTGGCCCGGTGTGAGTGGGGCTCTGCTGGACTTTCTGCAGGAGTTACCAGGCTGCCACCTGTAAAGAAGAGGATGTGTCACCCATAACTTCCACTGGAATTTCTCTCCGGGCTGAGGAAGGAAAAAAAGGAGTGGGGGCTGGGACAGGAGGGGTATACCAGGCAGGGAAATGGAAAGCTTCCAGAAGAGCGCCCGGGGCCAGGAGCATCCTGGCTGGCCTGCAGGCAGCAAGTTGGCCTGCGTGCTGTCGCTGGTGTGGCTCCACGGCCCTTCCTCTAGGCTTTCAAGCCCTTGTACATATTCAGGTGTTTTACCTGGGAAGGGTGGGAACAGTTCAGTAGCAGCTGGCCTGGGGCTCAGCTCACGTTTACTCACAGAGGCCTCGGCATGGTCCCCCAGCTTTGCAGTGAGGACGCTCCTTGCATGCGGGGACGGGGCTGTTGGTTATATGGAAGATGATTCCCCACCACTGACATATTTCAGAATTGTTTACTGCTGGAACAAGCGCCTTGGTAGTGTTTTCCTCTGTATAACTGTTTGGTTTAGGTTTTTTTTTTCTTTCTTGGTTCAAGTTAGATTTTATTCCTCTTTTATGCATTTATAGATATAAGCATGGGAATAATTCATTCATATAAATACATCTGTGTGAATGGAAGAACTTTCTTCTGTTTTATTTTTAAAAATTTTGAAATTTAATTTTATTTATTTCTTTATACAGCAGGTTACTACTAGTTATATATTTTATGCATATACATGTATACAGGTCCATCCCAATCTCCCAACTCATCCCACCACCACCACCCCATGGCTTCCCCCACTTGGTGTCCATACGTTTGTTCTCTACCTCTGTGTCTCTATTTCTGCCCTGCAAACCAGTTCATCTGTACCATTTTTCTAGGTTCCACATATATGCATTAATATACAATATTTGTTTTTCTCTTTCTGACTTACTTCACTCTGTATGACAGTCTCTAGATCCATCGACTTCTACAAATGAACCAGTTTCATTCCTTTTTATGGCTGAGTAATATTCCATTTTATATATGTACCACATCTTTATCCATTCGTCTGTCTGTGGGCATTTAGGTTGCTTCCATTACCTGGCTATTGTAAATAGTGCTGCAATGAATATTGTGGTGAATGTGTCTTTTTGATTTATGGTTTTCTCTGGGTATATGCCCAGAAGTGGGATTGCTGGATCCTATGGTAATTCTCTTTTTAGTTTTTTAAAGGAAGCTCCATACTGTTCTCCATAGTGACTGTATCAAATACCTTCCCACCAATAGTGGAAGAGGGTTCCTTTTGTCCACTCCCTCCCCAGAATTTGTTGTTTGTAGATTTTCTAATGATGCTGATTCTAAGAGGTGTGAGGACATACCTCATTGTCGTTTGGATTTGCATTTCTCTAATAATTAGTGATGTTGAGCAGCTTTTCATGTGCGTCTTGGCCATCTCTGAGACTTCTTTGAAGAAACGTCTATTTAGATCTTCTGCCCATTTTTCTACTGGGTTGTTTGTTTTATTAATATTAAGCTGCGTGAGCTGTTTATATATATTGGAGATTAAACCTTTGTCCATTGATTCGTTTGCGAATGTTTTCGCCCATTCTGAGGGTTGCCTTTTTCCATTCCCATTTTTTTAACCAAAAAAGAAAGAAAGCAAAAGAAGCAGAACACTAATGTGCGTGAAATATGCCTCTTGAAACAGTCGTTTTGAAATATGGACGTCTTTTGAATTTTTTGGTCGATATATGACCCCAGGATTTGTTTTCAGGGCAGGTGTCATTTTCAGGCCTGCAACGATTTTGAATATCCACTGACCATTAGCGCTGGGATTAAAGCTGCTCTTGTGTGAAACGGCCACAAGGTGGCAGCAGTTCTCGCTTACCATATCTGGTTACTAGGGCCACAGAGCCACAATGGAAGTCCTGTTCTAGATTGGAAATTAGAATGGAATGTGCCAGGAGAAAGCCCCTCAAGTTTGTCTCACTACTTCTTGTTCGTGTTTTTAATTTAATTTTTTATTTTTTATTACAGCAATTTTGATGACAACGTTTGGCTTCTTGTAGGTGTGCAACATGTGGTTCATTTACACATATACATAGGTCTGTTCTTCCTGGGACCCTTTTCCCATGTACGTTATGACAGAATGTTGAGTAGTCTTCTCTTGGTATTCCGTAGGTCTTTGGTGATTATATATTTCACCTGTGTTTGTATATGTCAGTTAACCCCGATATCCTAATGAATCCAATCCTCACACCTTTCCATTGGTGAACCATAAGTTTGTTTAATGAATCTGTGATTGCCCTTCTCCGTGGAAATATCTGCCCTGGTATCAATTTTTAGGTAACACCTATAAGTGATATCCTACGATATGTGTCTTTCACTTTCTGACTTACTACAAGTCACGTGATTACCTCTAGACTCATCTACGGTGCTGCAAATGGCATTGTGTCCTTTTTTCCCTTGGCTAATATTCTGTCTTAGCGAGGTCCTTTTTCTGCAATGTGATTCCCTGAGGGCTGAGGATTAGCTGACCTGGGCAGCCTGACCCTGCCGGCAAGCCCTCCCCAGGTGTGCCTGGGTTGAGGTCAATATAAACTGCACTCCAGGCAGCAATAGCCCCTGCAGCTGTGCCTGGCTCCATATTCTCTGCCCCGTCAGCAGTCTCGGGGCTGTGCTGATGGGAGGGTGTGAGGGTCCACGGCTTTGTTGGTGGCCCGGTGTGAGTGTGGCTCTGCTGGACTTTCTGCAGGAGTTGCCAGGCTGCCACCTGTAAAGAAGAGGATGTGTCACCCATAACTTCCACTGGAATTTCTCTCCGGGCTGAGGAAGGTAAAAAATGATTGGGGGCCAGGACAGGAGGGGTATCTCAGGCAGGGGAATGGAAAGCTTCCAGAAGAGCGCCCGGGGCCAGGACCATCCTGGCTGGCCTGCAGGCAGCAAGTTGGCCTGCGTGCTGTCACTGGTGTGGCTCCACGGCCCTTCCTCTAGGCTTTCAAGCCCTTGTACATATTCAGGTGTTTTACCTGAGAAGGGTGGGAACAGTTCAGTAGCAGCTGGCCTGGGGCTCAGCTCACGTTTACTCACAGAGGCCTCGCCATGGTCCCCCAGCTTTGCAATGAGGACGCTCCTTGCATTGGGGGGCGGGGCTGCTGGCTGTATGGGAGATGATTCCCCACCTCTGCCCAATTTCAGAATTGTTTACCGTTGGAGCAAGTGCCTTGGTAGGGTTTTCCCCTGTATAACTGTTTGGTTTAGTTTTTTTTTTTCTTTTTTGGTTGAAGTTAGATTTTATTCCTCTTTTATATATTTATAGATATAAGCATGGGAATAATTCATTCACATAAATACATCTGTGTGAATGGAAGAACTTTTTCCTGTTTTATTTTTAAAAATTTTGAAATTTAATTTTATTTATTTCTTTATACAGCAGGTTACTATTAGTTATATATTTTATGCATATACATGTATACAGGTCCATCCCAATCTCCCAACTCATCCCACCACCACCACCCCATGGCTTCCCCCACTTGGTGTCCATACGTTTGTTCTCTACCTCTGTGTCTCTATTTCTGCCCTGCAAACCAGTTCATCTGTACCATTTTTCTAGGTTCCACCTATATGCATTAATATACAATATTTGTTTTTCTCTTTCTGACTTACTTCACTCTGTATGACAGTCTCTAGATCCATCGACTTCTACAAATGAAGCAGTTTCATTCCGTTTTATGGCTGAGTAATATTCCATTTTATATATGTACCACATCTTTATCCATTCGTCTGTCTGTGGGCATTTAGGTTGCTTCCATTACCTGGCTATTGTAAATAGTGCTGCAATGAACATTGTGGTGAATGTGTCTTTTTGATTTATGGTTTTCTCTGGGTATATGCCCAGAAGTGGGATTGCTGGATCCTATGGAAATTCTCTTTTTAATTTTTTAAAGGAACCTCCATACTGTTCTCCATAGTGACTGTATCAATTTACCTTCCCACCAATAGTGGAAGAGGGTTCCTTTTGTCCACACCCTCCCCAGAATTTGTTGTTTGTAGATTTTCTGATGATGCTGATTCTAAGAGGTGTGAGGTCATACTTCATTGTCGTTTGGATTTGCATTTCTCTAATAATTAGTGATGTTGAGCAGCTTTTCATGTGTGTCTTGGCCATCTCTGTGACTTCTTTGAAGAAACGTCTATATAGATCTTCTGCCCATTTTTGTATTGGGTTGTTTGTTTTATTAATATTAAGCTGCGTGAGCTGTTTATATATATTGGAGATTAAACCTTTGTCCATTGATTCTTTTGTGAACGTTTTCGCCCATTCTGAGGGTTGCCTTTTTCCATCCCCGTTTTTTTAACCAAAAAAGAAAGAAAGCAAAAGAAGCAGAACACTAATGTGCGTGAAATATGCCTCTTGAAACTGTTGTTTTGAAATATGGACGTCTTTTGAATTTTTTGGTCGATATATGACCCGAGGATTTGTTTTCAGGGCAGGTGTCATTTACAGGCCTGCAACGATTTTGAATATCCACTGACCATTAGCGCTGGGATTAAAGCTGCTCTTGTGTGAAACGGCCACAAGGTGGCAGCAGTTCTCGCTTACCATATCTGGTTACTAGGGCCACAGAGCCACAATGGAAGTCCTGTTCTAGATTGGAATTTAGAATGGAATGTGCCAGGAGAAAGCCCCTCAAGTTTGTCTCACTACTTATTGTTCGTGTTTTTAATTTAATTTTTTATTTTTTATTACAGCAAGTTTGATGACAACGTTTGGCTTCTTGTAGGTGTGCAAGATGTCGTTCATTTACACATATACATAGGTCTGTTCTTCCTGGGACCCTTTTCCCATGTACGTTATGACAGAATGTTGAGTAGTCTTCTCTTGGTATTCCGTAGGTCTTTGGTGATTATATATTTCACCTGTGTTTGTATATGTCTGTTAACCCCGATATCCTAATGAATCCAATCCTCACACCTTTCCATTGGTGAACCATAAGTTTGTTTAATGAATCTGTGATTGCCCTTCTCCGTGGAAATATCTGCCCTGGTATCAATTTTTAGGTAACACCTATAAGTGATATCCTACGATATGTGTCTTTCACTTTCTGACTTACTACAAGTCACGTGATTACCTCTAGACTCATCTACGGTGCTGCAAATGGCATTGTGTCCTTTTTTCCCTTGGCTAATATTCTGTCTTAGCGAGGTCCTTTTTCTGCAATGTGATTCCCTGAGGGCTGAGGATTAGCTGACCTGGGCAGCCTGACCCTGCCGGCAAGCCCTCCCCACGTGTGCCTGGGTTGAGGTCAATATAAACTGCACTCCAGGCAGTAATAGCCCCTGCAGCTGTGCCTGGCTCCATATTCTCTGCCCCGTCAGCAGTCTCGGGGCTGTGCTGGTGGGAGGGTGTGAGGGTCCATGGCTTTGTTGGTGGCCCGGTGTGAGTGGGGCTCTGCTGGACTTTCTGCAGGAGTTGCCAGGCTGCCACCTGTAAAGAAGAGGATGTGTCACCCATAACTTCCACTGGAATTTCTCTCCGGGCTGAGGAAGGTAAAAAAGGAGTGGGGGCCAGGACAGGAGTGGTATCTCAGGCAGGGGAATGGAAAGCTTCCAGAAGAGCGCCCGGGGCCAGGACCATCCTGGCTGGCCTGCAGGCAGCAAGTTGGCCTGCGTGCTGTCGCTGGTGTGGTTCCATGGCCCTTCCTCTAGGCTTTCAAGCCCTTGTACATATTCAGGTGTTTTACCTGAGAAGGGTGGGAACAGTTCAGTAGCAGCTGGCCTGGGGCTCAGCTCACGTTTACTCACAGAGGCCTCGCCATGGTCCCCCAGCTTTGCAATGAGGACGCTCCTTGCATTGGGGGGCGGGGCTGCTGGCTGTATGGGAGATGATTCCCCACCTCTGCCCAATTTCAGAATTGTTTACCGTTGGAGCAAGTGCCTTGGTAGGGTTTTCCTCTGTATAACTGTTTGGTTTAGGATTTTTTTTCTTTTTTGGTTGAAGTTAGATTTTATTCCTCTTTTATATATTTATAGATATAAGCATGGGAATAATTCATTCATATAAATACATCTGTGTGAATGGAAGAACTTTTTCCTGTTTAATTTTTAAAAATTTTGAAATTTAATTTTATTTATTTCTTTATACAGCAGGTTACTATTAGTTATATATTTTATGCATATACATGTATACAGGTCCATCCCAATCTCCCAACTCATCCCACCACCACCACCCCATGGCTTCCCTCACTTGGTGTCCATACGTTTGTTCTCTACCTCTGTGTCTCTATTTCTGCCCTGCAAACCAGTTCATCTGTACCATTTTTCTAGGTCCCACCTATATGCATTAATATACAATATTTGTTTTTCTCTTTCTGACTTACTTCACTCTGTATGACAGTCTCTAGATCCATCGACTTCTACAAATGAACCAGTTTCATTCCTTTTTATGGCTGAGTAATATTCCATTTTATATATGTACCACATCTTTATCCATTCGTCTGTCTGTGGGCATTTAGGTTGCTTCCATTACCTGGCTATTGTAAATAGTGCTGCAATGAACATTGTGGTGAATGTGTCTTTTTGATTTATGGTTTTCTCTGGGTATATGCCCAGAAGTGGGATTGCTGGATCCTATGGAAATTCTCTTTTTAATTTTTTAAAGGAACCTCCATACTGTTCTCCAGAGTGACTGTATCAATTTACCTTCCCACCAATAGTGGAAGAGGGTTCCTTTTGTCCACACCCTCCCCAGAATTTGTTGTTTGTAGATTTTCTGATGATGCTGATTCTAAGAGGTGTGAGGTCATACCTCATTGTCGTTTGGATTTGCATTTCTCTAATAATTAGTGATGTTGAGCAGCTTTTCATGTGCGTCTTGGCCATCTCTGTGACTTCTTTGAAGAAACGTCTATTTAGATCTTCTGCCCATTTTTGTATTGGGTTGTTTGTTTTATTAATATTAAGCTGCGTGAGCTGTTTATATATATTGGAGATTAAACCTTTGTCCATTGATTCTTTTGCGAACGTTTTCGCCCATTCTGAGGCTTGCCTTTTTCCATCCCCGTTTTTTTAACCAAAAAAGAAAGAAAGCAAAAGAAGCAGAACACTAATGTGCGTGAAATATGCCTCTTGAAACTGTTGTTTTGAAATATGGACGTCTTTTGAAATTTTTGGTCGGTATATGACCCCAGGATTTGTTTTCAGGGCAGGTGTCATTTACAGGCCTGCAACGATTTTGAATATCCACTGACCATTAGCGCTGGGATTAAAGCTGCTCTTGTGTGAAACGGCCACAAGGTGGCAGCAGTTCTCGCTTACCAAATCTGGTTACTAGGGCCACAGAGCCTCAATGGAAGTCCTGTTCTAGATTGGAATTTAGAATAGAATGTGCCAGGAGAAAGCCCCTCAAGTTTGTCTCACTACTTCTTGTTCGTGTTTTTAATTTAATTTTTTATTTTTTATTATAGCAAGTTTGATGACAACGTTTGGCTTCTTGTAGGTGTGCAAGATGTGGTTCTTTTACACATATACATAGGTCTGTTCTTCCTGGGACCCTTTTCCCATGTACGTTATGACAGAATGTTGAGTAGTCTTCTCTTGGTATTCCGTAGGTCTTTGGTGATTATATATTTCACCTGTGTTTGTATATGTCTGTTAACCCCGATATCCTAATGAATCCAATCCTCACACCTTTCCATTGGTGAACCATAAGTTTGTTTAATGAATCTGTGATTGCCCTTCTCCGTGGAAATATCTGCCCTGGTATCAATTTTTAGGTAACACCTATAAGTGATATCCTACGATATGTGTCTTTCACTTTCTGACTTACTACAAGTCACGTGATTACCCCTAGACTCATCTATGGTGCTCTAAACGGCATTGTGTCCTTTTATCCCTTGGCTAATATTGTGTCTTAGCGAGGTCCTTTTTCTGCAGTGTGATTCCCTGAGGGCTGAGGATTAGCTGACCTGGGCAGCCTGACCCTGCCGGCAAGCCCTCCCCAGGTGTGCCTGGGTTGAGGTCAATATAAACAGCACTCCAGGCAGCAATAGCCCCTGCAGCTGTGCCTGACTCCATATTCTCTGCCCCGTCAGCAGTCTCGGGGCTGTGCTGGTGGGAGGGTGTGAGGGTCCATGGCTTTGTTGGTGGCCCGGTGTGAGTGGGGCTCTGCTGGACTTTCTGCAGGAGTTACCAGGCTGCCACCTGTAAAGAAGAGGATGTGTCACCCATAACTTCCACTGGAATTTCTCTCCGGGCTGAGGAAGGAAAAAAAGGAGTGGGGGCTGGGACAGGAGGGGTATCCCAGGCAGGGAAATGGAAAGCTTCCAGAAGAGCGCCCGGGGCCAGGAGCATCCTGGCTGGCCTGCAGGCAGCAAGTTGGCCTGCGTGCTGTCGCTGGTGTGGCTCCACGGCCCTTCCTCTAGGCTTTCAAGCCCTTGTACATATTCAGGTGTTTTACCTGGGAAGGGTGGGAACAGTTCAGTAGCAGCTGGCCTGGGGCTCAGCTCACGTTTACTCACAGAGGCCTCGGCATGGTCCCCCAGCTTTGCAGTGAGGACGCTCCTTGCATGCGGGGACGGGGCTGTTGGTTATATGGAAGATGATTCCCCACCACTGACATATTTCAGAATTGTTTACTGCTGGAACAAGCGCCTTGGTAGTGTTTTCCTCTGTATAACTGTTTGGTTTAGGTTTTTTTTTTCTTTCTTGGTTCAAGTTAGATTTTATTCCTCTTTTATGCATTTATAGATATAAGCATGGGAATAATTCATTCATATAAATACATCTGTGTGAATGGAAGAACTTTCTTCTGTTTTATTTTTAAAAATTTTGAAATTTAATTTTATTTATTTCTTTATACAGCAGGTTACTACTAGTTATATATTTTATGCATATACATGTATACAGGTCCATCCCAATCTCCCAACTCATCCCACCACCACCACCCCATGGCTTCCCCCACTTGGTGTCCATACGTTTGTTCTCTACCTCTGTGTCTCTATTTCTGCCCTGCAAACCAGTTCATCTGTACCATTTTTCTAGGTTCCACATATATGCATTAATATACAATATTTGTTTTTCTATTTCTGACTTACTTCACTCTGTATGACAGTCTCTAGATCCATCGACTTCTACAAATGAACCAGTTTCATTCCTTTTTATGGCTGAGTAATATTCCATTTTATATATGTACCACATCTTTATCCATTCGTCTGTCTGTGGGCATTTAGGTTGCTTCCATTACCTGGCTATTGTAAATAGTGCTGCAATGAATATTGTGGTGAATGTGTCTTTTTGATTTATGGTTTTCTCTGGGTATATGCCCAGAAGTGGGATTGCTGGATCCTATGGTAATTCTCTTTTTAGTTTTTTAAAGGAAGCTCCATACTGTTCTCCATAGTGACTGTATCAAATACCTTCCCACCAATAGTGGAAGAGGGTTCCTTTTGTCCACTCCCTCCCCAGAATTTGTTGTTTGTAGATTTTCTAATGATGCTGATTCTAAGAGGTGTGAGGACATACCTCATTGTCGTTTGGATTTGCATTTCTCTAATAATTAGTGATGTTGAGCAGCTTTTCATGTGCGTCTTGGCCATCTCTGTGACTTCTTTGAAGAAACGTCTATTTAGATCTTCTGCCCATTTTTCTACTGGGTTGTTTGTTTTATTAATATTAAGCTGCGTGAGCTGTTTATATATATTGGAGATTAAACCTTTGTCCATTGATTCGTTTGCGAATGTTTTCGCCCATTCTGAGGGTTGCCTTTTTCCATTCCCATTTTTTTAACCAAAAAAGAAAGAAAGCAAAAGAAGCAGAACACTAATGTGCGTGAAATATGCCTCTTGAAACAGTCGTTTTGAAATATGGACGTCTTTTGAATTTTTTGGTCGATATATGACCCGAGGATTTGTTTTCAGGGCAGGTGTCATTTTCAGGCCTGCAACGATTTTGAATATCCACTGACCATTAGCGCTGGGATTAAAGCTGCTCTTGTGTGAAACGGCCACAAGGTGGCAGCAGTTCTCGCTTACCATATCTGGTTACTAGGGCCACAGAGCCACAATGGAAGTCCTGTTCTAGATTGGAAATTAGAATGGAATGTGCCAGGAGAAAGCCCCTCAAGTTTGTCTCACTACTTCTTGTTCGTGTTTTTAATTTAATTTTTTATTTTTTATTACAGCAATTTTGATGACAACGTTTGGCTTCTTGTAGGTGTGCAACATGTGGTTCATTTACACATATACATAGGTCTGTTCTTCCTGGGACCCTTTTCCCATGTACGTTATGACAGAATGTTGAGTAGTCTTCTCTTGGTATTCCGTAGGTCTTTGGTGATTATATATTTCACCTGTGTTTGTATATGTCAGTTAACCCCGATATCCTAATGAATCCAATCCTCACACCTTTCCATTGGTGAACCATAAGTTTGTTTAATGAATCTGTGATTGCCCTTCTCCGTGGAAATATCTGCCCTGGTATCAATTTTTAGGTAACACCTATAAGTGATATCCTACGATATGTGTCTTTCACTTTCTGACTTACTACAAGTCACGTGATTACCTCTAGACTAATCTACGGTGCTGCAAATGGCATTGTGTCCTTTTTTCCCTTGGCTAATATTCTGTCTTAGCGAGGTCCTTTTTCTGTAATGTGATTCCCTGAGGGCTGAGGATTAGCTGACCTGGGCAGCCTGACCCTGCCGGCAAGCCCTCCCCAGGTGTGCCTGGGTTGAGGTCAATATAAACTGCACTCCAGGCAGCAATAGCCCCTGCAGCTGTGCCTGGCTCCATATTCTCTGCCCCGTCAGCAGTCTCGGGGCTGTGCTGATGGGAGGGTGTGAGGGTCCACGGCTTTGTTGGTGGCCCGGTGTGAGTGTGGCTCTGCTGGACTTTCTGCAGGAGTTGCCAGGCTGCCACCTGTAAAGAAGAGGATGTGTCACCCATAACTTCCACTGGAATTTCTCTCCGGGCTGAGGAAGGTAAAAAAGGATTGGGGGCCAGGACAGGAGGGGTATCTCAGGCAGGGGAATGGAAAGCTTCCAGAAGAGCGCCCGGGGCCAGGACCATCCTGGCTGGCCTGCAGGCAGCAAGTTGGCCTGCGTGCTGTCACTGGTGTGGCTCCACGGCCCTTCCTCTAGGCTTTCAAGCCCTTTTACATATTCAGGTGTTTTACCTGAGAAGGGTGGGAACAGTTCAGTAGCAGCTGGCCTGGGGCTCAGCTCACGTTTACTCACAGAGGCCTCGCCATGGTCCCCCAGCTTTGCAATGAGGACGCTCCTTGCATTGTGGGGCGGGGCTGCTGGCTGTATGGGAGATGATTCCCCACCTCTGCCCAATTTCAGAATTGTTTACCGTTGGAGCAAGTGCCTTGGTAGGGTTTTCCCCTGTATAACTGTTTGGTTTAGGTTTTTTTTTTCTTTTTTGGTTGAAGTTAGATTTTATTCCTCTTTTATATATTTATAGATATAAGCATGGGAATAATTCATTCACATAAATACATCTGTGTGAATGGAAGAACTTTTTCCTGTTTTATTTTTAAAAATTTTGAAATTTAATTTTATTTATTTCTTTATACAGCAGGTTACTATTAGTTATATATTTTATGCATATACATGTATACAGGTCCATCCCAATCTCCCAACTCATCCCACCACCACCACCCCATGGCTTCCCCCACTTGGTGTCCATACGTTTGTTCTCTACCTCTGTGTCTCTATTTCTGCCCTGCAAACCAGTTCATCTGTACCATTTTTCTAGGTTCCACCTATATGCATTAATATACAATATTTGTTTTTCTCTTTCTGACTTACTTCACTCTGTATGACAGTCTCTAGATCCATCGACTTCTACAAATGAAGCAGTTTCATTCCGTTTTATGGCTGAGTAATATTCCATTTTATATATGTACCACATCTTTATCCATTCGTCTGTCTGTGGGCATTTAGGTTGCTTCCATTACCTGGCTATTGTAAATAGTGCTGCAATGAACATTGTGGTGAATGTGTCTTTTTGATTTATGGTTTTCTCTGGGTATATGCCCAGAAGTGGGATTGCTGGATCCTATGGAAATTCTCTTTTTAATTTTTTAAAGGAACCTCCATACTGTTCTCCATAGTGACTGTATCAATTTACCTTCCCACCAATAGTGGAAGAGGGTTCCTTTTGTCCACACCCTCCCCAGAATTTGTTGTTTGTAGATTTTCTGATGATGCTGATTCTAAGAGGTGTGAGGTCATACTTCATTGTCGTTTGGATTTGCATTTCTCTAATAATTAGTGATGTTGAGCAGCTTTTCATGTGTGTCTTGGCCATCTCTGTGACTTCTTTGAAGAAACGTCTATATAGATCTTCTGCCCATTTTTGTATTGGGTTGTTTGTTTTATTAATATTAAGCTGCGTGAGCTGTTTATATATATTGGAGATTAAACCTTTGTCCATTGATTCTTTTGTGAACGTTTTCGCCCATTCTGAGGGTTGCCTTTTTCCATCCCCGTTTTTTTAACCAAAAAAGAAAGAAAGCAAAAGAAGCAGAACACTAATGTGCGTGAAATATGCCTCTTGAAACTGTTGTTTTGAAATATGGACGTCTTTTGAATTTTTTGGTCGATATATGACCCGAGGATTTGTTTTCAGGGCAGGTGTCATTTACAGGCCTGCAACGATTTTGAATATCCACTGACCATTAGCGCTGGGATTAAAGCTGCTCTTGTGTGAAACGGCCACAAGGTGGCAGCAGTTCTCGCTTACCATAT
Source organism: Mesoplodon densirostris (assembly GCF_025265405.1). NCBI lineage: Eukaryota > Metazoa > Chordata > Mammalia > Artiodactyla > Ziphiidae > Mesoplodon > Mesoplodon densirostris. The sequence continues at coordinate 93,845,446 of NC_082672.1, forward strand.
CTGGTTACTAGGGCCACAGAGCCACAATGGAAGTCCTGTTCTAGATTGGAATTTAGAATGGAATGTGCCAGGAGAAAGCCCCTCAAGTTTGTCTCACTACTTCTTGTTCGTGTTTTTAATTTAATTTTTTATTTTTTATTACAGCAAGTTTGATGACAACGTTTGGCTTGTTGTAGGTGTGCAAGATGTGGTTCTTTTACACATATACATAGGTCTGTTCTTCCTGGGACCCTTTTCCCATGTACGTTATGACAGAATGTTGAGTAGTCTTCTCTTGGTATTCCGTAGGTCTTTGGTGATTATATATTTCACCTGTGTTTGTATATGTCTGTTAACCCCGATATCCTAATGAATCCAATCCTCACACCTTTCCATTGGTGAACCATAAGTTTGTTTAATGAATCTGTGATTGCCCTTCTCCGTGGAAATATCTGCCCTGGTATCAATTTTTAGGTAACACCTATAAGTGATATCCTACGATATGTGTCTTTCACTTTCTGACTTACTACAAGTCACGTGATTACCCCTAGACTCATCTATGGTGCTCTAAACGGCATTGTGTCCTTTTATCCCTTGGCTAATATTGTGTCTTAGCGAGGTCCTTTTTCTGCAGTGTGATTCCCTGAGGGCTGAGGATTAGCTGACCTGGGCAGCCTGACCCTGCCGGCAAGCCCTCCCCAGGTGTGCCTGGGTTGAGGTCAATATAAACAGCACTCCAGGCAGCAATAGCCCCTGCAGCTGTGCCTGACTCCATATTCTCTGCCCCGTCAGCAGTCTCGGGGCTGTGCTGGTGGGAGGGTGTGAGGGTCCATGGCTTTGTTGGTGGCCCGGTGTGAGTGGGGCTCTGCTGGACTTTCTGCAGGAGTTACCAGGCTGCCACCTGTAAAGAAGAGGATGTGTCACCCATAACTTCCACTGGAATTTCTCTCCGGGCTGAGGAAGGAAAAAAAGGAGTGGGGGCTGGGACAGGAGGGGTATCCCAGGCAGGGAAATGGAAAGCTTCCAGAAGAGCGCCCGGGGCCAGGAGCATCCTGGCTGGCCTGCAGGCAGCAAGTTGGCCTGCGTGCTGTCGCTGGTGTGGCTCCACGGCCCTTCCTCTAGGCTTTCAAGCCCTTGTACATATTCAGGTGTTTTACCTGGGAAGGGTGGGAACAGTTCAGTAGCAGCTGGCCTGGGGCTCAGCTCACGTTTACTCACAGAGGCCTCGGCATGGTCCCCCAGCTTTGCAGTGAGGACGCTCCTTGCATGCGGGGACGGGGCTGTTGGTTATATGGAAGATGATTCCCCACCACTGACATATTTCAGAATTGTTTACTGCTGGAACAAGCGCCTTGGTAGTGTTTTCCTCTGTATAACTGTTTGGTTTAGGTTTTTTTTTTCTTTCTTGGTTCAAGTTAGATTTTATTCCTCTTTTATGCATTTATAGATATAAGCATGGGAATAATTCATTCATATAAATACATCTGTGTGAATGGAAGAACTTTCTTCTGTTTTATTTTTAAAAATTTTGAAATTTAATTTTATTTATTTCTTTATACAGCAGGTTACTACTAGTTATATATTTTATGCATATACATGTATACAGGTCCATCCCAATCTCCCAACTCATCCCACCACCACCACCCCATGGCTTCCCCCACTTGGTGTCCATACGTTTGTTCTCTACCTCTGTGTCTCTATTTCTGCCCTGCAAACCAGTTCATCTGTACCATTTTTCTAGGTTCCACATATATGCATTAATATACAATATTTGTTTTTCTATTTCTGACTTACTTCACTCTGTATGACAGTCTCTAGATCCATCGACTTCTACAAATGAACCAGTTTCATTCCTTTTTATGGCTGAGTAATATTCCATTTTATATATGTACCACATCTTTATCCATTCGTCTGTCTGTGGGCATTTAGGTTGCTTCCATTACCTGGCTATTGTAAATAGTGCTGCAATGAATATTGTGGTGAATGTGTCTTTTTGATTTATGGTTTTCTCTGGGTATATGCCCAGAAGTGGGATTGCTGGATCCTATGGTAATTCTCTTTTTAGTTTTTTAAAGGAAGCTCCATACTGTTCTCCATAGTGACTGTATCAAATACCTTCCCACCAATAGTGGAAGAGGGTTCCTTTTGTCCACTCCCTCCCCAGAATTTGTTGTTTGTAGATTTTCTAATGATGCTGATTCTAAGAGGTGTGAGGACATACCTCATTGTCGTTTGGATTTGCATTTCTCTAATAATTAGTGATGTTGAGCAGCTTTTCATGTGCGTCTTGGCCATCTCTGTGACTTCTTTGAAGAAACGTCTATTTAGATCTTCTGCCCATTTTTCTACTGGGTTGTTTGTTTTATTAATATTAAGCTGCGTGAGCTGTTTATATATATTGGAGATTAAACCTTTGTCCATTGATTCGTTTGCGAATGTTTTCGCCCATTCTGAGGGTTGCCTTTTTCCATTCCCATTTTTTTAACCAAAAAAGAAAGAAAGCAAAAGAAGCAGAACACTAATGTGTGTGAAATATGCCTCTTGAAACAGTCGTTTTGAAATATGGACGTCTTTTGAATTTTTTGGTCGATATATGACCCGAGGATTTGTTTTCAGGGCAGGTGTCATTTTCAGGCCTGCAACGATTTTGAATATCCACTGACCATTAGCGCTGGGATTAAAGCTGCTCTTGTGTGAAACGGCCACAAGGTGGCAGCAGTTCTCGCTTACCATATCTGGTTACTAGGGCCACAGAGCCACAATGGAAGTCCTGTTCTAGATTGGAAATTAGAATGGAATGTGCCAGGAGAAAGCCCCTCAAGTTTGTCTCACTACTTCTTGTTCGTGTTTTTAATTTAATTTTTTATTTTTTATTACAGCAATTTTGATGACAACGTTTGGCTTCTTGTAGGTGTGCAACATGTGGTTCATTTACACATATACATAGGTCTGTTCTTCCTGGGACCCTTTTCCCATGTACGTTATGACAGAATGTTGAGTAGTCTTCTCTTGGTATTCCGTAGGTCTTTGGTGATTATATATTTCACCTGTGTTTGTATATGTCAGTTAACCCCGATATCCTAATGAATCCAATCCTCACACCTTTCCATTGGTGAACCATAAGTTTGTTTAATGAATCTGTGATTGCCCTTCTCCGTGGAAATATCTGCCCTGGTATCAATTTTTAGGTAACACCTATAAGTGATATCCTACGATATGTGTCTTTCACTTTCTGACTTACTACAAGTCACGTGATTACCTCTAGACTCATCTACGGTGCTGCAAATGGCATTGTGTCCTTTTTTCCCTTGGCTAATATTCTGTCTTAGCGAGGTCCTTTTTCTGTAATGTGATTCCCTGAGGGCTGAGGATTAGCTGACCTGGGCAGCCTGACCCTGCCGGCAAGCCCTCCCCAGGTGTGCCTGGGTTGAGGTCAATATAAACTGCACTCCAGGCAGCAATAGCCCCTGCAGCTGTGCCTGGCTCCATATTCTCTGCCCCGTCAGCAGTCTCGGGGCTGTGCTGATGGGAGGGTGTGAGGGTCCACGGCTTTGTTGGTGGCCCGGTGTGAGTGTGGCTCTGCTGGACTTTCTGCAGGAGTTGCCAGGCTGCCACCTGTAAAGAAGAGGATGTGTCACCCATAACTTCCACTGGAATTTCTCTCCGGGCTGAGGAAGGTAAAAAAGGATTGGGGGCCAGGACAGGAGGGGTATCTCAGGCAGGGGAATGGAAAGCTTCCAGAAGAGCGCCCGGGGCCAGGACCATCCTGGCTGGCCTGCAGGCAGCAAGTTGGCCTGCGTGCTGTCACTGGTGTGGCTCCACGGCCCTTCCTCTAGGCTTTCAAGCCCTTGTACATATTCAGGTGTTTTACCTGAGAAGGGTGGGAACAGTTCAGTAGCAGCTGGCCTGGGGCTCAGCTCACGTTTACTCACAGAGGCCTCGCCATGGTCCCCCAGCTTTGCAATGAGGACGCTCCTTGCATTGGGGGGCGGGGCTGCTGGCTGTATGGGAGATGATTCCCCACCTCTGCCCAATTTCAGAATTGTTTACCGTTGGAGCAAGTGCCTTGGTAGGGTTTTCCCCTGTATAACTGTTTGGTTTAGGTTTTTTTTTTCTTTTTTGGTTGAAGTTAGATTTTATTCCTCTTTTATATATTTATAGATATAAGCATGGGAATAATTCATTCACATAAATACATCTGTGTGAATGGAAGAACTTTTTCCTGTTTTATTTTTAAAAATTTTGAAATTTAATTTTATTTATTTCTTTATACAGCAGGTTACTATTAGTTATATATTTTATGCATATACATGTATACAGGTCCATCCCAATCTCCCAACTCATCCCACCACCACCACCCCATGGCTTCCCCCACTTGGTGTCCATACGTTTGTTCTCTACCTCTGTGTCTCTATTTCTGCCCTGCAAACCAGTTCATCTGTACCATTTTTCTAGGTTCCACCTATATGCATTAATATACAATATTTGTTTTTCTCTTTCTGACTTACTTCACTCTGTATGACAGTCTCTAGATCCATCGACTTCTACAAATGAAGCAGTTTCATTCCGTTTTATGGCTGAGTAATATTCCATTTTATATATGTACCACATCTTTATCCATTCGTCTGTCTGTGGGCATTTAGGTTGCTTCCATTACCTGGCTATTGTAAATAGTGCTGCAATGAACATTGTGGTGAATGTGTCTTTTTGATTTATGGTTTTCTCTGGGTATATGCCCAGAAGTGGGATTGCTGGATCCTATGGAAATTCTCTTTTTAATTTTTTAAAGGAACCTCCATACTGTTCTCCATAGTGACTGTATCAATTTACCTTCCCACCAATAGTGGAAGAGGGTTCCTTTTGTCCACACCCTCCCCAGAATTTGTTGTTTGTAGATTTTCTGATGATGCTGATTCTAAGAGGTGTGAGGTCATACTTCATTGTCGTTTGGATTTGCATTTCTCTAATAATTAGTGATGTTGAGCAGCTTTTCATGTGTGTCTTGGCCATCTCTGTGACTTCTTTGAAGAAACGTCTATATAGATCTTCTGCCCATTTTTGTATTGGGTTGTTTGTTTTATTAATATTAAGCTGCGTGAGCTGTTTATATATATTGGAGATTAAACCTTTGTCCATTGATTCTTTTGTGAACGTTTTCGCCCATTCTGAGGGTTGCCTTTTTCCATCCCCGTTTTTTTAACCAAAAAAGAAAGAAAGCAAAAGAAGCAGAACACTAATGTGCGTGAAATATGCCTCTTGAAACTGTTGTTTTGAAATATGGACGTCTTTTGAATTTTTTGGTCGATATATGACCCGAGGATTTGTTTTCAGGGCAGGTGTCATTTACAGGCCTGCAACGATTTTGAATATCCACTGACCATTAGCGCTGGGATTAAAGCTGCTCTTGTGTGAAACGGCCACAAGGTGGCAGCAGTTCTCGCTTACCATATCTGGTTACTAGGGCCACAGAGCCACAATGGAAGTCCTGTTCTAGATTGGAATTTAGAATAGAATGTGCCAGGAGAAAGCCCCTCAAGTTTGTCTCACTACTTCTTGTTCGTGTTTTTAATTTAATTTTTTATTTTTTATTATAGCAAGTTTGATGACAACGTTTGGCTTCTTGTAGGTGTGCAAGATGTGGTTCTTTTACACATATACATAGGTCTGTTCTTCCTGGGACCCTTTTCCCATGTACGTTATGACAGAATGTTGAGTAGTCTTCTCTTGGTATTCCGTAGGTCTTTGGTGATTATATATTTCACCTGTGTTTGTATATGTCTGTTAACCCCGATATCCTAATGAATCCAATCCTCACACCTTTCCATTGGTGAACCATAAGTTTGTTTAATGAATCTGTGATTGCCCTTCTCCGTGGAAATATCTGCCCTGGTATCAATTTTTAGGTAACACCTATAAGTGATATCCTACGATATGTGTCTTTCACTTTCTGACTTACTACAAGTCACGTGATTACCTCTAGACTCATCTACGGTGCTGCAAATGGCATTGTGTCCTTTTTTCCCTTGGCTAATATTCTGTCTTAGCGAGGTCCTTTTTCTGCAATGTGATTCCCTGAGGGCTGAGGATTAGCTGACCTGGGCAGCCTGACCCTGCCGGCAAGCCCTCCCCACGTGTGCCTGGGTTGAGGTCAATATAAACTGCACTCCAGGCAGTAATAGCCCCTGCAGCTGTGCCTGGCTCCATATTCTCTGCCCCGTCAGCAGTCTCGGGGCTGTGCTGGTGGGAGGGTGTGAGGGTCCACGGCTTTGTTGGTGGCCCGGTGTGAGTGGGGCTCTGCTGGACTTTCTGCAGGAGTTGCCAGGCTGCCACCTGTAAAGAAGAGGATGTGTCACCCATAACTTCCACTGGAATTTCTCTCCGGGCTGAGGAAGGTAAAAAAGGAGTGGGGGCCAGGACAGGAGGGGTATCTCAGGCAGGGGAATGGAAAGCTTCCAGAAGAGCGCCCGGGGCCAGGACCATCCTGGCTGGCCTGCAGGCAGCAAGTTGGCCTGCGTGCTGTCGCTGGTGTGGCTCCACGGCCCTTCCTCTAGGCTTTCAAGCCCTTGTACATATTCAGGTGTGTTACCTGAGAAGGGTGGGAACAGTTCAGTAGCAGCTGGCCTGGGGCTCAGCTCACGTTTACTCACAGAGGCCTCGCCATGGTCCCCCAGCTTTGCAATGAGGACGCTCCTTGCATTGGGGGGCGGGGCTGCTGGCTGTATGGGAGATGATTCCCCACCTCTGCCCAATTTCAGAATTGTTTACCGTTGGAGCAAGTGCCTTGGTAGGGTTTTCCTCTGTATAACTGTTTGGTTTAGGATTTTTTTTCTTTTTTGGTTGAAGTTAGATTTTATTCCTCTTTTATATATTTATAGATATAAGCATGGGAATAATTCATTCATATAAATACATCTGTGTGAATGGAAGAACTTTTTCCTGTTTTATTTTTAAAAATTTTGAAATTTAATTTTATTTATTTCTTTATACAGCAGGTTACTATTAGTTATATATTTTATGCATATACATGTATACAGGTCCATCCCAATCTCCCAACTCATCCCACCACCACCACCCCATGGCTTCCCTCACTTGGTGTCCATACGTTTGTTCTCTACCTCTGTGTCTCTATTTCTGCCCTGCAAACCAGTTCATCTGTACCATTTTTCTAGGTCCCACCTATATGCATTAATATACAATATTTGTTTTTCTCTTTCTGACTTACTTCACTCTGTATGACAGTCTCTAGATCCATCGACTTCTACAAATGAACCAGTTTCATTCCTTTTTATGGCTGAGTAATATTCCATTTTATATATGTACCACATCTTTATCCATTCGTCTGTCTGTGGGCATTTAGGTTGCTTCCATTACCTGGCTATTGTAAATAGTGCTGCAATGAACATTGTGGTGAATGTGTCTTTTTGATTTATGGTTTTCTCTGGGTATATGCCCAGAAGTGGGATTGCTGGATCCTATGGAAATTCTCTTTTTAATTTTTTAAAGGAACCTCCATACTGTTCTCCATAGTGACTGTATCAATTTACCTTCCCACCAATAGTGGAAGAGGGTTCCTTTTGTCCACACCCTCCCCAGAATTTGTTGTTTGTAGATTTTCTGATGATGCTGATTCTAAGAGGTGTGAGGTCATACCTCATTGTCGTTTGGATTTGCATTTCTCTAATAATTAGTGATGTTGAGCAGCTTTTCATGTGCGTCTTGGCCATCTCTGTGACTTCTTTGAAGAAACGTCTATTTAGATCTTCTGCCCATTTTTGTATTGGGTTGTTTGTTTTATTAATATTAAGCTGCGTGAGCTGTTTATATATATTGGAGATTAAACCTTTGTCCATTGATTCTTTTGCGAACGTTTTCGCCCATTCTGAGGCTTGCCTTTTTCCATCCCCGTTTTTTTAACCAAAAAAGAAAGAAAGCAAAAGAAGCAGAACACTAATGTGCGTGAAATATGCCTCTTGAAACTGTTGTTTTGAAATATGGACGTCTTTTGAAATTTTTGGTCGGTATATGACCCCAGGATTTGTTTTCAGGGCAGGTGTCATTTACAGGCCTGCAACGATTTTGAATATCCACTGACCATTAGCGCTGGGATTAAAGCTGCTGTTGTGTGAAACGGCCACAAGGTGGCAGCAGTTCTCGCTTACCAAATCTGGTTACTAGGGCCACAGAGCCTCAATGGAAGTCCTGTTCTAGATTGGAATTTAGAATGGAATGTGCCAGGAGAAAGCCCCTCAAGTTTGTCTCACTACTTCTTGTTCGTGTTTTTAATTTAATTTTTTATTTTTTATTACAGCAAGTTTGATGACAACGTTTGGCTTCTTGTAGGTGTGCAAGATGTGGTTCTTTTACACATATACATAGGTCTGTTCTTCCTGGGACCCTTTTCCCATGTACGTTATGACAGAATGTTGAGTAGTCTTCTCTTGGTATTCCGTAGGTCTTTGGTGATTATATATTTCACCTGTGTTTGTATATGTCTGTTAACCCCGATATCCTAATGAATCCAATCCTCACACCTTTCCATTGGTGAACCATAAGTTTGTTTAATGAATCTGTGATTGCCCTTCTCCGTGGAAATATCTGCCCTGGTATCAATTTTTAGGTAACACCTATAAGTGATATCCTACGATATGTGTCTTTCACTTTCTGACTTACTACAAGTCACGTGATTACCTCTAGACTCATCTACGGTGCTGCAAATGGCATTGTGTCCTTTTTTCCCTTGGCTAATATTCTGTCTTAGCGAGGTCCTTTTTCAGCAGTGTGATTCCCTGAGGGCTGAGGATTAGCTGACCTGGGCAGCCTGACCCTGCCGGCAAGCCCTCCCCAGGTGTGCCTGGGTTGAGGTCAATATAAACTGCACTCCAGGCAGCAATAGCCCTTGCAGCTGTGCCTGACTCCATATTCTCTGCCCCGTCAGCAGTCTCGGGGCTGTGCTGGTGGGAGGGTGTGAGGGTCCATGGCTTTGTTGGTGGCCCGGTGTGACTGGGGCTCTGCTGGACTTTCTGCAGGAGTTGCCAGGCTGCCACCTGTAAAGAAGAGGATGTGTCACCCAAAACTTCCACTGGAATTTCTCTCCGGGCTGAGGAAGGAAAAAAAGGAGTGTGGGCCGGGACAGGAGGGGTATCTCAGGCAGGGAAATGGAAAGCTTCCAGAAGAGCGCCCGGGGCCAGGAGCCTCCTGGCTGGCCTGCAGGCAGCAAGTTGGCCTGCGTGCTGTCGCTGGTGTGGCTCCACGGCCCTTCCTCTAGGCTTTCAAGCCCTAGTACATATTCAGGTGTTTTACCTTGGAAGGGTGGGAACAGTTCAGTAGCAGCTGGCCTGGGGCTCAGCTCACGTTTACTCACAGAGGCCTCGGCATGGTCCCCCAGCTTTGCAAGGAGGACGCTCCTTGCATGGGGGGGCAGGGCTGTTGGTTGTATGGGAGATGATTCCCCACCTCTGCCCAATTTCAGAATTGTTTACCGCTGGAGCAAGTGCCTTGGTAGGGTTTTCCTCTGTATAACTGTTGGTTTAGGTTTTTTTTTTCTTTTTTCGTTCAAGTTAGATTTTATTCCTCTTTTATATATTTATAGATATAAGCATGGGAATAATTCATTCATATAAATACATCTGTGTGAATGGAAGAACTTTTTCCTGTTTTATTTTTAAAAATTTTGAAATTTAATTTTTTTTTATTTCTTTATACAGTAGGTTACTAATAGTTATATATTTTATGCATATACATGTATACAGGTCCTTCCCAATCTCCCAACTCATCCCACCACCACCACCCCATGGCTTCCCCCACTTGGTGTCCATACGTTTGTTCTCTACCTCTGTGTCTCTATTTCTGCCCTGCAAACCAGTTCATCTGTACCATTTTTCTAGGTTCCACCTATATGCATTAATATACAATATTTGTTTTTCTCTTTCTGACTTACTTCACTCTGTATGACAGTCTCTAGATCCATCGACTTCTACAAATGAACCAGTTTCATTCCTTTTTATGGCTGAGTAATATTCCATTTTATATATGTACCACACCTTTATCCATTCGTCTGTCTGTGGGCATTTAGGTTGCTTCCATTACCTGGCTATTGTAAATAGTGCTGCAATGAACATTGTGGTGAATGTGTCTTTTTGATTTATGGTTTTCTCTGGGTATATGCCCAGAAGTGGGATTGCTGGATCCTATGGAAATTCTCTTTTTAGTTTTTTAAAGGAACCTCCATACTGTTCTCCATAGTGACTGTATCAATTTACCTTCCCACCAATAGTGGAAGAGGGTTCCTTTTGTCCACTCCCTCCCCAGAATTTGTTGTTTGTAGATTTTCTGATGATGCTGATTCTAAGAGGTGTGAGGTCATACCTCATTGTCGTTTGGATTTGCATTTCTCTAATAATTAGTGATGTTGAGCAGCTTTTCATGTGTGTCTTGGCCATCTCTGTGACTTCTTTGAAGAAACGTCTATTTAGATCTTCTGCCCATTTTTCTACTGGGTTGTTTGTTTTATTAATATTAAGCTGCGTGAGCTGTTTATATATATTGGAGATTAAACCTTTGTCCATTGATTCGTTTGCGAATGTTTTCGCCCATTCTGAGGGTTGCCTTTTTCCATCCCCGTTTTTTTAACAAAAAAAGAAAGAAAGCAAAAGAAGCAGAACACTAATGTGCGTGAAATATGCCTCTTGAAACTGTTGTTTTGAAATATGGACGTCTTTTGAATTTTTTGGTCGGTATATGACCCCAGGATTTGTTTTCAGGGCAGGTGTCATTTACAGGCCTGCAACGATTTTGAATATCCACTGACCATTAGCGCTGGGATTAAAGCTGCTATTGTGTGAAACGGCCACAAGGTGGCAGCATTTCTCGCTTACCAAATCTCGTTACTAGGGCCGCAGAGCCTCAATGGAAGTCCTGTTCTAGATTGGAATTTAGAATGGAATGTGCCAGGAGAAAGCCCCTCAAGTTTGTCTCACTACTTCTTGTTCGTGTTTTTAATTTAATTTTTTATTTTTTATTATAGCAAGTTTGATGACAACGTTTGGCTTCTTGTAGGTGTGCAAGATGTGGTTCTTTTACACATATACATAGGTCTGTTCTTCCTGGGACCCTTTTCCCATGTACGTTATGACAGAATGTTGAGTAGTCTTCTCTTGGTATTCCGTAGGTCTTTGGTGATTATATATTTCACCTGTGTTTGTATATGTCTGTTAACCCCGATATCCTAATGAATCCAATCCTCACACCTTTCCATTGGTGAACCATAAGTTTGTTTAATGAATCTGTGATTGCCCTTCTCCGTGGAAATATCTGCCCTGGTATCAATTTTTAGGTAACACCTATAAGTGATATCCTACGATATGTGTCTTTCACTTTCTGACTTACTACAAGTCACGTGATTACCTCTAGACTCATCTACGGTGCTGCAAATGGCATTGTGTCCTTTTTTCCCTTGGCTAATATTCTGTCTTAGCGAGGTCCATTTTCTGCAGTGTGATTCCCTGAGGGCTGAGGATTAGCTGACCTGGGCAGCCTGACCCTGCCGGCAAGCCCTCCCCAGGTGTGCCTGGGTTGAGGTCAATATAAACAGCACTCCAGGCAGCAATAGCCCCTGCAGCTGTGCCTGACTCCATATTCTCTGCCCCGTCAGCAGTCTCGGGGCTGTGCTGGTGAGAGGGTGTGAGGGTCCACGGCTTTGTTGGTGGCCCGGTGTGAGTGGGGCTCTGCTGGACTTTCTGCAGGAGTTGCCAGGCTGCCACCTGTAAAGAAGAGGATGTGTCACCCATAACTTCCACTGGAATTTCTCTCCGGGCTGAGGAAGGAAAAAAAGGAGTGGGGGCCGGGACAGGATGGGTATCTCAGGCAGGGAAATGGAAAGCTTCCAGAAGAGCGCCCGGGGCCAGGACCATCCTGGCTGGCCTGCAGGCAGCAAGTTGGCCTGCGTGCTGTCGCTGGTGTGGCTCCATGGCCCTTCCTCTAGGCTTTCAAGCCCTTGTACATATTCAGGTGTTTTACCTTGGAAGGGTGGGAACAGTTCAGTAGCAGCTGGCCTGGGGCTCAGCTCACGTTTACTCACAGAGGCCTCGGCATGGTCCCCCAGCTTTGCAGTGAGGACGCTCCTTGAATGAGGCGACGGGGCTGTTGGTTATATGGAAGATGATTCCCCACCACTGACCAATTTCAGAATTGTTTACTGCTGGAACAAGCGCCTTGGTAGTGTTTTCCTCTGTATAACTGTTTGGTTTAGGTTTTTTTTTTCTTTCTTGGTTCAAGTTAGATTTTATTCCTCTTTTATGCATTTATAGATATAAGCATGGGAATAATTCATTCATATAAATACATCTGTGTGAATGGAAGAACTTTCTTCTGTTTTATTTTTAAAAATTTTGAAATTTAATTTTATTTATTTCTTTATACAGCAGGTTACTACTAGTTATATATTTTATGCATATACATGTATACAGGTCCATCCCAATCTCCCAACTCATCCCACCACCACCACCCCATGGCTTCCCCCACTTGGTGTCCATACGTTTGTTCTCTACCTCTGTGTCTCTATTTCTGCCCTGCAAACCAGTTCATCTGTACCATTTTTCTAGGTTCCACATATATGCATTAATATACAATATTTGTTTTTCTCTTTCTGACTTACTTCACTCTGTATGACAGTCTCTAGATCCATCGACTTCTACAAATGAACCAGTTTCATTCCTTTTTATGGCTGAGTAATATTCCATTTTATATATGTACCACATCTTTATCCATTCGTTTGTCTGTGGGCATTTAGGTTGCTTCCATTACCTGGCTATTGTAAATAGTGCTGCAATGAACATTGTGGTGAATGTGTCTTTTTGATTTATGGTTTTCTCTGGGTATATGCCCAGAAGTGGGATTGCTGGATCCTATGGTAATTCTCTTTTTAGTTTTTTAAAGGAAGCTCCATACTGTTCTCCAGAGTGACTGTATCAATTTACCTTCCCACCAATAGTGGAAGAGGGTTCCTTTTGTCCACTCCCTCCCCAGAATTTGTTGTTTGTAGATTTTCTAATGATGCTGATTCTAAGAGGTGTGAGGACATACCTCATTGTCGTTTGGATTTGCATTTCTCTAATAATTAGTGATGTTGAGCAGCTTTTCATGTGCGTCTTGGCCATCTCTGTGACTTCTTTGAAGAAACGTCTATTTAGATCTTCTGCCCATTTTTCTACTGGGTTGTTTGTTTTATTAATATTAAGCTGCGTGAGCTGTTTATATATATTGGAGATTAAACCTTTGTCCATTGATTCGTTTGCGAACGTTTTCGCCCATTCTGAGGGTTGCCTTTTTCCATCCCCGTTTTTTTAACCAAAAAAGAAAGAAAGCAAAAGAAGCAGAACACTAATGTGCGTGAAATATGCCTCTTGAAACTGTCGTTTTGAAATATGGACGTCTTTTGAATTTTTTGGTCGATATATGACCCCAGGATTTGTTTTCAGGGCAGGTGTCATTTACAGGCCTGCAACGATTTTGAATATCCCCTGACCATTAGCGCTGGGATTAAAGCTGCTCTTGTGTGAAACGGCCACAAGGTGGCAGCAGTTCTCGCTTACCATATCTGGTTACTAGGGCCACAGAGCCACAATGGAAGTCCTGTTCTAGATTGGAATTTAGAATGGAATGTGCCAGGAGAAAGCCCCTCAAGTTTGTCTCACTACTTCTTGTTCGTGTTTTTAATTTAATTTTTTATTTTTTATTACAGCAAGTTTGATGACAACGTTTGGCTTCTTGTAGGTGTGCAAGATGTGGTTCATTTACACATATACATAGGTCTGTTCCTCCTGGGACCCTTTTCCCATGTACGTTATGACAGAATGTTGAGTAGTCTTCTCTTGGTATTCTGTAGGTCTTTGGTGATTATATATTTCACCTGTGTTTCTTTATGTCTGTTAACCCCGATATCCTAATGAATCCAATCCTCACACCTTTCCATTGGTGAACCATAAGTTTGTTTAATGAATCTGTGATTGCCCTTCTCCGTGGAAATATCTGCCCTGGTATCAATTTTTAGGAAACACCTATAAGTGATATCCTACGATATGTGTCTTTCACTTTCTGACTTACTACAAGTCACGTGATTACCTCTAGACTCATCTACGGTGCTGCAAATGGCATTGTGTCCTTTTTTCCCTTGGCTAATATTCTGTCTTAGCGAGGTACTTTTTCTGCAATGTGATTCCCTGAGGGCTGAGGATTAGCTGACCTGGGCAGCCTGACCCTGCCGGCAAGCCCTCCCCAGGTGTGCCTGGGTTGAGGTCATTATAAACTGCACTCCAGGCAGCAATAGCCCCTGCAGCTGTGCCTGGCTCCATATTCTCTGCCCCGTCAGCAGTCTCGGGGCTGTGCTGGTGGGAGGGTGTGAGGGTCCACGGCTTTGTTGGTGGCCCGGTGTGAGTGGGGATCTGCTGGACTTTCTGCAGGAGTTGCCAGGCTGCCACCTGTAAAGAAGAGGATGTGTCACCCATAACTTCCACTGGAATTTCTCTCCGGGCTGAGGAAGGTAAAAAAGGAGTGGGGGCCAGGACAGGAGGGGTATCTCAGGCAGGGGAATGGAAAGCTTCCAGAAGAGCGCCCGGGGCCAGGACCATCCTGGCTGGCCTGCAGGCAGCAAGTTGGCCTGCGTGCTGTCGCTGGTGTGGCTCCACGGCCCTTCCTCTAGGCTTTCAAGCCCTTGTACATATTCAGGTGTTTTACCTGAGAAGGGTGGGAACAGTTCAGTAGCAGCTGGCCTGGGGCTCAGCTCACGTTTACTCACAGAGGCCTCGCCATGGTCCCCCAGCTTTGCAATGAGGACGCTCCTTGCATTGGGGGGGCGGGGCTGCTGGCTGTATGGGAGATGATTCCCCACCTCTGCCCAATTTCAGAATTGTTTACCGTTGGAGCAAGTGCCTTGGTAGGGTTTTCCTCTGTATAACTGTTTGGTTTAGGTTTTTTTTCTTTTTTGGTTGAAGTTAGATTTTATTCCTCTTTTATATATTTATAGATATAAGCATGGGAATAATTCATTCATATAAATACATCTGTGTGAATGGAAGAACTTTATCCTGTTTTATTTTTAAAAATTTTGAAATTTAATTTTATTTATTTCTTTATACAGCAGGTTACTATTAGTTATATATTTTATGCATATACATGTATACAGGTCCATCCCAATCTCCCAACTCATCCCACCACCACCACCCCATGGCTTCCCTCACTTGGTGTCCATACGTTTGTTCTCTACCTCTGTGTCTCTATTTCTGCCCTGCAAACCATTTCATCTGTACCATTTTTCTAGGTTCCACCTATATGCATTAATATACAATATTTGTTTTTCTCTTTCTGACTTACTTCACTCTGTATGACACTCTCTAGATCCATCGACTTCTACAAATGAACCAGTTTCATTCCTTTTTATGGCTGAGTAATATTCCATTTTATATATGTACCACATCTTTATCCATTCGTCTGTCTGTGGGCATTTAGGTTGCTTCCATTACCTGGCTATTGTAAATAGTGCTGCAATGAACATTGTGGTGAATGTGTCTTTTTGATTTATGGTTTTCTCTGGGTATATGCCCAGAAGTGGAATTGCTGGATCCTATGGTAATTCTCTTTTTAGTTTTTTAAAGGAACCTCCATACTGTTCTCCAGAGTGACTGTATCAATTTACCTTCCCACCAATAGTGGAAGAGGGTTCCTTTTGTCCACTCCCTCCCCAGAATTTGTTGTTTGTAGATTTTCTGATGATGCTGATTCTTAGAGGTGTGAGGTCATACCTCATTGTCGTTTGGATTTGCATTTCTCTAATAATTAGTGATGTTGAGCAGCTTTTCATGTGCGTCTTGGCCATCTCTGTGACTTCTTTGAAGAAACGTCTATTTAGATCTTCTGCCCATTTTTGTATTGGGTTGTTTGTTTTATTAATATTAAGCTGCGTGAGCTGTTTATATATATTGGAGATTAAACCTTTGTCCATTGATTCTTTTGCGAACGTTTTCGCCCATTCTGAGGCTTGCCTTTTTCCATCCCCGTTTTTTTAACCAAAAAAGAAAGAAAGCAAAAGAAGCAGAACACTAATGTGCGTGAAATATGCCTCTTGAAACTGTTGTTTTGAAATATGGACGTCTTTTGAAATTTTTGGTCGGTATATGACCCCAGGATTTGTTTTCAGGGCAGGTGTCATTTACAGGCCTGCAACTATTTTGAATATCCACTGACCATTAGCGCTGGGATTAAAGCTGCTCTTGTGTGAAACGGCCACAAGGTGGCAGCAGTTCTCGCTTACCAAATCTGGTTACTAGGGCCGCAGAGCCTCAATGGAAGTCCTGTTCTAGATTGGAATTTAGAATAGAATGTGCCAGGAGAAAGCCCCTCAAGTTTGTCTCACTACTTCTTGTTCGTGTTTTTAATTTAATTTTTTATTTTTTATTATAGCAAGTTTGATGACAACGTTTGGCTTCTTGTAGGTGTGCAAGATGTGGTTCTTTTACACATATACATAGGTCTGTTCTTCCTGGGACCCTTTTCCCATGTACGTTATGACAGAATGTTGAGTAGTCTTCTCTTGGTATTCCGTAGGTCTTTGGTGATTATATATTTCACCTGTGTTTGTATATGTCTGTTAACCCCGATATCCTAATGAATCCAATCCTCACACCTTTCCATTGGTGAACCATAAGTTTGTTTAATGAATCTGTGATTGCCCTTCTCCGTGGAAATATCTGCCCTGGTATCAATTTTTAGGTAACACCTATAAGTGATATCCTACGATATGTGTCTTTCACTTTCTGACTTACTACAAGTCACGTGATTACCCCTAGACTCATCTATGGTGCTCTAAACGGCATTGTGTCCTTTTATCCCTTGGCTAATATTCTGTCTTAGCGAGGTCCTTTTTCTGCAGTGTGATTCCCTGAGGGCTGAGGATTAGCTGACCTGGGCAGCCTGACCCTGCCGGCAAGCCCTCCCCAGGTGTGCCTGGGTTGAGGTCAATATAAACAGCACTCCAGGCAGCAATAGCCCCTGCAGCTGTGCCTGACTCCATATTCTCTGCCCCGTCAGCAGTCTCGGGGCTGTGCTGGTGGGAGGGTGTGAGGGTCCATGGCTTTGTTGGTGGCCCGGTGTGAGTGGGGCTCTGCTGGACTTTCTGCAGGAGTTACCAGGCTGCCACCTGTAAAGAAGAGGATGTGTCACCCATAACTTCCACTGGAATTTCTCTCCGGGCTGAGGAAGGAAAAAAAGGAGTGGGGGCTGGGACAGGAGGGGTATCCCAGGCAGGGAAATGGAAAGCTTCCAGAAGAGCGCCCGGGGCCAGGAGCATCCTGGCTGGCCTGCAGGCAGCAAGTTGGCCTGCGTGCTGTCGCTGGTGTGGCTCCACGGCCCTTCCTCTAGGCTTTCAAGCCCTTGTACATATTCAGGTGTTTTACCTGGGAAGGGTGGGAACAGTTCAGTAGCAGCTGGCCTGGGGCTCAGCTCACGTTTACTCACAGAGGCCTCGGCATGGTCCCCCAGCTTTGCAGTGAGGACGCTCCTTGCATGCGGGGACGGGGCTGTTGGTTATATGGAAGATGATTCCCAACCACTGACATATTTCAGAACTGTTTACTGCTGGAACAAGCGCCTTGGTAGTGTTTTCCTCTGTATAACTGTTTGGTTTAGGTTTTTTTTTTCTTTCTTGGTTCAAGTTAGATTTTATTCCTCTTTTATGCATTTATAGATATAAGCATGGGAATAATTCATTCATATAAATACATCTGTGTGAATGGAAGAACTTTCTTCTGTTTTATTTTTAAAAATTTTGAAATTTAATTTTATTTATTTCTTTATACAGCAGGTTACTACTAGTTATATATTTTATGCATATACATGTATACAGGTCCATCCCAATCTCCCAACTCATCCCACCACCACCACCCCATGGCTTCCCCCACTTGGTGTCCATACGTTTGTTCTCTACCTCTGTGTCTCTATTTCTGCCCTGCAAACCAGTTCATCTGTACAATTTTTCTAGGTTCCACATATATGCATTAATATACAATATTTGTTTTTCTATTTCTGACTTACTTCACTCTGTATGACAGTCTCTAGATCCATCGACTTCTACAAATGAACCAGTTTCATTCCTTTTTATGGCTGAGTAATATTCCATTTTATATATGTACCACATCTTTATCCATTCGTCTGTCTGTGGGCATTTAGGTTGCTTCCATTACCTGGCTATTGTAAATAGTGCTGCAATGAATATTGTGGTGAATGTGTCTTTTTGATTTATGGTTTTCTCTGGGTATATGCCCAGAAGTGGGATTGCTGGATCCTATGGTAATTCTCTTTTTAGTTTTTTAAAGGAAGCTCCATACTGTTCTCCATAGTGACTGTATCAAATACCTTCCCACCAATAGTGGAAGAGGGTTCCTTTTGTCCACTCCCTCCCCAGAATTTGTTGTTTGTAGATTTTCTAATGATGCTGATTCTAAGAGGTGTGAGGACATACCTCATTGTCGTTTGGATTTGCATTTCTCTAATAATTAGTGATGTTGAGCAGCTTTTCATGTGCGTCTTGGCCATCTCTGTGACTTCTTTGAAGAAACGTCTATTTAGATCTTCTGCCCATTTTTCTACTGGGTTGTTTGTTTTATTAATATTAAGCTGCGTGAGCTGTTTATATATATTGGAGATTAAACCTTTGTCCATTGATTCGTTTGCGAATGTTTTCGCCCATTCTGAGGGTTGCCTTTTTCCATTCCCATTTTTTTAACCAAAAAAGAAAGAAAGCAAAAGAAGCAGAACACTAATGTGCGTGAAATATGCCTCTTGAAACAGTCGTTTTGAAATATGGACGTCTTTTGAATTTTTTGGTCGATATATGACCCCAGGATTTGTTTTCAGGGCAGGTGTCATTTTCAGGCCTGCAACGATTTTGAATATCCACTGACCATTAGCGCTGGGATTAAAGCTGCTCTTGTGTGAAACGGCCACAAGGTGGCAGCAGTTCTCGCTTACCATATCTGGTTACTAGGGCCACAGAGCCACAATGGAAGTCCTGTTCTAGATTGGAAATTAGAATGGAATGTGCCAGGAGAAAGCCCCTCAAGTTTGTCTCACTACTTCTTGTTCGTGTTTTTAATTTAATTTTTTATTTTTTATTACAGCAATTTTGATGACAACGTTTGGCTTCTTGTAGGTGTGCAACATGTGGTTCATTTACACATATACATAGGTCTGTTCTTCCTGGGACCCTTTTCCCATGTACGTTATGACAGAATGTTGAGTAGTCTTCTCTTGGTATTCCGTAGGTCTTTGGTGATTATATATTTCACCTGTGTTTGTATATGTCAGTTAACCCCGATATCCTAATGAATCCAATCCTCACACCTTTCCATTGGTGAACCATAAGTTTGTTTAATGAATCTGTGATTGCCCTTCTCCGTGGAAATATCTGCCCTGGTATCAATTTTTAGGTAACACCTATAAGTGATATCCTACGATATGTGTCTTTCACTTTCTGACTTACTACAAGTCACGTGATTACCTCTAGACTCATCTACGGTGCTGCAAATGGCATTGTGTCCTTTTTTCCCTTGGCTAATATTCTGTCTTAGCGAGGTCCTTTTTCTGTAATGTGATTCCCTGAGGGCTGAGGATTAGCTGACCTGGGCAGCCTGACCCTGCCGGCAAGCCCTCCCCAGGTGTGCCTGGGTTGAGGTCAATATAAACTGCACTCCAGGCAGCAATAGCCCCTGCAGCTGTGCCTGGCTCCATATTCTCTGCCCCGTCAGCAGTCTCGGGGCTGTGCTGATGGGAGGGTGTGAGGGTCCACGGCTTTGTTGGTGGCCCGGTGTGAGTGTGGCTCTGCTGGACTTTCTGCAGGAGTTGCCAGGCTGCCACCTGTAAAGAAGAGGATGTGTCACCCATAACTTCCACTGGAATTTCTCTCCGGGCTGAGGAAGGTAAAAAAGGATTGGGGGCCAGGACAGGAGGGGTATCTCAGGCAGGGGAATGGAAAGCTTCCAGAAGAGCGCCCGGGGCCAGGACCATCCTGGCTGGCCTGCAGGCAGCAAGTTGGCCTGCGTGCTGTCACTGGTGTGGCTCCACGGCCCTTCCTCTAGGCTTTCAAGCCCTTGTACATATTCAGGTGTTTTACCTGAGAAGGGTGGGAACAGTTCAGTAGCAGCTGGCCTGGGGCTCAGCTCACGTTTACTCACAGAGGCCTCGCCATGGTCCCCCAGCTTTGCAATGAGGACGCTCCTTGCATTGTGGGGCGGGGCTGCTGGCTGTATGGGAGATGATTCCCCACCTCTGCCCAATTTCAGAATTGTTTACCGTTGGAGCAAGTGCCTTGGTAGGGTTTTCCCCTGTATAACTGTTTGGTTTAGGTTTTTTTTTTCTTTTTTGGTTGAAGTTAGATTTTATTCCTCTTTTATATATTTATAGATATAAGCATGGGAATAATTCATTCACATAAATACATCTGTGTGAATGGAAGAACTTTTTCCTGTTTTATTTTTAAAAATTTTGAAATTTAATTTTATTTATTTCTTTATACAGCAGGTTACTATTAGTTATATATTTTATGCATATACATGTATACAGGTCCATCCCAATCTCCCAACTCATCCCACCACCACCACCCCATGGCTTCCCCCACTTGGTGTCCATACGTTTGTTCTCTACCTCTGTGTCTCTATTTCTGCCCTGCAAACCAGTTCATCTGTACCATTTTTCTAGGTTCCACCTATATGCATTAATATACAATATTTGTTTTTCTCTTTCTGACTTACTTCACTCTGTATGACAGTCTCTAGATCCATCGACTTCTACAAATGAAGCAGTTTCATTCCGTTTTATGGCTGAGTAATATTCCATTTTATATATGTACCACATCTTTATCCATTCGTCTGTCTGTGGGCATTTAGGTTGCTTCCATTACCTGGCTATTGTAAATAGTGCTGCAATGAACATTGTGGTGAATGTGTCTTTTTGATTTATGGTTTTCTCTGGGTATATGCCCAGAAGTGGGATTGCTGGATCCTATGGAAATTCTCTTTTTAATTTTTTAAAGGAACCTCCATACTGTTCTCCATAGTGACTGTATCAATTTACCTTCCCACCAATAGTGGAAGAGGGTTCCTTTTGTCCACACCCTCCCCAGAATTTGTTGTTTGTAGATTTTCTGATGATGCTGATTCTAAGAGGTGTGAGGTCATACTTCATTGTCGTTTGGATTTGCATTTCTCTAATAATTAGTGATGTTGAGCAGCTTTTCATGTGTGTCTTGGCCATCTCTGTGACTTCTTTGAAGAAACGTCTATATAGATCTTCTGCCCATTTTTGTATTGGGTTGTTTGTTTTATTAATATTAAGCTGCGTGAGCTGTTTATATATATTGGAGATTAAACCTTTGTCCATTGATTCTTTTGTGAACGTTTTCGCCCATTCTGAGGGTTGCCTTTTTCCATCCCCGTTTTTTTAACCAAAAAAGAAAGAAAGCAAAAGAAGCAGAACACTAATGTGCGTGAAATATGCCTCTTGAAACTGTTGTTTTGAAATATGGACGTCTTTTGAATTTTTTAGTCGATATATGACCCGAGGATTTGTTTTCAGGGCAGGTGTCATTTACAGGCCTGCAACGATTTTGAATATCCACTGACCATTAGCGCTGGGATTAAAGCTGCTCTTGTGTGAAACGGCCACAAGGTGGCAGCAGTTCTCGCTTACCATATCTGGTTACTAGGGCCACAGAGCCACAATGGAAGTCCTGTTCTAGATTGGAATTTAGAATGGAATGTGCCAGGAGAAAGCCCCTCAAGTTTGTCTCACTACTTATTGTTCGTGTTTTTAATTTAATTTTTTATTTTTTATTACAGCAAGTTTGATGACAACGTTTGGCTTCTTGTAGGTGTGCAAGATGTCGTTCATTTACACATATACATAGGTCTGTTCTTCCTGGGACCCTTTTCCCATGTACGTTATGACAGAATGTTGAGTAGTCTTCTCTTGGTATTCCGTAGGTCTTTGGTGATTATATATTTCACCTGTGTTTGTATATGTCTGTTAACCCCGATATCCTAATGAATCCAATCCTCACACCTTTCCATTGGTGAACCATAAGTTTGTTTAATGAATCTGTGATTGCCCTTCTCCGTGGAAATATCTGCCCTGGTATCAATTTTTAGGTAACACCTATAAGTGATATCCTACGATATGTGTCTTTCACTTTCTGACTTACTACAAGTCACGTGATTACCTCTAGACTCATCTACGGTGCTGCAAATGGCATTGTGTCCTTTTTTCCCTTGGCTAATATTCTGTCTTAGCGAGGTCCTTTTTCTGCAATGTGATTCCCTGAGGGCTGAGGATTAGCTGACCTGGGCAGCCTGACCCTGCCGGCAAGCCCTCCCCACGTGTGCCTGGGTTGAGGTCAATATAAACTGCACTCCAGGCAGTAATAGCCCCTGCAGCTGTGCCTGGCTCCATATTCTCTGCCCCGTCAGCAGTCTCGGGGCTGTGCTGGTGGGAGGGTGTGAGGGTCCACGGCTTTGTTGGTGGCCCGGTGTGAGTGGGGCTCTGCTGGACTTTCTGCAGGAGTTGCCAGGCTGCCACCTGTAAAGAAGAGGATGTGTCACCCATAACTTCCACTGGAATTTCTCTCCGGGCTGAGGAAGGTAAAAAAGGAGTGGGGGCCAGGACAGGAGGGGTATCTCAGGCAGGGGAATGGAAAGCTTCCAGAAGAGCGCCCGGGGCCAGGACCATCCTGGCTGGCCTGCAGGCAGCAAGTTGGCCTGCGTGCTGTCGCTGGTGTGGCTCCACGGCCCTTCCTCTAGGCTTTCAAGCCCTTGTACATATTCAGGTGTTTTACCTGAGAAGGGTGGGAACAGTTCAGTAGCAGCTGGCCTGGGGCTCAGCTCACGTTTACTCACAGAGGCCTCGCCATGGTCCCCCAGCTTTGCAATGAGGACGCTCCTTGCATTGGGGGGCGGGGCTGCTGGCTGTATGGGAGATGATTCCCCACCTCTGCCCAATTTCAGAATTGTTTACCGTTGGAGCAAGTGCCTTGGTAGGGTTTTCCTCTGTATAACTGTTTGGTTTAGGATTTTTTTTCTTTTTTGGTTGAAGTTAGATTTTATTCCTCTTTTATATATTTATAGATATAAGCATGGGAATAATTCATTCATATAAATACATCTGTGTGAATGGAAGAACTTTTTCCTGTTTTATTTTTAAAAATTTTGAAATTTAATTTTATTTATTTCTTTATACAGCAGGTTACTATTAGTTATATATTTTATGCATATACATGTATACAGGTCCATCCCAATCTCCCAACTCATCCCACCACCACCACCCCATGGCTTCCCTCACTTGGTGTCCATACGTTTGTTCTCTACCTCTGTGTCTCTATTTCTGCCCTGCAAACCAGTTCATCTGTACCATTTTTCTAGGTCCCACCTATATGCATTAATATACAATATTTGTTTTTCTCTTTCTGACTTACTTCACTCTGTATGACAGTCTCTAGATCCATCGACTTCTACAAATGAACCAGTTTCATTCCTTTTTATGGCTGAGTAATATTCCATTTTATATATGTACCACATCTTTATCCATTCGTCTGTCTGTGGGCATTTAGGTTGCTTCCATTACCTGGCTATTGTAAATAGTGCTGCAATGAACATTGTGGTGAATGTGTCTTTTTGATTTATGGTTTTCTCTGGGTATATGCCCAGAAGTGGGATTGCTGGATCCTATGGAAATTCTCTTTTTAATTTTTTAAAGGAACCTCCATACTGTTCTCCATAGTGACTGTATCAATTTACCTTCCCACCAATAGTGGAAGAGGGTTCCTTTTGTCCACACCCTCCCCAGAATTTGTTGTTTGTAGATTTTCTGATGATGCTGATTCTAAGAGGTGTGAGGTCATACCTCATTGTCGTTTGGATTTGCATTTCTCTAATAATTAGTGATGTTGAGCAGCTTTTCATGTGCGTCTTGGCCATCTCTGTGACTTCTTTGAAGAAACGTCTATTTAGATCTTCTGCCCATTTTTCTACTGGGTTGTTTGTTTTATTAATATTAAGCTGCGTGAGCTGTTTATATATATTGGAGATTAAACCTTTGTCCATTGATTCGTTTGCGAACGTTTTCGCCCATTCTGAGGGTTGCCTTTTTCCATCCCCGTTTTTTTAACCAAAAAAGAAAGAAAGCAAAAGAAGCAGAACACTAATGTGCGTGAAATATGCCTCTTGAAACTGTCGTTTTGAAATATGGACGTCTTTTGAATTTTTTGGTCGATATATGACCCCAGGATTTGTTTTCAGGGCAGGTGTCATTTACAGGCCTGCAACGATTTTGAATATCCCCTGACCATTAGCGCTGGGATTAAAGCTGCTCTTGTGTGAAACGGCCACAAGGTGGCAGCAGTTCTCGCTTACCATATCTGGTTACTAGGGCCACAGAGCCACAATGGAAGTCCTGTTCTAGATTGGAATTTAGAATGGAATGTGCCAGGAGAAAGCCCCTCAAGTTTGTCTCACTACTTCTTGTTCGTGTTTTTAATTTAATTTTTTATTTTTTATTACAGCAAGTTTGATGACAACGTTTGGCTTCTTGTAGGTGTGCAAGATGTGGTTCATTTACACATATACATAGGTCTGTTCCTCCTGGGACCCTTTTCCCATGTACGTTATGACAGAATGTTGAGTAGTCTTCTCTTGGTATTCTGTAGGTCTTTGGTGATTATATATTTCACCTGTGTTTCTTTATGTCTGTTAACCCCGATATCCTAATGAATCCAATCCTCACACCTTTCCATTGGTGAACCATAAGTTTGTTTAATGAATCTGTGATTGCCCTTCTCCGTGGAAATATCTGCCCTGGTATCAATTTTTAGGAAACACCTATAAGTGATATCCTACGATATGTGTCTTTCACTTTCTGACTTACTACAAGTCACGTGATTACCTCTAGACTCATCTACGGTGCTGCAAATGGCATTGTGTCCTTTTTTCCCTTGGCTAATATTCTGTCTTAGCGAGGTACTTTTTCTGCAATGTGATTCCCTGAGGGCTGAGGATTAGCTGACCTGGGCAGCCTGACCCTGCCGGCAAGCCCTCCCCAGGTGTGCCTGGGTTGAGGTCATTATAAACTGCACTCCAGGCAGCAATAGCCCCTGCAGCTGTGCCTGGCTCCATATTCTCTGCCCCGTCAGCAGTCTCGGGGCTGTGCTGGTGGGAGGGTGTGAGGGTCCACGGCTTTGTTGGTGGCCCGGTGTGAGTGGGGATCTGCTGGACTTTCTGCAGGAGTTGCCAGGCTGCCACCTGTAAAGAAGAGGATGTGTCACCCATAACTTCCACTGGAATTTCTCTCCGGGCTGAGGAAGGTAAAAAAGGAGTGGGGGCCAGGACAGGAGGGGTATCTCAGGCAGGGGAATGGAAAGCTTCCAGAAGAGCGCCCGGGGCCAGGACCATCCTGGCTGGCCTGCAGGCAGCAAGTTGGCTTGCGTGCTGTCGCTGGTGTGGCTCCACGGCCCTTCCTCTAGGCTTTCAAGCCCTTGTACATATTCAGGTGTTTTACCTGAGAAGGGTGGGAACAGTTCAGTAGCAGCTGGCCTGGGGCTCAGCTCACGTTTACTCACAGAGGCCTCGCCATGGTCCCCCAGCTTTGCAATGAGGACGCTCCTTGCATTGGGGGGGCGGGGCTGCTGGCTGTATGGGAGATGATTCCCCACCTCTGCCCAATTTCAGAATTGTTTACCGTTGGAGCAAGTGCCTTGGTAGGGTTTTCCTCTGTATAACTGTTTGGTTTAGGTTTTTTTTCTTTTTTGGTTGAAGTTAGATTTTATTCCTCTTTTATATATTTATAGATATAAGCATGGGAATAATTCATTCATATAAATACATCTGTGTGAATGGAAGAACTTTATCCTGTTTTATTTTTAAAAATTTTGAAATTTAATTTTATTTATTTCTTTATACAGCAGGTTACTATTAGTTATATATTTTATGCATATACATGTATACAGGTCCATCCCAATCTCCCAACTCATCCCACCACCACCACCCCATGGCTTCCCTCACTTGGTGTCCATACGTTTGTTCTCTACCTCTGTGTCTCTATTTCTGCCCTGCAAACCAGTTCATCTGTACCATTTTTCTAGGTCCCACCTATATGCATTAATATACAATATTTGTTTTTCTCTTTCTGACTTACTTCACTCTGTATGACAGTCTCTAGATCCATCGACTTCTACAAATGAACCAGTTTCATTCCTTTTTATGGCTGAGTAATATTCCATTTTATATATGTACCACATCTTTATCCATTCGTCTGTCTGTGGGCATTTAGGTTGCTTCCATTACCTGGCTATTGTAAATAGTGCTGCAATGAACATTGTGGTGAATGTGTCTTTTTGATTTATGGTTTTCTCTGGGTATATGCCCAGAAGTGGGATTGCTGGATCCTATGGAAATTCTCTTTTTAATTTTTTAAAGGAACCTCCATACTGTTCTCCATAGTGACTGTATCAATTTACCTTCCCACCAATAGTGGAAGAGGGTTCCTTTTGTCCACACCCTCCCCAGAATTTGTTGTTTGTAGATTTTCTGATGATGCTGATTCTAAGAGGTGTGAGGTCATACCTCATTGTCGTTTGGATTTGCATTTCTCTAATAATTAGTGATGTTGAGCAGCTTTTCATGTGCGTCTTGGCCATCTCTGTGACTTCTTTGAAGAAACGTCTATTTAGATCTTCTGCCCATTTTTCTACTGGGTTGTTTGTTTTATTAATATTAAGCTGCGTGAGCTGTTTATATATATTGGAGATTAAACCTTTGTCCATTGATTCGTTTGCGAACGTTTTCGCCCATTCTGAGGGTTGCCTTTTTCCATCCCCGTTTTTTTAACCAAAAAAGAAAGAAAGCAAAAGAAGCAGAACACTAATGTGCGTGAAATATGCCTCTTGAAACTGTCGTTTTGAAATATGGACGTCTTTTGAATTTTTTGGTCGATATATGACCCCAGGATTTGTTTTCAGGGCAGGTGTCATTTACAGGCCTGCAACGATTTTGAATATCCCCTGACCATTAGCGCTGGGATTAAAGCTGCTCTTGTGTGAAACGGCCACAAGGTGGCAGCAGTTCTCGCTTACCATATCTGGTTACTAGGGCCACAGAGCCACAATGGAAGTCCTGTTCTAGATTGGAATTTAGAATGGAATGTGCCAGGAGAAAGCCCCTCAAGTTTGTCTCACTACTTCTTGTTCGTGTTTTTAATTTAATTTTTTATTTTTTATTACAGCAAGTTTGATGACAACGTTTGGCTTCTTGTAGGTGTGCAAGATGTGGTTCATTTACACATATACATAGGTCTGTTCCTCCTGGGACCCTTTTCCCATGTACGTTATGACAGAATGTTGAGTAGTCTTCTCTTGGTATTCTGTAGGTCTTTGGTGATTATATATTTCACCTGTGTTTCTTTATGTCTGTTAACCCCGATATCCTAATGAATCCAATCCTCACACCTTTCCATTGGTGAACCATAAGTTTGTTTAATGAATCTGTGATTGCCCTTCTCCGTGGAAATATCTGCCCTGGTATCAATTTTTAGGAAACACCTATAAGTGATATCCTACGATATGTGTCTTTCACTTTCTGACTTACTACAAGTCACGTGATTACCTCTAGACTCATCTACGGTGCTGCAAATGGCATTGTGTCCTTTTTTCCCTTGGCTAATATTCTGTCTTAGCGAGGTACTTTTTCTGCAATGTGATTCCCTGAGGGCTGAGGATTAGCTGACCTGGGCAGCCTGACCCTGCCGGCAAGCCCTCCCCAGGTGTGCCTGGGTTGAGGTCATTATAAACTGCACTCCAGGCAGCAATAGCCCCTGCAGCTGTGCCTGGCTCCATATTCTCTGCCCCGTCAGCAGTCTCGGGGCTGTGCTGGTGGGAGGGTGTGAGGGTCCACGGCTTTGTTGGTGGCCCGGTGTGAGTGGGGATCTGCTGGACTTTCTGCAGGAGTTGCCAGGCTGCCACCTGTAAAGAAGAGGATGTGTCACCCATAACTTCCACTGGAATTTCTCTCCGGGCTGAGGAAGGTAAAAAAGGAGTGGGGGCCAGGACAGGAGGGGTATCTCAGGCAGGGGAATGGAAAGCTTCCAGAAGAGCGCCCGGGGCCAGGACCATCCTGGCTGGCCTGCAGGCAGCAAGTTGGCTTGCGTGCTGTCGCTGGTGTGGCTCCACGGCCCTTCCTCTAGGCTTTCAAGCCCTTGTACATATTCAGGTGTTTTACCTGAGAAGGGTGGGAACAGTTCAGTAGCAGCTGGCCTGGGGCTCAGCTCACGTTTACTCACAGAGGCCTCGCCATGGTCCCCCAGCTTTGCAATGAGGACGCTCCTTGCATTGGGGGGGCGGGGCTGCTGGCTGTATGGGAGATGATTCCCCACCTCTGCCCAATTTCAGAATTGTTTACCGTTGGAGCAAGTGCCTTGGTAGGGTTTTCCTCTGTATAACTGTTTGGTTTAGGTTTTTTTTCTTTTTTGGTTGAAGTTAGATTTTATTCCTCTTTTATATATTTATAGATATAAGCATGGGAATAATTCATTCATATAAATACATCTGTGTGAATGGAAGAACTTTATCCTGTTTTATTTTTAAAAATTTTGAAATTTAATTTTATTTATTTCTTTATACAGCAGGTTACTATTAGTTATATATTTTATGCATATACATGTATACAGGTCCATCCCAATCTCCCAACTCATCCCACCACCACCACCCCATGGCTTCCCTCACTTGGTGTCCATACGTTTGTTCTCTACCTCTGTGTCTCTATTTCTGCCCTGCAAACCATTTCATCTGTACCATTTTTCTAGGTTCCACCTATATGCATTAATATACAATATTTGTTTTTCTCTTTCTGACTTACTTCACTCTGTATGACACTCTCTAGATCCATCGACTTCTACAAATGAACCAGTTTCATTCCTTTTTATGGCTGAGTAATATTCCATTTTATATATGTACCACATCTTTATCCATTCGTCTGTCTGTGGGCATTTAGGTTGCTTCCATTACCTGGCTATTGTAAATAGTGCTGCAATGAACATTGTGGTGAATGTGTCTTTTTGATTTATGGTTTTCTCTGGGTATATGCCCAGAAGTGGAATTGCTGGATCCTATGGTAATTCTCTTTTTAGTTTTTTAAAGGAACCTCCATACTGTTCTCCAGAGTGACTGTATCAATTTACCTTCCCACCAATAGTGGAAGAGGGTTCCTTTTGTCCACTCCCTCCCCAGAATTTGTTGTTTGTAGATTTTCTGATGATGCTGATTCTAAGAGGTGTGAGGTCATACCTCATTGTCGTTTGGATTTGCATTTCTCTAATATTTAGTGATGTTGAGCAGCTTTTCATGTGTGTCTTGGCCATCTCTGTGACTTCTTTGAAGAAACGTCTATTTAGATCTTCTGCCCATTTTTCTACTGGGTTGTTTGTTTTATTAATATTAAGCTGCGTGAGCTGTTTATATATATTGGAGATTAAACCTTTGTCCATTGATTCGTTTGCGAATGTTTTCGCCCATTCTGAGGGTTGCCTTTTTCCATCCCCGTTTTTTTAACAAAAAAAGAAAGAAAGCAAAAGAAGCAGAACACTAATGTGCGTGAAATATGCCTCTTGAAACTGTTGTTTTGAAATATGGACGTCTTTTGAATTTTTTGGTCGGTATATGACCCCAGGATTTGTTTTCAGGGCAGGTGTCATTTACAGGCCTGCAACGATTTTGAATATCCACTGACCATTAGCGCTGGGATTAAAGCTGCTATTGTGTGAAACGGCCACAAGGTGGCAGCAGTTCTCGCTTACCAAATCTGGTTACTAGGGCCGCAGAGCCTCAATGGAAGTCCTGTTCTAGATTGGAATTTAGAATGGAATGTGCCAGGAGAAAGCCCCTCAAGTTTGTCTCACTACTTCTTGTTCATGTTTTTAATTTAAGTTTTTATTTTTTATTATAGCAAGTTTGATGACAACGTTTGGCTTCTTGTAGGTGTGCAAGATGTGGTTCTTTTACACATATACATAGGTCTGTTCTTCCTGGGACCCTTTTCCCATGTACGTTATGACAGAATGTTGAGTAGTCTTCTCTTGGTATTCCGTAGGTCTTTGGTGATTATATATTTCACCTGTGTTTGTATATGTCAGTTAACCCCGATATCCTAATGAATCCAATCCTCACACCTTTCCATTGGTGAACCATAAGTTTGTTTAATGAATCTGTGATTGCCCTTCTCCGTGGAAATATCTGCCCTGGTATCAATTTTTAGGTAACACCTATAAGTGATATCCTACGATATGTGTCTTTCACTTTCTGACTTACTACAAGTCACGTGATTACCTCTAGACTCATCTACGGTGCTCTAAACGGCATTGTGTCCTTTTTTCCCTTGGCTAATATTCTGTCTTAGCGAGGTCCATTTTCTGCAGTGTGATTCCCTGAGGGCTGAGGATTAGCTGACCTGGGCAGCCTGACCCTGCCGGCAAGCCCTCCCCAGGTGTGCCTGGGTTGAGGTCAATATAAACAGCACTCCAGGCAGCAATAGCCCCTGCAGCTGTGCCTGACTCCATATTCTCTGCCCCGTCAGCAGTCTCGGGACTGTGCTGGTGAGAGGGTGTGAGGGTCCACGGCTTTGTTGGTGGCCCGGTGTGAGTGGGGCTCTGCTGGACTTTCTGCAGGAGTTGCCAGGCTGCCACCTGTAAAGAAGAGGATGTGTCACCCATAACTTCCACTGGAATTTCTCTCCGGGCTGAGGAAGGAAAAAAAGGAGTGGGGGCCGGGACAGGATGGGTATCTCAGGCAGGGAAATGGAAAGCTTCCAGAAGAGCGCCCGGGGCCAGGAGCATCCTGGCTGGCCTGCAGGCAGCAAGTTGGCCTGCGTGCTGTCGCTGGTGTGGCTCCACGGCCCTTCCTCTAGGCTTTCAAGCCCTTGTACATATTCAGGTGTTTTACCTGGGAAGGGTGGGAACAGTTCAGTAGCAGCTGGCCTGGGGCTCAGCTCACGTTTACTCACAGAGGCCTCGGCATGGTCCCCCAGCTTTGCAGTGAGGACGCTCCTTGCATGCAGGGACGGGGCTGTTGGTTATATGGAAGATGATTCCCCACCACTGACCAATTTCAGAATTGTTTACTGCTGGAACAAGCGCCTTGGTAGTGTTTTCCTCTGTATAACTGTTTGGTTTAGGTTTTTTTTTTCTTTCTTGGTTCAAGTTAGATTTTATTCCTCTTTTATGCATTTATAGATATAAGCATGGGAATAATTCATTCATATAAATACATCTGTGTGAATGGAAGAACTTTCTTCTGTTTTATTTTTAAAAATTTTGAAATTTAATTTTATTTATTTCTTTATACAGCAGGTTACTACTAGTTATATATTTTATGCATATACATGTATACAGGTCCATCCCAATCTCCCAACTCATCCCACCACCACCACCCCATGGCTTCCCCCACTTGGTGTCCATACGTTTGTTCTCTACCTCTGTGTCTCTATTTCTGCCCTGCAAACCAGTTCATCTGTACCATTTTTCTAGGTTCCACATATATGCATTAATATACAATATTTATTTTTCTCTTTCTGACTTACTTCACTCTGTATGACAGTCTCTAGATCCATCGACTTCTACAAATGAACCAGTTTCATTCCTTTTTATGGCTGAGTAATATTCCATTTTATATATGTACCACATCTTTATCCATTCGTCTGTCTGTGGGCATTTAGGTTGCTTCCATTACCTGGCTATTGTAAATAGTGCTGCAATGAACATTGTGGTGAATGTGTCTTTTTGATTTATGGTTTTCTCTGGGTATATGCCCAGAAGTGGGATTGCTGGATCCTATGGTAATTCTCTTTTTAGTTTTTTAAAGGAAGCTCCATACTGTTCTCCATAGTGACTGTATCAATTTACCTTCCCACCAATAGTGGAAGAGGGTTCCTTTTGTCCACTCCCTCCCCAGAATTTGTTGTTTGTAGATTTTCTAATGATGCTGATTCTAAGAGGTGTGAGGACATACGTCATTGTCGTTTGGATTTGCATTTCTCTAATAATTAGTGATGTTGAGCAGCTTTTCATGTGCGTCTTGGCCATCTCTGTGACTTCTTTGAAGAAACGTCTATTTAGATCTTCTGCCCATTTTTCTACTGGGTTGTTTGTTTTATTAATATTAAGCTGCGTGAGCTGTTTATATATATTGGAGATTAAACCTTTGTCCATTGATTCGTTTGCGAACGTTTTCGCCCATTCTGAGGGTTGCCTTTTTCCATCCCCGTTTTTTTAACCAAAAAAGAAAGAAAGCAAAAGAAGCAGAACACTAATGTGCGTGAAATATGCCTCTTGAAACAGTCGTTTTGAAATATGGACGTCTTTTGAATTTTTTGGTCGATATATGACCCCAGGATTTGTTTTCAGGGCAGGTGTCATTTACAGGCCTGCAACAATTTTGAATATCCCCTGACCATTAGCGCTGGGATTAAAGCTGCTCTTGTGTGAAACGGCCACAAGGTGGCAGCAGTTCTCGCTTACCATATCTGGTTACTAGGGCCACAGAGCCACAATGGAAGTCCTGTTCTAGATTGGAATTTAGAATGGAATGTGCCAGGAGAAAGCCCCTCAAGTTTGTCACACTACTTCTTGTTCGTGTTTTTAATTTAATTTTTTATTTTTTATTACAGCAAGTTTGATGACAACGTTTGGCTTCTTGTAGGTGTGCAAGATGTGGTTCATTTACACATATACATAGGTCTGTTCCTCCTGGGACCCTTTTCCCATGTACGTTATGACAGAATGTTGAGTAGTCTTCTCTTGGTATTCTGTAGGTCTTTGGTGATTATATATTTCACCTGTGTTTGTATATGTCTGTTAACCCCGATATCCTAATGAATCCAATCCTCACACCTTTCCATTGGTGAACCATAAGTTTGTTTAATGAATCTGTGATTGCCCTTCTCCGTGGAAATATCTGCCCTGGTATCAATTTTAAGGAAACACCTATAAGTGATATCCTACGATATGTGTCTTTCACTTTCTGACTTACTACAAGTCACGTGATTACCTCTAGACTCATCTACGGTGCTGCAAATGGCATTGTGTCCTTTTTTCCCTTGGCTAATATTCTGTCTTAGCGAGGTCCTTTTTCTGCAATGTGATTCCCTGAGGGCTGAGGATTAGCTGACCTGGGCAGCCTGACCCTGCCGGCAAGCCCTCCCCAGGTGTGCCTGGGTTGAGGTCATTATAAACTGCACTCCAGGCAGCAATAGCCCCTGCAGCTGTGCCTGGCTCCATATTCTCTGCCCCGTCAGCAGTCTCGGGGCTGTGCTGGTGGGAGGGTGTGAGGGTCCACGGCTTTGTTGGTGGCCCGGTGTGAGTGGGGCTCTGCTGGACTTTCTGCAGGAGTTGCCAGGCTGCCACCTGTAAAGAAGAGGATGTGTCACCCATAACTTCCACTGGAATTTCTCTCCGGGCTGAGGAAGGTAAAAAAGGAGTGGGGGCCAGGACAGGAGGGGTATCTCAGGCAGGGGAATGGAAAGCTTCCAGAAGAGCGCCCGGGGCCAGGACCATCCTGGCTGGCCTGCAGGCAGCAAGTTGGCCTGCGTGCTGTCGCTGGTGTGGCTCCACGGCCCTTCCTCTAGGCTTTCAAGCCCTTGTACATATTCAGGTGTTTTACCTGAGAAGGGTGGGAACAGTTCAGTAGCAGCTGGCCTGGGGCTCAGCTCACGTTTACTCACAGAGGCCTCGCCATGGTCCCCCAGCTTTGCAATGAGGACGCTCCTTGCATTGGGGGGCGGGGCTGCTGGCTGTATGGGAGATGATTCCCCACCTCTGCCCAATTTCAGAATTGTTTACCATTGGAGCAAGTGCCTTGGTAGGGTTTTCCTCTGTATAACTGTTTGGTTTAGGTTTTTTT
Source organism: Mesoplodon densirostris (assembly GCF_025265405.1). NCBI lineage: Eukaryota > Metazoa > Chordata > Mammalia > Artiodactyla > Ziphiidae > Mesoplodon > Mesoplodon densirostris. Next base: position 93,879,395 of record NC_082672.1, read on the forward strand.
TCTTTTTTGGTTGAAGTTAGATTTTATTCCTCTTTTATATATTTATAGATATAAGCATGGGAATAATTCATTCATATAAATACATCTGTGTGAATGGAAGAACTTTATCCTGTTTTATTTTTAAAAATTTTGAAATTTAATTTTATTTATTTCTTTATACAGCAGGTTACTATTAGTTATATATTTTATGCATATACATGTATACAGGTCCATCCCAATCTCCCAACTCATCCCACCACCACCACCCCATGGCTTCCCTCACTTGGTGTCCATACGTTTGTTCTCTACCTCTGTGTCTCTATTTCTGCCCTGCAAACCATTTCATCTGTACCATTTTTCTAGGTTCCACCTATATGCATTAATATACAATATTTGTTTTTCTCTTTCTGACTTACTTCACTCTGTATGACACTCTCTAGATCCATCGACTTCTACAAATGAACCAGTTTCATTCCTTTTTATGGCTGAGTAATATTCCATTTTATATATGTACCACATCTTTATCCATTCGTCTGTCTGTGGGCATTTAGGTTGCTTCCATTACCTGGCTATTGTAAATAGTGCTGCAATGAACATTGTGGTGAATGTGTCTTTTTGATTTATGGTTTTCTCTGGGTATATGCCCAGAAGTGGGATTGCTGGATCCTATGGTAATTCTCTTTTTAGTTTTTTAAAGGAACCTCCATACTGTTCTCCAGAGTGACTGTATCAATTTACCTTCCCACCAATAGTGGAAGAGGGTTCCTTTTGTCCACTCCCTCCCCAGAATTTGTTGTTTGTAGATTTTCTGATGATGCTGATTCTAAGAGGTGTGAGGTCATACCTCATTGTCGTTTGGATTTGCATTTCTCTAATAATTAGTGATGTTGAGCAGCTTTTCATGTGCGTCTTGGCCATCTCTGTGACTTCTTTGAAGAAACGTCTATTTAGATCTTCTGCCCATTTTTCTACTGGGTTGTTTGTTTTATTAATATTAAGCTGCGTGAGCTGTTTATATATATTGGAGATTAAACCTTTGTCCATTGATTCATTTGCGAATGTTTTCGCCCATTCTGAGGGTTGCCTTTTTCCGTCCCCGTTTTTTTAACCAAAAAAGAAAGAAAGCAAAAGAAGCAGAACACTAATGTGCGTGAAATATGCCTCTTGAAACTGTCGTTTTGAAATATGGACATCTTTTGAAATTTTTGGTCGATATATGACCCCAGGATTTGTTTTCAGGGCAGGTGTCATTTACAGGCCTGCAACTATTTTGAATATCCACTGACCATTAGCGCTGATATTAAATCTGCTGTTGTGTGAAACGGCCACAAGGTGGCAGCAGTTCTCGCTTACCAAATCTGGTTACTAGGGCCACAGAGCCTCAATGGAAGTCCTGTTCTAGATTGGAATTTAGAATGGAATGTGCCAGGAGAAAGCCCCTCAAGTTTGTCTCACTACTTCTTGTTCGTGTTTTTAATTTAATTTTTTATTTTTTATTACAGCAAGTTTGATGACAACGTTTGGCTTCTTGTAGGTGTGCAAGATGTGGTTCTTTTACACATATACATAGGTCTGTTCTTCCTGGGACCCTTTTCCCATGTACGTTATGACAGAATGTTGAGTAGTCTTCTCTTGGTATTCCGTAGGTCTTTGGTGATTATATATTTCACCTGTGTTTGTATATGTCTGTTAACCCCGATATCCTAATGAATCCAATCCTCACACCTTTCCATTGGTGAACCATAAGTTTGTTTAATGAATCTGTGATTGCCCTTCTCCGTGGAAATATCTGCCCTGGTATCAATTTTTAGGTAACACCTATAAGTGATACCCTACGATATGTGTCTTTCACTTTCTGACTTACTACAAGTCACGTGATTACCTCTAGACTCATCTACGGTGCTGCAAATGGCATTGTGTCCTTTTTTCCCTTGGCTAATATTCTGTCTTGGCGAGGTCCATTTTCTGCAGTGTGATTCCCTGAGGGCTGAGGATTAGCTGACCTTGGCAGCCTGACCCTTCCGGCAAGTCCTCCCCAGGTGTGCCTGGGTTGAGGTCAATATAAACTGCACTCTAGGCAGCAATAGCCCCTGCAGCTGTGCCTGACTCCATATTCTCTGCCCCGTCAGAAGTCTCGGGGCTGTGCTGGTGGGAGGGTGTGAGGGTCCACGGCTTTGTTGGTGGCCCGGTGTGAGTGGGGCTCTGCTGGACTTTCTGCAGGAGTTGCCAGGCTGCCACCTGTAAAGAAGAAGATGTGTCACCCATAACTTCCACAGGAAATTCTCTCCGGACTGAGGAAGGAAAAAAAGGAGTGGGGGCCGGGACAGGAGGGTTATCTCAGGCAGGGAAATGGAAAGCTTCCAGAAGATCGCCCGGGGCCAGGACCATCCTGGCTGGCCTGCAGGCAGCAAGTTGGCCTGCGTGCTGTCGCTGGTGTGGCTCCACGGCCCTTACTCTAGGCTTTCAAGCCCTTGTACATATTCAGGTGTTTTACCTGGGAAGGGTGGGAACAGTTCAGTAGCAGCTGGCCTGGGGCTCAGCTCACGTTTACTCACAGAGGCCTCGGCATGGTCCCCCAGGTTTGCAGTGAGGATGCTCCTTGCATGGGGGGACGGGGCTGTTGGTTGTATGGGAGATGATTCCCCACCACTGACCAATTTCAGAATTGTTTACTGCTGGAACAAGTGCCTTGGTAGTGTTTTCCTCTGTATAACTGTTTGGTTTAGGTTTTTTTTCTTTCTTGGTTCAAGTTAGATTTTATTCCTCTTTTATGTATTTATAGATATAAGCATGGGAATAATTCATTCATATAAATACATCTGTGTGAATGGAAGAACTTTCTTCTGTTTTATTGTTAAAAATTTTGAAATTTAATTTTATTTATATCTTTATACAGCAGGTTACTACTAGTTATATATTTTATGCATATACATGTATACAGGTCCATCCCAATCTCCCAACTCATCCCACCACCACCACCCCATGGCTTCCCCCACTTGGTGTCCATACGTTTGTTCTCTACCTCTGTGTCTCTATTTCTGTCCTGCATACCAGTTCATCTGTACCATTTTTCTAGGTTCCACATATATGCATTAATATACAATATTTGTTTTCCTCTTTCTGACTTACTTCACTCTGTATGACAGTCTCTAGGTCCATCGACTTCTCTACAAATGACCCAGTTTCATTCCTTTTTATGGCTGAGCAATATTCCATTTTATATATGTACCACATCTTTATCCATTCGTATTTCTGTGGGCATTTAGGTTGCTTCCATTACCTGGCTATTGTAAATTGTGCTGCAATGAACATTGTGGTGAATGTGTCTTTTTGATTTATGGTTTTCTCTGGGTATATGCCCAGAAGTGGGATTGCTGGATCCTATGGAAATTCTCTTTTTAGTTTTTTAAAGGAACCTCCATACAGTTCTCCATAGTGACTGTATCAATTTACCTTCCCACCAATAGTGGAAGAGGGTTCCTTTTGTCCACTCCCTCCCCAGAATTTGTTGTTTGTAGATTTTCTGATGATGCTGATTCTAAGAGGTGTGAGGTCATACCTCATTGTCGTTTGGATTTGCATTTCTCTAATAATTAGTGATGTTGAGCAGCTTTTAATGTGTGTCTTGGCCATCTCTGTGACTTCTTTGAAGAAACGTCTATTTAGATCTTCTGCCCATTTTTCTACTGGGTTGTTTGTTTTATTAATATTAAGCTGCGTGAGCTGTTTATATATATTGGAGATTAAACCTTTGTCCATTGATTCGTTTGCGAATGTTTTCGCCCATTCTGAGGGTTGCCTTTTTCCATCCCCGTTTTTTTAACAAAAAAAGAAAGAAATCAAAAGAAGCAGAACACTAATGTGCGTGAAATATGCCTCTTGAAACTGTTGTTTTGAAATATGGACGTCTTTTGAATTTTTTGGTCGGTATATGATCCCAGGATTTGTTTTCAGGGCAGGTGTCATTTACAGGCCTGCAACGATTTTGAATATCCACAGACCATTAGCGCTGGGATTAAAGCTGCTATTGTGTGAAACGGCCACAAGGTGGCAGCAGTTCTCGCTTACCAAATCTCGTTACTAGGGCCGCAGAGCCTCAATGGAAGTCCTGTTTTAGATTGGAATTTAGAATGGAATGTGCCAGGAGAAAGCCCCTCAAGTTTGTCTCACTACTTCTTGTTCGTGTTTTTAATTTAATTTTTTATTTTTTATTATAGCAAGTTTGATGACAACGTTTGGCTTCTTGTAGGTGTGCAAGATGTGGTTCTTTTACACATATACATAGGTCTGTTCTTCCTGGGACCCTTTTCCCATGTACGTTATGACAGAATGTTGAGTAGTCTTCTCTTGGTATTCCGTAGGTCTTTGGTGATTATATATTTCACCTGTGTTTGTATATGTCTGTTAACCCCGATATCCTAATGAATCCAATCCTCACACCTTTCCATTGGTGAACCATAAGTTTGTTTAATGAATCTGTGATTGCCCTTCTCCGTGGAAATATCTGCCCTGGTATCAATTTTTAGGTAACACCTATAAGTGATATCCTACGATATGTGTCTTTCACTTTCTGACTTACTACAAGTCACGTGATTACCTCTAGACTCATCTACGGTGCTCTAAACGGCATTGTGTCCTTTTTTCCCTTGGCTAATATTCTGTCTTAGCGAGGTCCATTTTCTGCAGTGTGATTCCCTGAGGGCTGAGGATTAGCTGACCTGGGCAGCCTGACCCTGCCGGCAAGCCCTCCCCAGGTGTGCCTGGGTTGAGGTCAATATAAACAGCACTCCAGGCATCAATAGCCCCTGCAGCTGTGCCTGACTCCATATTCTCTGCCCCGTCAGCAGTCTCGGGGCTGTGGTGGTGAGAGGGTGTGAGGGTCCACGGCTTTGTTGGTGGCCCGGTGTGAGTGGGGCTCTGCTGGACTTTCTGCAGGAGTTGCCAGGCTGCCACCTGTAAAGAAGAGGATGTGTCACCCATAACTTCCACAGGAATTTCTCTCCGGGCTGAGGAAGGAAAAAAAGGAGTGGGGACCGGGACAGGATGGGTATCTCAGGCAGGGAAATGGAAAGCTTCCAGAAGAGCGCCCGGGGCCAGGAGCATCCTGGCTGGCCTGCAGGCAGCAAGTTGGCCTGCGTGCTGTCGCTGGTGTGGCTCCACGGCCCTTCCTCTAGGCTTTCAAGCCCTTGTACATATTCAGGTGTTTTACCTGGGAAGGGTGGGAACAGTTCAGTAGCAGCTGGCCTGGGGCTCAGCTCACGTTTACTCACAGAGGCCTCGGCATGGTCCCCCAGCTTTGCAGTGAGGACGCTCCTTGCATGCGGGGACGGGGCTGTTGGTTATATGGAAGATGATTCCCCACCACTGACCAATTTCAGAATTGTTTACTGCTGGAACAAGCGCCTTGGTAGTGTTTTCCTCTGTATAACTGTTTGGTTTAGGTTTTTTTTTTCTTTCTTGGTTCAAGTTAGATTTTATTCCTCTTTTATGCATTTATAGATATAAGCATGGGAATAATTCATTCATATAAATACATCTGTGTGAATGGAAGAACTTTCTTCTGTTTTATTTTTAAAAATTTTGAAATTTAATTTTATTTATTTCTTTATACAGCAGGTTACTACTAGTTATATATTTTATGCATATACATGTATACAGGTCCATCCCAATCTCCCAACTCATCCCACCACCACCACCCCATGGCTTCCCCCACTTGGTGTCCATACGTTTGTGCTCTACCTCTGTGTCTCTATTTCTGCCCTGCAAACCAGTTCATCTGTACCATTTTTCTAGGTTCCACATATATGCATTAATATTCAATATTTGTTTTTCTCTTTCTGACTTACTTCACTCTGTATGACACTCTCTAGATCCATCGACTTCTACAAATGAACCAGTTTCATTCCTTTTTATGGCTGAGTAATATTCCATTTTATATATGTACCACATCTTTATCCATTCGTCTGTCTGTGGGCATTTAGGTTGCTTCCATTACCTGGCTATTGTAAATAGTGCTGCAATGAACATTGTGGTGAATGTGTCTTTTTGATTTATGGTTTTCTCTGGGTATATGCCCAGAAGTGGGATTGCTGGATCCTATGGTAATTCTCTTTTTAGTTTTTTAAAGGAACCTCCATACTGTTCTCCAGAGTGACTGTATCAATTTACCTTCCCACCAATAGTGGAAGAGGGTTCCTTTTGTCCACTCCCTCCCCAGAATTTGTTGTTTGTAGATTTTCTGATGATGCTGATTCTAAGAGGTGTGAGGTCATACCTCATTGTCGTTTGGATTTGCATTTCTCTAATAATTAGTGATGTTGAGCAGCTTTTCATGTGCGTCTTGGCCATCTCTGTGACTTCTTTGAAGAAACGTCTATTTAGATCTTCTGCCCATTTTTCTACTGGGTTGTTTGTTTTATTAATATTAAGCTGCGTGAGCTGTTTATATATATTGGAGATTAAACCTTTGTCCATTGATTCATTTGCGAATGTTTTCGCCCATTCTGAGGGTTGCCTTTTTCCGTCCCCGTTTTTTTAACCAAAAAAGAAAGAAAGCAAAAGAAGCAGAACACTAATGTGCGTGAAATATGCCTCTTGAAACTGTCGTTTTGAAATATGGACATCTTTTGAAATTTTTGGTCGATATATGACCCCAGGATTTGTTTTCAGGGCAGGTGTCATTTACAGGCCTGCAACGATTTTGAATATCCCCTGACCATTAGCGCTGGGATTAAAGCTGCTCTTGTGTGAAACGGCCACAAGGTGGCAGCAGTTCTCGCTTACCATATCTGGTTACTAGGGCCACAGAGCCACAATGGAAGTCCTGTTCTAGATTGGAATTTAGAATGGAATGTGCCAGGAGAAAGCCGCTCAAGTTTGTCTCACTACTTCTTGTTCGTGTTTTTAATTTAATTTTTTATTTTTTATTACAGCAAGTTTGATGACAACGTTTGGCTTCTTGTAGGTGTGCAAGATGTGGTTCATTTACACATATACATAGGTCTGTTCCTCCTGGGACCCTTTTCCCATGTACGTTATGACAGAATGTTGAGTAGTCTTCTCTTGGTATTCTGTAGGTCTTTGGTGATTATATATTTCACCTGTGTTTGTATATGTCTGTTAACCCCGATATCCTAATGAATCCAATCCTCACACCTTTCCATTGGTGAACCATAAGTTTGTTTAATGAATCTGTGATTGCCCTTCTCCGTGGAAATATCTGCCCTGGTATCAATTTTTAGGAAACACCTATAAGTGATATCCTACGATATGTGTCTTTCACTTTCTGACTTACTACAAGTCACGTGATTACCTCTATACTCATCTACGGTGCTGCAAATGGCATTGTGTCCTTTTTTCCCTTGGCTAATATTCTGTCTTAGCGAGGTCCATTTTCTGCAGTGTGATTCCCTGAGGGCTGAGGATTAGCTGACCTGGGCAGCCTGACCCTGCCGGCAAGCCCTCCCCAGGTGTGCCTGGGTTGAGGTCATTATAAACTGCACTCCAGGCAGCAATAGCCCCTGCAGCTGTGCCTGACTCCATATTCTCTGCCCCGTCAGCAGTCTCGGGGCTGTGCTGGTGGGAGGGTGTGAGGGTCCACGGCTTTGTTGGTGGCCCGGTGTGAGTGGGGCTCTGCTGGACTTTCTGCAGGAGTTGCCAGGCTGCCACCTGTAAAGAAGAGGATGTGTCACACATAACTTCCACTGGAATTTCTCTCCGGGCTGAGGAAGGTAAAAAAGGAGTGGGGGCCAGGACAGGAGGGGTATCTCAGGCAGGGGAATGGAAAGCTTCCAGAAGAGCGCCCGGGGCCAGGACCATCCTGGCTGGCCTGCAGGCAGCAAGTTGGCCTGCGTGCTGTCGCTGGTGTGGCTCCACGGCCCTTCCTCTAGGCTTTCAAGCCCTTGTACATATTCAGGTGTTTTACCTGAGAAGGGTGGGAACAGTTCAGTAGCAGCTGGCCTGGGGCTCAGCTCACGTTTACTCACAGAGGCCTCGCCATGGTCCCCCAGCTTTGCAATGAGGACGCTCCTTGCATTGGGGGGCGGGGCTGCTGGCTGTATGGGAGATGATTCCCCACCTCTGCCCAATTTCAGAATTGTTTACCGTTGGAGCAAGTGCCTTGGTAGGGTTTTCCTCTGTATAACTGTTTGGTTTAGGTTTTTTTTCTTTTTTGGTTGAAGTTAGATTTTATTCCTCTTTTATATATTTATAGTTATAAGCATGGGAATAATTCATTCATATAAATACATCTGTGTGAATGGAAGAACTTTATCCTGTTTTATTTTTAAAAATTTTGAAATTTAATTTTATTTATTTCTTTATACAGCAGGTTACTATTAGTTATATATTTTATGCATATACATGTATACAGGTCCATCCCAATCTCCCAACTCATCCCACCACCACCACCCCATGGCTTCCCTCACTTGGTGTCCATACGTTTGTTCTCTACCTCTGTGTCTCTATTTCTGCCCTGCAAACCATTTCATCTGTACCATTTTTCTAGGTTCCACCTATATGCATTAATATACAATATTTGTTTTTCTCTTTCTGACTTACTTCACTCTGTATGACACTCTCTAGATCCATCGACTTCTACAAATGAACCAGTTTCATTCCTTTTTATGGCTGAGTAATATTCCATTTTATATATGTACCACGTCTTTATCCATTCGTCTGTCTGTGGGCATTTAGGTTGCTTCCATTACCTGGCTATTGTAAATAGTGCTGCAATGAACATTGTGGTGAATGTGTCTTTTTGATTTATGGTTTTCTCTGGGTATATGCCCAGAAGTGGGATTGCTGGATCCTATGGTAATTCTCTTTTTAGTTTTTTAAAGGAACCTCCATACTGTTCTCCAGAGCGACTGTATCAATTTACCTTCCCACCAATTGTGGAAGAGGGTTCCTTTTGTCCACTCCCTCCCCAGAATTTGTTGTTTGTAGATTTTCTGATATTGCTGATTCTAAAAGGTGTGAGGTCATACCTCATTGTCGTTTGGATTTGCATTTCTCTAATAATTAGTGATGTTGAGCAGCTTTTCATGTGCGTCTTCGACATCTCTGTGACTTCTTTGAAGAAACGTCTATTTAGATCTTCTGCCCATTTTTCTACTGCGTTGTTTGTTTTATTAATATTTAGCTGCGTGAGCTGTTTATATATATTGGAGATTAAACCTTTGTCCATTGATTCGTTTGCGAATGTTTTCGCCCATTCTGAGGGTTGCCTTTTTCCATCCCCGTTTTTTTAACCAAAAAAGAAAGAAAGCAAAAGAAGCAGAACACTAATGTGCGTGAAATATGCCTCTTGAAACTGTCGTTTTGAAATATGGACGTCTTTTGAAATTTTTGGTCGATATATGACCCCAGGATTTGTTTTCAGGGCAGGTGTCATTTACAGGCCTGCAACTACTTTGAATATCCACTGACCATTAGCGCTGATATTAAATCTGCTGTTGTGTGAAACGGCCACAAGGTGGCAGCAGTTCTCGCTTACCAAATCTGGTTACTAGGGCCACAGAGCCTCAATGGAAGTCCTGTTCTAGATTGGAATTTAGAATGGAATGTGCCAGGAGAAAGCCACTCAAGTTTGTCTCACTACTTCTTGTTCGTGTTTTTAATTTAATTTTTTTTTTTATTACAGCAAGTTTGATGACAACGTTTGGCTTCTTGTAGGTGTGCAAGATGTGGTTCTTTTACACATATACATAGGTCTGTTCTTCCTGGGACCCTTTTCCCATGTACGTTATGACAGAATGTTGAGTAGTCTTCTCTTGGTATTCCGTAGGTCTTTGGTGATTATATATTTCACCTGTGTTTGTATATGTCTGTTAACCCCGATATCCTAATGAATCCAATCCTCACACCTTTCCATTGGTGAACCATAAGTTTGTTTAATGAATCTGTGATTGCCCTTCTCCGTGGAAATATCTGCCCTGGTATCAATTTTTAGGTAACACCTATAAGTGATACCCTACGATATGTGTCTTTCACTTTCTGACTTACTACAAGTCACGTGATTACCTCTAGACTCATCTACGGTGCTGCAAATGGCATTGTGTCCTTTTTTCCCTTGGCTAATATTCTGTCTTGGCGAGGTCCATTTTCTGCAGTGTGATTCCCTGAGGGCTGAGGATTAGCTGACCTTGGCAGCCTGACCCTTCCGGCAAGTCCTCCCCAGGTGTGCCTGGGTTGAGGTCAATATAAACTGCACTCCAGGCAGCAATAGCCCCTGCAGCTGTGCCTGACTCCATATTCTCTGCCCCGTCAGAAGTCTCGGGGCTGTGCTGGTGGGAGGGTGTGAGGGTCCACGGCTTTGTTGGTGGCCCGGTGTGAGTGGGGCTCTGCTGGACTTTCTGCAGGAGTTGCCAGGCTGCCACCTGTAAAGAAGAAGATGTGTCACCCATAACTTCCACAGGAATTTCTCTCCGGACTGAGGAAGGAAAAAAAGGAGTGGGGGCCGGGACAGGAGGGGTATCTCAGGCAGGGAAATGGAAAGCTTCCAGAAGAGCACCCGGGGCCGGGACCATGCTGGCTGGCCTGCAGGCAGCAAGTTGGCCTGCGTGCTGTCGCTGGTGTGGCTCCATGGCCCTTCCTCTAGGCTTTCAAGCCCTTGTACATATTCAGGTGTTTTACCTGGGAATGGTGGGAACAGTTCAGCAGCAGCTGGCCTGGGGCTCAGCTCACGTTTACTCACAGAGGCCTCGGCATGGTCCCCCAGCTTTGCAATGAGGACGCTCCTTGCATGGGGGGGCGGGGCTGCTGGCTGTATGGGAGATGATTCCCCACCTCTGCCCAATTTCAGAATTGTTTACTGCTGGAGCAAGTGCCCTGCTAGGATTTTCCTCTGTATAACTGTTTGGTTTAGGTTTTTTTTTCTTTTTTGGTTCAAGTTAGATTTTATTCCTCTTTTATATATTTATAGATAAATGCATGGGAATAATTCATTCATATAAATACATCTGTGTGAATGGAAGAACTTTCTTCTGTTTTATTTTTTAAAATTGTGAAATTTAATTTTATTTATTTCTTTATACAGCAGGTTACTATTAGTTATATATTTTATGCATATACATGTATACAGGTCCATCCCAATCTCCCAACTCATCCCACCACCACCACCCCATGGCTTCCCCCACTTGGTGTCCATACGTTTGTTCTCTACCTCTGTGTCTCTATTTCTGTCCTGCATACCAGTTCATCTGTACCATTTTTCTAGGTTCCACATATATGCATTAATATACAATATTTGTTTTTCTCTTTCTGACTTACTTCACTCTGTATGACAGTCTCTAGATCCATCGACTTCTCTACAAATGACCCAGTTTCATTCCTTTTTATGGCTGAGCAATATTCCATTTTATTTATGTACCACATCTTTATCCATTCGTCTTTCTGTGGGCATTTAGGTTGCTTCCATTACCTGTCTATTGTAAATTGTGCTGCAATGAACATTGTGGTGAATGTGTCTTTTTGATTTATGGTTTTCTCTGGGTATATGCCCAGAAGTGGGATTGCTGGATCCTATGGTAATTCTCTTTTTAGTTTTTTAAAGGAACCTCCATACTGTTCTCCAGAGTGACTGTATCAATTTACCTTTCCACCAATAGTGGAAGAGGGTTGCTTTTGTCCACACCCTCCCCAGAATTTTTTGTTTGTAGATTTTCTGATGCTGCCAATTCTAAGAGGTGTGAGGTCATACCTCATTGTCGTTTGGATTTGCATTTCTCTAATAATTAGTGTTGTTGAGCAGCTTTTCATGTGCGTCTTGGCCATCTCTGTGACTTCTTTGAAGAAACGTCTATTTAGATCTTCTGCCCATTTTTGTATTGGGTTGTTTGTTTTATTAATATTAAGCTGCGTGAGCTGTTTATATATATTGGAGATTAAACCTTTGTCCATTGATTCGTTTGCGAATGTTTTCGCCCATTCTGAGGGTTGCCTTTTTCCATCCCCGTTTTTTTAACCAAAAAAGAAAGAAAGCAAAAGAAGCAGAACACTAATGTGCGTGAAATATGCCTCTTGAAACTGTCGTTTTGAAATATGGACGTCTTTTGAAATTTTTGGTCGATATATGACCCCAGGATTTGTTTTCAGGGCAGGTGTCATTTACAGGCCTGCAACTATTTTGAATATCCACTGACCATTAGCGCTGATATTAAAGCTGCTGTTGTGTGAAACGGCCACAAGGTGGCAGCAGTTCTCGCTTACCAAATCTGGTTACTAGGGCCACAGAGCCTCAATGGAAGTCCTGTTCTAGATTGGAATTTAGAATGGAATGTGCCAGGAGAAAGCCCCTCAAGTTTGTCTCACTACTTCTTGTTCGTGTTTTTAATTTAATTTTTTATTTTTTATTACAGCAAGTTTGATGACAACGTTTGGCTTGTTGTAGGTGTGCAAGATGTGGTTCTTTTACACATATACATAGGTCTGTTCTTCCTGGGACCCTTTTCCCATGTACGTTATGACAGAATGTTGAGTAGTCTTCTCTTGGTATTCCGTAGGTCTTTGGTGATTATATATTTCACCTGTGTTTGTATATGTCTGTTAACCCCGATATCCTAATGAATCCAATCCTCACACCTTTCCATTGGTGAACCATAAGTTTGTTTAATGAATCTGTGATTGCCCTTCTCCGTGGAAATATCTGCCCTGGTATCAATTTTTAGGTAACACCTATAAGAGATACCCTACGATATGTGTCTTTCACTTTCTGACTTACTACAAGTCACGTGATTACCTCTAGACTCATCTACGGTGCTGCAAATGGCATTGTGTCCTTTTTTCCCTTGGCTAATATTCTGTCTTGGCGAGGTCCATTTTCTGCAGTGTGATTCCCTGAGGGCTGAGGATTAGCTGACCTTGGCAGCCTGACCCTTCCGGCAAGTCCTCCCCAGGTGTGCCTGGGTTGAGGTCAATATAAACTGCACTCCAGGCAGCAATAGCCCCTGCAGCTGTGCCTGACTCCATATTCTCTGCCCCGTCAGAAGTCTCGGGGCTGTGCTGGTGGGAGGGTGTGAGGGTCCACGGCTTTGTTGGTGGCCCGGTGTGAGTGGGGCTCTGCTGGACTTTCTGCAGGAGTTGCCAGGCTGCCACCTGTAAAGAAGAAGATGTGTCACCCATAACTTCCACAGGAATTTCTCTCCGGACTGAGGAAGGAAAAAAAGGAGTGGGGGCCGGGACAGGAGGGGTATCTCAGGCAGGGAAATGGAAAGCTTCCAGAAGAGCGCCCGGGGCCAGGACCATCCTGGCTGGCCTGCAGGCAGCAAGTTGGCCTGCGTGCTGTCGCTGGTGTGGCTCCACGGCCCTTCCTCTAGGCTTTCAAGCCCTTGTACATATTCAGATGTTTTACCTGGGAAGGGTGGGAACAGTTCAGTAGCAGCTGGCCTGGGGCTCAGCTCACGTTTACTCACAGAGGCCTCGGCATGGTCCCCCAGCTTTGCAGTGAGGACGCTCCTTGCATGGGGGGACGGGGCTGTTGGTTGTATGGGAGATGATTCCCCACCACTGACCAATTTCAGAATTGTTTACTGCTGGAACAAGTGCCTTGGTAGTGTTTTCCTCTGTATAACTGTTTGGTTTAGGTTTTTTGTCTTTCTTGGTTCAAGTTAGATTTTATTCCTCTTTTATGTATTTATAGATATAAGCATGGGAATAATTCATTCATATAAATACATCTGTGTGAATGGAAGAACTTTCTTCTGTTTTATTTTTAAAAATTTTGAAATTTAATTTTATTTATATCTTTATACAGCAGGTTACTACTAGTTATATATTTTATGCATATACATGTATACAGGTCCATCCCAATCTCCCAACTCATCCCACCACCACCACCCCATGGCTTCCCCCACTTGGTGTCCATACGTTTGTTCTCTACCTCTGTGTCTCTATTTCTGTCCTGCATACCAGTTCATCTGTACCATTTTTCTAGGTTCCACATATATGCATTAATATACAATATTTGTTTTCCTCTTTCTGACTTACTTCACTCTGTATGACAGTCTCTAGGTCCATCGACTTCTCTACAAATGACCCAGTTTCATTCCTTTTTATGGCTGAGCAATATTCCATTTTATATATGTACCACATCTTTATCCATTCGTCTTTCTGTGGGCATTTAGGTTGCTTCCATTACCTGGCTATTGTAAATTGTGCTGCAATGAACATTGTGGTGAATGTGTCTTTTTGATTTATGGTTTTCTCTGGGTATATGCCCAAAAGTGGGATTGCAGGCTCCTATGGTAATTCTCTTTTTAGTTATTTAAAGGAACATCCATACTGTTCTCCATAGTGAGTGTATCAAATTACCTTCCCACCAATAGTGGAAGAGGGTTCCTTTTGTCCACACCATCCCCGGAATTTGTTGTTTGTAGATTTGCTGATGATGCCGATTCTAAGAGGTGTGAGGTCATACCTCATTGTCGTTTGGATTTGCATTTCTCTAATAATTAGTGATGTTGAGCAGCTTTTCATGTGCGTCTTGGCCATCTCTGTGACTTCTTTAAAGAAACGTCTATATAGATCTTCTGCCCATTTTTGTACTGGGTTGTTTGTTCTATTAATATTAAGCTGTGTGAGCTGTTTATATATATTGGAGATTAAACCTTTGTCCATTGATTCGTTTGCGAACGTTTTCGCCCATTCTGAGGCTTGCCTTTTTCCATTCCCGTTTTTTTAACCAAAAAAGAAAGAAAGCAAAAGAAGCAGAACACTAATGTGCGTGAAATATGCCTCTTGAAACAGTCGTTTTGAAATATGGACGTCTTTTGCATTTTTTGGTCGGTATATGACCCCAGGATTTGTTTTCAGGGCAGGTGTCATTTACAGGCCTGCAACGATTTTGAATATCCACTGACCATTAGCGCTGGGATTAAAGCTGCTGTTGTGTGAAACGGCCACAAGGTGGCAGCAGTTCTCGCTTACCAAATCTGGTTACTAGGGCAACAGAGCCTCAATGGAAGTCCTGTTCTATATTGGAATTTAGAATGGAATGTGCCAGGAGAAGCCCCTCAAGTTTGTCTCACTACTTCTTGTTCGTGTTTTTAATTTAATTTTTTATTTTTTATTACAGCAAGTTTGATGACAACGTTTGGCTTCTTGTAGGTGTGCAAGATGTGGTTCTTTTACACATATACATAGGTCTGTTCTTCCTGGGACCCTTTTCCCATGTACGTTATGACAGAATGTTGAGTAGTCTTCTCTTGGTATTCCGTAGGTCTTTGGTGATTATATAGTTCACCTGTGTTTGTATATGTCTGTTAACCCCGATATCCTAATGAATCCAATCCTCACACCTTTCCATTGGTGAACCATAAATTTGTTTAATGAATCTGTGATTGCCCTTCTCCGTGGAAATATCTGCCCTGGTATCAATTTTTAGGTAACACCTATAAGTGATATCCTACGATATGTGTCTTTCACTTTCTGACTTACTACAAGTCACGTGATTACCTCTAGACTCATCTACGGTGCTGCAAATGGCATTGTGTCCTTTTTTCCCTTGGCTAATATTCTGTCTTAGCGAGGTCCATTTTCTGCAATGTGATTCCCTGAGGGCTGAGGATTAGCTGACCTGGGCAGCCTGACCCTGCCGGAAAGCCCTCCCCAGGTGTGCCTGGTTTGAGGTCAATATAAACAGCACTCCAGGCAGCAATAGCCCCTGCAGCTGTGCCTGGCTCCATATTCTCTGCCCCGTCAGCAGTCTCGGGGCTGTGCTGGTGGGAGGGTGTGAGGGTCCACGGCTTTGTTGGTGGCCCGGTGTGAGTGGGGCTCTGCTGGACTTTTTGCAGGAGTTGCCAGGCTGCCACCTGTAAAGAAGAGGATGTGTCACCCATAACGTCCACTGGAATTTCTCTCCGGGCTGAGGAAGGTAAAAAAGGAGTGGGGGCCAGGACAGGAGGGGTATCTCAGGCAGGGAAATGGAAAGCTTCCAGAAGAGCACCCGGGGCCGGGACCATGCTGGCTGCACTGCAGGCAGCAAGTTGGCCTGCGTGCTGTCGCTGGTGTGGCTCCACGGCCCTTCCTCTAGGCTTTCAAGCCCTTGTACATATTCAGGTGTTTTACCTGGGAATGGTGGGAACAGTTCAGCAGCAGCTGGCCTGGGGCTCAGCTCACGTTTACTCACAGAGGCCTCGGCATGGTCCCCCAGCTTTGCAATGAGGACGCTCCTTGCATGGGGGGGGCGGGGCTGCTGGCTGTATGGGAGATGATTCCCCACCTCTGCCCAATTTCAGAATTGTTTACCGCTGGAGCAAGTGCCTTGGTAGGGTTTTCCTCTGTATAACTGTTTGGTTTAGGTTTTTTTTTTCTTTTTTCGTTCAAGTTAGATTTTATTCCTCTTTTATATATTTATAGATATAAGCATGGGAATAATTCATTCATATAAATACATCTGTGTGAATGGAAGAACTTTATCCTGTTTTATTTTTAAAAATTTTGAAATTTAATTTTATTTATTTCTTTATACAGCAGGTTACTATTAGTTATATATTTTATGCATATACATGTATACAGGTCCATCCCAATCTCCCAACTCATCCCACCACCACCACCCCATGGCTTCCCTCACTTGGTGTCCATACGTTTGTTCTCTACCTCTGTGTCTCTATTTCTGCCCTGCAAACCAGTTCATCTGTACCATTTTTCTAGGTTCCACCTATATGCATTAATATACAATATTTGTTTTTCTCTTTCTGACTTACTTCACTCTGTATGACACTCTCTAGATCCATCGACTTCTACAAATGAACCAGTTTCATTCCTTTTTATGGCTGAGTAATATTCCATTTTATATATGTACCACATCTTTATCCATTCGTCTGTCTGTGGGCATTTAGGTTGCTTCCATTACCTGGCTATTGTAAATAGTGCTGCAATGAACATTTTGGTGAATGTGTCTTTTTGATTTATGGTGTTCTCTGGGTATATGCCTAGAAGTGGGATTGCTGGATCCTATGGTAATTCTCTTTTTAGTTTTTTAAAGGAACCTCCATACTGTTCTCCAGAGTGACTGTATCAATTTACCTTCCCACCAATAGTGGAAGAGGGTTCCTTTTGTCCACTCCCTCCCCAGAATTTGTTGTTTGTAGATTTTCTGATGATGCTGATTCTAAGAGGTGTGAGGTCATACCTCATTGTCGTTTGGATTTGCATTTCTCTAATAATTAGTGATGTTGAGCAGCTTTTCATGTGCGTCTTGGCCATCTCTGTGACTTCTTTGAAGAAACGTCTATTTAGATCTTCTGCCCATTTTTCTACTGGGTTGTTTGTTTTATTAATATTAAGCTGCGTGAGCTGTTTATATATATTGGAGATTAAACCTTTGTCCATTGATTCATTTGCGAATGTTTTCGCCCATTCTGAGGGTTGCCTTTTTCCGTCCCCGTTTTTTTAACCAAAAAAGAAAGAAAGCAAAAGAAGCAGAACACTAATGTGCGTGAAATATGCCTCTTGAAACTGTCGTTTTGAAATATGGACATCTTTTGAAATTTTTGGTCGATATATGACCCCAGGATTTGTTTTCAGGGCAGGTGTCATTTACAGGCCTGCAACTATTTTGAATATCCACTGACCATTAGCGCTGATATTAAATCTGCTGTTGTGTGAAACGGCCACAAGGTGGCAGCAGTTCTCGCTTACCAAATCTGGTTACTAGGGCCACAGAGCCTCAATGGAAGTCCTGTTCTAGATTGGAATTTAGAATGGAATGTGCCAGGAGAAAGCCCCTCAAGTTTGTCTCACTACTTCTTGTTCGTGTTTTTAATTTAATTTTTTATTTTTTATTACAGCAAGTTTGATGACAACGTTTGGCTTCTTGTAGGTGTGCAAGATGTGGTTCTTTTACACATATACATAGGTCTGTTCTTCCTGGGACCCTTTTCCCATGTACGTTATGACAGAATGTTGAGTAGTCTTCTCTTGGTATTCCGTAGGTCTTTGGTGATTATATATTTCACCTGTGTTTGTATATGTCTGTTAACCCCGATATCCTAATGAATCCAATCCTCACACCTTTCCATTGGTGAACCATAAGTTTGTTTAATGAATCTGTGATTGCCCTTCTCCGTGGAAATATCTGCCCTGGTATCAATTTTTAGGTAACACCTATAAGTGATACCCTACGATATGTGTCTTTCACTTTCTGACTTACTACAAGTCACGTGATTACCTCTAGACTCATCTACGGTGCTGCAAATGGCATTGTGTCCTTTTTTCCCTTGGCTAATATTCTGTCTTGGCGAGGTCCATTTTCTGCAGTGTGATTCCCTGAGGGCTGAGGATTAGCTGACCTTGGCAGCCTGACCCTTCCGGCAAGTCCTCCCCAGGTGTGCCTGGGTTGAGGTCAATATAAACTGCACTCCAGGCAGCAATAGCCCCTGCAGCTGTGCCTGACTCCATATTCTCTGCCCCGTCAGAAGTCTCGGGGCTGTGCTGGTGGGAGGGTGTGAGGGTCCACGGCTTTGTTGGTGGCCCGGTGTGAGTGGGGCTCTGCTGGACTTTCTGCAGGAGTTGCCAGGCTGCCACCTGTAAAGAAGAAGATGTGTCACCCATAACTTCCACAGGAAATTCTCTCCGGACTGAGGAAGGAAAAAAAGGAGTGGGGGCCGGGACAGGAGGGTTATCTCAGGCAGGGAAATGGAAAGCTTCCAGAAGATCGCCCGGGGCCAGGACCATCCTGGCTGGCCTGCAGGCAGCAAGTTGGCCTGCGTGCTGTCGCTGGTGTGGCTCCACGGCCCTTACTCTAGGCTTTCAAGCCCTTGTACATATTCAGGTGTTTTACCTGGGAAGGGTGGGAACAGTTCAGTAGCAGCTGGCCTGGGGCTCAGCTCACGTTTACTCACAGAGGCCTCGGCATGGTCCCCCAGGTTTGCAGTGAGGATGCTCCTTGCATGGGGGGACGGGGCTGTTGGTTGTATGGGAGATGATTCCCCACCACTGACCAATTTCAGAATTGTTTACTGCTGGAACAAGTGCCTTGGTAGTGTTTTCCTCTGTATAACTGTTTGGTTTAGGTTTTTTTTCTTTCTTGGTTCAAGTTAGATTTTATTCCTCTTTTATGTATTTATAGATATAAGCATGGGAATAATTCATTCATATAAATACATCTGTGTGAATGGAAGAACTTTCTTCTGTTTTATTGTTAAAATTTTTGAAATTTAATTTTATTTATATCTTTATACAGCAGGTTACTACTAGTTATATATTTTATGCATATACATGTATACAGGTCCATCCCAATCTCCCAACTCATCCCACCACCACCACCCCATGGCTTCCCCCACTTGGTGTCCATACGTTTGTTCTCTACCTCTGTGTCTCTATTTCTGTCCTGCATACCAGTTCATCTGTACCATTTTTCTAGGTTCCACATATATGCATTAATATACAATATTTGTTTTCCTCTTTCTGACTTACTTCACTCTGTATGACAGTCTCTAGGTCCATCGACTTCTCTACAAATGACCCAGTTTCATTCCTTTTTATGGCTGAGCAATATTCCATTTTATATATGTACCACATCTTTATCCATTCGTATTTCTGTGGGCATTTAGGTTGCTTCCATTACCTGGCTATTGTAAATTGTGCTGCAATGAACATTGTGGTGAATGTGTCTTTTTGATTTATGGTTTTCTCTGGGTATATGCCCAGAAGTGGGATTGCTGGATCCTATGGAAATTCTCTTTTTAGTTTTTTAAAGGAACCTCCATACAGTTCTCCATAGTGACTGTATCAATTTACCTTCCCACCAATAGTGGAAGAGGGTTCCTTTTGTCCACTCCCTCCCCAGAATTTGTTGTTTGTAGATTTTCTGATGATGCTGATTCTAAGAGGTGTGAGGTCATACCTCATTGTCGTTTGGATTTGCATTTCTCTAATAATTAGTGATGTTGAGCAGCTTTTAATGTGTGTCTTGGCCATCTCTGTGACTTCTTTGAAGAAACGTCTATTTAGATCTTCTGCCCATTTTTCTACTGGGTTGTTTGTTTTATTAATATTAAGCTGCGTGAGCTGTTTATATATATTGGAGATTAAACCTTTGTCCATTGATTCGTTTGCGAATGTTTTCGCCCATTCTGAGGGTTGCCTTTTTCCATCCCCGTTTTTTTAACAAAAAAAGAAAGAAATCAAAAGAAGCAGAACACTAATGTGCGTGAAATATGCCTCTTGAAACTGTTGTTTTGAAATATGGACGTCTTTTGAATTTTTTGGTCGGTATATGATCCCAGGATTTGTTTTCAGGGCAGGTGTCATTTACAGGCCTGCAACGATTTTGAATATCCACTGACCATTAGCGCTGGGATTAAAGCTGCTATTGTGTGAAACGGCCACAAGGTGGCAGCAGTTCTCGCTTACCAAATCTCGTTACTAGGGCCGCAGAGCCTCAATGGAAGTCCTGTTTTAGATTGGAATTTAGAATGGAATGTGCCAGGAGAAAGCCCCTCAAGTTTGTCTCACTACTTCTTGTTCGTGTTTTTAATTTAATTTTTTATTTTTTATTATAGCAAGTTTGATGACAACGTTTGGCTTCTTGTAGGTGTGCAAGATGTGGTTCTTTTACACATATACATAGGTCTGTTCTTCCTGGGACCCTTTTCCCATGTACGTTATGACAGAATGTTGAGTAGTCTTCTCTTGGTATTCCGTAGGTCTTTGGTGATTATATATTTCACCTGTGTTTGTATATGTCTGTTAACCCCGATATCCTAATGAATCCAATCCTCACACCTTTCCATTGGTGAACCATAAGTTTGTTTAATGAATCTGTGATTGCCCTTCTCCGTGGAAATATCTGCCCTGGTATCAATTTTTAGGTAACACCTATAAGTGATATCCTACGATATGTGTCTTTCACTTTCTGACTTACTACAAGTCACGTGATTACCTCTAGACTCATCTACGGTGCTCTAAACGGCATTGTGTCCTTTTTTCCCTTGGCTAATATTCTGTCTTAGCGAGGTCCATTTTCTGCAGTGTGATTCCCTGAGGGCTGAGGATTAGCTGACCTGGGCAGCCTGACCCTGCCGGCAAGCCCTCCCCAGGTGTGCCTGGGTTGAGGTCAATATAAACAGCACTCCAGGCATCAATAGCCCCTGCAGCTGTGCCTGACTCCATATTCTCTGCCCCGTCAGCAGTCTCGGGGCTGTGGTGGTGAGAGGGTGTGAGGGTCCACGGCTTTGTTGGTGGCCCGGTGTGAGTGGGGCTCTGCTGGACTTTCTGCAGGAGTTGCCAGGCTGCCACCTGTAAAGAAGAGGATGTGTCACCCATAACTTCCACAGGAATTTCTCTCCGGGCTGAGGAAGGAAAAAAAGGAGTGGGGACCGGGACAGGATGGGTATCTCAGGCAGGGAAATGGAAAGCTTCCAGAAGAGCGCCCGGGGCCAGGAGCATCCTGGCTGGCCTGCAGGCAGCAAGTTGGCCTGCGTGCTGTCGCTGGTGTGGCTCCACGGCCCTTCCTCTAGGCTTTCAAGCCCTTGTACATATTCAGGTGTTTTACCTGGGAAGGGTGGGAACAGTTCAGTAGCAGCTGGCCTGGGGCTCAGCTCACGTTTACTCAAAGAGGCCTCGGCATGGTCCCCCAGCTTTGCAGTGAGGACGCTCCTTGCATGCGGGGACGGGGCTGTTGGTTATATGGAAGATGATTCCCCACCACTGACCAATTTCAGAATTGTTTACTGCTGGAACAAGCGCCTTGGTAGTGTTTTCCTCTGTATAACTGTTTGGTTTAGGTTTTTTTTTTCTTTCTTGGTTCAAGTTAGATTTTATTCCTCTTTTATGCATTTATAGATATAAGCATGGGAATAATTCATTCATATAAATACATCTGTGTGAATGGAAGAACTTTCTTCTGTTTTATTTTTAAAAATTTTGAAATTTAATTTTATTTATTTCTTTATACAGCAGGTTACTACTAGTTATATATTTTATGCATATACATGTATACAGGTCCATCCCAATCTCCCAACTCATCCCACCACCACCACCCCATGGCTTCCCCCACTTGGTGTCCATACGTTTGTGCTCTACCTCTGTGTCTCTATTTCTGCCCTGCAAACCAGTTCATCTGTACCATTTTTCTAGGTTCCACATATATGCATTAATATTCAATATTTGTTTTTCTCTTTCTGACTTACTTCACTCTGTATGACAGTCTCTAGATCCATCGACTTCTACAAATGAACCAGTTTCATTCCTTTTTATGGCTGAGTAATATTCCATTTTATATATGTACCACATCTTTATCCATTCGTCTGTCTGTGGGCATTTAGGTTGCTTCCATTACCTGGCTATTGTAAATAGTGCTGCAATGAACATTGTGGTGAATGTGTCTTTTTGATTATGGTTTTCTCTGGGTATATGCCCATAAGTGGGATTGCTGGATCCTATGGTAATTCTCTTTTTAGTTTTTTAAAGGAACCTCCATACTGTTCTCCATAGTGACTGTATCAATTTACCTTCCCACCAATAGTGGAAGAGGGTTCCTTTTGTCCACACCCTCCCCAGAATTTGTTGTTTGTAGATTTTCTAATGATGCTGATTCTAAGAGGTGTGAGGACATACCTCATTGTCGTTTGGATTTGCATTTCTCTAATAATTAGTGATGTTGAGCAGCTTTTCATGTGCGTCTTGGCCATCTCTGTGACTTCTTTGAAGAAACGTCTATTTAGATCTTCTGCCCATTTTTCTACTGGGTTGTTTGTTTTATTAATATTAAGCTGCGTGAGCTGTTTATATATATTGGAGATTAAACCTTTGTCCATTGATTCGTTTGCGAACGTTTTCGCCCATTCTGAGGCTTGCCTTTTTCCATCCCCGTTTTTTTAACCAAAAAAGAAAGAAAGCAAAAGAAGCAGAACACTAATGTGCGTGAAATATGCCTCTTGAAACTGTCGTTTTGAAATATGGACGTCTTTTGAATTTTTTGGTCGATATATGACCCCAGGATTTGTTTTCAGGGCAGGTGTCATTTACAGGCCTGCAACGATTTTGAATATCCCCTGACCATTAGCGCTGGGATTAAAGCTGCTCTTGTGTGAAACGGCCACAAGGTGGCAGCAGTTCTCGCTTACCATATCTGGTTACTAGGGCCACAGAGCCACAATGGAAGTCCTGTTCTAGATTGGAATTTAGAATGGAATGTGCCAGGAGAAAGCCGCTCAAGTTTGTCTCACTACTTCTTGTTCGTGTTTTTAATTTAATTTTTTATTTTTTATTACAGCAAGTTTGATGACAACGTTTGGCTTCTTGTAGGTGTGCAAGATGTGGTTCATTTACACATATACATAGGTCTGTTCCTCCTGGGACCCTTTTCCCATGTACGTTATGACAGAATGTTGAGTAGTCTTCTCTTGGTATTCTGTAGGTCTTTGGTGATTATATATTTCACCTGTGTTTGTATATGTCTGTTAACCCCGATATCCTAATGAATCCAATCCTCACACCTTTCCATTGGTGAACCATAAGTTTGTTTAATGAATCTGTGATTGCCCTTCTCCGTGGAAATATCTGCCCTGGTATCAATTTTTAGGAAACACCTATAAGTGATATCCTACGATATGTGTCTTTCACTTTCTGACTTACTACAAGTCACGTGATTACCTCTAGACTCATCTACGGTGCTGCAAATGGCATTGTGTCCTTTTTTCCCTTGGCTAATATTCTGTCTTAGCGAGGTCCATTTTCTGCAATGTGATTCCCTGAGGGCTGAGGATTAGCTGACCTGGGCAGCCTGACCCTGCCGGAAAGCCCTCCCCAGGTGTGCCTGGTTTGAGGTCAATATAAACAGCACTCCAGGCAGCAATAGCCCCTGCAGCTGTGCCTGGCTCCATATTCTCTGCCCCGTCAGCAGTCTCGGGGCTGTGCTGGTGGGAGGGTGTGAGGGTCCACGGCTTTGTTGGTGGCCCGGTGTGAGTGGGGCTCTGCTGGACTTTTTGCAGGAGTTGCCAGGCTGCCACCTGTAAAGAAGAGGATGTGTCACCCATAACGTCCACTGGAATTTCTCTCCGGGCTGAGGAAGGTAAAAAAGGAGTGGGGGCCAGGACAGGAGGGGTATCTCAGGCAGGGAAATGGAAAGCTTCCAGAAGAGCACCCGGGGCCGGGACCATGCTGGCTGGACTGCAGGCAGCAAGTTGGCCTGCGTGCTGTCGCTGGTGTGGCTCCACGGCCCTTCCTCTAGGCTTTCAAGCCCTTGTACATATTCAGGTGTTTTACCTGGGAATGGTGGGAACAGTTCAGCAGCAGCTGGCCTGGGGCTCAGCTCACGTTTACTCACAGAGGCCTCGGCATGGTCCCCCAGCTTTGCAATGAGGACGCTCCTTGCATGGGGGGGGCGGGGCTGCTGGCTGTATGGGAGATGATTCCCCACCTCTGCCCAATTTCAGAATTGTTTACCGCTGGAGCAAGTGCCTTGGTAGGGTTTTCCTCTGTATAACTGTTTGGTTTAGGTTTTTTTTTTCTTTTTTCGTTCAAGTTAGATTTTATTCCTCTTTTATATATTTATAGATATAAGCATGGGAATAATTCATTCATATAAATACATCTGTGTGAATGGAAGAACTTTATCCTGTTTTATTTTTAAAAATTTTGAAATTTAATTTTATTTATTTCTTTATACAGCAGGTTACTATTAGTTATATATTTTATGCATATACATGTATACAGGTCCATCCCAATCTCCCAACTCATCCCACCACCACCACCCCATGGCTTCCCTCACTTGGTGTCCATACGTTTGTTCTCTACCTCTGTGTCTCTATTTCTGCCCTGCAAACCAGTTCATCTGTACCATTTTTCTAGGTTCCACCTATATGCATTAATATACAATATTTGTTTTTCTCTTTCTGACTTACTTCACTCTGTATGACACTCTCTAGATCCATCGACTTCTACAAATGAACCAGTTTCATTCCTTTTTATGGCTGAGTAATATTCCATTTTATATATGTACCACATCTTTATCCATTCGTCTGTCTGTGGGCATTTAGGTTGCTTCCATTACCTGGCTATTGTAAATAGTGCTGCAATGAACATTGTGGTGAATGTGTCTTTTTGATTTATGGTTTTCTCTGGGTATATGCCCAGAAGTGGGATTGCTGGATCCTATGGTAATTCTCTTTTTAGTTTTTTAAAGGAACCTCCATACTGTTCTCCAGAGTGACTGTATCAATTTACCTTCCCACCAATAGTGGAAGAGGGTTCCTTTTGTCCACTCCCTCCCCAGAATTTGTTGTTTGTAGATTTTCTGATGATGCTGATTCTAAGAGGTGTGAGGTCATACCTCATTGTCGTTTGGATTTGCATTTCTCTAATAATTAGTGATGTTGAGCAGCTTTTCATGTGCGTCTTGGCCATCTCTGTGACTTCTTTGAAGAAACGTCTATTTAGATCTTCTGCCCATTTTTCTACTGGGTTGTTTGTTTTATTAATATTAAGCTGCGTGAGCTGTTTATATATATTGGAGATTAAACCTTTGTCCATTGATTCATTTGCGAATGTTTTCGCCCATTCTGAGGGTTGCCTTTTTCCATCCCCGTTTTTTTAACCAAAAAAGAAAGAAAGCAAAAGAAGCAGAACACTAATGTGCGTGAAATATGCCTCTTGAAACTGTCGTTTTGAAATATGGACGTCTTTTGAAATTTTTGGTCGATATATGACCCCAGGATTTGTTTTCAGGGCAGGTGTCATTTACAGGCCTGCAACGATTTTGAATATCCACTGACCATTAGCGCTGGGATTAAAGCTGCTGTTGTGTGAAACGGCCACAAGGTGGCAGCAGTTCTCGCTTACCAAATCTGGTTACTAGGGCCACAGAGCCTCAATGGAAGTCCTGTTCTAGATTGGAATTTAGAATGGAATGTGCCAGGAGAAAGCCACTCAAGTTTGTCTCACTACTTCTTGTTCGTGTTTTTAATTTAATTTTTTATTTTTTATTACAGCAAGTTTGATGACAACGTTTGGCTTCTTGTAGGTGTGCAAGATGTGGTTCATTTACACATATACATAGGTCTGTTCCTCCTGGGACCCTTTTCCCATGTACGTTATGACAGAATGTTGAGTAGTCTTCTCTTGGTATTCTGTAGGTCTTTGGTGATTATATATTTCACCTGTGTTTGTATATGTCTGTTAACCCCGATATCCTAATGAATCCAATCCTCACACCTTTCCATTGGTGAACCATAAGTTTGTTTAATGAATCTGTGATTGCCCTTCTCCGTGGAAATATCTGCCCTGGTATCAATTTTTAGGTAACACCTATAAGTGATACCCTACGATATGTGTCTTTCACTTTCTGACTTACTACAAGTCACGTGATTACCTCTAGACTCATCTACGGTGCTGCAAATGGCATTGTGTCCTTTTTTCCCTTGGCTAATATTCTGTCTTGGCGAGGTCCATTTTCTGCAGTGTGATTCCCTGAGGGCTGAGGATTAGCTGACCTTGGCAGCCTGACCCTTCCGGCAAGTCCTCCCCAGGTGTGCCTGGGTTGAGGTCAATATAAACTGCACTCCAGGCAGCAATAGCCCCTGCAGCTGTGCCTGACTCCATATTCTCTGCCCCGTCAGAAGTCTCGGGGCTGTGCTGGTGGGAGGGTGTGAGGGTCCACGGCTTTGTTGGTGGCCCGGTGTGAGTGGGGCTCTGCTGGACTTTCTGCAGGAGTTGCCAGGCTGCCACCTGTAAAGACGAAGATGTGTCACCCATAACTTCCACAGGAATTTCTCTCCGGACTGAGGAAGGAAAAAAAGGAGTGGGGGCCGGGACAGGAGGGGTATCTCAGGCAGGGAAATGGAAAGCTTCCAGAAGAGCACCCGGGGCCGGGACCATGCTGGCTGGACTGCAGGCAGCAAGTTGGCCTGCGTGCTGTCGCTGGTGTGGCTCCACGGCCCTTCCTCTAGGCTTTCAAGCCCTTGTACATATTCAGGTGTTTTACCTGGGAATGGTGGGAACAGTTCAGCAGCAGCTGGCCTGGGGCTCAGCTCACGTTTACTCACAGAGGCCTCGGCATGGTCCCCCAGCTTTGCAATGAGGACGCTCCTTGCATGGGGGGGGGCGGGGCTGCTGGCTGTATGGGAGATGATTCCCCACCTCTGCCCAATTTCAGAATTGTTTACTGCTGGAGCAAGTGCCTTGCTAGGGTTTTCCTCTGTATAACTGTTTGGTTTAGGTTTTTTTTTCCTTTTTGGTTCAAGTTAGATTTTACTCCTCTTTTATATATTTATAGATATAAGCATGGGAATAATTCCTTCATATAAATACATCTGTGTGAATGGAAGAACTTTCTTCTGTTTTATTTTTTAAAATTGTGAAATTTAATTTTATTTATTTCTTTATACAGCAGGTTACTATTAGTTATATATATTATGCATATACATGTATACAGGTCCATCCCAATCTCCCAACTCATCCCACCACCACCACCCCATGGCTTCCCCCACTTGGTGTCCATACGTTTGTTCTCTACCTCTGTGTCTCTATTTCTGTCCTGCATACCAGTTCATCTGTACCATTTTTCTAGGTTCCACATATATGCATTAATATACAATATTTGTTTTTCTCTTTCTGACTTACTTCACTCTGTATGACAGTCTCTAGATCCATCGACTTCTCTACAAATGACCCAGTTTCATTCCTTTTTATGGCTGAGCAATATTCCATTGTATTTATGTACCACATCTTTATCCATTCGTCTTTCTGTGGGCATTTAGGTTGCTTCCATTACCTGTCTATTGTAAATTGTGCTGCAATGAACATTGTGGTGAATGTGTCTTTTTGATTTATGGTTTTCTCTGGGTATATGCCCAGAAGTGGGATTGCTGGATCCTATGGTAATTCTCTTTTTAGTTTTTTAAAGGAACCTCCATACTGTTCTCCAGAGTGACTGTATCAATTTACCTTCCCACCAATAGTGGAAGAGGGTTCCTTTTGTCCACTCCCTCCCCAGAATTTGTTGTTTGTAGATTTTCTGATGATGCTGATTCTAAGAGGTGTGAGGTCATACCTCATTGTCGTTTGGATTTGCATTTCTCTAATAATTAGTGATGTTGAGCAGCTTTTCATGTGCGTCTTGGCCATCTCTGTGACTTCTTTGAAGAAACGTCTATTTAGATCTTCTGCCCATTTTTCTACTGGGTTGTTTGTTTTATTAATATTAAGCTGCGTGAGCTGTTTATATATATTGGAGATTAAACCTTTGTCCATTGATTCATTTGCGAATGTTTTCGCCCATTCTGAGGGTTGCCTTTTTCCATCCCCGTTTTTTTAACCAAAAAAGAAAGAAAGCAAAAGAAGCAGAACACTAATGTGCGTGAAATATGCCTCTTGAAACTGTCGTTTTGAAATATGGACGTCTTTTGAATTTTTTGGTCGATATATGACCCTAGGATTTGTTTTCAGGGCAGGTGTCATTTACAGGCCTGCAACGATTTTGAATATCCACTGACCATTAGCGCTGGGATTAAAGCTGCTCTTGTGTGAAACGGCCACAAGGTGGCAGCAGTTCTCGCTTACCAAATCTGGTTACTAGGGCCACAGAGCCTCAATGGAAGTCCTGTTCTAGATTGGAATTTAGAATGGAATGTGCCAGGAGAAAGCCACTCAAGTTTGTCTCACTACTTCTTGTTCGTGTTTTTAATTTAATTTTTTATTTTTTATTACAGCAAGTTTGATGACAACGTTTGGCTTCTTGTAGGTGTGCAAGATGTGGTTCTTTTACACATATACATAGGTCTGTTCTTCCTGGGACCCTTTTCCCATGTACGTTATGACAGAATGTTGAGTAGTCTTCTCTTGGTATTCCGTAGGTCTTTGGTGATTATATATTTCACCTGTGTTTGTATATGTCTGTTAACCCCGATATCCTAATGAATCCAATCCTCACACCTTTCCATTGGTGAACCATAAGTTTGTTTAATGAATCTGTGATTGCCCTTCTCCGTGGAAATATCTGCCCTGGTATCAATTTTTAGGTAACACCTATAAGTGATATCCTACGATATGTGTCTTTCACTTTCTGACTTACTACAAGTCACGTGATTACCTCTAGACTCATCTACGGTGCTGCAAATGGCATTGTGTCCTTTTTTCCCTTGGCTAATATTCTGTCTTAGCGAGGTCCATTTTCTGCATTGTGATTCCCTGAGGGCTGAGGATTAGCTGACCTGGGCAGCCTGACCCTGCCGGCAAGCCCTCCCCTGGTGTGCCTGGGTTGAGGTCAATATAAACTGCACTCCAGGCAGCAATAGCCCCTGCAGCTGTGCCTGACTCCATATTCTCTGCCCCGTCAGCAGTCTCGGGGCTGTGCTGGTGGGAGGGTGTGAGGGTCCACGGCTTTGTTGGTGGCCCGGTGTGACTGGGGCTCTGCTGGACTTTCTGCAGGAGTTGCCAGGCTGCCACCTGTAAAGAAGAGTTTGTGTCACCCATAACTTCCACTGGAATTTCTCTCCGGGCTGAGGAAGGAAATAAAGGAGTGGGGGCCAGGACAGGAGGGGTATCTCAGGCAGGAAAATGGAAAGCTTACAGAAGAGCGCCCGGGGCCAGGACCATCTTGGCTGGCCTGCAGGCAGCAAGTTGGCCTGCGTGCTGCCGCTGGTGTGGCTCCACGGCCCTTCCTCTAGGCTTTCAAGCCCTTGTACATATTCAGGTGTTTTACCTGGGAAGGGTGGGAACAGTTCAGTAGCAGCTGGCCTGGGGCTCAGCTCACGTTTACTCACAGAGGCCTCGGCATGGTCCCCCAGCTTTGCAGTGAGGACGCTCCTTGCATGGGGGGACGGGGCTGTTGGTTGTATGGGAGATGATTCCCCACCACTGACCAATTTCAGAATTGTTTACTGCTGGAACAAGTGCCTTGGTAGTGTTTTCCTCTGTATAACTGTTTGGTTTAGGTTTTTTTTTCTTTCTTGGTTCAAGTTAGATTTTATTCATCTTTTATGTATTTATAGATATAAGCATGGGAATAATTCATTCATATAAATACATCTGTGTGAATGGACGAACTTTCTTCTGTTTTATTTTTAAAAATTTTGAAATTTAATTTTATTTATTTCTTTATACAGCAGGTTACTATTAGTTATATATTTTATGCATATACATGTATACAGGTCCATCCCAATCTCCCAACTCATCCCACCACCACCACCCCATGGCTTCCCCCACTTGGTGTCCATACGTTTGTTCTCTACTTCTGTGTCTCTATTTCTGTCCTGCATACCAGTTCATCTGTACCATTTTTCTAGGTTCCACATATATGCATTAATATACAATATTTGTTTTTCTCTTTCTGACTTACTTCACTCTGTATGACAGTCTCTAGGTCCATCGACTTCTCTACAAATGACCCAGTTTCATTCCTTTTTATGGCTGAGCAATATTCCATTTTATATATGTACCACTTCTTTATCCATTCGTCTGTCTGTGGGCATTTAGGTTGCTTCCATTACCTGGCTATTGTAAATTGTGCTGCAATGAACATTGTGGTGAATGTGTCTTTTTGATTTATGGTTTTCTCTGGGTATATGCCCAAAAGTGGGATTGCAGGCTCCTATGGTAATTCTCTTTTTAGTTATTTAAAGGAACATCCATACTGTTCTCCATAGTGAGTGTATCAAATTACCTTCCCACCAATAGTGGAAGAGGGTTCCTTTTGTCCACACCATCCCCGGAATTTGTTGTTTGTAGATTTGCTGATGATGCCGATTCTAAGAGGTGTGAGGTCATACCTCATTGTCGTTTGGATTTGCATTTCTCTAATAATTAGTGATGTTGAGCAGCTTTTCATGTGCGTCTTGGCCATCTCTGTGACTTCTTTAAAGATACGTCTATATAGATCTTCTGCCCATTTTTGTACTGGGTTGTTTGTTTTATTAATATTAAGCTGTGTGAGCTGTTTATATATATTGGAGATTAAACCTTTGTCCATTGATTCGTTTGCGAACGTTTTCGCCCATTCTGAGGCTTGCCTTTTTCCATTCCCGTTTTTTTAACCAAAAAAGAAAGAAATCAAAAGAAGCAGAACACTAATGTGCGTGAAATATGCCTCTTGAAACAGTCGTTTTGAAATATGGACGTCTTTTGCATTTTTTGGTCGGTATATGACCCCAGGATTTGTTTTCAGGGCAGGTGTCATTTACAGGCCTGCAACGATTTTGAATATCCACTGACCATTAGCGCTGGGATTAAAGCTGCTGTTGTGTGAAACGGCCACAAGGTGGCAGCAGTTCTCGCTTACCAAATCTGGTTACTAGGGCAACAGAGCCTCAATGGAAGTCCTGTTCTAGATTGGAATTTAGAATGGAATGTGCCAGGAGAAAGCCCCTCAAGTTTGTCTCACTACTTCTTGTTCGTGTTTTTAATTTAATTTTTTATTTTTTATTACAGCAAGTTTGATGACAACGTTTGGCTTCTTGTAGGTGTGCAAGATGTGGTTCTTTTACACATATACATAGGTCTGTTCTTCCTGGGACCCTTTTCCCATGTACGTTATGACAGAATGTTGAGTAGTCTTCTCTTGGTATTCCGTAGGTCTTTGGTGATTATATATTTCACCTGTGTTTGTATATGTCTGTTAACCCCGATATCCTAATGAATCCAATCCTCACACCTTTCCATTGGTGAACCATAAGTTTGTTTAATGAATCTGTGATTGCCCTTCTCCGTGGAAATATCTGCCCTGGTATCAATTTTTAGGTAACACCTATAAGTGATATCCTACGATATGTGTCTTTCACTTTCTGACTTACTACAAGTCACGTGATTACCTCTAGACTCATCTACGGTGCTCTAAACGGCATTGTGTCCTTTTTTCCCTTGGCTAATATTCTGTCTTAGCGAGGTCCATTTTCTGCAGTGTGATTCCCTGAGGGCTGAGGATTAGCTGACCTGGGCAGCCTGACCCTGCCGGCAAGCCCTCCCCAGGTGTGCCTGGGTTGAGGTCAATATAAACAGCACTCCAGGCATCAATAGCCCCTGCAGCTGTGCCTGACTCCATATTCTCTGCCCCGTCAGCAGTCTCGGGGCTGTGGTGGTGAGAGGGTGTGAGGGTCCACGGCTTTGTTGGTGGCCCGGTGTGAGTGGGGCTCTGCTGGACTTTCTGCAGGAGTTGCCAGGCTGCCACCTGTAAAGAAGAGGATGTGTCACCCATAACTTCCACAGGAATTTCTCTCCGGGCTGAGGAAGGAAAAAAAGGAGTGGGGACCGGGACAGGATGGGTATCTCAGGCAGGGAAATGGAAAGCTTCCAGAAGAGCGCCCGGGGCCAGGAGCATCCTGGCTGGCCTGCAGGCAGCAAGTTGGCCTGCGTGCTGTCGCTGGTGTGGCTCCACGGCCCTTCCTCTAGGCTTTCAAGCCCTTGTACATATTCAGGTGTTTTACCTGGGAAGGGTGGGAACAGTTCAGTAGCAGCTGGCCTGGGGCTCAGCTCACGTTTACTCAAAGAGGCCTCGGCATGGTCCCCCAGCTTTGCAGTGAGGACGCTCCTTGCATGCGGGGACGGGGCTGTTGGTTATATGGAAGATGATTCCCCACCACTGACCAATTTCAGAATTGTTTACTGCTGGAACAAGCGCCTTGGTAGTGTTTTCCTCTGTATAACTGTTTGGTTTAGGTTTTTTTTTTCTTTCTTGGTTCAAGTTAGATTTTATTCCTCTTTTATGCATTTATAGATATAAGCATGGGAATAATTCATTCATATAAATACATCTGTGTGAATGGAAGAACTTTCTTCTGTTTTATTTTTAAAAATTTTGAAATTTAATTTTATTTATTTCTTTATACAGCAGGTTACTACTAGTTATATATTTTATGCATATACATGTATACAGGTCCATCCCAATCTCCCAACTCATCCCACCACCACCACCCCATGGCTTCCCCCACTTGGTGTCCATACGTTTGTGCTCTACCTCTGTGTCTCTATTTCTGCCCTGCAAACCAGTTCATCTGTACCATTTTTCTAGGTTCCACATATATGCATTAATATTCAATATTTGTTTTTCTCTTTCTGACTTACTTCACTCTGTATGACACTCTCTAGATCCATCGACTTCTACAAATGAACCAGTTTCATTCCTTTTTATGGCTGAGTAATATTCCATTTTATATATGTACCACATCTTTATCCATTCGTCTGTCTGTGGGCATTTAGGTTGCTTCCATTACCTGGCTATTGTAAATAGTGCTGCAATGAACATTGTGGTGAATGTGTCTTTTTGATTATGGTTTTCTCTGGGTATATGCCCATAAGTGGGATTGCTGGATCCTATGGTAATTCTCTTTTTAGTTTTTTAAAGGAACCTCCATACTGTTCTCCATAGTGACTGTATCAATTTACCTTCCCACCAATAGTGGAAGAGGGTTCCTTTTGTCCACACCCTCCCCAGAATTTGTTGTTTGTAGATTTTCTAATGATGCTGATTCTAAGAGGTGTGAGGACATACCTCATTGTCGTTTGGATTTGCATTTCTCTAATAATTAGTGATGTTGAGCAGCTTTTCATGTGCGTCTTGGCCATCTCTGTGACTTCTTTGAAGAAACGTCTATTTAGATCTTCTGCCCATTTTTCTACTGGGTTGTTTGTTTTATTAATATTAAGCTGCGTGAGCTGTTTATATATATTGGAGATTAAACCTTTGTCCATTGATTCGTTTGCGAACGTTTTCGCCCATTCTGAGGCTTGCCTTTTTCCATCCCCGTTTTTTTAACCAAAAAAGAAAGAAAGCAAAAGAAGCAGAACACTAATGTGCGTGAAATATGCCTCTTGAAACTGTCGTTTTGAAATATGGACGTCTTTTGAATTTTTTGGTCGATATATGACCCCAGGATTTGTTTTCAGGGCAGGTGTCATTTACAGGCCTGCAACGATTTTGAATATCCCCTGACCATTAGCGCTGGGATTAAAGCTGCTCTTGTGTGAAACGGCCACAAGGTGGCAGCAGTTCTCGCTTACCATATCTGGTTACTAGGGCCACAGAGCCACAATGGAAGTCCTGTTCTAGATTGGAATTTAGAATGGAATGTGCCAGGAGAAAGCCGCTCAAGTTTGTCTCACTACTTCTTGTTCGTGTTTTTAATTTAATTTTTTATTTTTTATTACAGCAAGTTTGATGACAACGTTTGGCTTCTTGTAGGTGTGCAAGATGTGGTTCATTTACACATATACATAGGTCTGTTCCTCCTGGGACCCTTTTCCCATGTACGTTATGACAGAATGTTGAGTAGTCTTCTCTTGGTATTCTGTAGGTCTTTGGTGATTATATATTTCACCTGTGTTTGTATATGTCTGTTAACCCCGATATCCTAATGAATCCAATCCTCACACCTTTCCATTGGTGAACCATAAGTTTGTTTAATGAATCTGTGATTGCCCTTCTCCGTGGAAATATCTGCCCTGGTATCAATTTTTAGGAAACACCTATAAGTGATATCCTACGATATGTGTCTTTCACTTTCTGACTTACTACAAGTCACGTGATTACCTCTAGACTCATCTAAGGTGCTGCAAATGGCATTGTGTCCTTTTTTCCCTTGGCTAATATTCTGTCTTAGCGAGGTCCATTTTCTGCAGTGTGATTCCCTGAGGGCTGAGGATTAGCTGACCTGGGCAGCCTGACCCTGCCGGCAAGCCCTCCCCAGGTGTGCCTGGGTTGAGGTCATTATAAACTGCACTCCAGGCAGCAATAGCCCCTGCAGCTGTGCCTGACTCCATATTCTCTGCCCCGTCAGCAGTCTCGGGGCTGTGCTGGTGGGAGGGTGTGAGGGTCCACGGCTTTGTTGGTGGCCCGGTGTGAGTGGGGCTCTGCTGGACTTTCTGCAGGAGTTGCCAGGCTGCCACCTGTAAAGAAGAGGATGTGTCACCCATAACTTCCACTGGAATTTCTCTCCGGGCTGAGGAAGGTAAAAAAGGAGTGGGGGCCAGGACAGGAGGGGTATCTCAGGCAGGGGAATGGAAAGCTTCCAGAAGAGCGCCCGGGGCCAGGACCATCCTGGCTGGCCTGCAGGCAGCAAGTTGGCCTGCGTTCTGTCGCTGGTGTGGCT
Organism: Mesoplodon densirostris; assembly: GCF_025265405.1. NCBI lineage: Eukaryota > Metazoa > Chordata > Mammalia > Artiodactyla > Ziphiidae > Mesoplodon > Mesoplodon densirostris. The sequence continues at coordinate 93,914,395 of NC_082672.1, forward strand.
CCACGGCCCTTCCTCTAGGCTTTCAAGCCCTTGTACATATTCAGGTGTTTTACCTGAGAAGGGTGGGAACAGTTCAGTAGCAGCTGGCCTGGGGCTCAGCTCACGTTTACTCACAGAGGCCTCGCCATGGTCCCCCAGCTTTGCAATGAGGACGCTCCTTGCATTGGGGGGCGGGGCTGCTGGCTGTATGGGAGATGATTCCCCACCTCTGCCCAATTTCAGAATTGTTTACCGTTGGAGCAAGTGCCTTGGTAGGGTTTTCCTCTGTATAACTGTTTGGTTTAGGTTTTTTTTCTTTTTTGGTTGAAGTTAGATTTTATTCCTCTTTTATATATTTATAGTTATAAGCATGGGAATAATTCATTCATATAAATACATCTGTGTGAATGGAAGAACTTTATCCTGTTTTATTTTTAAAAATTTTGAAATTTAATTTTATTTATTTCTTTATACAGCAGGTTACTATTAGTTATATATTTTATGCATATACATGTATACAGGTCCATCCCAATCTCCCAACTCATCCCACCACCACCACCCCATGGCTTCCCTCACTTGGTGTCCATACGTTTGTTCTCTACCTCTGTGTCTCTATTTCTGCCCTGCAAACCATTTCATCTGTACCATTTTTCTAGGTTCCACCTATATGCATTAATATACAATATTTGTTTTTCTCTTTCTGACTTACTTCACTCTGTATGACACTCTCTAGATCCATCGACTTCTACAAATGAACCAGTTTCATTCCTTTTTATGGCTGAGTAATATTCCATTTTATATATGTACCACGTCTTTATCCATTCGTCTGTCTGTGGGCATTTAGGTTGCTTCCATTACCTGGCTATTGTAAATAGTGCTGCAATGAACATTGTGGTGAATGTGTCTTTTTGATTTATGGTTTTCTCTGGGTATATGCCCAGAAGTGGGATTGCTGGATCCTATGGTAATTCTCTTTTTAGTTTTTTAAAGGAACCTCCATACTGTTCTCCAGAGCGACTGTATCAATTTACCTTCCCACCAATTGTGGAAGAGGGTTCCTTTTGTCCACTCCCTCCCCAGAATTTGTTGTTTGTAGATTTTCTGATGATGCTGATTCTAAAAGGTGTGAGGTCATACCTCATTGTCGTTTGGATTTGCATTTCTCTAATAATTAGTGATGTTGAGCAGCTTTTCATGTGCGTCTTCGACATCTCTGTGACTTCTTTGAAGAAACGTCTATTTAGATCTTCTGCCCATTTTTCTACTGCGTTGTTTGTTTTATTAATATTTAGCTGCGTGAGCTGTTTATATATATTGGAGATTAAACCTTTGTCCATTGATTCGTTTGCGAATGTTTTCGCCCATTCTGAGGGTTGCCTTTTTCCATCCCCGTTTTTTTAACCAAAAAAGAAAGAAAGCAAAAGAAGCAGAACACTAATGTGCGTGAAATATGCCTCTTGAAACTGTCGTTTTGAAATATGGACGTCTTTTGAAATTTTTGGTCGATATATGACCCCAGGATTTGTTTTCAGGGCAGGTGTCATTTACAGGCCTGCAACTACTTTGAATATCCACTGACCATTAGCGCTGATATTAAAGCTGCTGTTGTGTGAAACGGCCACAAGGTGGCAGCAGTTCTCGCTTACCAAATCTGGTTACTAGGGCCACAGAGCCTCAATGGAAGTCCTGTTCTAGATTGGAATTTAGAATGGAATGTGCCAGGAGAAAGCCACTCAAGTTTGTCTCACTACTTCTTGTTCGTGTTTTTAATTTAATTTTTTTTTTATTACAGCAAGTTTGATGACAACGTTTGGCTTCTTGTAGGTGTGCAAGATGTGGTTCTTTTACACATATACATAGGTCTGTTCTTCCTGGGACCCTTTTCCCATGTACGTTATGACAGAATGTTGAGTAGTCTTCTCTTGGTATTCCGTAGGTCTTTGGTGATTATATATTTCACCTGTGTTTGTATATGTCTGTTAACCCCGATATCCTAATGAATCCAATCCTCATACCTTTCCATTGGTGAACCATAAGTTTGTTTAATGAATCTGTGATTGCCCTTCTCCGTGGAAATATCTGCCCTGGTATCAATTTTTAGGTAACACCTATAAGTGATACCCTACGATATGTGTCTTTCACTTTCTGACTTACTACAAGTCACGTGATTACCTCTAGACTCATCTACGGTGCTGCAAATGGCATTGTGTCCTTTTTTCCCTTGGCTAATATTCTGTCTTGGCGAGGTCCATTTTCTGCAGTGTGATTCCCTGAGGGCTGAGGATTAGCTGACCTTGGCAGCCTGACCCTTCCGGCAAGTCCTCCCCAGGTGTGCCTGGGTTGAGGTCAATATAAACTGCACTCCAGGCAGCAATAGCCCCTGCAGCTGTGCCTGACTCCATATTCTCTGCCCCGTCAGAAGTCTCGGGGCTGTGCTGGTGGGAGGGTGTGAGGGTCCACGGCTTTGTTGGTGGCCCGGTGTGAGTGGGGCTCTGCTGGACTTTCTGCAGGAGTTGCCAGGCTGCCACCTGTAAAGAAGAAGATGTGTCACCCATAACTTCCACAGGAATTTCTCTCCGGACTGAGGAAGGAAAAAAAGGAGTGGGGGCCGGGACAGGAGGGGTATCTCAGGCAGGGAAATGGAAAGCTTCCAGAAGAGCACCCGGGGCCGGGACCATGCTGGCTGGCCTGCAGGCAGCAAGTTGGCCTGCGTGCTGTCGCTGGTGTGGCTCCATGGCCCTTCCTCTAGGCTTTCAAGCCCTTGTACATATTCAGGTGTTTTACCTGGGAATGGTGGGAACAGTTCAGCAGCAGCTGGCCTGGGGCTCAGCTCACGTTTACTCACAGAGGCCTCGGCATGGTCCCCCAGCTTTGCAATGAGGACGCTCCTTGCATGGGGGGGCGGGGCTGCTGGCTGTATGGGAGATGATTCCCCACCTCTGCCCAATTTCAGAATTGTTTACTGCTGGAGCAAGTGCCCTGCTAGGATTTTCCTCTGTATAACTGTTTGGTTTAGGTTTTTTTTTCTTTTTTGGTTCAAGTTAGATTTTATTCCTCTTTTATATATTTATAGATAAATGCATGGGAATAATTCATTCATATAAATACATCTGTGTGAATGGAAGAACTTTCTTCTGTTTTATTTTTTAAAATTGTGAAATTTAATTTTATTTATTTCTTTATACAGCAGGTTACTATTAGTTATATATTTTATGCATATACATGTATACAGGTCCATCCCAATCTCCCAACTCATCCCACCACCACCACCCCATGGCTTCCCCCACTTGGTGTCCATACGTTTGTTCTCTACCTCTGTGTCTCTATTTCTGTCCTGCATACCAGTTCATCTGTACCATTTTTCTAGGTTCCACATATATGCATTAATATACAATATTTGTTTTTCTCTTTCTGACTTACTTCACTCTGTATGACAGTCTCTAGATCCATCGACTTCTCTACAAATGACCCAGTTTCATTCCTTTTTATGGCTGAGCAATATTCCATTTTATTTATGTACCACATCTTTATCCATTCGTCTTTCTGTGGGCATTTAGGTTGCTTCCATTACCTGTCTATTGTAAATTGTGCTGCAATGAACATTGTGGTGAATGTGTCTTTTTGATTTATGGTTTTCTCTGGGTATATGCCCAGAAGTGGGATTGCTGGATCCTATGGTAATTCTCTTTTTAGTTTTTTAAAGGAACCTCCATACTGTTCTCCAGAGTGACTGTATCAATTTACCTTTCCACCAATAGTGGAAGAGGGTTGCTTTTGTCCACACCCTCCCCAGAATTTTTTGTTTGTAGATTTTCTGATGCTGCCAATTCTAAGAGGTGTGAGGTCATACCTCATTGTCGTTTGGATTTGCATTTCTCTAATAATTAGTGTTGTTGAGCAGCTTTTCATGTGCGTCTTGGCCATCTCTGTGACTTCTTTGAAGAAACGTCTATTTAGATCTTCTGCCCATTTTTGTATTGGGTTGTTTGTTTTATTAATATTAAGCTGCGTGAGCTGTTTATATATATTGGAGATTAAACCTTTGTCCATTGATTCGTTTGCGAATGTTTTCGCCCATTCTGAGGGTTGCCTTTTTCCATCCCCGTTTTTTTAACCAAAAAAGAAAGAAAGCAAAAGAAGCAGAACACTAATGTGCGTGAAATATGCCTCTTGAAACTGTCGTTTTGAAATATGGACGTCTTTTGAAATTTTTGGTCGATATATGACCCCAGGATTTGTTTTCAGGGCAGGTGTCATTTACAGGCCTGCAACTATTTTGAATATCCACTGACCATTAGCGCTGATATTAAAGCTGCTGTTGTGTGAAACGGCCACAAGGTGGCAGCAGTTCTCGCTTACCAAATCTGGTTACTAGGGCCACAGAGCCTCAATGGAAGTCCTGTTCTAGATTGGAATTTAGAATGGAATGTGCCAGGAGAAAGCCCCTCAAGTTTGTCTCACTACTTCTTGTTCGTGTTTTTAATTTAATTTTTTATTTTTTATTACAGCAAGTTTGATGACAACGTTTGGCTTGTTGTAGGTGTGCAAGATGTGGTTCTTTTACACATATACATAGGTCTGTTCTTCCTGGGACCCTTTTCCCATGTACGTTATGACAGAATGTTGAGTAGTCTTCTCTTGGTATTCCGTAGGTCTTTGGTGATTATATATTTCACCTGTGTTTGTATATGTCTGTTAACCCCGATATCCTAATGAATCCAATCCTCACACCTTTCCATTGGTGAACCATAAGTTTGTTTAATGAATCTGTGATTGCCCTTCTCCGTGGAAATATCTGCCCTGGTATCAATTTTTAGGTAACACCTATAAGTGATACCCTACGATATGTGTCTTTCACTTTCTGACTTACTACAAGTCACGTGATTACCTCTAGACTCATCTACGGTGCTGCAAATGGCATTGTGTCCTTTTTTCCCTTGGCTAATATTCTGTCTTGGCGAGGTCCATTTTCTGCAGTGTGATTCCCTGAGGGCTGAGGATTAGCTGACCTTGGCAGCCTGACCCTTCCGGCAAGTCCTCCCCAGGTGTGCCTGGGTTGAGGTCAATATAAACTGCACTCCAGGCAGCAATAGCCCCTGCAGCTGTGCCTGACTCCATATTCTCTGCCCCGTCAGAAGTCTCGGGGCTGTGCTGGTGGGAGGGTGTGAGGGTCCACGGCTTTGTTGGTGGCCCGGTGTGAGTGGGGCTCTGCTGGACTTTCTGCAGGAGTTGCCAGGCTGCCACCTGTAAAGAAGAAGATGTGTCACCCATAACTTCCACAGGAATTTCTCTCCGGACTGAGGAAGGAAAAAAAGGAGTGGGGGCCGGGACAGGAGGGGTATCTCAGGCAGGGAAATGGAAAGCTTCCAGAAGAGCGCCCGGGGCCAGGACCATCCTGGCTGGCCTGCAGGCAGCAAGTTGGCCTGCGTGCTGTCGCTGGTGTGGCTCCACGGCCCTTCCTCTAGGCTTTCAAGCCCTTGTACATATTCAGATGTTTTACCTGGGAAGGGTGGGAACAGTTCAGTAGCAGCTGGCCTGGGGCTCAGCTCACGTTTACTCACAGAGGCCTCGGCATGGTCCCCCAGCTTTGCAGTGAGGACGCTCCTTGCATGGGGGGACGGGGCTGTTGGTTGTATGGGAGATGATTCCCCACCACTGACCAATTTCAGAATTGTTTACTGCTGGAACAAGTGCCTTGGTAGTGTTTTCCTCTGTATAACTGTTTGGTTTAGGTTTTTTTTCTTTCTTGGTTCAAGTTAGATTTTATTCCTCTTTTATGTATTTATAGATATAAGCATGGGAATAATTCATTCATATAAATACATCTGTGTGAATGGAAGAACTTTCTTCTGTTTTATTTTTAAAAATTTTGAAATTTAATTTTATTTATATCTTTATACAGCAGGTTACTACTAGTTATATATTTTATGCATATACATGTATACAGGTCCATCCCAATCTCCCAACTCATCCCACCACCACCACCCCATGGCTTCCCCCACTTGGTGTCCATACGTTTGTTCTCTACCTCTGTGTCTCTATTTCTGTCCTGCATACCAGTTCATCTGTACCATTTTTCTAGGTTCCACATATATGCATTAATATACAATATTTGTTTTCCTCTTTCTGACTTACTTCACTCTGTATGACAGTCTCTAGGTCCATCGACTTCTCTACAAATGACCCAGTTTCATTCCTTTTTATGGCTGAGCAATATTCCATTTTATATATGTACCACATCTTTATCCATTCGTCTTTCTGTGGGCATTTAGGTTGCTTCCATTACCTGGCTATTGTAAATTGTGCTGCAATGAACATTGTGGTGAATGTGTCTTTTTGATTTATGGTTTTCTCTGGGTATATGCCCAAAAGTGGGATTGCAGGCTCCTATGGTAATTCTCTTTTTAGTTATTTAAAGGAACATCCATACTGTTCTCCATAGTGAGTGTATCAAATTACCTTCCCACCAATAGTGGAAGAGGGTTCCTTTTGTCCACACCATCCCCGGAATTTGTTGTTTGTAGATTTGCTGATGATGCCGATTCTAAGAGGTTTGAGGTCATACCTCATTGTCGTTTGGATTTGCATTTCTCTAATAATTAGTGATGTTGAGCAGCTTTTCATGTGCGTCTTGGCCATCTCTGTGACTTCTTTAAAGAAACGTCTATATAGATCTTCTGCCCATTTTTGTACTGGGTTGTTTGTTCTATTAATATTAAGCTGTGTGAGCTGTTTATATATATTGGAGATTAAACCTTTGTCCATTGATTCGTTTGCGAACGTTTTCGCCCATTCTGAGGCTTGCCTTTTTCCATTCCCGTTTTTTTAACCAAAAAAGAAAGAAAGCAAAAGAAGCAGAACACTAATGTGCGTGAAATATGCCTCTTGAAACAGTCGTTTTGAAATATGGACGTCTTTTGCATTTTTTGGTCGGTATATGACCCCAGGATTTGTTTTCAGGGCAGGTGTCATTTACAGGCCTGCAACGATTTTGAATATCCACTGACCATTAGCGCTGGGATTAAAGCTGCTGTTGTGTGAAACGGCCACAAGGTGGCAGCAGTTCTCGCTTACCAAATCTGGTTACTAGGGCCACAGAGCCTCAATGGAAGTCCTGTTCTAGATTGGAATTTTGAATGGAATGTGCCAGGAGAAGCCCCTCAAGTTTGTCTCACTACTTCTTGTTCGTGTTTTTAATTTAATTTTTTATTTTTTATTACAGCAAGTTTGATGACAACGTTTGGCTTCTTGTAGGTGTGCAAGATGTGGTTCTTTTACACATATACATAGGTCTGTTCTTCCTGGGACCCTTTTCCCATGTACGTTATGACAGAATGTTGAGTAGTCTTCTCTTGGTATTCCGTAGGTCTTTGGTGATTATATAGTTCACCTGTGTTTGTATATGTCTGTTAACCCCGATATCCTAATGAATCCAATCCTCACACCTTTCCATTGGTGAACCATAAATTTGTTTAATGAATCTGTGATTGCCCTTCTCCGTGGAAATATCTGCCCTGGTATCAATTTTTAGGTAACACCTATAAGTGATATCCTACGATATGTGTCTTTCACTTTCTGACTTACTACAAGTCACGTGATTACCTCTAGACTCATCTACGGTGCTGCAAATGGCATTGTGTCCTTTTTTCCCTTGGCTAATATTCTGTCTTAGCGAGGTCCATTTTCTGCAATGTGATTCCCTGAGGGCTGAGGATTAGCTGACCTGGGCAGCCTGACCCTGCCGGAAAGCCCTCCCCAGGTGTGCCTGGTTTGAGGTCAATATAAACAGCACTCCAGGCAGCAATAGCCCCTGCAGCTGTGCCTGGCTCCATATTCTCTGCCCCGTCAGCAGTCTCGGGGCTGTGCTGGTGGGAGGGTGTGAGGGTCCACGGCTTTGTTGGTGGCCCGGTGTGAGTGGGGCTCTGCTGGACTTTTTGCAGGAGTTGCCAGGCTGCCACCTGTAAAGAAGAGGATGTGTCACCCATAACGTCCACTGGAATTTCTCTCCGGGCTGAGGAAGGTAAAAAAGGAGTGGGGGCCAGGACAGGAGGGGTATCTCAGGCAGGGAAATGGAAAGCTTCCAGAAGAGCACCCGGGGCCGGGACCATGCTGGCTGGACTGCAGGCAGCAAGTTGGCCTGCGTGCTGTCGCTGGTGTGGCTCCACGGCCCTTCCTCTAGGCTTTCAAGCCCTTGTACATATTCAGGTGTTTTACCTGGGAATGGTGGGAACAGTTCAGCAGCAGCTGGCCTGGGGCTCAGCTCACGTTTACTCACAGAGGCCTCGGCATGGTCCCCCAGCTTTGCAATGAGGACGCTCCTTGCATGGGGGGGGCGGGGCTGCTGGCTGTATGGGAGATGATTCCCCACCTCTGCCCAATTTCAGAATTGTTTACCGCTGGAGCAAGTGCCTTGGTAGGGTTTTCCTCTGTATAACTGTTTGGTTTAGGTTTTTTTTTTCTTTTTTCGTTCAAGTTAGATTTTATTCCTCTTTTATATATTTATAGATATAAGCATGGGAATAATTCATTCATATAAATACATCTGTGTGAATGGAAGAACTTTATCCTGTTTTATTTTTAAAAATTTTGAAATTTAATTTTATTTATTTCTTTATACAGCAGGTTACTATTAGTTATATATTTTATGCATATACATGTATACAGGTCCATCCCAATCTCCCAACTCATCCCACCACCACCACCCCATGGCTTCCCTCACTTGGTGTCCATACGTTTGTTCTCTACCTCTGTGTCTCTATTTCTGCCCTGCAAACCAGTTCATCTGTACCATTTTTCTAGGTTCCACCTATATGCATTAATATACAATATTTGTTTTTCTCTTTCTGACTTACTTCACTCTGTATGACACTCTCTAGATCCATCGACTTCTACAAATGAACCAGTTTCATTCCTTTTTATGGCTGAGTAATATTCCATTTTATATATGTACCACATCTTTATCCATTCGTCTGTCTGTGGGCATTTAGGTTGCTTCCATTACCTGGCTATTGTAAATAGTGCTGCAATGAACATTGTGGTGAATGTGTCTTTTTGATTTATGGTTTTCTCTGGGTATATGCCCAGAAGTGGGATTGCTGGATCCTATGGTAATTCTCTTTTTAGTTTTTTAAAGGAACCTCCATACTGTTCTCCAGAGTGACTGTATCAATTTACCTTCCCACCAATAGTGGAAGAGGGTTCCTTTTGTCCACTCCCTCCCCAGAATTTGTTGTTTGTAGATTTTCTGATGATGCTGATTCTAAGAGGTGTGAGGTCATACCTCATTGTCGTTTGGATTTGCATTTCTCTAATAATTAGTGATGTTGAGCAGCTTTTCATGTGCGTCTTGGCCATCTCTGTGACTTCTTTGAAGAAACGTCTATTTAGATCTTCTGCCCATTTTTCTACTGGGTTGTTTGTTTTATTAATATTAAGCTGCGTGAGCTGTTTATATATATTGGAGATTAAACCTTTGTCCATTGATTCATTTGCGAATGTTTTCGCCCATTCTGAGGGTTGCCTTTTTCCATCCCCGTTTTTTTAACCAAAAAAGAAAGAAAGCAAAAGAAGCAGAACACTAATGTGCGTGAAATATGCCTCTTGAAACTGTCGTTTTGAAATATGGACGTCTTTTGAAATTTTTGGTCGATATATGACCCCAGGATTTGTTTTCAGGGCAGGTGTCATTTACAGGCCTGCAACGATTTTGAATATCCACTGACCATTAGCGCTGGGATTAAAGCTGCTGTTGTGTGAAACGGCCACAAGGTGGCAGCAGTTCTCGCTTACCAAATCTGGTTACTAGGGCCACAGAGCCTCAATGGAAGTCCTGTTCTAGATTGGAATTTAGAATGGAATGTGCCAGGAGAAAGCCACTCAAGTTTGTCTCACTACTTCTTGTTCGTGTTTTTAATTTAATTTTTTATTTTTTATTACAGCAAGTTTGATGACAACGTTTGGCTTGTTGTAGGTGTGCAAGATGTGGTTCTTTTACACATATACATAGGTCTGTTCTTCCTGGGACCCTTTTCCCATGTACGTTATGACAGAATGTTGAGTAGTCTTCTCTTGGTATTCCGTAGGTCTTTGGTGATTATATATTTCACCTGTGTTTGTATATGTCTGTTAACCCCGATATCCTAATGAATCCAATCCTCACACCTTTCCATTGGTGAACCATAAGTTTGTTTAATGAATCTGTGATTGCCCTTCTCCGTGGAAATATCTGCCCTGGTATCAATTTTTAGGTAACACCTATAAGTGATATCCTACGATATGTGTCTTTCACTTTCTGACTTACTACAAGTCACGTGATTACCTCTAGACTCATCTACGGTGCTGCAAATGGCATTGTGTCCTTTTTTCCCTTGGCTAATATTCTGTCTTGGCGAGGTCCATTTTCTGCAGTGTGATTCCCTGAGGGCTGAGGATTAGCTGACCTTGGCAGCCTGACCCTTCCGGCAAGTCCTCCCCAGGTGTGCCTGGGTTGAGGTCAATATAAACTGCACTCCAGGAAGCAATAGCCCCTGCAGCTGTGCCTGACTCCATATTCTCTGCCCCGTCAGAAGTCTCTGGGCTGTGCTGGTGGGAGGGTGTGAGGGTCCACGGCTTTGTTGGTGGCCCGGTGTGAGTGGGGCCCTGCTGGACTTTCTGCAGGAGTTGCCAGGCTGCCACCTGTAAAGACGAAGATGTGTCACCCATAACTTCCACAGGAATTTCTCTCCGGACTGAGGAAGGAAAAAAAGGAGTGGGGGCCGGGACAGGAGGGGTATCTCAGGCAGGGAAATGGAAAGCTTCCAGAAGAGCACCCGGGGCCGGGACCATGCTGGCTGGACTGCAGGCAGCAAGTTGGCCTGCGTGCTGTCGCTGGTGTGGCTCCACGGCCCTTCCTCTAGGCTTTCAAGCCCTTGTACATATTCAGGTGTTTTACCTGGGAATGGTGGGAACAGTTCAGCAGCAGCTGGCCTGGGGCTCAGCTCACGTTTACTCACAGAGGCCTCGGCATGGTCCCCCAGCTTTGCAATGAGGACGCTCCTTGCATGGGGGGGCGGGGCTGCTGGCTGTATGGGAGATGATTCCCCACCTCTGCCCAATTTCAGAATTGTTTACTGCTGGAGCAAGTGCCTTGCTAGGGTTTTCCTCTGTATAACTGTTTGGTTTAGGTTTTTTTTTCTTTTTTGGTTCAAGTTAGATTTTATTCCTCTTTTATATATTTATAGATATAAGCATGGGAATAATTCATTCATATAAATACATCTGTGTGAATGGAAGAACTTTCTTCTGTTTTATTTTTTAAAATTGTGAAATTTAATTTTATTTATTTCTTTATACAGCAGGTTACTATTAGTTATATATTTTATGCATATACATGTATACAGGTCCATCCCAATCTCCCAACTCATCCCACCACCACCACCCCATGGCTTCCCCCACTTGGTGTCCATACGTTTGTTCTCTACCTCTGTGTCTCTATTTCTGTCCTGCATACCAGTTCATCTGTACCATTTTTCTAGGTTCCACATATATGCATTAATATACAATATTTGTTTTTCTCTTTCTGACTTACTTCACTCTGTATGACAGTCTCTAGATCCATCGACTTCTCTACAAATGACCCAGTTTCATTCCTTTTTATGGCTGAGCAATATTCCATTTTATATATGTACCACATCTTTATCCATTCGTCTTTCTGTGGGCATTTAGGTTGCTTCCATTACCTAGCTATTGTAAATTGTGCTGCAATGAACATTGTGGTGAATGTGTCTTTTTGATTTATGGTTTTCCCTGGGTATATGCCCAGAAGTGGGATTGCTGGATCCTATGGTAATTCTCTTTTTAGTTTTTTAAAGGAACCTCCATACTGTTCTCCAGAGTGACTGTATCAATTTACCTTTCCACCAATAGTGGAAGAGGGTTCCTTTTGTCCACACCCTCCCCAGAATTTTTTGTTTGTAGATTTTCTGATGCTGCCAATTCTAAGAGGTGTGAGGTCATACCTCATTGTCGTTTGGATTTGCATTTCTCTAATAATTAGTGTTGTTGAGCAGCTTTTCATTTGCGTCTTGGCCATCTCTGTGACTTCTTTGAAGAAACGTCTATTTAGATCTTCTGCCCATTTTTGTATTGGGTTGTTTGTTTTATTAATATTAAGCTGCGTGAGCTGTTTATATATATTGGAGATTAAACCTTTGTCCATTGATTCGTTTGTGAATGTTTTCGCCCATTCTGAGGGTTGCCTTTTTCCATCCCCGTTTTTTTAACCAAAAAAGAAAGAAAGCAAAAGAAGCAGAACACTAATGTGCGTGAAATATGCCTCTTGAAACTGTCGTTTTGAAATATGGACGTCTTTTGCATTTTTTGGTCGGTATATGACCCCAGGATTTGTTTTCAGGGCAGGTGTCATTTACAGGCCTGCAACGATTTTGAATATCCACTGACCATTAGCGCTGGGATTAAAGCTGCTGTTGTGTGAAACGGCCACAAGGTGGCAGCAGTTCTCGCTTACCAAATCTGGTTACTAGGGCAACAGAGCCTCAATGGAAGTCCTGTTCCAGATTGAAATTTAGAATGGAATGTGCCAGGAGAAAGCCCCTCAAGTTTGTCTCACTACTTCTTATTCGTGTTTTTAATTTAATTTTTTATTTTTTATTACAGCAAGTTTGATGACAACGTTTGGCTTCTTGTAGGTGTGCAAGATGTGGTTCTTTTACACATATACATAGGTCTGTTCTTCCTGGGACCCTTTTCCCATGTACGTTATGACAGAATGTTGAGTAGTCTTCTCTTGGTATTCCGTAGGTCTTTGGTGATTATATATTTCACCTGTGTTTGTATATGTCTGTTAACCCCGATATCCTAATGAATCCAATCCTCACACCTTTCCATTGGTGAACCATAAATTTGTTTAATGAATCTGTGATTGCCCTTCTCCGTGGAAATATCTGCCCTGGTATCAATTTTTAGGAAACACCTATAAGTGATATCCTACGATATGTGTCTTTCACTTTCTGACTTACTACAAGTCACAGATTACCTCTAGACTCATCTACGGTGCTGCAAATGGCATTGTGTCCTTTTTTCCCTTGGCTAATATTCTGTCTTAGCGAGGTCCATTTTCTGCAATGTGATTCCCTGAGGGCTGAGGATTAGCTGACCTGGGCAGCCTGACCCTGCCGGCAAGCCCTCCCCAGGTGTGCCTGGTTTGAGGTCAATATAAACAGCACTCCAGGCAGCAATAGCCCCTGCAGCTGTGCCTGGCTCCATATTCTCTGCCCCGTCAGCAGTCTCGGGGCTGTGCTGGTGGGAGGGTGTGAGGGTCCACGGCTTTGTTGGTGGCCCGGTGTGAGTGGGGCACTGCTGGACTTTCTGCAGGAGTTGCCAGGCTGCCACCTGTAAAGAAGAGGATGTGTCACCCATAACGTCCACTGGAATTTCTCTCCGGGCTGAGGAAGGTAAAAAAGGAGTGGGGGCCAGGACAGGAGGGGTATCTCAGGCAGGGAAATGGAAAGCTTCCAGAAGAGCACCAGGGGCCAGGACCATGCTGGCTGGCCTGCAGGCAGCAAGTTGGCCTGCGTGCTGTCGCTGGTGTGGCTCCACGGCCCTTCCTCTAGGCTTTCAAGCCCTTGTACATATTCAGGTGTTTTACCTGGGAAGGGTGGGAACAGTTCAGCAGCAGCTGGCCTGGGGCTCAGCTCACGTTTACTCACAGAGGCCTCGGCATGGTCCCCCAGCTTTGCAATGAGGACGCTCCTTGCATGGGGGGGGCGGGGCTGCTGGCTGTATGGGAGATGATTCCCCACTTCTGCCCAATTTCAGAATTGTTTACTGCTGGAGCAAGTGCCTTGCTAGGGTTTTCCTCTGTATAACTGTTTGGTTTAGGTTTTTTTTTCTTTTTTGGTTCAAGTTAGATTTTATTCCTCTTTTATATATTTATAGATATAAGCATGGGAATAATTCATTCATATAAATACATCTGTGTGAATGGAAGAACTTTCTTCTGTTTTATTTTTTAAAATTGTGAAATTTAATTTTATTTATTTCTTTATACAGCAGGTTACTATTAGTTATATATTTTATGCATATACATGTATACAGGTCCATCCCAATCTCCCAACTCATCCCACCACCACCACCCCATGGCTTCCCCCACTTGGTGTCCATACGTTTGTTCTCTACCTCTGTGTCTCTATTTCTGTCCTGCATACCAGTTCATCTGTACCATTTTTCTAGGTTCCACATATATGCATTAATATACAATATTTGTTTTTCTCTTTCTGACTTACTTCACTCTGTATGACAGTCTCTAGATCCATCGACTTCTCTACAAATGACCCAGTTTCATTCCTTTTTATGGCTGAGCAATATTCCATTTTATATATGTACCACATCTTTATCCATTCGTCTTTCTGTGGGCATTTAGGTTGTTTCCATTACCTGGCTATTGTAAATTGTGCTGCAATGAACATTGTGGTGAATGTGTCTTTTTGATTTATGGTTTTCTCTGGGTATATGCCCAGAAGTGGGATTGCTGGATCCTATGGTAATTCTCTTTTTAGTTTTTTAAAGGAACCTCCATACTGTTCTCCAGAGTGACTGTATCAATTTACCTTTCCACCAATAGTGGAAGAGGGTTCCTTTTGTCCACACCCTCCCCAGAATTTTTTGTTTGTAGATTTTCTGATGCTGCCAATTCTAAGAGGTGTGAGGTCATACCTCATTGTCGTTTGGATTTGCATTTCTCTAATAATTAGTGATGTTGAGCAGCTTTTCATGTGCGTCTTGGCCATCTCTGTGACTTCTTTGAAGAAACGTCTATTTAGATCTTCTGCCCATTTTTGTATTGGGTTGTTTGTTTTATTAATATTAAGCTGCGTGAGCTGTTTATATATATTGGAGATTAAACCTTTGTCCATTGATTCGTTTGCGAATGTTTTCGCCCATTCTGAGGGTTGCCTTTTTCCATCCCCGTTTTTTTAACCAAAAAAGAAAGAAAGCAAAAGAAGCAGAACACTAATGTGCGTGAAATATGCCTCTTGAAACTGTCGTTTTGAAATATGGACGTCTTTTGAATTTTTTGGTCGATATATGACCCTAGGATTTGTTTTCAGGGCAGGTGTCATTTACAGGCCTGCAACGATTTTGAATATCCACTGACCATTAGCGCTGGGATTAAAGCTGCTCTTGTGTGAAACGGCCACAAGGTGGCAGCAGTTCTCGCTTACCAAATCTGGTTACTAGGGCCACAGAGCCTCAATGGAAGTCCTGTTCTAGATTGGAATTTAGAATGGAATGTGCCAGGAGAAAGCCCCTCAAGTTTGTCTCACTACTTCTTGTTCGTGTTTTTAATTTAATTTTTTATTTTTTATTACAGCAAGTTTGATGACAACATTTGGCTTCTTGTAGGTGTGCAAGATGTGGTTCTTTTACACATATACATAGGTCTGTTCTTCCTGGGACCCTTTTCCCATGTACGTTATGACAGAATGTTGAGTAGTCTTCTCTTGGTATTCCGTAGGTCTTTGGTGATTATATATTTCACCTGTGTTTGTATATGTCTGTTAACCCCGATATCCTAATGAATCCAATCCTCACACCTTTCCATTGGTGAACCATAAGTTTGTTTAATGAATCTGTGATTGCCCTTCTCCGTGGAAATATCTGCCCTGGTATCAATTTTTAGGTAACACCTATAAGTGATATCCTACGATATGTGTCTTTCACTTTCTGACTTACTACAAGTCACGTGATTACCTCTAGACTCATCTACGGTGCTGCAAATGGCATTGTGTCCTTTTTTCCCTTGGCTAATATTCTGTCTTAGCGAGGTCCATTTTCTGCAGTGTGATTCCCTGAGGGCTGAGGATTAGCTGACCTGGGCAGCCTGACCCTGCCGGCAAGCCCTCCCCAGGTGTGCCTGGGTTGAGGTCAATATAAACTGCACTCCAGGCAGCAATAGCCCTTGCAGCTGTGCCTGACTCCATATTCTCTGCCCCGTCAGCAGTCTCGGGGCTGTGCTGGTGGGAGGGTGTGAGGGTCCACGGCTTTGTTGGTGGCCCGGTGTGACTGGGGCTCTGCTGGACTTTCTGCAGGAGTTGCCAGGCTGCCACCTGTAAAGAAGAGGATGTGTCACCCATAACTTCCACTGGAATTTCTCTCCGGGCTGAGGAAGGAAATAAAGGAGTGGGGGCCAGGACAGGAGGGGTATCTCAGGCAGGGAAATGGAAAGCTTACAGAAGAGCGCCCGGGGCCAGGACCATCCTGGCTGGCCTGCAGGCAGCAAGTTGGCCTGCGTGCTGTCGCTGGTGTGGCTCCACGGCCCTTCCTCTAGGCTTTCAAGCCCTTGTACATATTCAGGTGTTTTACCTGGGAAGGGTGGGAACAGTTCAGTAGCAGCTGGCCTGGGGCTCAGCTCACGTTTACTCACAGAGGCCTCGGCATGGTCCCCCAGCTTTGCAGTGAGGACGCTCCTTGCATGGGGGGACGGGGCTGTTGGTTGTATGGGAGATGATTCCCCACCACTGACCAATTTCAGAATTGTTTACTGCTGGAACAAGTGCCTTGGTAGTGTTTTCCTCTGTATAACTGTTTGGTTTAGGTTTTTTTTTCTTTCTTGGTTCAAGTTAGATTTTATTCCTCGTTTATGTATTTATAGATATAAGCATGGGAATAATTCATTCATATAAATACATCTGTGTGAATGGACGAACTTTCTTCTGTTTTATTTTTAAAAATTTTGAAATTTAATTTTATTTATTTATTTATACAGCAGGTTACTATTAGTTATATATTTTATGCATATACATGTATACAGGTCCATCCCAATCTCCCAACTCATCCCACCACCACCACCCCATGGCTTCCCCCACTTGGTGTCCATACGTTTGTTCTCTACTTCTGTGTCTCTATTTCTGTCCTGCATACCAGTTCATCTGTACCATTTTTCTAGGTTCCACATATATGCATTAATATACAATATTTGTTTTTCTCTTTCTGACTTACTTCACTCTGTATGACAGTCTCTAGGTCCATCGACTTCTCTACAAATGACCCAGTTTCATTCCTTTTTATGGCTGAGCAATATTCCATTTTATATATGTACCACTTCTTTATCCATTCGTCTGTCTGTGGGCATTTAGGTTGCTTCCATTACCTGGCTATTGTAAATTGTGCTGCAATGAACATTGTGGTGAATGTGTCTTTTTGATTTATGGTTTTCTCTGGGTATATGCCCAAAAGTGGGATTGCAGGCTCCTATGGTAATTCTCTTTTTAGTTATTTAAAGGAACATCCATACTGTTCTCCATAGTGAGTGTATCAAATTACCTTCCCACCAATAGTGGAAGAGGGTTCCTTTTGTCCACACCATCCCCGGAATTTGTTGTTTGTAGATTTGCTGATGATGCCGATTCTAAGAGGTGTGAGGTCATACCTCATTGTCGTTTGGATTTGCATTTCTCTAATAATTAGTGATGGTGAGCAGCTTTTCATGTGCGTCTTGGCCATCTCTGTGACTTCTTTAAAGATACGTCTATATAGATCTTCTGCCCATTTTTGTACTGGGTTGTTTGTTTTATTAATATTAAGCTGTGTGAGCTGTTTATATATATTGGAGATTAAACCTTTGTCCATTGATTCGTTTGCGAACGTTTTCGCCCATTCTGAGGCTTGCCTTTTTCCATTCCCGTTTTTTTAACCAAAAAAGAAAGAAATCAAAAGAAGCAGAACACTAATGTGCGTGAAATATGCCTCTTGAAACAGTCGTTTTGAAATATGGACGTCTTTTGCATTTTTTGGTCGGTATATGACCCCAGGATTTGTTTTCAGGGCAGGTGTCATTTACAGGCCTGCAACGATTTTGAATATCCACTGACCATTAGCGCTGGGATTAAAGCTGCTGTTGTGTGAAACGGCCACAAGGTGGCAGCAGTTCTCGCTTACCAAATCTGGTTACTAGGGCAACAGAGCCTCAATGGAAGTCCTGTTCTAGATTGGAATTTAGAATGGAATGTGCCAGGAGAAAGCCCCTCAAGTTTGTCTCACTACTTCTTGTTCGTGTTTTTAATTTAATTTTTTATTTTTTATTACAGCAAGTTTGATGACAACGTTTGGCTTCTTGTAGGTGTGCAAGATGTGGTTCTTTTACACATATACATAGGTCTGTTCTTCCTGGGACCCTTTTCCCATGTACGTTATGACAGAATGTTGAGTAGTCTTCTCTTGGTATTCCGTAGGTCTTTGGTGATTATATATTTCACCTGTGTTTGTATATGTCTGTTAACCCCGATATCCTAATGAATCCAATCCTCACACCTTTCCATTGGTGAACCATAAATTTGTTTAATGAATCTGTGATTGCCCTTCTCCGTGGAAATATCTGCCCTGGTATCAATTTTTAGGTAACACCTATAAGTGATATCCTACGATATGTGTCTTTCACTTTCTGACTTACTACAAGTCACGTGATTACCTCTAGACTCATCTACGGTGCTGCAAATGGCATTGTGTCCTTTTTTCCCTTGGCTAATATTCTGTCTTAGCGAGGTCCATTTTCTGCAATGTGATTCCCTGAGGGCAGAGGATTAGCTGACCTGGGCAGCCTGACCCTGCCGGCAAGCCCTCCCCAGGTGTGCCTGGTTTGAGGTCAATATAAACAGCACTCCAGGCAGCAATAGCCCTTGCAGTTGTGCCTGGCTACATATTCTCTGCCCCGTCAGCAGTCTCGGGGCTGTGCTGGTGGGAGGGTGTGAGGGTCCACGGCTTTGTTGGTGGCCCGGTGTGAGTGGGGCTCTGCTGGACTTTCTGCAGGAGTTGCCAGGCTGCCACCTGTAAAGAAGAGGATGTGTCACCCATAACGTCCACTGGAATTTCTCTCCGGGCTGAGGAAGGTAAAAAAGGAGTGGGGGCCAGGACAGGAGGGGTATCTCAGGCAGGGAAATGGAAAGCTTCCAGAAGAGCACCAGGGGCCGGGACCATGCTGGCTGGCCTGCAGGCAGCAAGTTGGCCTGCGTGCTGTCGCTGGTGTGGCTCCACGGCCCTTCCTCTAGGCTTTCAAGCCCTTGTACATATTCAGGTGTTTTACCTGGGAAGGGTGGGAACAGTTCAGCAGCAGCTGGCCTGGGGCTCAGCTCACGTTTACTCACAGAGGCCTCGGCATGGTCCCCCAGCTTTGCAATGAGGACGCTCCTTGCATGGGGGGGCGGGGCTGCTGGCTGTATGGGAGATGATTCCCCACCTCTGCCCAATTTCAGAATTGTTTACTGCTGGAGCAAGTGCCTTGCTAGGGTTTTCCTCTGTATAACTGTTTGGTTTAGGTTTTTTTTTCTTTTTTGGTTCAAGTTAGATTTTATTCCTCTTTTATATATTTATAGATATAAGCATGGGAATAATTCATTCATATAAATACATCTGTGTGAATGGAAGAACTTTCTTCTGTTTTATTTTTTAAAATTGTGAAATTTAATTTTATTTATTTCTTTATACAGCAGGTTACTATTAGTTATATATTTTATGCATATACATGTATACAGGTCCATCCCAATCTCCCAACTCATCCCACCACCACCACCCCATGGCTTCCCCCACTTGGTGTCCATACGTTTGTTCTCTACCTCTGTGTCTCTATTTCTGTCCTGCATACCAGTTCATCTGTACCATTTTTCTAGGTTCCACATATATGCATTAATATACAATATTTGTTTTTCTCTTTCTGACTTACTTCACTCTGTATGACAGTCTCTAGATCCATCGACTTCTCTACAAATGACCCAGTTTCATTCCTTTTTATGGCTGAGCAATATTCCATTTTATATATGTACCACATCTTTATCCATTCGTCTTTCTGTGGGCATTTAGGTTGCTTCCATTACCTAGCTATTGTAAATTGTGCTGCAATGAACATTGTGGTGAATGTGTCTTTTTGATTTATGGTTTTCCCTGGGTATATGCCCAGAAGTGGGATTGCTGGATCCTATGGTAATTCTCTTTTTAGTTTTTTAAAGGAACCTCCATACTGTTCTCCAGAGTGACTGTATCAATTTACCTTTCCACCAATAGTGGAAGAGGGTTCCTTTTGTCCACACCCTCCCCAGAATTTTTTGTTTGTAGATTTTCTGATGCTGCCAATTCTAAGAGGTGTGAGGTCATACCTCATTGTCGTTTGGATTTGCATTTCTCTAATAATTAGTGTTGTTGAGCAGCTTTTCATGTGCGTCTTGGCCATCTCTGTGACTTCTTTGAAGAAACGTCTATTTAGATCTTCTGCCCATTTTTGTATTGGGTTGTTTGTTTTATTAATATTAAGCTGCGTGAGCTGTTTATATATATTGGAGATTAAACCTTTGTCCATTGATTCGTTTGCGAACGTTTTCGCCCATTCTGAGGCTTGCCTTTTTCCATTCCCGTTTTTTTAACCAAAAAAGAAAGAAAGCAAAAGAAGCAGAACACTAATGTGCGTGAAATATGCCTCTTGAAACAGTCGTTTTGAAATATGGACGTCTTTTGAATTTTTTGGTCGGTATATGACCCCAGGATTTGTTTTCAGGGCAGGTGTCATTTACAGGCCTGCAACGATTTTGAATATCCACTGACCATTAGCGCTGGGATTAAAGCTGCTGTTGTGCGAAACGGCCACAAGGTGGCAGCAGTTCTCGCTTACCAAATCTGGTTACTAGGGCCACAGAGCCTCAATGGAAGTCCTGTTCTAGATTGGAATTTAGAATGGAATGTGCCAGGAGAAAGCCCCTCAAGTTTGTCTCACTACTTCTTGTTCGTGTTTTTAATTTAATTTTTTATTTTTTATTACAGCAAGTTTGATGACAACATTTGGCTTCTTGTAGGTGTGCAAGATTTGGTTCTTTTACACATATACATAGGTCTGTTCTTCCTGGGACCCTTTTCCCATGTACGTTATGACAGAATGTTGAGTAGTCTTCTCTTGGTATTCCGTAGGTCTTTGGTGATTATATATTTCACCTGTGTTTGTATATGTCTGTTAACCCCGATATCCTAATGAATCCAATCCTCACACCTTTCCATTGGTGAACCATAAGTTTGTTTAATGAATCTGTGATTGCCCTTCTCCGTGGAAATATCTGCCCTGGTATCAATTTTTAGGTAACACCTATAAGTGATATCCTACGATATGTGTCTTTCACTTTCTGACTTACTACAAGTCACGTGATTACCTCTAGACTCATCTACGGTGCTGCAAATGGCATTGTGTCCTTTTTTCCCTTGGCTAATATTCTGTCTTAGCGAGGTCCATTTTCTGCAGTGTGATTCCCTGAGGGCTGAGCATTAGCTGACCTGGGCAGCCTGACCCAGCCGGCAAGCCCTCCCCAGGTGTGCCTGGGTTGAGGTCAATATAAACTGCACTCCAGGCAGCAATAGCCCCTGCAGCTGTGCCTGACTCCATATTCTCTGCCCCGTCAGCAGTCTCGGGGCTGTGCTGGTGGGAGGGTGTGAGGGTCCACGGCTTTGTTGGTGGCCCGGTGTGAGTGGGGCTCTGCTGGACTTTCTGCAGGAGTTGCCAGGCTGCCACCTGTAAAGAAGAGGATGTGTCACCCATAACTTCCACTGGAATTTCTCTCCGGGCTGAGGAAGGAAATAAAGGAGTGGGGGCCAGGACAGGAGGGGTATCTCAGGCAGGGAAATGGAAAGCTTCCAGAAGAGCGCCCGGGGCCAGGACCATCCTGGCTGGCCTGCAGGCAGCAAGTTGGCCTGCGTGCTGTCGCTGGTGTGGCTCCACAGCCCTTCCTCTGGGCTTTCAAGCCCTTGTACATATTCAGGTGTTTTACCTGGGAAGGGTGGGAACAGTTCAGTAGCAGCTGGCCTGGGGCTCAGCTCACGTTTACTCACAGAGGCCTCGGCATGGTCCCCCAGCTTTGCAGTGAGGACGCTCCTTGCATGGGGGGATGGGGCTGTTGGTTGTATGGGAGATGATTCCCCACCACTGACCAATTTCAGAATTGTTTACTGCTGGAACAAGTGCCTTGGTAGTGTTTTCCTCTGTATAACTGTTTGGTGTAGGTTTTTTTTTCTTTCTTGGTTCAAGTTAGATTTTATTCGTCTTTTATGTATTTATAGATATAAGCATGGGAATAATTCATTCATATAAATACATCTGTGTGAATGGACGAACTTTCTTCTGTTTTATTTTTAAAAATTTTGAAATTTAATTTTATTTATTTCTTTATACAGCAGGTTACTATTAGTTATATATTTTATGCATATACATGTATACAGGTCCATCCCAATCTCCCAACTCATCCCACCACCACCACCCCATGGCTTCCCCCACTTGGTGTCCATACGTTTGTTCTCTACTTCTGTGTCTCTATTTCTGTCCTGCATACCAGTTCATCTGTACCATTTTTCTAGGTTCCACATATATGCATTAATATACAATATTTGTTTTTCTCTTTCTGACTTACTTCACTCTGTATGACAGTCTCTAGGTCCATCGACTTCTCTACAAATGAACCAGTTTCATTCCTTTTTATGGCTGAGCAATATTCCATTTTATATATGTACCACTTCTTTATCCATTCGTCTGTCTGTGGGCATTTAGGTTGCTTCCATTACCTGGCTATTGTAAATTGTGCTGCAATGAACATTGTGGTGAATGTGTCTTTTTGATTTATGGTTTTCTCTGGGTATATGCCCAAAAGTGGGATTGCAGGCTCCTATGGTAATTCTCTTTTTAGTTATTTAAAGGAACATCCATACTGTTCTCCATAGTGAGTGTATCAAATTACCTTCCCACCAATAGTGGAAGAGGGTTCCTTTTGTCCACACCCTCCCCAGAATTTTTTGTTTGTAGATTTTCTGATGCTGCCAATTCTAAGAGGTGTGAGGTCATACCTCATTGTCGTTTGGATTTGCATTTCTCTAATAATTAGTGTTGTTGAGCAGCTTTTCATGTGCGTCTTGGCCATCTCTGTGACTTCTTTGAAGAAACGTCTATTTAGATCTTCTGCCCATTTTTGTATTGGGTTGTTTGTTTTATTAATATTAAGCTGCGTGAGCTGTTTATATATATTGGAGATTAAACCTTTGTCCATTGATTCGTTTGCGAACGTTTTCGCCCATTCTGAGGCTTGCCTTTTTCCATCCCCGTTTTTTTAACCAAAAAAGAAAGAAAGCAAAAGAAGCAGAACACTAATGTGCGTGAAATATGCCTCTTGAAACTGTCGTTTTGAAATATGGACGTCTTTTGAATTTTTTGGTCGATATATGACCCTAGGATTTGTTTTCAGGGCAGGTGTCATTTACAGGCCTGCAACGATTTTGAATATCCACTGACCATTAGCGCTGGGATTAAAGCTGCTCTTGTGTGAAACGGCCACAAGGTGGCAGCAGTTCTCGCTTACCAAATCTGGTTACTAGGGCCACAGAGCCTCAATGGAAGTCCTGTTCTAGATTGGAATTTAGAATGGAATGTGCCAGGAGAAAGCCCCTCAAGTTTGTCTCACTACTTCTTGTTCGTGTTTTTAATTTAATTTTTTATTTTTTATTACAGCAAGTTTGATGACAACATTTGGCTTCTTGTAGGTGTGCAAGATGTGGTTCTTTTACACATATACATAGGTCTGTTCTTCCTGGGACCCTTTTCCCATGTACGTTATGACAGAATGTTGAGTAGTCTTCTCTTGGTATTCCGTAGGTCTTTGGTGATTATATATTTCACCTGTGTTTGTATATGTCTGTTAACCCCGATATCCTAATGAATCCAATCCTCACACCTTTCCATTGGTGAACCATAAGTTTGTTTAATGAATCTGTGATTGCCCTTCTCCGTGGAAATATCTGCCCTGGTATCAATTTTTAGGTAACACCTATAAGTGATATCCTACGATATGTGTCTTTCACTTTCTGACTTACTACAAGTCACGTGATTACCTCTAGACTCATCTACGGTGCTGCAAATGGCATTGTGTCCTTTTTTCCCTTGGCTAATATTCTGTCTTAGCGAGGTCCATTTTCTGCAGTGTGATTCCCTGAGGGCTGAGGATTAGCTGACCTGGGCAGCCTGACCCTGCCGGCAAGCCCTCCCCAGGTGTGCCTGGGTTGAGGTCAATATAAACTGCACTCCAGGCAGCAATAGCCCTTGCAGCTGTGCCTGACTCCATATTCTCTGCCCCGTCAGCAGTCTCGGGGCTGTGCTGGTGGGAGGGTGTGAGGGTCCACGGCTTTGTTGGTGGCCCGGTGTGACTGGGGCTCTGCTGGACTTTCTGCAGGAGTTGCCAGGCTGCCACCTGTAAAGAAGAGGATGTGTCACCCATAACTTCCACTGGAATTTCTCTCCGGGCTGAGGAAGGAAATAAAGGAGTGGGGGCCAGGACAGGAGGGGTATCTCAGGCAGGGAAATGGAAAGCTTCCAGAAGAGCGCCCGGGGCCAGGACCATCCTGGCTGGCCTGCAGGCAGCAAGTTGGCCTGCGTGCTGTCGCTGGTGTGGCTCCACGGCCCTTCCTCTAGGCTTTCAAGCCCTTGTACATATTCAGGTGTTTTACCTGGGAAGGGTGGGAACAGTTCAGTAGCAGCTGGCCTGGGGCTCAGCTCACGTTTACTCACAGAGGCCTCGGCATGGTCCCCCAGCTTTGCAGTGAGGACGCTCCTTGCATGGGGGGACGGGGCTGTTGGTTGTATGGGAGATGATTCCCCACCACTGACCAATTTCAGAATTGTTTACTGCTGGAACAAGTGCCTTGGTAGTGTTTTCCTCTGTATAACTGTTTGGTTTAGGTTTTTTTTTCTTTCTTGGTTCAAGTTAGATTTTATTCCTCGTTTATGTATTTATAGATATAAGCATGGGAATAATTCATTCATATAAATACATCTGTGTGAATGGACGAACTTTCTTCTGTTTTATTTTTAAAAATTTTGAAATTTAATTTTATTTATTTCTTTATACAGCAGGTTACTATTAGTTATATATTTTATGCATATACATGTATACAGGTCCATCCCAATCTCCCAACTCATCCCACCACCACCACCCCATGGCTTCCCCCACTTGGTGTCCATACGTTTGTTCTCTACTTCTGTGTCTCTATTTCTGTCCTGCATACCAGTTCATCTGTACCATTTTTCTAGGTTCCACATATATGCATTAATATACAATATTTGGTTTTCTCTTTCTGACTTACTTCACTCTGTATGACAGTCTCTAGGTCCATCGACTTCTCTACAAATGACCCAGTTTCATTCCTTTTTATGGCTGAGCAATATTCCATTTTATATATGTACCACTTCTTTATCCATTCGTCTGTCTGTGGGCATTTAGGTTGCTTCCATTACCTGGCTATTGTAAATTGTGCTGCAATGAACATTGTGGTGAATGTGTCTTTTTGATTTATGGTTTTCTCTGGGTATATGCCCAAAAGTGGGATTGCAGGCTCCTATGGTAATTCTCTTTTTAGTTATTTAAAGGAACATCCATACTGTTCTCCATAGTGAGTGTATCAAATTACCTTCCCACCAATAGTGGAAGAGGGTTCCTTTTGTCCACACCATCCCCGGAATTTGTTGTTTGTAGATTTGCTGATGATGTCGATTCTAAGAGGTGTGAGGTCATACCTCATTGTCGTTTGGATTTGCATTTCTCTAATAATTAGTGATGTTGAGCAGCTTTTCATGTGCGTCTTGGCCATCTCTGTGACTTCTTTAAAGATACGTCTATATAGATCTTCTGCCCATTTTTGTACTGGGTTGTTTGTTTTATTAATATTAAGCTGTGTGAGCTGTTTATATATATTGGAGATTAAACCTTTGTCCATTGATTCGTTTGCGAACGTTTTCGCCCATTCTGAGGCTTGCCTTTTTCCATTCCCGTTTTTTTAACCAAAAAAGAAAGAAAGCAAAAGAAGCAGAACACTAATGTGCGTGAAATATGCCTCTTGAAACAGTCGTTTTGAAATATGGACGTCTTTTGAATTTTTTGGTCGGTATATGACCCCAGGATTTGTTTTCAGGGCAGGTGTCATTTACAGGCCTGCAACGATTTTGAATATCCACTGACCATTAGCGCTGGGATTAAAGCTGCTGTTGTGTGAAACGGCCACAAGGTGGCAGCAGTTCTCGCTTACCAAATCTGGTTACTAGGGCAACAGAGCCTCAATGGAAGTCCTGTTCTAGATTGGAATTTAGAATGGAATGTGCCAGGAGAAAGCCCCTCAAGTTTGTCTCACTACTTCTTGTTCGTGTTTTTAATTTAATTTTTTATTTTTTATTACAGCAAGTTTGATGACAACGTTTGGCTTCTTGTAGGTGTGCAAGATGTGGTTCTTTTACACATATACATAGGTCTGTTCTTCCTGGGACCCTTTTCCCATGTACGTTATGACAGAATGTTGAGTAGTCTTCTCTTGGTATTCCGTAGGTCTTTGGTGATTATATATTTCACCTGTGTTTGTATATGTCTGTTAACCCCGATATCCTAATGAATCCAATCCTCACACCTTTCCATTGGTGAACCATAAATTTGTTTAATGAATCTGTGATTGCCCTTCTCCGTGGAAATATCTGCCCTGGTATCAATTTTTAGGTAACACCTATAAGTGATATCCTACGATATGTGTCTTTCACTTTCTGACTTACTACAAGTCACGTGATTACCTCTAGACTCATCTACGGTGCTGCAAATGGCATTGTGTCCTTTTTTCCCTTGGCTAATATTCTGTCTTAGCGAGGTCCATTTTCTGCAATGTGATTCCCTGAGGGCTGAGGATTAGCTGACCTGGGCAGCCTGACCCTGCCGGCAAGCCCTCCCCAGGTGTGCCTGGTTTGAGGTCAATATAAACAGCACTCCAGGCAGCAATAGCCCTTGCAGCTGTGCCTGCTTCCATATTCTCTGCCCCGTCAGCAGTCTCGGGGCTGTGCTGGTGGGAGGGTGTGAGGGTCCACGGCTTTGTTGGTGGCCCGGTGTGAGTGGGGCTCTGCTGGACTTTCTGCAGGAGTTGCCAGGCTGCCACCTGTAAAGAAGAAGATGTGTCACCCATAACGTCCACTGGAATTTCTCTCCGGGCTGAGGAAGGTAAAAAAGGAGTGGGGGCCAGGACAGGAGGGGTATCTCAGGCAGGGAAATGGAAAGCTTCCAGAAGAGCACCAGGGGCCGGGACCATGCTGGCTGGCCTGCAGGCAGCAAGTTGGCCTGCGTGCTGTCGCTGGTGTGGCTCCACGGCCCTTCCTCTAGGCTTTCAAGCCCTTGTACATATTCAGGTGTTTTACCTGGGAAGGGTGGGAACAGTTCAGCAGCAGCTGGCCTGGGGCTCAGCTCACGTTTACTCACAGAGGCCTCGGCATGGTCCCCCAGCTTTGCAATGAGGACGCTCCTTGCATGGGGGGGGCGGGGCTGCTGGCTGTATGGGAGATGATTCCCCACCTCTGCCCAATTTCAGAATTGTTTACTGCTGGAGCAAGTGCCTTGCTAGGGTTTTCCTCTGTATAACTGTTTGGTTTAGGTTTTTTTTTTCTTTTTTGGTTCAAGTTAGATTTTATTCCTCTTTTATATATTTATAGATATAAGCATGGGAATAATTCATTCATATAAATACATCTGTGTGAATGGAAGAACTTTCTTCTGTTTTATTTTTTAAAACTGTGAAATTTAATTTTATTTATTTCTTTATACAGCAGGTTACTATTAGTTATATATTTTATGCATATACATGTATACAGGTCCATCCCAATCTCCCAACTCATCCCACCACCACCACCCCATGGCTTCCCCCACTTGGTGTCCATACGTTTGTTCTCTACCTCTGTGTCTCTATTTCTGTCCTGCATACCAGTTCATCTGTACCATTTTTCTAGGTTCCACATATATGCATTAATATACAATATTTGTTTTTCTCTTTCTGACTTACTTCACTCTGTATGACAGTCTCTAGATCCATCGACTTCTCTACAAATGACCCAGTTTCATTCCTTTTTATGGCTGAGCAATATTCCATTTTATATATGTACCACATCTTTATCCATTCGTCTTTCTGTGGGCATTTAGGTTGCTTCCATTACCTGGCTATTGTAAATTGTGCTGCAATGAACATTGTGGTGAATGTGTCTTTTTGATTTATGGTTTTCTCTGGGTATATGCCCAGAAGTGGGATTGCTGGATCCTATGGTAATTCTCTTTTTAGTTTTTTAAAGGAACCTCATAGTGTTCTCCAGAGTGACTGTATCAATTTACCTTTCCACCAATAGTGGAAGAGGGTTCCTTTTGTCCACACCCTCCCCAGAATTTTTTGTTTGTAGATTTTCTGATGCTGCCAATTCTAAGAGGTGTGAGGTCATACCTCATTGTCGTTTGGATTTGCATTTCTCTAATAATTAGTGATGTTGAGCAGCTTTTCATGTGCGTCTTGGCCATCTCTGTGACTTCTTTGAAGAAACGTCTATTTAGATCTTCTGCCCATTTTTGTATTGGGTTGTTTGTTTTATTAATATTAAGCTGCGTGAGCTGTTTATATATATTGGAGATTAAACCTTTGTCCATTGATTCGTTTGCGAACGTTTTCGCCCATTCTGAGGCTTGCCTTTTTCCATTCCCGTTTTTTTAACCAAAAAAGAAAGAAAGCAAAAGAAGCAGAACACTAATGTGCGTGAAATATGCCTCTTGAAACAGTCGTTTTGAAATATGGACGTCTTTTGCATTTTTTGGTCGGTATATGACCCCAGGATTTGTTTTCAGGGCAGGTGTCATTTACAGGCCTGCAACGATTTTGAATATCCACTGACCATTAGCGCTGGGATTAAAGCTGCTGTTGTGTGAAACGGCCACAAGGTGGCAGCAGTTCTCGCTTACCAAATCTGGTTACTAGGGCCACAGAGCCTCAATGGAAGTCCTGTTCTAGATTGGAATTTAGAATGGAATGTGCCAGGAGAAAGCCCCTCAAGTTTGTCTCACTACTTCTTGTTCGTGTTTTTAATTTAATTTTTTATTTTTTATTACAGCAAGTTTGATGACAACATTTGGCTTCTTGTAGGTGTGCAAGATGTGGTTCTTTTACACATATACATAGGTCTGTTCTTCCTGGGACCCTTTTCCCATGTACGTTATGACAGAATGTTGAGTAGTCTTCTCTTGGTATTCCGTAGGTCTTTGGTGATTATATATTTCACCTGTGTTTGTATATGTCTGTTAACCCCGATATCCTAATGAATCCAATCCTCACACCTTTCCATTGGTGAACCATAAGTTTGTTTAATGAATCTGTGATTGCCCTTCTCCGTGGAAATATCTGCCCTGGTATCAATTTTTAGGTAACACCTATAAGTGATATCCTACGATATGTGTCTTTCACTTTCTGACTTACTACAAGTCACGTGATTACCTCTAGACTCATCTACGGTGCTGCAAATGGCATTGTGTCCTTTTTTCCCTTGGCTAATATTCTGTCTTAGCGAGGTCCATTTTCTGCAGTGTGATTCCCTGAGGGCTGAGCATTAGCTGACCTGGGCAGCCTGACCCTGCCGGCAAGCCCTCCCCAGGTGTGCCTGGGTTGAGGTCAATATAAACTGCACTCCAGGCAGCAATAGCCCCTGCAGCTGTGCCTGACTCCATATTCTCTGCCCCGTCAGCAGTCTCGGGGCTGTGCTGGTGGGAGGGTGTGAGGGTCCACGGCTTTGTTGGTGGCCCGGTGTGACTGGGGCTCTGCTGGACTTTCTGCAGGAGTTGCCAGGCTGCCACCTGTAAAGAAGAGGATGTGTCACCCATAACTTCCACTGGAATTTCTCTCCGGGCTGAGGAAGGAAATAAAGGAGTGGGGGCCAGGACAGGAGGGGTATCTCAGGCAGGGAAATGGAAAGCTTCCAGAAGAGCGCCCGGGGCCAGGACCATCCTGGCTGGCCTGCAGGCAGCAAGTTGGCCTGCGTGCTGTCGCTGGTGTGGCTCCATGGCCCTTCCTCTAGGCTTTCAAGCCCTTGTACATATTCAGGTGTTTTACCTGGGAAGGGTGGGAACAGTTCAGTAGCAGCTGGCCTTGGGCTCAGCTCACGTTTACTCACAGAGGCCTCGGCATGGTCCCCCAGCTTTGCAGTGAGGACGCTCCTTGCATGGGGGGACGGGGCTGTTGGTTGTATGGGAGATGATTCCCCACCACTGACCAATTTCAGAATTGTTTACTGCTGGAACAAGTGCCTTGGTAGTGTTTTCCTCTGTATAACTGTTTGGTTTAGGTTTTTTTTTCTTTCTTGGTTCAAGTTAGATTTTATTCGTCTTTTATGTATTTATAGATATAAGCATGGGAATAATTCATTCATATAAATACATCTGTGTGAATGGACGAACTTTCTTCTGTTTTATTTTTAAAAATTTTGAAATTTAATTTTGTTTATTTCTTTATACAGCAGGTTACTATTAGTTATATATTTTATGCATATACATGTATACAGGTCCATCCCAATCTCCCAACTCATCCCACCACCACCACCCCATGGCTTCCCCCACTTGGTGTCCATACGTTTGTTCTCTACTTCTGTGTCTCTATTTCTGTCCTGCATACCAGTTCATCTGTACCATTTTTCTAGGTTCCACATATATGCATTAATATACAATATTTGTTTTTCTCTTTCTGACTTACTTCACTCTGTATGACAGTCTCTAGGTCCATCGACTTCTCTACAAATGACCCAGTTTCATTCCTTTTTATGGCTGAGCAATATTCCATTTTATATATGTACCACTTCTTTATCCATTCGTCTTTCTGTGGGCATTTAGGTTGCTTCCATTACCTGGCTATTGTAAATTGTGCTGCAATGAACATTGTGGTGAATGTGTCTTTTTGATTTATGGTTTTCTCTGGGTATATGCCCAAAAGTGGGATTGCAGGCTCCTATGGTAATTCTCTTTTTAGTTATTTAAAGGAACATCCATACTGTTCTCCATAGTGAGTGTATCAAATTACCTTCCCACCAATAGTGGAAGAGGGTTCCTTTTGTCCACACCATCCCCGGAATTTGTTGTTTGTAGATTTGCTGATGATGCCGATTCTAAGAGGTGTGAGGTCATACCTCATTGTCGTTTGGATTTGCATTTCTCTAATAATTAGTGATGTTGAGCAGCTTTTCATGTGCGTCTTGGCCATCTCTGTGACTTCTTTGAAGAAACGTCTATTTAGATCTTCTGCCCATTTTTGTATTGGGTTGTTTGTTTTATTAATATTAAGCTGCGTGAGCTGTTTATATATATTGGAGATTAAACCTTTGTCCATTGATTCGTTTGCGAACGTTTTCGCCCATTCTGAGGCTTGCCTTTTTCCATTCCCGTTTTTTTAACCAAAAAAGAAAGAAAGCAAAAGAAGCAGAACACTAATGTGCGTGAAATATGCCTCTTGAAACAGTCGTTTTGAAATATGGACGTCTTTTGAATTTTTTGGTCGGTATATGACCCCAGGATTTGTTTTCAGGGCAGGTGTCATTTACAGGCCTGCAACGATTTTGAATATCCACTGACCATTAGCGCTGGGATTAAAGCTGCTGTTGTGTGAAACGGCCACAAGGTGGCAGCAGTTCTCGCTTACCAAATCTGGTTACTAGGGCCACAGAGCCTCAATGGAAGTCCTGTTCTAGATTGGAATTTAGAATGGAATGTGCCAGGAGAAAGCCCCTCAAGTTTGTCTCACTACTTCTTGTTCGTGTTTTTAATTTAATTTTTTATTTTTTATTACAGCAAGTTTGATGACAACATTTGGCTTCTTGTAGGTGTGCAAGATGTGGTTCTTTTACACATATACATAGGTCTGTTCTTCCTGGGACCCTTTTCCCATGTACGTTATGACAGAATGTTGAGTAGTCTTCTCTTGGTATTCCGTAGGTCTTTGGTGATTATATATTTCACCTGTGTTTGTATATGTCTGTTAACCCCGATATCCTAATGAATCCAATCCTCACACCTTTCCATTGGTGAACCATAAGTTTGTTTAATGAATCTGTGATTGCCCTTCTCCGTGGAAATATCTGCCCTGGTATTAATTTTTAGGTAACACCTATAAGTGATATCCTACGATATGTGTCTTTCACTTTCTGACTTACTACAAGTCACGTGATTACCTCTAGACTCATCTACGGTGCTGCAAATGGCATTGTGTCCTTTTTTCCCTTGGCTAATATTCTGTCTTAGCGAGGTCCATTTTCTGCAGTGTGATTCCCTGAGGGCTGAGCATTAGCTGACCTGGGCAGCCTGACCCTGCCGGCAAGCCCTCCCCAGGTGTGCCTGGGTTGAGGTCAATATAAACTGCACTCCAGGCAGCAATAGCCCCTGCAGCTGTGCCTGACTCCATATTCTCTGCCCCGTCAGCAGTCTCGGGGCTGTGCTGGTGGGAGGGTGTGAGGGTCCACGGCTTTGTTGGTGGCCCGGTGTGACTGGGGCTCTGCTGGACTTTCTGCAGGAGTTGCCAGGCTGCCACCTGTAAAGAAGAGGATGTGTCACCCATAATTTCCACTGGAATTTCTCTCCGGGCTGAGGAAGGAAATAAAGGAGTGGGGGCCAGGACAGGAGGGGTATCTCAGGCAGGGAAATGGAAAGCTTCCAGAAGAGCGCCCGGGGCCAGGACCATCCTGGCTGGCCTGCAGGCAGCAAGTTGGCCTGCGTGCTGTCGCTGGTGTGGCTCCACAGCCCTTCCTCTAGGCTTTCAAGCCCTTGTACATATTCAGGTGTTTTACCTGGGAAGGGTGGGAACAGTTCAGTAGCAGCTGGCCTGGGGCTCAGCTCACGTTTACTCACAGAGGCCTCGGCATGGTCCCCCAGCTTTGCAGTGAGGACGCTCCTTGCATGGGGGGACGGGGCTGTTGGTTGTATGGGAGATGATTCCCCACCACTGACCAATTTCAGAATTGTTTACTGCTGGAACAAGTGCCTTGGTAGTGTTTTCCTCTGTATAACTGTTTGGTTTATGTTTTTTTTTCTTTCTTGGTTCAAGTTAGATTTTATTCGTCTTTTATGTATTTATAGATATAAGCATGGGAATAATTCATTCATATAAATACATCTATGTGAATGGACGAACTTTCTTCTGTTTTATTTTTAAAAATTTTGAAATTTAATTTTATTTATTTCTTTATACAGCAGGTTACTATTAGTTATATATTTTATGCATATACATGTATACAGGTCCATCCCAATCTCCCAACTCATCCCACCACCACCACCCCATGGCTTCCCCCACTTGGTGTCCATACGTTTGTTCTCTACCTCTGTGTCTCTATTTCTGTCCTGCATACCAGTTCATCTGTACCATTTTTCTAGGTTCCACATATATGCATTAGTATACAATATTTGTTTTTCCCTTTCTGACTTACTTCACTCTGTATGACAGTCTCTAGATCCATCGACTTCTCTACAAATGACCCAGTTTCATTCCTTTTTATGGCTGAGCAATATTCCATTTTATATATGTACCACATCTTTATCCATTCGTCTTTCTGTGGGCATTTAGGTTGCTTCCATTACCTGGCTATTGTAAATTGTGCTGCAATGAACATTGTGGTGAATGTGTCTTTTTGATTTATGGTTTTCTCTGGGTATATGCCCAGAAGTGGGATTGCTGGATCCTATGGTAATTCTCTTTTTAGTTTTTTAAAGGAACCTCATAGTGTTCTCCAGAGCGACTGTATCAATTTACCTTTCCACCAATAGTGGAAGAGGGTTCCTTTTGTCCACACCCTCCCCAGAATTTTTTGTTTGTAGATTTTCTGATGCTGCCAATTCTAAGAGGTGTGAGGTCATACCTCATTGTCGTTTGGATTTGCATTTCTCTAATAATTAGTGTTGTTGAGCAGCTTTTCATGTGCGTCTTGGCCATCTCTGTGACTTCTTTGAAGAAACGTCTATTTAGATCTTCTGCCCATTTTTGTATTGGGTTGTTTGTTTTATTAATATTAAGCTGCGTGAGCTGTTTATATATATTGGAGATTAAACCTTTGTCCATTGATTCGTTTGCGAACGTTTTCGCCCATTCTGAGGCTTGCCTTTTTCCATTCCCGTTTTTTTAACCAAAAAAGAAAGAAAGCAAAAGAAGCAGAACACTAATGTGCGTGAAATATGCCTCTTGAAACAGTCGTTTTGAAATATGGACGTCTTTTGCATTTTTTGGTCGGTATATGACCCCAGGATTTGTTTTCAGGGCAGGTGTCATTTACAGGCCTGCAACGATTTTGAATATCCACTGACCATTAGCGCTGGGATTAAAGCTGCTGTTGTGTGAAACGGCCACAAGGTGGCAGCAGTTCTCGCTTACCAAATCTGGTTACTAGGGCCACAGAGCCTCAATGGAAGTCCTGTTCTAGATTGGAATTTAGAATGGAATGTGCCAGGAGAAAGCCCCTCAAGTTTGTCTCACTACTTCTTGTTCGTGTTTTTAATTTAATTTTTTATTTTTTATTACAGCAAGTTTGATGACAACATTTGGCTTCTTGTAGGTGTGCAAGATGTGGTTCTTTTACACATATACATAGGTCTGTTCTTCCTGGGACCCTTTTCCCATGTACGTTATGACAGAATGTTGAGTAGTCTTCTCTTGGTATTCCGTAGGTCTTTGGTGATTATATATTTCACCTGTGTTTGTATATGTCTGTTAACCCCGATATCCTAATGAATCCAATCCTCACACCTTTCCATTGGTGAACCATAAGTTTGTTTAATGAATCTGTGATTGCCCTTCTCCGTGGAAATATCTGCCCTGGTATCAATTTTTAGGTAACACCTATAAGTGATATCCTACGATATGTGTCTTTCACTTTCTGACTTACTACAAGTCACGTGATTACCTCTAGACTCATCTACGGTGCTGCAAATGGCATTGTGTCCTTTTTTCCCTTGGCTAATATTCTGTCTTAGCGAGGTCCATTTTCTGCAGTGTGATTCCCTGAGGGCTGAGGATTAGCTGACCTGGGCAGCCTGACCCTGCCGGCAAGCCCTCCCCAGGTGTGCCTGGGTTGAGGTCAATATAAACAGCACTCCAGGCAGCAATAGCCCCTGCAGCTGTGCCTGACTCCATATTCTCTGCCCCGTCAGCAGTCTCGGGGCTGTGCTGGTGGGAGGGTGTGAGGGTCCACGGCTTTGTTGGTGGCCCGGTGTGACTGGGGCTCTGCTGGACTTTCTGCAGGAGTTGCCAGGCTGCCACCTGTAAAGAAGAGGATGTGTCACCCATAACTTCCACTGGAATTTCTCTCCGGGCTGAGGAAGGAAATAAAGGAGTGGGGGCCAGGACAGGAGGGGTATCTCAGGCAGGGAAATGGAAAGCTTCCAGAAGAGCGCCCGGGGCCAGGACCATCCTGGCTGGCCTGCAGGCAGCAAGTTGGCCTGCGTGCTGTCGCTGGTGTGGCTCCACGGCCCTTCCTCTAGGCTTTCAAGCCCTTGTACATATTCAGGTGTTTTACCTGGGAAGGGTGGGAACAGTTCAGTAGCAGCTGGCCTGGGGCTCAGCTCACGTTTACTCACAGAGGCCTCGGCATGGTCCCCCAGCTTTGCAGTGAGGACGCTCCTTGCATGGGGGGACGGGGCTGTTGGTTGTATGGGAGATGATTCCCCACCACTGACCAATTTCAGAATTGTTTACTGCTGGAACAAGTGCCTTGGTAGTGTTTTCCTCTGTATAACTGTTTGGTTTAGGTTTTTTTTTCTTTCTTGGTTCAAGTTAGATTTTATTCGTCTTTTATGTATTTATAGATATAAGCATGGGAATAATTCATTCATATAAATACATCTGTGTGAATGGACGAACTTTCTTCTGTTTTATTTTTAAAAATTTTGAAATTTAATTTTATTTATTTCTTTATACAGCAGGTTACTATTAGTTATATATTTTATGCATATACATGTATACAGGTCCATCCCAATCTCCCAACTCATCCCACCACCACCACCCCATGGCTTCCCCCACTTGGTGTCCATACGTTTGTTCTCTACTTCTGTGTCTCTATTTCTGTCCTGCATACCAGTTCATCTGTACCATTTTTCTAGGTTCCACATATATGCATTAATATACAATATTTGTTTTTCTCTTTCTGACTTACTTCACTCTGTATGACAGTCTCTAGGTCCATCGACTTCTCTACAAATGACCCAGTTTCATTCCTTTTTATGGCTGAGCAATATTCCATTTTATATATGTACCACTTCTTTATCCATTCGTCTTTCTGTGGGCATTTAGGTTGCTTCCATTACCTGGCTATTGTAAATTGTGCTGCAATGAACATTGTGGTGAATGTGTCTTTTTGATTTATGGTTTTCTCTGGGTATATGCCCAAAAGTGGGATTGCAGGCTCCTATGGTAATTCTCTTTTTAGTTATTTAAAGGAACATCCATACTGTTCTCCATAGTGAGTGTATCAAATTACCTTCCCACCAATAGTGGAAGAGGGTTCCTTTTGTCCACACCATCCCCGGAATTTGTTGTTTGTAGATTTGCTGATGATGCCGATTCTAAGAGGTGTGAGGTCATACCTCATTGTCGTTTGGATTTGCATTTCTCTAATAATTAGTGATGTTGAGCAGCTTTTCATGTGCGTCTTGGCCATCTCTGTGACTTCTTTAAAGATACGTCTATATAGATCTTCTGCCCATTTTTGTACTGGGTTGTTTGTTTTATTAATATTAAGCTGCGTGAGCTGTTTATATATATTGGAGATTAAACCTTTGTCCATTGATTCGTTTGCGAACGTTTTCGCCCATTCTGAGGCTTGCCTTTTTCCATTCCCGTTTTTTTAACCAAAAAAGAAAGAAATCAAAAGAAGCAGAACACTAATGTGCGTGAAATATGCCTCTTGAAACAGTCGTTTTGAAATATGGACGTCTTTTGCATTTTTTGGTCGGTATATGACCCCAGGATTTGTTTTCAGGGCAGGTGTCATTTACAGGCCTGCAACGATTTTGAATATCCACTGACCATTAGCGCTGGGATTAAAGCTGCTGTTGTGTGAAACGGCCACAAGGTGGCAGCAGTTCTCGCTTACCAAATCTGGTTACTAGGGCCACAGAGCCTCAATGGAAGTCCTGTTCTAGATTGGAATTTAGAATGGAATGTGCCAGGAGAAAGCCCCTCAAGTTTGTCTCACTACTTCTTGTTCGTGTTTTTAATTTAATTTTTTATTTTTTATTACAGCAAGTTTGATGACAACATTTGGCTTCTTGTAGGTGTGCAAGATGTGGTTCTTTTACACATATACATAGGTCTGTTCTTCCTGGGACCCTTTTCCCATGTACGTTATGACAGAATGTTGAGTAGTCTTCTCTTGGTATTCCGTAGGTCTTTGGTGATTATATATTTCACCTGTGTTTGTATATGTCTGTTAACCCCGATATCCTAATGAATCCAATCCTCACACCTTTCCATTGGTGAACCATAAGTTTGTTTAATGAATCTGTGATTGCCCTTCTCCGTGGAAATATCTGCCCTGGTATCAATTTTTAGGTAACACCTATAAGTGATATCCTACGATATGTGTCTTTCACTTTCTGACTTACTACAAGTCACGTGATTACCTCTAGACTCATCTACGGTGCTGCAAATGGCATTGTGTCCTTTTTTCCCTTGGCTAATATTCTGTCTTAGCGAGGTCCATTTTCTGCAGTGTGATTCCCTGAGGGCTGAGGATTAGCTGACCTGGGCAGCCTGACCCTGCCGGCAAGCCCTCCCCAGGTGTGCCTGGGTTGAGGTCAATATAAACTGCACTCCAGGCAGCAATAGCCCCTGCAGCTGTGCCTGACTCCATATTCTCTGCCCCGTCAGCAGTCTCGGGGCTGTGCTGGTGGGAGGGTGTGAGGGTCCACGGCTTTGTTGGTGGCCCGGTGTGAGTGGGGCTCTGCTGGACTTTCTGCAGGAGTTGCCAGGCTGCCACCTGTAAAGAAGAGGATGTGTCACCCATAACTTCCACTGGAATTTCTCTCCGGGCTGAGGAAGGAAATAAAGGAGTGGGGGCCAGGACAGGAGGGGTATCTCAGGCAGGGAAATGGAAAGCTTCCAGAAGAGCGCCCGGGGCCAGGACCATCCTGGCTGGCCTGCAGGCAGCAAGTTGGCCTGCGTGCTGTCGCTGGTGTGGCTCCACGGCCCTTCCTCTAGGCTTTCAAGCCCTTGTACATATTCAGGTGTTTTACCTGGGAAGGGTGGGAACAGTTCAGTAGCAGCTGGCCTGGGGCTCAGCTCACGTTTACTCACAGAGGCCTCGGCATGGTCCCCCAGCTTTGCAGTGAGGACGCTCCTTGCATGGGGGGACGGGGCTGTTGGTTGTATGGGAGATGATTCCCCACCACTGACCAATTTCAGAATTGTTTACTGCTGGAACAAGTGCCTTGGTAGTGTTTTCCTCTGTATAACTGTTTGGTTTAGGTTTTTTTTTCTTTCTTGGTTCAAGTTAGATTTTATTCGTCTTTTATGTATTTATAGATATAAGCATGGGAATAATTCATTCATATAAATACATCTGTGTGAATGGACGAACTTTCTTCTGTTTTATTTTTAAAAATTTTGAAATTTAATTTTATTTATTTCTTTATACAGCAGGTTACTATTAGTTATATATTTTATGCATATACATGTATACAGGTCCATCCCAATCTCCCAACTCATCCCACCACCACCACCCCATGGCTTCCCCCACTTGGTGTCCATACGTTTGTTCTCTACTTCTGTGTCTCTATTTCTGTCCTGCATACCAGTTCATCTGTACCATTTTTCTAGGTTCCACATATATGCATTAATATACAATATTTGTTTTTCTCTTTCTGACTTACTTCACTCTGTATGACAGTCTCTAGGTCCATCGACTTCTCTACAAATGACCCAGTTTCATTCCTTTTTATGGCTGAGCAATATTCCATTTTATATATGTACCACTTCTTTATCCATTCGTCTTTCTGTGGGCATTTAGGTTGCTTCCATTACCTGGCTATTGTAAATTGTGCTGCAATGAACATTGTGGTGAATGTGTCTTTTTGATTTATGGTTTTCTCTGGGTATATGCCCAAAAGTGGGATTGCAGGCTCCTATGGTAATTCTCTTTTTAGTTATTTAAAGGAACATCCATACTGTTCTCCATAGTGAGTGTATCAAATTACCTTCCCACCAATAGTGGAAGAGGGTTCCTTTTGTCCACACCATCCCCGGAATTTGTTGTTTGTAGATTTGCTGATGATGCCGATTCTAAGAGGTTTGAGGTCATACCTCATTGTCGTTTGGATTTGCATTTCTCTAATAATTAGTGATGTTGAGCAGCTTTTCATGTGCGTCTTGGCCATCTCTGTGACTTCTTTAAAGATACGTCTATATAGATCTTCTGCCCATTTTTGTACTGGGTTGTTTGTTTTATTAATATTAAGCTGTGTGAGCTGTTTATATATATTGGAGATTAAACCTTTGTCCATTGATTCGTTTGCGAACGTTTTCGCCCATTCTGAGGCTTGCCTTTTTCCATTCCCGTTTTTTTAACCAAAAAAGAAAGAAATCAAAAGAAGCAGAACACTAATGTGCGTGAAATATGCCTCTTGAAACAGTCGTTTTGAAATATGGACGTCTTTTGCATTTTTTGGTCGGTATATGACCCCAGGATTTGTTTTCAGGGCAGGTGTCATTTACAGGCCTGCAACGATTTTGAATATCCACTGACCATTAGCGCTGGGATTAAAGCTGCTGTTGTGTGAAACGGCCACAAGGTGGCAGCAGTTCTCGCTTACCAAATCTGGTTACTAGGGCCACAGAGCCTCAATGGAAGTCCTGTTCTAGATTGGAATTTAGAATGGAATGTGCCAGGAGAAAGCCCCTCAAGTTTGTCTCACTACTTCTTGTTCGTGTTTTTAATTTAATTTTTTATTTTTTATTACAGCAAGTTTGATGACAACATTTGGCTTCTTGTAGGTGTGCAAGATGT
Organism: Mesoplodon densirostris; assembly: GCF_025265405.1. Classification (NCBI taxonomy): domain Eukaryota; kingdom Metazoa; phylum Chordata; class Mammalia; order Artiodactyla; family Ziphiidae; genus Mesoplodon; species Mesoplodon densirostris. The sequence continues at coordinate 93,954,233 of NC_082672.1, forward strand.
GGTTCTTTTACACATATACATAGGTCTGTTCTTCCTGGGACCCTTTTCCCATGTACGTTATGACAGAATGTTGAGTAGTCTTCTCTTGGTATTCCGTAGGTCTTTGGTGGTTATATATTTCACCTGTGTTTGTATATGTCTGTTAACCCCGATATCCTAATGAATCCAATCCTCACACCTTTCCATTGGTGAACCATAAGTTTGTTTAATGAATCTGTGATTGCCCTTCTCCGTGGAAATATCTGCCCTGGTATCAATTTTTAGGTAACACCTATAAGTGATATCCTACGATATGTGTCTTTCACTTTCTGAGTTACTACAAGTCACGTGATTACCTCTAGACTCATCTACGGTGCTGCAAATGGCATTGTGTCCTTTTTTCCCTTGGCTAATATTCTGTCTTAGCGAGGTCCATTTTCTGCAGTGTGATTCCCTGAGGGCTGAGGATTAGCTGACCTGGGCAGCCTGACCCTGCCGGCAAGCCCTCCCCAGGTGTGCCTGGGTTGAGGTCAATATAAACTGCACTCCAGGCAGCAATAGCCCCTGCAGCTGTGCCTGACTCCATATTCTCTGCCCCGTCAGCAGTCTCGGGGCTGTGCTGGTGGGAGGGTGTGAGGGTCCACGGCTTTGTTGGTGGCCCGGTGTGACTGGGGCTCTGCTGGACTTTCTGCAGGAGTTGCCAGGCTGCCACCTGTAAAGAAGAGGATGTGTCACCCATAACGTCCACTGGAATTTCTCTCCGGGCTGAGGAAGGTAAAAAAGGAGTGGGGGCCAGGACAGGAGGGGTATCTCAGGCAGGGAAATGGAAAGCTTCCAGAAGAGCACCAGGGGCCGGGACCATGCTGGCTGGCCTGCAGGCAGCAAGTTGGCCTGCGTGCTGTCGCTGGTGTGGCTCCACGGCCCTTCCTCTAGGCTTTCAAGCCCTTGTACATATTCAGGTGTTTTACCTGGGAAGGGTGGGAACAGTTCAGCAGCAGCTGGCCTGGGGCTCAGCTCACGTTTACTCACAGAGGCCTCGGCATGGTCCCCCAGCTTTGCAATGAGGACGCTCCTTGCATGGGGGGGGCGGGGCTGCTGGCTGTATGGGAGATGATTCCCCACCTCTGCCCAATTTCAGAATTGTTTACTGCTGGAGCAAGTGCCTTGCTAGGGTTTTCCTCTGTATAACTGTTTGGTTTAGGTTTTTTTTTCTTTTTTGGTTCAAGTTAGATTTTATTCCTCTTTTATATATTTATAGATATAAGCATGGGAATAATTCATTCATATAAATACATCTGTGTGAATGGAAGAACTTTCTTCTGTTTTATTTTTTAAAATTGTGAAATTTAATTTTATTTATTTCTTTATACAGCAGGTTACTATTAGTTATATATTTTATGCATATACATGTATACAGGTCCATCCCAATCTCCCAACTCATCCCACCACCACCACCCCATGGCTTCCCCCACTTGGTGTCCATACGTTTGTTCTCTACCTCTGTGTCTCTATTTCTGTCCTGCATACCAGTTCATCTGTACCATTTTTCTAGGTTCCACATATATGCATTAATATACAATATTTGTTTTTCTCTTTCTGACTTACTTCACTCTGTATGACAGTCTCTAGATCCATCGACTTCTTTACAAATGACCCAGTTTCATTCCTTTTTATGGCTGAGCAATATTCCATTTTATATATGTACCACATCTTTATCCATTCGTCTTTCTGTGGGCATTTAGGTTGCTTCCATTACCTGGCTATTGTAAATTGTGCTGCAATGAACATTGTGGTGAATGTGTCTTTTTGATTTATGGTTTTCTCTGGGTATATGCCCAGAAGTGGGATTGCTGGATCCTATGGTAATTCTCTTTTTAGTTTTTTAAAGGAACCTCATAGTGTTCTCCAGAGTGACTGTATCAATTTACCTTTCCACCAATAGTGGAAGAGGGTTCCTTTTGTCCACACCCTCCCCAGAATTTTTTGTTTGTAGATTTTCTGATGCTGCCAATTCTAAGAGGTGTGAGGTCATACCTCATTGTCGTTTGGATTTGCATTTCTCTAATAATTAGTGATGTTGAGCAGCTTTTCATGTGCGTCTTGGCCATCTCTGTGACTTCTTTAAAGATACGTCTATATAGATCTTCTGCCCATTTTTGTACTGGGTTGTTTGTTTTATTAATATTAAGCTGTGTGAGCTGTTTATATATATTGGAGATTAAACCTTTGTCCATTGATTCGTTTGCGAACGTTTTCGCCCATTCTGAGGCTTGCCTTTTTCCATTCCCGTTTTTTTAACCAAAAAAGAAAGAAAGCAAAAGAAGCAGAACACTAATGTGCGTGAAATATGCCTCTTGAAACAGTCGTTTTGAAATATGGACGTCTTTTGAATTTTTTGGTCGGTATATGACCCCAGGATTTGTTTTCAGGGCAGGTGTCATTTACAGGCCTGCAACGATTTTGAATATCCACTGACCATTAGCACTGGGATTAAAGCTGCTGTTGTGTGAAACGGCCACAAGGTGGCAGCAGTTCTCGCTTACCAAATCTGGTTACTAGGGCCACAGAGCCTCAATGGAAGTCCTGTTCTAGATTGGAATTTAGAATGGAATGTGCCAGGAGAAAGCCCCTCAAGTTTGTCTCACTACTTCTTGTTCGTGTTTTTAATTTAATTTTTTATTTTTTATTACAGCAAGTTTGATGACAACGTTTGGCTTCTTGTAGGTGTGCAAGATGTGGTTCTTTTACACATATACATAGGTCTGTTCTTCCTGGGACCCTTTTCCCATGTACGTTATGACAGAATGTTGAGTAGTCTTCTCTTGGTATTCCGTAGGTCTTTGGTGATTATATATTTCACCTGTGTTTGTATATGTCTGTTAACCCCGATATCCTAATGAATCCAATCCTCACACCTTTCCATTGGTGAACCATAAGTTTGTTTAATGAATCTGTGATTGCCCTTCTCCGTGGAAATATCTGCCCTGGTATCAATTTTTAGGTAACACCTATAAGTGATATCCTACGATATGTGTCTTTCACTTTCTGACTTACTACAAGTCACGTGATTACCTCTAGACTCATCTACGGTGCTGCAAATGGCATTGTGTCCTTTTTTCCCTTGGCTAATATTCTGTCTTAGCGAGGTCCATTTTCTGCAGTGTGATTCCCTGAGGGCTGAGGATTAGCTGACCTGGGCAGCCTGACCCTGCCGGCAAGCCCTCCCCAGGTGTGCCTGGGTTGAGGTCAATATAAACTGCACTCCAGGCAGCAATAGCCCCTGCAGCTGTGCCTGACTCCATATTCTCTGCCCCGTCAGCAGTCTCGGGGCTGTGCTGGTGGGAGGGTGTGAGGGTCCACGGCTTTGTTGGTGGCCCGGTGTGACTGGGGCTCTGCTGGACTTTCTGCAGGAGTTGCCAGGCTGCCACCTGTAAAGAAGAGGATGTGTCACCCATAACTTCCACTGGAATTTCTCTCCGGGCTGAGGAAGGAAATAAAGGAGTGGGGGCCAGGACAGGAGGGGTATCTCAGGCAGGGAAATGGAAAGCTTCCAGAAGAGCGCCCGGGGCCAGGACCATCCTGGCTGGCCTGCAGGCAGCAAGTTGGCCTGCGTGCTGTCGCTGGTGTGGCTCCACAGCCCTTCCTCTAGGCTTTCAAGCCCTTGTACATATTCAGGTGTTTTACCTGGGAAGGGTGGGAACAGTTCAGTAGCAGCTGGCCTGGGGCTCAGCTCACGTTTACTCACAGAGGCCTCGGCATGGTCCCCCAGCTTTGCAGTGAGGACGCTCCTTGCATGGGGGGACGGGGCTGTTGGTTGTATGGGAGATGATTCCCCACCACTGACCAATTTCAGAATTGTTTACTGCTGGAACAAGTGCCTTGGTAGTGTTTTCCTCTGTATAACTGTTTGGTTTAGGTTTTTTTTTCTTTCTTGGTTCAAGTTAGATTTTATTCGTCTTTTATGTATTTATAGATATAAGCATGGGAATAATTCATTCATATAAATACATCTGTGTGAATGGACGAACTTTCTTCTGTTTTATTTTTAAAAATTTTGAAATTTAATTTTATTTATTTCTTTATACAGCAGGTTACTATTAGTTATATATTTTATGCATATACATGTATACAGGTCCATCCCAATCTCCCAACTCATCCCACCACCACCACCCCATGGCTTCCCCCACTTGGTGTCCATACGTTTGTTCTCTACTTCTGTGTCTCTATTTCTGTCCTGCATACCAGTTCATCTGTACCATTTTTCTAGGTTCCACATATATGCATTAATATACAATATTTGTTTTTCTCTTTCTGACTTACTTCACTCTGTATGACAGTCTCTAGGTCCATCGACTTCTCTACAAATGACCCAGTTTCATTCCTTTTTATGGCTGAGCAATATTCCAGTTTATATATGTACCACTTCTTTATCCATTCGTCTTTCTGTGGGCATTTAGGTTGCTTCCATTACCTGGCTATTGTAAATTGTGCTGCAATGAACATTGTGGTGAATGTGTCTTTTTGATTTATGGTTTTCTCTGGGTATATGCCCAAAAGTGGGATTGCAGGCTCCTATGGTAATTCTCTTTTTAGTTATTTAAAGGAACATCCATACTGTTCTCCATAGTGAGTGTATCAAATTACCTTCCCACCAATAGTGGAAGAGGGTTCCTTTTGTCCACACCATCCCCGGAATTTGTTGTTTGTAGATTTGCTGATGATGCCGATTCTAAGAGGTGTGAGGTCATACCTCATTGTCGTTTGGATTTGCATTTCTCTAATAATTAGTGATGTTGAGCAGCTTTTCATGTGCGTCTTGGCCATCTCTGTGACTTCTTTAAAGATACGTCTATATAGATCTTCTGCCCATTTTTGTACTGGGTTGTTTGTTTTATTAATATTAAGCTGTGTGAGCTGTTTATATATATTGGAGATTAAACCTTTGTCCATTGATTCGTTTGCGAACGTTTTCGCCCATTCTGAGGCTTGCCTTTTTCCATTCCCGTTTTTTTAACCAAAAAAGAAAGAAATCAAAAGAAGCAGAACACTAATGTGCGTGAAATATGCCTCTTGAAACAGTCGTTTTGAAATATGGACGTCTTTTGCATTTTTTGGTCGGTATATGACCCCAGGATTTGTTTTCAGGGCAGGTGTCATTTACAGGCCTGCAACGATTTTGAATATCCACTGACCATTAGCGCTGGGATTAAAGCTGCTGTTGTGTGAAACGGCCACAAGGTGGCAGCAGTTCTCGCTTACCAAATCTGGTTACTAGGGCCACAGAGCCTCAATGGAAGTCCTGTTCTAGATTGGAATTTAGAATGGAATGTGCCAGGAGAAAGCCCCTCAAGTTTGTCTCACTACTTCTTGTTCGTGTTTTTAATTTAATTTTTTATTTTTTATTACAGCAAGTTTGATGACAACATTTGGCTTCTTGTAGGTGTGCAAGATGTGGTTCTTTTACACATATACATAGGTCTGTTCTTCCTGGGACCCTTTTCCCATGTACGTTATGACAGAATGTTGAGTAGTCTTCTCTTGGTATTCCGTAGGTCTTTGGTGATTATATATTTCACCTGTGTTTGTATATGTCTGTTAACCCCGATATCCTAATGAATCCAATCCTCACACCTTTCCATTGGTGAACCATAAGTTTGTTTAATGAATCTGTGATTGCCCTTCTCCGTGGAAATATCTGCCCTGGTATCAATTTTTAGGTAACACCTATAAGTGATATCCTACGATATGTGTCTTTCACTTTCTGACTTACTACAAGTCACGTGATTACCTCTAGACTCATCTACGGTGCTGCAAATGGCATTGTGTCCTTTTTTCCCTTGGCTAATATTCTGTCTTAGCGAGGTCCATTTTCTGCAGTGTGATTCCCTGAGGGCTGAGGATTAGCTGACCTGGGCAGCCTGACCATGCCGGCAAGCCCTCCCCAGGTGTGCCTGGGTTGAGGTCAATATAAACTGCACTCCAGGCAGCAATAGCCCCTGCAGCTGTGCCTGACTCCATATTCTCTGCCCCGTCAGCAGTCTCGGGGCTGTGCTGGTGGGAGGGTGTGAGGGTCCACGGCTTTGTTGGTGGCCCGGTGTGACTGGGGCTCTGCTGGACTTTCTGCAGGAGTTGCCAGGCTGCCACCTGTAAAGAAGAGGATGTGTCACCCATAACTTCCACTGGAATTTCTCTCCGGGCTGAGGAAGGAAATAAAGGAGTGGGGGCCAGGACAGGAGGGGTATCTCAGGCAGGGAAATGGAAAGCTTCCAGAAGAGCGCCCGGGGCCAGGACCATCCTGGCTGGCCTGCAGGCAGCAAGTTGGCCTGCGTGCTGTCGCTGGTGTGGCTCTACAGCCCTTCCTCTAGGCTTTCAAGCCCTTGTACATATTCAGGTGTTTTACCTGGGAAGGGTGGGAACAGTTCAGTAGCAGCTGGCCTGGGGCTCAGCTCACGTTTACTCACAGAGGCCTCGGCATGGTCCCCCAGCTTTGCAGTGAGGACGCTCCTTGCATGGGGGGACGGGGCTGTTGGTTGTATGGGAGATGATTCCCCACCACTGACCAATTTCAGAATTGTTTACTGCTGGAACAAGTGCCTTGGTAGTGTTTTCCTCTGTATAACTGTTTGGTTTAGGTTTTTTTTTCTTTCTTGGTTCAAGTTAGATTTTATTCGTCTTTTATGTATTTATAGATATAAGCATGGGAATAATTCATTCATATAAATACATCTGTGTGAATGGACGAACTTTCTTCTGTTTTATTTTTAAAAATTTTGAAATTTAATTTTATTTATTTCTTTATACAGCAGGTTACTATTAGTTATATATTTTATGCATATACATGTATACAGGTCCATCCCAATCTCCCAACTCATCCCACCACCACCACCCCATGGCTTCCCCCACTTGGTGTCCATACGTTTGTTCTCTACTTCTGTGTCTCTATTTCTGTCCTGCATACCAGTTCATCTGTACCATTTTTCTAGGTTCCACATATATGCATTAATATACAATATTTGTTTTTCTCTTTCTGACTTACTTCACTCTGTATGACAGTCTCTAGGTCCATCGACTTCTCTACAAATGACCCAGTTTCATTCCTTTTTATGGCTGAGCAATATTCCATTTTATATATGTACCACTTCTTTATCCATTCGTCTGTCTGTGGGCATTTAGGTTGCTTCCATTACCTGGCTATTGTAAATTGTGCTGCAATGAACATTGTGGTGAATGTGTCTTTTTGATTTATGGTTTTCTCTGGGTATATGCCCAAAAGTGGGATTGCAGGCTCCTATGGTAATTCTCTTTTTAGTTATTTAAAGGAACATCCATACTGTTCTCCATAGTGAGTGTATCAAATTACCTTCCCACCAATAGTGGAAGAGGGTTCCTTTTGTCCACACCATCCCCGGAATTTGTTGTTTGTAGATTTGCTGATGATGCCGATTCTAAGAGGTGTGAGGTCATACCTCATTGTCGTTTGGATTTGCATTTCTCTAATAATTAGTGATGTTGAGCAGCTTTTCATGTGCGTCTTGGCAATCTCTGTGACTTCTTTAAAGATACGTCTATATAGATCTTCTGCCCATTTTTGTACTGGGTTGTTTGTTTTATTAATATTAAGCTGTGTGAGCTGTTTATATATATTGGAGATTAAACCTTTGTCCATTGATTCGTTTGCGAACGTTTTCGCCCATTCTGAGGCTTGCCTTTTTCCATTCCCGTTTTTTTAACCAAAAAAGAAAGAAATCAAAAGAAGCAGAACACTAATGTGCGTGAAATATGCCTCTTGAAACAGTCGTTTTGAAATATGGACGTCTTTTGCATTTTTTGGTCGGTATATGACCCCAGGATTTGTTTTCAGGGCAGGTGTCATTTACAGGCCTGCAACGATTTTGAATATCCACTGACCATTAGCGCTGGGATTAAAGCTGCTGTTGTGTGAAACGGCCACAAGGTGGCAGCAGTTCTCGCTTACCAAATCTGGTTACTAGGGCCACAGAGCCTCAATGGAAGTCCTGTTCTAGATTGGAATTTAGAATGGAATGTGCCAGGAGAAAGCCCCTCAAGTTTGTCTCACTACTTCTTGTTCGTGTTTTTAATTTAATTTTTTATTTTTTATTACAGCAAGTTTGATGACAACGTTTGGCTTGTTGTAGGTGTGCAAGATGTGGTTCTTTTACACATATACATAGGTCTGTTCTTCCTGGGACCCTTTTCCCATGTACGTTATGACAGAATGTTGAGTAGTCTTCTCTTGGTATTCCGTAGGTCTTTGGTGATTATATATTTCACCTGTGTTTGTATATGTCTGTTAACCCCGATATCCTAATGAATCCAATCCTCACACCTTTCCATTGGTGAACCATAAGTTTGTTTAATGAATCTGTGATTGCCCTTCTCCGTGGAAATATCTGCCCCGGTATCAATTTTTAGGTAACACCTATAAGTGATATCCTACGATATGTGTCTTTCACTTTCTGACTTACTACAAGTCACGTGATTACCTCTAGACTCATCTACGGTGCTGCAAATGGCATTGTGTCCTTTTTTCCCTTGGCTAATATTCTGTCTTAGCGAGGTCCATTTTCTGCAATGTGATTCCCTGAGGGCTGAGGATTAGCTGACCTGGGCAGCCTGACCCTGCCGGCAAGCCCTCCCCAGGTGTGCCTGGTTTGAGGTCAATATAAACAGCACTCCAGGCAGCAATTGCCCCTGCAGCTGTGCCTGGCTCCATATTCTCTGCCCCGTCAGCAGTCTCGGGGCTGTGCTGGTGGGAGGGTGTGAGGGTCCACGGCTTTGTTGGTGGCCCGGTGTGAGTGGGGCTCTGCTGGACTTTCTGCAGGAGTTGCCAGGCTGCCACCTGTAAAGAAGAGGATGTGTCACCCATAACGTCCACTGGAATTTCTCTCCGGGCTGAGGAAGGTAAAAAAGGAGTGGGGGCCAGGACAGGAGGGGTATCTCAGGCAGGGAAATGGAAAGCTTCCAGAAGAGCACCAGGGGCCGGGACCATGCTGGCTGGCCTGCAGGCAGCAAGTTGGCCTGCGTGCTGTCGCTGGTGTGGCTCCACGGCCCTTCCTCTAGGCTTTCAAGCCCTTGTACATATTCAGGTGTTTTACCTGGGAAGGGTGGGAACAGTTCAGCAGCAGCTGGCCTGGGGCTCAGCTCACGTTTACTCACAGAGGCCTCGGCATGGTCCCCCAGCTTTGCAATGAGGACGCTCCTTGCATGGGGGGGGCGGGGCTGCTGGCTGTATGGGAGATGATTCCCCACCTCTGCCCAATTTCAGAATTGTTTACTGCTGGAGCAAGTGCCTTGCTAGGGTTTTCCTCTGTATAACTGTTTGGTTTAGGTTTTTTTTTTCTTTTTTGGTTCAAGTTAGATTTTATTCCTCTTTTATATATTTATAGATATAAGCATGGGAATAATTCATTCATATAAATACATCTGTGTGAATGGAAGAACTTTCTTCTGTTTTATTTTTTAAAATTGTGAAATTTAATTTTATTTATTTCTTTATACAGCAGGTTACTATTAGTTATATATTTTATGCATATACATGTATACAGGTCCATCCCAATCTCCCAACTCATCCCACCACCACCACCCCATGGCTTCCCCCACTTGGTGTCCATACGTTTGTTCTCTACCTCTGTGTCTCTATTTCTGTCCTGCATACCAGTTCATCTGTACCATTTTTCTAGGTTCCACATATATGCATTAATATACAATATTTGTTTTTCTCTTTCTGACTTACTTCACTCTGTATGACAGTCTCTAGATCCATCGACTTCTCTACAAATGACCCAGTTTCATTCCTTTTTATGGCTGAGCAATATTCCATTTTATATATGTACCACATCTTTATCCATTCGTCTTTCTGTGGGCATTTAGGTTGCTTCCATTACCTGGCTATTGTAAATTGTGCTGCAATGAACATTGTGGTGAATGTGTCTTTTTGATTTATGGTTTTCTCTGGGTATATGCCCAGAAGTGGGATTGCTGGATCCTATGGTAATTCTCTTTTTAGTTTTTTAAAGGAACCTCATAGTGTTCTCCAGAGTGACTGTATCAATTTACCTTTCCACCAATAGTGGAAGAGGGTTCCTTTTGTCCACACCCTCCCCAGAATTTTTTGTTTGTAGATTTTCTGATGCTGCCAATTCTAAGAGGTGTGAGGTCATACCTCATTGTCGTTTGGATTTGCATTTCTCTAATAATTAGTGTTGTTGAGCAGCTTTTCATGTGCGTCTTGGCCATCTCTGTGACTTCTTTAAAGATACGTCTATATAGATCTTCTGCCCATTTTTGTACTGGGTTGTTTGTTTTATTAATATTAAGCTGTGTGAGCTGTTTATATATATTGGAGATTAAACCTTTGTCCATTGATTCGTTTGCGAACGTTTTCGCCCATTCTGAGGCTTGCCTTTTTCCATTCCCGTTTTTTTAACCAAAAAAGAAAGAAATCAAAAGAAGCAGAACACTAATGTGCGTGAAATATGCCTCTTGAAACAGTCGTTTTGAAATATGGACGTCTTTTGCATTTTTTGGTCGGTATATGACCCCAGGATTTGTTTTCAGGGCAGGTGTCATTTACAGGCCTGCAACGATTTTGAATATCCACTGACCATTAGCGCTGGGATTAAAGCTGCTGTTGTGTGAAACGGCCACAAGGTGGCAGCAGTTCTCGCTTACCAAATCTGGTTACTAGGGCCACAGAGCCTCAATGGAAGTCCTGTTCTAGATTGGAATTTAGAATGGAATGTGCCAGGAGAAAGCCCCTCAAGTTTGTCTCACTACTTCTTGTTCGTGTTTTTAATTTAATTTTTTATTTTTTATTACAGCAAGTTTGATGACAACATTTGGCTTCTTGTAGGTGTGCAAGATGTGGTTCTTTTACACATATACATAGGTCTGTTCTTCCTGGGACCCTTTTCCCATGTACGTTATGACAGAATGTTGAGTAGTCTTCTCTTGGTATTCCGTAGGTCTTTGGTGATTATATATTTCACCTGTGTTTGTATATGTCTGTTAACCCCGATATCCTAATGAATCCAATCCTCACACCTTTCCATTGGTGAACCATAAGTTTGTTTAATGAATCTGTGATTGCCCTTCTCCGTGGAAATATCTGCCCTGGTATCAATTTTTAGGTAACACCTATAAGTGATATCCTACGATATGTGTCTTTCACTTTCTGACTTACTACAAGTCACGTGATTACCTCTAGACTCATCTACGGTGCTGCAAATGGCATTGTGTCCTTTTTTCCCTTGGCTAATATTCTGTCTTAGCGAGGTCCATTTTCTGCAGTGTGATTCCCTGAGGGCTGAGGATTAGCTGACCTGGGCAGCCTGACCCTGCCGGCAAGCCCTCCCCAGGTGTGCCTGGGTTGAGGTCAATATAAACTGCACTCCAGGCAGCAATAGCCCCTGCAGCTGTGCCTGACTCCATATTCTCTGCCCCGTCAGCAGTCTCGGGGCTGTGCTGGTGGGAGGGTGTGAGGGTCCATGGCTTTGTTGGTGGCCCGGTGTGACTGGGGCTCTGCTGGACTTTCTGCAGGAGTTGCCAGGCTGCCACCTGTAAAGAAGAGGATGTGTCACCCATAACGTCCACTGGAATTTCTCTCCGGGCTGAGGAAGGTAAAAAAGGAGTGGGGGCCAGGACAGGAGGGGTATCTCAGGCAGGGAAATGGAAAGCTTCCAGAAGAGCACCAGGGGCCGGGACCATGCTGGCTGGCCTGCAGGCAGCAAGTTGGCCTGCGTGCTGTCGCTGGTGTGGCTCCACGGCCCTTCCTCTAGGCTTTCAAGCCCTTGTACATATTCAGGTGTTTTACCTGGGAAGGGTGGGAACAGTTCAGCAGCAGCTGGCCTGGGGCTCAGCTCACGTTTACTCACAGAGGCCTCGGCATGGTCCCCCAGCTTTGCAATGAGGACGCTCCTTGCATGGGGGGGGCGGGGCTGCTGGCTGTATGGGAGATGATTCCCCACCTCTGCCCAATTTCAGAATTGTTTACTGCTGGAGCAAGTGCCTTGCTAGGGTTTTCCTCTGTATAACTGTTTGGTTTAGGTTTTTTTTTCTTTTTTGGTTCAAGTTAGATTTTATTCCTCTTTTATATATTTATAGATATAAGCATGGGAATAATTCATTCATATAAATACATCTGTGTGAATGGAAGAACTTTCTTCTGTTTTATTTTTTAAAATTGTGAAATTTAATTTTATTTATTTCTTTATACAGCAGGTTACTATTAGTTATATATTTTATGCATATACATGTATACAGGTCCATCCCAATCTCCCAACTCATCCCACCACCACCACCCCATGGCTTCCCCCACTTGGTGTCCATACGTTTGTTCTCTACCTCTGTGTCTCTATTTCTGTCCTGCATACCAGTTCATCTGTACCATTTTTCTAGGTTCCACATATATGCATTAATATACAATATTTGTTTTTCTCTTTCTGACTTACTTCACTCTGTATGACAGTCTCTAGATCCATCGACTTCTCTACAAATGACCCAGTTTCATTCCTTTTTATGGCTGAGCAATATTCCATTTTATATATGTACCACATCTTTATCCATTCGTCTTTCTGTGGGCATTTAGGTTGCTTCCATTACCTGGCTATTGTAAATTGTGCTGCAATGAACATTGTGGTGAATGTGTCTTTTTGATTTATGGTTTTCTCTGGGTATATGCCCAGAAGTGGGATTGCTGGATCCTATGGTAATTCTCTTTTTAGTTTTTTAAAGGAACCTCATAGTGTTCTCCAGAGTGACTGTATCAATTTACCTTTCCACCACTAGTGGAAGAGGGTTACTTTTGTCCACACCCTCCCCAGAATTTTTTGTTTGTAGATTTTCTGATGCTGCCAATTCTAAGAGGTGTGAGGTCATACCTCATTGTCGTTTGGATTTGCATTTCTCTAATAATTAGTGTTGTTGAGCAGCTTTTCATGTGCGTCTTGGCCATCTCTGTGACTTCTTTAAAGATACGTCTATATAGATCTTCTGCCCATTTTTGTACTGGGTTGTTTGTTTTATTAATATTAAGCTGTGTGAGCTGTTTATATATATTGGAGATTAAACCTTTGTCCATTGATTCGTTTGCGAACGTTTTCGCCCATTCTGAGGCTTGCCTTTTTCCATTCCCGTTTTTTTAACCAAAAAAGAAAGAAATCAAAAGAAGCAGAACACTAATGTGCGTGAAATATGCCTCTTGAAACAGTCGTTTTGAAATATGGACGTCTTTTGCATTTTTTGGTCGGTATATGACCCCAGGATTTGTTTTCAGGGCAGGTGTCATTTACAGGCCTGCAACGATTTTGAATATCCACTGACCATTAGCGCTGGGATTAAAGCTGCTGTTGTGTGAAACGGCCACAAGGTGGCAGCAGTTCTCGCTTACCAAATCTGGTTACTAGGGCCACAGAGCCTCAATGGAAGTCCTGTTCTAGATTGGAATTTAGAATGGAATGTGCCAGGAGAAAGCCCCTCAAGTTTGTCTCACTACTTCTTGTTCGTGTTTTTAATTTAATTTTTTATTTTTTATTACAGCAAGTTTGATGACAACATTTGGCTTCTTGTAGGTGTGCAAGATGTGGTTCTTTTACACATATACATAGGTCTGTTCTTCCTGGGACCCTTTTCCCATGTACGTTATGACAGAATGTTGAGTAGTCTTCTCTTGGTATTCCGTAGGTCTTTGGTGGTTATATATTTCACCTGTGTTTGTATATGTCTGTTAACCCCGATATCCTAATGAATCCAATCCTCACACCTTTCCATTGGTGAACCATAAGTTTGTTTAATGAATCTGTGATTGCCCTTCTCCGTGGAAATATCTGCCCTGGTATCAATTTTTAGGTAACACCTATAAGTGATATCCTACGATATGTGTCTTTCACTTTCTGAGTTACTACAAGTCACGTGATTACCTCTAGACTCATCTACGGTGCTGCAAATGGCATTGTGTCCTTTTTTCCCTTGGCTAATATTCTGTCTTAGCGAGGTCCATTTTCTGCAGTGTGATTCCCTGAGGGCTGAGGATTAGCTGACCTGGGCAGCCTGACCCTGCCGGCAAGCCCTCCCCAGGTGTGCCTGGGTTGAGGTCAATATAAACTGCACTCCAGGCAGCAATAGCCCCTGCAGCTGTGCCTGACTCCATATTCTCTGCCCCGTCAGCAGTCTCGGGGCTGTGCTGGTGGGAGGGTGTGAGGGTCCACGGCTTTGTTGGTGGCCCGGTGTGACTGGGGCTCTGCTGGACTTTCTGCAGGAGTTGCCAGGCTGCCACCTGTAAAGAAGAGGATGTGTCACCCATAACGTCCACTGGAATTTCTCTCCGGGCTGAGGAAGGTAAAAAAGGAGTGGGGGCCAGGACAGGAGGGGTATCTCAGGCAGGGAAATGGAAAGCTTCCAGAAGAGCACCAGGGGCCGGGACCATGCTGGCTGGCCTGCAGGCAGCAAGTTGGCCTGCGTGCTGTCGCTGGTGTGGCTCCACGGCCCTTCCTCTAGGCTTTCAAGCCCTTGTACATATTCAGGTGTTTTACCTGGGAAGGGTGGGAACAGTTCAGCAGCAGCTGGCCTGGGGCTCAGCTCACGTTTACTCACAGAGGCCTCGGCATGGTCCCCCAGCTTTGCAATGAGGACGCTCCTTGCATGGGGGGGGCGGGGCTGCTGGCTGTATGGGAGATGATTCCCCACCTCTGCCCAATTTCAGAATTGTTTACTGCTGGAGCAAGTGCCTTGCTAGGGTTTTCCTCTGTATAACTGTTTGGTTTAGGTTTTTTTTTCTTTTTTGGTTCAAGTTAGATTTTATTCCTCTTTTATATATTTATAGATATAAGCATGGGAATAATTCATTCATATAAATACATCTGTGTGAATGGAAGAACTTTCTTCTGTTTTATTTTTTAAAATTGTGAAATTTAATTTTATTTATTTCTTTATACAGCAGGTTACTATTAGTTATATATTTTATGCATATACATGTATACAGGTCCATCCCAATCTCCCAACTCATCCCACCACCACCACCCCATGGCTTCCCCCACTTGGTGTCCATACGTTTGTTCTCTACCTCTGTGTCTCTATTTCTGTCCTGCATACCAGTTCATCTGTACCATTTTTCTAGGTTCCACATATATGCATTAATATACAATATTTGTTTTTCTCTTTCTGACTTACTTCACTCTGTATGACAGTCTCTAGATCCATCGACTTCTTTACAAATGACCCAGTTTCATTCCTTTTTATGGCTGAGCAATATTCCATTTTATATATGTACCACATCTTTATCCATTCGTCTTTCTGTGGGCATTTAGGTTGCTTCCATTACCTGGCTATTGTAAATTGTGCTGCAATGAACATTGTGGTGAATGTGTCTTTTTGATTTATGGTTTTCTCTGGGTATATGCCCAGAAGTGGGATTGCTGGATCCTATGGTAATTCTCTTTTTAGTTTTTTAAAGGAACCTCATAGTGTTCTCCAGAGTGACTGTATCAATTTACCTTTCCACCAATAGTGGAAGAGGGTTCCTTTTGTCCACACCCTCCCCAGAATTTTTTGTTTGTAGATTTTCTGATGCTGCCAATTCTAAGAGGTGTGAGGTCATACCTCATTGTCGTTTGGATTTGCATTTCTCTAATAATTAGTGATGTTGAGCAGCTTTTCATGTGCGTCTTGGCCATCTCTGTGACTTCTTTAAAGATACGTCTATATAGATCTTCTGCCCATTTTTGTACTGGGTTGTTTGTTTTATTAATATTAAGCTGTGTGAGCTGTTTATATATATTGGAGATTAAACCTTTGTCCATTGATTCGTTTGCGAACGTTTTCGCCCATTCTGAGGCTTGCCTTTTTCCATTCCCGTTTTTTTAACCAAAAAAGAAAGAAAGCAAAAGAAGCAGAACACTAATGTGCGTGAAATATGCCTCTTGAAACAGTCGTTTTGAAATATGGACGTCTTTTGAATTTTTTGGTCGGTATATGACCCCAGGATTTGTTTTCAGGGCAGGTGTCATTTACAGGCCTGCAACGATTTTGAATATCCACTGACCATTAGCACTGGGATTAAAGCTGCTGTTGTGTGAAACGGCCACAAGGTGGCAGCAGTTCTCGCTTACCAAATCTGGTTACTAGGGCCACAGAGCCTCAATGGAAGTCCTGTTCTAGATTGGAATTTAGAATGGAATGTGCCAGGAGAAAGCCCCTCAAGTTTGTCTCACTACTTCTTGTTCGTGTTTTTAATTTAATTTTTTATTTTTTATTACAGCAAGTTTGATGACAACGTTTGGCTTCTTGTAGGTGTGCAAGATGTGGTTCTTTTACACATATACATAGGTCTGTTCTTCCTGGGACCCTTTTCCCATGTACGTTATGACAGAATGTTGAGTAGTCTTCTCTTGGTATTCCGTAGGTCTTTGGTGATTATATATTTCACCTGTGTTTGTATATGTCTGTTAACCCCGATATCCTAATGAATCCAATCCTCACACCTTTCCATTGGTGAACCATAAGTTTGTTTAATGAATCTGTGATTGCCCTTCTCCGTGGAAATATCTGCCCTGGTATCAATTTTTAGGTAACACCTATAAGTGATATCCTACGATATGTGTCTTTCACTTTCTGACTTACTACAAGTCACGTGATTACCTCTAGACTCATCTACGGTGCTGCAAATGGCATTGTGTCCTTTTTTCCCTTGGCTAATATTCTGTCTTAGCGAGGTCCATTTTCTGCAGTGTGATTCCCTGAGGGCTGAGGATTAGCTGACCTGGGCAGCCTGACCCTGCCGGCAAGCCCTCCCCAGGTGTGCCTGGGTTGAGGTCAATATAAACTGCACTCCAGGCAGCAATAGCCCCTGCAGCTGTGCCTGACTCCATATTCTCTGCCCCGTCAGCAGTCTCGGGGCTGTGCTGGTGGGAGGGTGTGAGGGTCCACGGCTTTGTTGGTGGCCCGGTGTGACTGGGGCTCTGCTGGACTTTCTGCAGGAGTTGCCAGGCTGCCACCTGTAAAGAAGAGGATGTGTCACCCATAACTTCCACTGGAATTTCTCTCCGGGCTGAGGAAGGAAATAAAGGAGTGGGGGCCAGGACAGGAGGGGTATCTCAGGCAGGGAAATGGAAAGCTTCCAGAAGAGCGCCCGGGGCCAGGACCATCCTGGCTGGCCTGCAGGCAGCAAGTTGGCCTGCGTGCTGTCGCTGGTGTGGCTCCACAGCCCTTCCTCTAGGCTTTCAAGCCCTTGTACATATTCAGGTGTTTTACCTGGGAAGGGTGGGAACAGTTCAGTAGCAGCTGGCCTGGGGCTCAGCTCACGTTTACTCACAGAGGCCTCGGCATGGTCCCCCAGCTTTGCAGTGAGGACGCTCCTTGCATGGGGGGACGGGGCTGTTGGTTGTATGGGAGATGATTCCCCACCACTGACCAATTTCAGAATTGTTTACTGCTGGAACAAGTGCCTTGGTAGTGTTTTCCTCTGTATAACTGTTTGGTTTAGGTTTTTTTTTCTTTCTTGGTTCAAGTTAGATTTTATTCGTCTTTTATGTATTTATAGATATAAGCATGGGAATAATTCATTCATATAAATACATCTGTGTGAATGGACGAACTTTCTTCTGTTTTATTTTTAAAAATTTTGAAATTTAATTTTATTTATTTCTTTATACAGCAGGTTACTATTAGTTATATATTTTATGCATATACATGTATACAGGTCCATCCCAATCTCCCAACTCATCCCACCACCACCACCCCATGGCTTCCCCCACTTGGTGTCCATACGTTTGTTCTCTACTTCTGTGTCTCTATTTCTGTCCTGCATACCAGTTCATCTGTACCATTTTTCTAGGTTCCACATATATGCATTAATATACAATATTTGTTTTTCTCTTTCTGACTTACTTCACTCTGTATGACAGTCTCTAGGTCCATCGACTTCTCTACAAATGACCCAGTTTCATTCCTTTTTATGGCTGAGCAATATTCCAGTTTATATATGTACCACTTCTTTATCCATTCGTCTTTCTGTGGGCATTTAGGTTGCTTCCATTACCTGGCTATTGTAAATTGTGCTGCAATGAACATTGTGGTGAATGTGTCTTTTTGATTTATGGTTTTCTCTGGGTATATGCCCAAAAGTGGGATTGCAGGCTCCTATGGTAATTCTCTTTTTAGTTATTTAAAGGAACATCCATACTGTTCTCCATAGTGAGTGTATCAAATTACCTTCCCACCAATAGTGGAAGAGGGTTCCTTTTGTCCACACCATCCCCGGAATTTGTTGTTTGTAGATTTGCTGATGATGCCGATTCTAAGAGGTGTGAGGTCATACCTCATTGTCGTTTGGATTTGCATTTCTCTAATAATTAGTGATGTTGAGCAGCTTTTCATGTGCGTCTTGGCCATCTCTGTGACTTCTTTAAAGATACGTCTATATAGATCTTCTGCCCATTTTTGTACTGGGTTGTTTGTTTTATTAATATTAAGCTGTGTGAGCTGTTTATATATATTGGAGATTAAACCTTTGTCCATTGATTCGTTTGCGAACGTTTTCGCCCATTCTGAGGCTTGCCTTTTTCCATTCCCGTTTTTTTAACCAAAAAAGAAAGAAATCAAAAGAAGCAGAACACTAATGTGCGTGAAATATGCCTCTTGAAACAGTCGTTTTGAAATATGGACGTCTTTTGCATTTTTTGGTCGGTATATGACCCCAGGATTTGTTTTCAGGGCAGGTGTCATTTACAGGCCTGCAACGATTTTGAATATCCACTGACCATTAGCGCTGGGATTAAAGCTGCTGTTGTGTGAAACGGCCACAAGGTGGCAGCAGTTCTCGCTTACCAAATCTGGTTACTAGGGCCACAGAGCCTCAATGGAAGTCCTGTTCTAGATTGGAATTTAGAATGGAATGTGCCAGGAGAAAGCCCCTCAAGTTTGTCTCACTACTTCTTGTTCGTGTTTTTAATTTAATTTTTTATTTTTTATTACAGCAAGTTTGATGACAACATTTGGCTTCTTGTAGGTGTGCAAGATGTGGTTCTTTTACACATATACATAGGTCTGTTCTTCCTGGGACCCTTTTCCCATGTACGTTATGACAGAATGTTGAGTAGTCTTCTCTTGGTATTCCGTAGGTCTTTGGTGATTATATATTTCACCTGTGTTTGTATATGTCTGTTAACCCCGATATCCTAATGAATCCAATCCTCACACCTTTCCATTGGTGAACCATAAGTTTGTTTAATGAATCTGTGATTGCCCTTCTCCGTGGAAATATCTGCC
Source organism: Mesoplodon densirostris (assembly GCF_025265405.1). Taxonomy (NCBI): domain Eukaryota; kingdom Metazoa; phylum Chordata; class Mammalia; order Artiodactyla; family Ziphiidae; genus Mesoplodon; species Mesoplodon densirostris. Next base: position 93,973,493 of record NC_082672.1, read on the forward strand.
CTGGTATCAATTTTTAGGTAACACCTATAAGTGATATCCTACGATATGTGTCTTTCACTTTCTGACTTACTACAAGTCACGTGATTACCTCTAGACTCATCTACGGTGCTGCAAATGGCATTGTGTCCTTTTTTCCCTTGGCTAATATTCTGTCTTAGCGAGGTCCATTTTCTGCAGTGTGATTCCCTGAGGGCTGAGGATTAGCTGACCTGGGCAGCCTGACCATGCCGGCAAGCCCTCCCCAGGTGTGCCTGGGTTGAGGTCAATATAAACTGCACTCCAGGCAGCAATAGCCCCTGCAGCTGTGCCTGACTCCATATTCTCTGCCCCGTCAGCAGTCTCGGGGCTGTGCTGGTGGGAGGGTGTGAGGGTCCACGGCTTTGTTGGTGGCCCGGTGTGACTGGGGCTCTGCTGGACTTTCTGCAGGAGTTGCCAGGCTGCCACCTGTAAAGAAGAGGATGTGTCACCCATAACTTCCACTGGAATTTCTCTCCGGGCTGAGGAAGGAAATAAAGGAGTGGGGGCCAGGACAGGAGGGGTATCTCAGGCAGGGAAATGGAAAGCTTCCAGAAGAGCGCCCGGGGCCAGGACCATCCTGGCTGGCCTGCAGGCAGCAAGTTGGCCTGCGTGCTGTCGCTGGTGTGGCTCTACAGCCCTTCCTCTAGGCTTTCAAGCCCTTGTACATATTCAGGTGTTTTACCTGGGAAGGGTGGGAACAGTTCAGTAGCAGCTGGCCTGGGGCTCAGCTCACGTTTACTCACAGAGGCCTCGGCATGGTCCCCCAGCTTTGCAGTGAGGACGCTCCTTGCATGGGGGGACGGGGCTGTTGGTTGTATGGGAGATGATTCCCCACCACTGACCAATTTCAGAATTGTTTACTGCTGGAACAAGTGCCTTGGTAGTGTTTTCCTCTGTATAACTGTTTGGTTTAGGTTTTTTTTTCTTTCTTGGTTCAAGTTAGATTTTATTCGTCTTTTATGTATTTATAGATATAAGCATGGGAATAATTCATTCATATAAATACATCTGTGTGAATGGACGAACTTTCTTCTGTTTTATTTTTAAAAATTTTGAAATTTAATTTTATTTATTTCTTTATACAGCAGGTTACTATTAGTTATATATTTTATGCATATACATGTATACAGGTCCATCCCAATCTCCCAACTCATCCCACCACCACCACCCCATGGCTTCCCCCACTTGGTGTCCATACGTTTGTTCTCTACTTCTGTGTCTCTATTTCTGTCCTGCATACCAGTTCATCTGTACCATTTTTCTAGGTTCCACATATATGCATTAATATACAATATTTGTTTTTCTCTTTCTGACTTACTTCACTCTGTATGACAGTCTCTAGGTCCATCGACTTCTCTACAAATGACCCAGTTTCATTCCTTTTTATGGCTGAGCAATATTCCATTTTATATATGTACCACTTCTTTATCCATTCGTCTGTCTGTGGGCATTTAGGTTGCTTCCATTACCTGGCTATTGTAAATTGTGCTGCAATGAACATTGTGGTGAATGTGTCTTTTTGATTTATGGTTTTCTCTGGGTATATGCCCAAAAGTGGGATTGCAGGCTCCTATGGTAATTCTCTTTTTAGTTATTTAAAGGAACATCCATACTGTTCTCCATAGTGAGTGTATCAAATTACCTTCCCACCAATAGTGGAAGAGGGTTCCTTTTGTCCACACCATCCCCGGAATTTGTTGTTTGTAGATTTGCTGATGATGCCGATTCTAAGAGGTGTGAGGTCATACCTCATTGTCGTTTGGATTTGCATTTCTCTAATAATTAGTGATGTTGAGCAGCTTTTCATGTGCGTCTTGGCAATCTCTGTGACTTCTTTAAAGATACGTCTATATAGATCTTCTGCCCATTTTTGTACTGGGTTGTTTGTTTTATTAATATTAAGCTGTGTGAGCTGTTTATATATATTGGAGATTAAACCTTTGTCCATTGATTCGTTTGCGAACGTTTTCGCCCATTCTGAGGCTTGCCTTTTTCCATTCCCGTTTTTTTAACCAAAAAAGAAAGAAATCAAAAGAAGCAGAACACTAATGTGCGTGAAATATGCCTCTTGAAACAGTCGTTTTGAAATATGGACGTCTTTTGCATTTTTTGGTCGGTATATGACCCCAGGATTTGTTTTCAGGGCAGGTGTCATTTACAGGCCTGCAACGATTTTGAATATCCACTGACCATTAGCGCTGGGATTAAAGCTGCTGTTGTGTGAAACGGCCACAAGGTGGCAGCAGTTCTCGCTTACCAAATCTGGTTACTAGGGCCACAGAGCCTCAATGGAAGTCCTGTTCTAGATTGGAATTTAGAATGGAATGTGCCAGGAGAAAGCCCCTCAAGTTTGTCTCACTACTTCTTGTTCGTGTTTTTAATTTAATTTTTTATTTTTTATTACAGCAAGTTTGATGACAACGTTTGGCTTGTTGTAGGTGTGCAAGATGTGGTTCTTTTACACATATACATAGGTCTGTTCTTCCTGGGACCCTTTTCCCATGTACGTTATGACAGAATGTTGAGTAGTCTTCTCTTGGTATTCCGTAGGTCTTTGGTGATTATATATTTCACCTGTGTTTGTATATGTCTGTTAACCCCGATATCCTAATGAATCCAATCCTCACACCTTTCCATTGGTGAACCATAAGTTTGTTTAATGAATCTGTGATTGCCCTTCTCCGTGGAAATATCTGCCCCGGTATCAATTTTTAGGTAACACCTATAAGTGATATCCTACGATATGTGTCTTTCACTTTCTGACTTACTACAAGTCACGTGATTACCTCTAGACTCATCTACGGTGCTGCAAATGGCATTGTGTCCTTTTTTCCCTTGGCTAATATTCTGTCTTAGCGAGGTCCATTTTCTGCAATGTGATTCCCTGAGGGCTGAGGATTAGCTGACCTGGGCAGCCTGACCCTGCCGGCAAGCCCTCCCCAGGTGTGCCTGGTTTGAGGTCAATATAAACAGCACTCCAGGCAGCAATTGCCCCTGCAGCTGTGCCTGGCTCCATATTCTCTGCCCCGTCAGCAGTCTCGGGGCTGTGCTGGTGGGAGGGTGTGAGGGTCCACGGCTTTGTTGGTGGCCCGGTGTGAGTGGGGCTCTGCTGGACTTTCTGCAGGAGTTGCCAGGCTGCCACCTGTAAAGAAGAGGATGTGTCACCCATAACGTCCACTGGAATTTCTCTCCGGGCTGAGGAAGGTAAAAAAGGAGTGGGGGCCAGGACAGGAGGGGTATCTCAGGCAGGGAAATGGAAAGCTTCCAGAAGAGCACCAGGGGCCGGGACCATGCTGGCTGGCCTGCAGGCAGCAAGTTGGCCTGCGTGCTGTCGCTGGTGTGGCTCCACGGCCCTTCCTCTAGGCTTTCAAGCCCTTGTACATATTCAGGTGTTTTACCTGGGAAGGGTGGGAACAGTTCAGCAGCAGCTGGCCTGGGGCTCAGCTCACGTTTACTCACAGAGGCCTCGGCATGGTCCCCCAGCTTTGCAATGAGGACGCTCCTTGCATGGGGGGGGCGGGGCTGCTGGCTGTATGGGAGATGATTCCCCACCTCTGCCCAATTTCAGAATTGTTTACTGCTGGAGCAAGTGCCTTGCTAGGGTTTTCCTCTGTATAACTGTTTGGTTTAGGTTTTTTTTTTCTTTTTTGGTTCAAGTTAGATTTTATTCCTCTTTTATATATTTATAGATATAAGCATGGGAATAATTCATTCATATAAATACATCTGTGTGAATGGAAGAACTTTCTTCTGTTTTATTTTTTAAAATTGTGAAATTTAATTTTATTTATTTCTTTATACAGCAGGTTACTATTAGTTATATATTTTATGCATATACATGTATACAGGTCCATCCCAATCTCCCAACTCATCCCACCACCACCACCCCATGGCTTCCCCCACTTGGTGTCCATACGTTTGTTCTCTACCTCTGTGTCTCTATTTCTGTCCTGCATACCAGTTCATCTGTACCATTTTTCTAGGTTCCACATATATGCATTAATATACAATATTTGTTTTTCTCTTTCTGACTTACTTCACTCTGTATGACAGTCTCTAGATCCATCGACTTCTCTACAAATGACCCAGTTTCATTCCTTTTTATGGCTGAGCAATATTCCATTTTATATATGTACCACATCTTTATCCATTCGTCTTTCTGTGGGCATTTAGGTTGCTTCCATTACCTGGCTATTGTAAATTGTGCTGCAATGAACATTGTGGTGAATGTGTCTTTTTGATTTATGGTTTTCTCTGGGTATATGCCCAGAAGTGGGATTGCTGGATCCTATGGTAATTCTCTTTTTAGTTTTTTAAAGGAACCTCATAGTGTTCTCCAGAGTGACTGTATCAATTTACCTTTCCACCAATAGTGGAAGAGGGTTCCTTTTGTCCACACCCTCCCCAGAATTTTTTGTTTGTAGATTTTCTGATGCTGCCAATTCTAAGAGGTGTGAGGTCATACCTCATTGTCGTTTGGATTTGCATTTCTCTAATAATTAGTGTTGTTGAGCAGCTTTTCATGTGCGTCTTGGCCATCTCTGTGACTTCTTTAAAGATACGTCTATATAGATCTTCTGCCCATTTTTGTACTGGGTTGTTTGTTTTATTAATATTAAGCTGTGTGAGCTGTTTATATATATTGGAGATTAAACCTTTGTCCATTGATTCGTTTGCGAACGTTTTCGCCCATTCTGAGGCTTGCCTTTTTCCATTCCCGTTTTTTTAACCAAAAAAGAAAGAAAGCAAAAGAAGCAGAACACTAATGTGCGTGAAATATGCCTCTTGAAACAGTCGTTTTGAAATATGGACGTCTTTTGAATTTTTTGGTCGGTATATGACCCCAGGATTTGTTTTCAGGGCAGGTGTCATTTACAGGCCTGCAACGATTTTGAATATCCACTGACCATTAGCGCTGGGATTAAAGCTGCTGTTGTGTGAAACGGCCACAAGGTGGCAGCAGTTCTCGCTTACCAAATCTGGTTACTAGGGCCACAGAGCCTCAATGGAAGTCCTGTTCTAGATTGGAATTTAGAATGGAATGTGCCAGGAGAAAGCCCCTCAAGTTTGTCTCACTACTTCTTGTTCGTGTTTTTAATTTAATTTTTTATTTTTTATTACAGCAAGTTTGATGACAACATTTGGCTTCTTGTAGGTGTGCAAGATGTGGTTCTTTTACACATATACATAGGTCTGTTCTTCCTGGGACCCTTTTCCCATGTACGTTATGACAGAATGTTGAGTAGTCTTCTCTTGGTATTCCGTAGGTCTTTGGTGATTATATATTTCACCTGTGTTTGTATATGTCTGTTAACCCCGATATCCTAATGAATCCAATCCTCACACCTTTCCATTGGTGAACCATAAGTTTGTTTAATGAATCTGTGATTGCCCTTCTCCGTGGAAATATCTGCCCTGGTATCAATTTTTAGGTAACACCTATAAGTGATATCCTACGATATGTGTCTTTCACTTTCTGACTTACTACAAGTCACGTGATTACCTCTAGACTCATCTACGGTGCTGCAAATGGCATTGTGTCCTTTTTTCCCTTGGCTAATATTCTGTCTTAGCGAGGTCCATTTTCTGCAGTGTGATTCCCTGAGGGCTGAGGATTAGCTGACCTGGGCAGCCTGACCCTGCCGGCAAGCCCTCCCCAGGTGTGCCTGGGTTGAGGTCAATATAAACTGCACTCCAGGCAGCAATAGCCCCTGCAGCTGTGCCTGACTCCATATTCTCTGCCCCGTCAGCAGTCTCGGGGCTGTGCTGGTGGGAGGGTGTGAGGGTCCATGGCTTTGTTGGTGGCCCGGTGTGACTGGGGCTCTGCTGGACTTTCTGCAGGAGTTGCCAGGCTGCCACCTGTAAAGAAGAGGATGTGTCACCCATAACGTCCACTGGAATTTCTCTCCGGGCTGAGGAAGGTAAAAAAGGAGTGGGGGCCAGGACAGGAGGGGTATCTCAGGCAGGGAAATGGAAAGCTTCCAGAAGAGCACCAGGGGCCGGGACCATGCTGGCTGGCCTGCAGGCAGCAAGTTGGCCTGCGTGCTGTCGCTGGTGTGGCTCCACGGCCCTTCCTCTAGGCTTTCAAGCCCTTGTACATATTCAGGTGTTTTACCTGGGAAGGGTGGGAACAGTTCAGCAGCAGCTGGCCTGGGGCTCAGCTCACGTTTACTCACAGAGGCCTCGGCATGGTCCCCCAGCTTTGCAATGAGGACGCTCCTTGCATGGGGGGGGCGGGGCTGCTGGCTGTATGGGAGATGATTCCCCACCTCTGCCCAATTTCAGAATTGTTTACTGCTGGAGCAAGTGCCTTGCTAGGGTTTTCCTCTGTATAACTGTTTGGTTTAGGTTTTTTTTTCTTTTTTGGTTCAAGTTAGATTTTATTCCTCTTTTATATATTTATAGATATAAGCATGGGAATAATTCATTCATATAAATACATCTGTGTGAATGGAAGAACTTTCTTCTGTTTTATTTTTTAAAATTGTGAAATTTAATTTTATTTATTTCTTTATACAGCAGGTTACTATTAGTTATATATTTTATGCATATACATGTATACAGGTCCATCCCAATCTCCCAACTCATCCCACCACCACCACCCCATGGCTTCCCCCACTTGGTGTCCATACGTTTGTTCTCTACCTCTGTGTCTCTATTTCTGTCCTGCATACCAGTTCATCTGTACCATTTTTCTAGGTTCCACATATATGCATTAATATACAATATTTGTTTTTCTCTTTCTGACTTACTTCACTCTGTATGACAGTCTCTAGATCCATCGACTTCTCTACAAATGACCCAGTTTCATTCCTTTTTATGGCTGAGCAATATTCCATTTTATATATGTACCACATCTTTATCCATTCGTCTTTCTGTGGGCATTTAGGTTGCTTCCATTACCTGGCTATTGTAAATTGTGCTGCAATGAACATTGTGGTGAATGTGTCTTTTTGATTTATGGTTTTCTCTGGGTATATGCCCAGAAGTGGGATTGCTGGATCCTATGGTAATTCTCTTTTTAGTTTTTTAAAGGAACCTCATAGTGTTCTCCAGAGTGACTGTATCAATTTACCTTTCCACCACTAGTGGAAGAGGGTTACTTTTGTCCACACCCTCCCCAGAATTTTTTGTTTGTAGATTTTCTGATGCTGCCAATTCTAAGAGGTGTGAGGTCATACCTCATTGTCGTTTGGATTTGCATTTCTCTAATAATTAGTGTTGTTGAGCAGCTTTTCATGTGCGTCTTGGCCATCTCTGTGACTTCTTTAAAGATACGTCTATATAGATCTTCTGCCCATTTTTGTACTGGGTTGTTTGTTTTATTAATATTAAGCTGTGTGAGCTGTTTATATATATTGGAGATTAAACCTTTGTCCATTGATTCGTTTGCGAACGTTTTCGCCCATTCTGAGGCTTGCCTTTTTCCATTCCCGTTTTTTTAACCAAAAAAGAAAGAAAGCAAAAGAAGCAGAACACTAATGTGCGTGAAATATGCCTCTTGAAACAGTCGTTTTGAAATATGGACGTCTTTTGCATTTTTTGGTCGGTATATGACCCCAGGATTTGTTTTCAGGGCAGGTGTCATTTACAGGCCTGCAACGATTTTGAATATCCACTGACCATTAGCGCTGGGATTAAAGCTGCTGTTGTGTGAAACGGCCACAAGGTGGCAGCAGTTCTCGCTTACCAAATCTGGTTACTAGGGCCACAGAGCCTCAATGGAAGTCCTGTTCTAGATTGGAATTTAGAATGGAATGTGCCAGGAGAAAGCCCCTCAAGTTTGTCTCACTACTTCTTGTTCGTGTTTTTAATTTAATTTTTTATTTTTTATTACAGCAAGTTTGATGACAACATTTGGCTTCTTGTAGGTGTGCAAGATGTGGTTCTTTTACACATATACATAGGTCTGTTCTTCCTGGGACCCTTTTCCCATGTACGTTATGACAGAATGTTGAGTAGTCTTCTCTTGGTATTCCGTAGGTCTTTGGTGATTATATATTTCACCTGTGTTTGTATATGTCTGTTAACCCCGATATCCTAATGAATCCAATCCTCACACCTTTCCATTGGTGAACCATAAGTTTGTTTAATGAATCTGTGATTGCCCTTCTCCGTGGAAATATCTGCCCTGGTATCAATTTTTAGGTAACACCTATAAGTGATATCCTACGATATGTGTCTTTCACTTTCTGACTTACTACAAGTCACGTGATTACCTCTAGACTCATCTACGGTGCTGCAAATGGCATTGTGTCCTTTTTTCCCTTGGCTAATATTCTGTCTTAGCGAGGTCCATTTTCTGCAGTGTGATTCCCTGAGGGCTGAGGATTAGCTGACCTGGGCAGCCTGACCCTGCCGGCAAGCCCTCCCCAGGTGTGCCTGGGTTGAGGTCAATATAAACTGCACTCCAGGCAGCAATAGCCCCTGCAGCTGTGCCTGACTCCATATTCTCTGCCCCGTCAGCAGTCTCGGGGCTGTGCTGGTGGGAGGGTGTGAGGGTCCACGGCTTTGTTGGTGGCCCGGTGTGACTGGGGCTCTGCTGGACTTTCTGCAGGAGTTGCCAGGCTGCCACCTGTAAAGAAGAGGATGTGTCACCCATAACTTCCACTGGAATTTCTCTCCGGGCTGAGGAAGGAAATAAAGGAGTGGGGGCCAGGACAGGAGGGGTATCTCAGGCAGGGAAATGGAAAGCTTCCAGAAGAGCGCCCGGGGCCAGGACCATCCTGGCTGGCCTGCAGGCAGCAAGTTGGCCTGCGTGCTGTCGCTGGTGTGGCTCCACAGCCCTTCCTCTAGGCTTTCAAGCCCTTGTACATATTCAGGTGTTTTACCTGGGAAGGGTGGGAACAGTTCAGTAGCAGCTGGCCTGGGGCTCAGCTCACGTTTACTCACAGAGGCCTCGGCATGGTCCCCCAGCTTTGCAGTGAGGACGCTCCTTGCATGGGGGGACGGGGCTGTTGGTTGTATGGGAGATGATTCCCCACCACTGACCAATTTCAGAATTGTTTACTGCTGGAACAAGTGCCTTGGTAGTGTTTTCCTCTGTATAACTGTTTGGTTTAGGTTTTTTTTTCTTTCTTGGTTCAAGTTAGATTTTATTCGTCTTTTATGTATTTATAGATATAAGCATGGGAATAATTCATTCATATAAATACATCTGTGTGAATGGACGAACTTTCTTCTGTTTTATTTTTAAAAATTTTGAAATTTAATTTTATTTATTTCTTTATACAGCAGGTTACTATTAGTTATATATTTTATGCATATACATGTATACAGGTCCATCCCAATCTCCCAACTCATCCCACCACCACCACCCCATGGCTTCCCCCACTTGGTGTCCATACGTTTGTTCTCTACTTCTGTGTCTCTATTTCTGTCCTGCATACCAGTTCATCTGTACCATTTTTCTAGGTTCCACATATATGCATTAATATACAATATTTGTTTTTCTCTTTCTGACTTACTTCACTCTGTATGACAGTCTCTAGGTCCATCGACTTCTCTACAAATGACCCAGTTTCATTCCTTTTTATGGCTGAGCAATATTCCATTTTATATATGTACAACTTCTTTATCCATTCGTCTGTCTGTGGGCATTTAGGTTGCTTCCATTACCTGGCTATTGTAAATGGTGCTGCAATGAACATTGTGGTGAATGTGTCTTTTTGATTTATGGTTTTCTCTGGGTATATGCCCAAAAGTGGGATTGCAGGCTCCTATGGTAATTCTCTTTTTAGTTATTTAAAGGAACATCCATACTGTTCTCCATAGTGAGTGTATCAAATTACCTTCCCACCAATAGTGGAAGAGGGTTCCTTTTGTCCACACCATCCCCGGAATTTGTTGTTTGTAGATTTGCTGATGATGCCGATTCTAAGAGGTGTGAGGTCATACCTCATTGTCGTTTGGATTTGCATTTCTCTAATAATTAGTGATGTTGAGCAGCTTTTCATGTGCGTCTTGGCCATCTCTGTGACTTCTTTAAAGATACGTCTATATAGATCTTCTGCCCATTTTTGTACTGGGTTGTTTGTTTTATTAATATTAAGCTGTGTGAGCTGTTTATATATATTGGAGATTAAACCTTTGTCCATTGATTCGTTTGCGAACGTTTTCGCCCATTCTGAGGCTTGCCTTTTTCCATTCCCGTTTTTTTAACCAAAAAAGAAAGAAAGCAAAAGAAGCAGAACACTAATGTGCGTGAAATATGCCTCTTGAAACAGTCGTTTTGAAATATGGACGTCTTTTGCATTTTTTGGTCGGTATATGACCCCAGGATTTGTTTTCAGGGCAGGTGTCATTTACAGGCCTGCAACGATTTTGAATATCCACTGACCATTAGCGCTGGGATTAAAGCTGCTGTTGTGTGAAACGGCCACAAGGTGGCAGCAGTTCTCGCTTACCAAATCTGGTTACTAGGGCCACAGAGCCTCAATGGAAGTCCTGTTCTAGATTGGAATTTAGAATGGAATGTGCCAGGAGAAAGCCCCTCAAGTTTGTCTCACTACTTCTTGTTCGTGTTTTTAATTTAATTTTTTATTTTTTATTACAGCAAGTTTGATGACAACGTTTGGCTTCTTGTAGGTGTGCAAGATGTGGTTCTTTTACACATATACATAGGTCTGTTCTTCCTGGGACCCTTTTCCCATGTACGTTATGACAGAATGTTGAGTAGTCTTCTCTTGGTATTCCGTAGGTCTTTGGTGATTATATATTTCACCTGTGTTTGTATATGTCTGTTAACCCCGATATCCTAATGAATCCAATCCTCACACCTTTCCATTGGTGAACCATAAGTTTGTTTAATGAATCTGTGATTGCCCTTCTCCGTGGAAATATCTGCCCTGGTATCAATTTTTAGGAAACAACTATAAGTGATATCCTACGATATGTGTCTTTCACTTTCTGACTTACTACAAGTCACGTGATTACCTCTAGACTCATCTACGGTGCTGCAAATGGCATTGTGTCCTTTTTTCCCTTGGCTAATATTCTGTCTTGGCGAGGTCCTTTTTCTGCAATGTGATTCCCTGAGGGCTGAGGATTAGCTGACCTGGGCAGCCTGACCCTGCCGGCAAGCCCTCCCCAGGTGTGCCTGGTTTGAGGTCAATATAAACAGCACTCCAGGCAGCAATAGCCCCTGCAGCTGTGCCTGGCTCCATATTCTCTGCCCCGTCAGCAGTCTCGGGGCTGTGCTGGTGGGAGGGTGTGAGGGTCCACGGCTTTGTTGGTGGCCCGGTGTGAGTGGGGCTCTGCTGGACTTTCTGCAGGAGTTGCCAGGCTGCCACCTGTAAAGAAGAGGATGTGTCACCCATAACTTCCACTGGAATTTCTCTCCGGGCTGAGGAAGGTAAAAAAGGAGTGGGGGCCAGGACAGGAGGGGTATCTCAGGCAGGGGAATGGAAAGCTTCCAGAAGAGCGCCCGGGGCCAGGACCATCCTGGCTGGCCTGCAGGCAGCAAGTTGGCCTGCGTGCTGTCGCTGGTGTGGCTCCACGGCCCTTCCTCTAGGCTTTCAAGCCCTTGTACATATTCAGGTGTTTTACCTGAGAAGGGTGGGAACAGTTCAGTAGCAGCTGGCCTGGGGCTCAGCTCACGTTTACTCACAGAGGCCTCGCCATGGTCCCCCAGCTTTGCAATGAGGACGCTCCTTGAATTGGGGGGCGGGGCTGCTGGCTGTATGGGAGATGATTCCCCACCTCTGCCCAATTTCAGAATTGTTTACCGTTGGAGCAAGTGCCTTGGTAGGGTTTTCCTCTGTATAACTGTTTGGTTTAGGTTTTTTTTTCTTTTTTGGTTGAAGTTAGATTTTATTCCTCTTTTATATATTTATAGATATAAGCATGGGAATAATTCATTCATATAAATACATCTGTGTGAATGGAAGAACTTTTTCCTGTTTTATTTTTAAAAATTTTGAAATTTAATTTTGTTTATTTCTTTATATAGCAGGTTACTATTAGTTATATATTCTTTGCATATACATGTATACAGGTCCATCCCAATCTCCCAACTCATCCCACCACCACTAACCCATGGCTTCCCCCACTTGGTGTCCATACGTTTGTTCTCTACCTCTGTGTCTCTATTTCTGCCCTGCAAACCAGTTCATCTGTACCATTTTTCTAGGTTCCACCTATATGCATTAATATACAATATTTGTTTTTCTCTTTCTGACTTACTTCACTCTGTATGACAGTCTCTAGATCCATCGACTTCTACAAATGAACCAGTTTCATTCCTTTTTATGGCTGAGTAATATTCCATTTTATATATGTACCACATCTTTATCCATTCGTCTGTCTGTGGGCATTTAGGTTGCTTCCATTACCTGGCTATTGTAAATAGTGCTGCAATGAACATTGTGGTGAATGTGTCTTTTTGATTTATGGTTTTCTCTGGGTATATGCCCAGAAGTGGGATTGCTGGATCCTATGGTAATTCTCTTTTTAGTTTTTTAAAGGAACCTCCATACTGTTCTCCAGAGTGACTGTATCAATTTACCTTCCCACCAATACTGGAAGAGGGTTCCTTTTGTCCACTCCCTCCCCAGAATTTGTTGTTTGTAGATTTTCTGATGATGCTGATTCTAAGAGGTGTGAGGTCATACCTCATTGTCGTTTGGATTTGCATTTCTCTAATAATTAGTGATGTTGAGCAGCTTTTCATGTGCGTCTTGGCCATCTCTGTGACCTCTTTGAAGAAACGTCTATTTAGATCTTCTGCCCATTTTTCTACTGGGTTGTTTGTTTTATTAATATTAAGCTGCGTGAGCTGTTTATATATATTGGAGATTAAACCTTTGTCCATTGATTCGTTTGCGAACGTTTTCGCCCATTCTGAGGGTTGCCTTTTTCCATCCCCGTTTTTTTAACCAAAAAAGAAAGAAAGCAAAAGAAGCAGAACACTAATGTGCGTGAAATATGCCTCTTGAAACTGTCGTTTTGAAATATGGACGTCTTTTGAAATTTTTGGTCGATATATGACCCCAGGATTTGTTTTCAGTGCAGGTGTCATTTACAGGCCTGCAACGATTTTGAATATCCACTGACCATTAGCGCTGGGATTAAAGCTGCTGTTGTGTGAAACGGCCACAAGGTGGCAGCAGATCTCGCTTACCAAATCTGGTTACTAGGGCCACAGAGCCTCAATGGAAGTCCTGTTCTAGATTGGAATTTAGAATGGAATGTGCCAGGAGAAAGCCCCTCAAGTTTGTCTCACTACTTCTTGTTCGTGTTTTTAATTTAATTTTTTATTTTTTATTACAGCAAGTTTGATGACAACGTTTGGCTTGTTGTAGGTGTGCAAGATGTGGTTCTTTTACACATATACATAGGTCTGTTCTTCCTGGGACCCTTTTCCCATGTACGTTATGACAGAATGTTGAGTAGTCTTCTCTTGGTATTCCGTAGGTCTTTGGTGATTATATATTTCACCTGTGTTTGTATATGTCTGTTAACCCCGATATCCTAATGAATCCAATCCTCACACCTTTCCATTGGTGAACCATAAGTTTGTTTAATGAATCTGTGATTGCCCTTCTCCGTGGAAATATCTGCCCAGGTATCAATTTTTAGGTAACACCTATAAGTGATATCCTACGATATGTGTCTTTCACTTTCTGACTTACTACAAGTCACGTGATTACCTCTAGACTCATCTACTGTGCTGCAAATGGCATTGTGTCCTTTTTTCCCTTGGCTAATATTCTGTCTTGGCGAGGTCCATTTTCTGCAGTGTGATTCCCTGAGGGCTGAGGATTAGCTGACCTTGGCAGCCTGACCCTTCCGGCAAGTCCTCCCCAGGTGTGCCTGGGTTGAGGTCAATATAAACTGCACTCCAGGCAGCAATAGCCCCTGCAGCTGTGCCTGGCTCCATATTCTCTGCCCCGTCAGCAGTCTCGGGGCTGTGCTGGTGGGAGGGTGTGAGGGTCCACGGCTTTGTTGGTGGCCCGGTGTGAGTGGGGCTCTGCTGGACTTTCTGCAGGAGTTGCCAGGCTGCCACCTGTAAAGAAGAGGATGTGTCACCCATAACTTCCACAGGAATTTCTCTCCGGACTGAGGAAGGAAAAAATGGAGTGGGGGCCGGGACAAGAGGGGTATCTCAGGCAGGGAAATGGAAAGCTTCCAGAAAAGCGCCCGGGGCCAGGACCATCCTGGCTGGCCTGCAGGCAGCAAGTTGGCCTGCGTGCTGTCGCTGGTGTGGCTCCACGGCCCTTCCTCTAGGCTTTCAAGCCCTTGTACATATTCAGGTGTTTTACCTGGGAAGGGTGGGAACAGTTCAGTAGCAGCTGGCCTGGGGCTCAGCTCACGTTTACTCACAGAGGCCTCGGCATGGTCCCCCAGCTTTGCAGTGAGGACGCTCCTTGCATGGGGGGACGGGGCTGTTGGTTGTATGGGAGATGATTCCCCACCACTGACCAATTTCAGAATTGTTTACTGCTGGAACAAGTGCCTTGGTAGTGTTTTCCTCTGTATAACTGTTTGGTTTAGGTTTTTTTTTCTTTCTTGGTTCAAGTTAGATTTTATTCGTCTTTTATGTATTTATAGATATAAGCATGGGAATAATTCATTCATATAAATACATCTGTGTGAATGGAAGAACTTTCTTCTGTTTTATTTTTAAAAATTTTGAAATTTAATTTTATTTATTTCTTTATACAGCAGGTTACTACTAGTTATATATTTTATGCATATACATGTATACAGGTCCATCCCAATCTCCCAACTCTTCCCACCACCACCACCCCATGGCTTCCCCCACTTGGTGTCCATACGTTTGTTCTCTACCTCTGTGTCTCTATTTCTGTCCTGCATACCAGTTCATCTGTACCATTTTTCTAGGTTCCACATATATGCATTAATATACAATATTTGTTTTCCTCTTTCTGACTTACTTCACTCTGTATGACAGTCTCTAGATCCATCGACTTCTCTACAAATGACCCAGTTTCATTCCTTTTTATGGCTGAGCAATATTCCATTTTATATATGTATCACATCTTTATCCATTCGTCTTTCTGTGGGCATTTAGGTTGCTTCCATTACCTGGCTATTGTAAATTGTGCTGCAATGAACATTGTGGTGAATGTGTCTTTTTGATTTATGGTTTTCTCTGGGTATATGCCCAAAAGTGGGATTGCAGGCTCCTATGGTAATTCTCTTTTTAGTTATTTAAAGGAACATCCATACTGTTCTCCATAGTGAGTGTATCAATTTACCTTCCCACCAACAGTGGAAGAGGGTTCCTTTTGTCCACACCATCCCCGGAATTTGTTGTTTGTAGATTTGCTGATGATGCCGATTCTAAGAGGTGTGAGGTCATACCCCATTGTCGTTTGGATTTGCATTTCTCTAATAATTAGTGATGTTGAGCAGCTTTTCATCTGCGTCTTGGCCATCTCTGTGACTTCTTTAAAGAAACGTCTATATAGATCTTCTGCCCATTTTTGTACTGGGTTGCTTGTTTTATTAATATTAAGCTGCGTGAGCTGTTTATGTATATTGGAGATTAAACCTTTGTCCATTGATTCGTTTGCGAACGTTTTCGCCCATTCTGAGGCTTGCCTTTTTCCATTCCCGTTTTTTTAACCAAAAAAGAAAGAAAGCAAAAGAAGCAGAACACTAATGTGCGTGAAATATGCCTCTTGAAACAGTCGTTTTGAAATATGGACGTCTTTTGAAATTTTGGTCGGTATATGACCCCAGGATTTGTTTTCAGGGCAGGTGTCATTTACAGGCCTGCAACGATTTTGAATATCCACTGACCATTAGCGCTGGGATTAAAGCTGCTGTTGTGTGAAACGGCCACAAGGTGGCAGCAGTTCTCGCTTACCAACTCTGGTTACTAGGGCCACAGAGCCTCAATGGAAGTCCTGTTCTATATTGGAATTTAGAATGGAATGTGCCAGGAGAAAGCCCCTCAAGTTTGTCTCACTACTTCTTGTTCGTGTTTTTAATTTAATTTTTTATTTTTTATTACAGCAAGTTTGATGACAACGTTTGGCTTCTTGTAGGTGTGCAAGATGTGGTTCTTTTACACATATACATAGGTCTGTTCTTCCTGGGACCCTTTTCCCATGTACGTTATGACAGAATGTTGAGTAGTCTTCTCTTGGTATTCCGTAGGTCTTTGGTGATTATATATTTCACCTGTGTTTGTATATGTCTGTTAACCCCGATATCCTAATGAATCCAATCCTCACACCTTTCCATTGGTGAACCATAAGTTTGTTTAATGAATCTGTGATTGCCCTTCTCCGTGGAAATATCCGCCCTGGTATCAATTTTTAGGTAACACCTATAAGTGATATCCTACGATATGTGTCTTTCACTTTCTGACTTACTACAAGTCACGTGATTACCTCTAGACTCATCTACGGTGCTGCAAATGGCATTGTGTCCTTTTTTCCCTTGGCTAATATTCTGTCTTAGCGAGGTCCTTTTTCTGAAATGTGATTCCCTGAGGGCTGAGGATTAGCTGACCTGGGCAGCCTGACCCTGCCGGCAAGCCCTCCCCAGGTGTGCCTGGTTTGAGGTCAATATAAACAGCACTCCAGGCAGCAATAGCCCCTGCAGCTGTGCCTGACTCCATACTCTCTGCCCCGTCAGCAGTCTCGGGGCTGTGCTGGTGGGAGGGTGTGAGGGTCCATGGCTTTGTTGGTGGCCCGGTGTGAGTGGGGCTCTGCTGGAATTTCTGCAGGAGTTGCCAGGCTGCCACCTGTAAAGAAGAGGATGTGTCACCCATAACTTCCACAGGAATTTCTCTCCGGGCTGAGGAAGGAAAAAAAGGAGTGGGGGCCAGGATAGGAGGGGTATCTCAGGCAGGGAAATGGAAAGCTTCCAGAAGAGCGCCCGGGGCCAGGACCATGCTGGCTGGTCTGCAGGCAGCAAGTTGGCCTGCATGCTGTTGCTGGTGTGGCTCCACGGCCCTTCCTCTAGGCTTTCAAGCCCTTGTACATATTCAGGTGTTTTACCTTGGAAGGGTGGGAACAGTTCAGTAGCAGCTGGCCTGGGGCTCAGCTCACGTTTACTCACAGAGGCCTCAGCATGGTCCCTCAGCTTTGCAATGAGGACGCTCCTTGCATGGGGGGGCGGGGCTGCTGGCTGTATGGGAGATGATTCCCCACCTCTGCCCAATTTCAGAATTGTTTACCGTTGGAGCAAGTGCCTTGGTAGGGTTTTCCTCTGTATAACTGTTTGGTTTAGGTTTTTTTTTTCTTTTTTCGTTCAAGTTAGATTTTATTCCTCTTTTATATATTTATAGATATAAGCATGGGAATAATTCATTCATATAAATACACCTGTGTGAATGGAAGAACTTTTTCCTGTTTTATTTTTAAAAATTTTGAAATTTAAGTTTGTTTATTTCTTTATATAGCAGGTTACTATTAGTTATATATTTTATGCATATACATGTATACAGGTCCATCCCAATCTCCCAACTCATCCCACCACCACCAACCCATGGCTTCCCCCACTTGGTGTCCATACGTTTGTTCTCTACCTCTGTGTCTCTATTTCTGCCCTGCAAACCAGTTCATCTGTACCATTTTTCTAGGTTCCACCTATATGCATTAATATACAATATTTGTTTTTCTCTTTCTGACTTACTTCACTCTGTATGACAGTCTCTAGATCCATCGACTTCTACAAATGAACCAGTTTCATTCCTTTTTATGGCTGAGTAATATTCCATTTTATATATGTACCACATCTTTATCCATTCGTCTGTCTGTGGGCATTTAGGTTGCTTCCATTACCTGGCTATTGTAAATAGTGCTGCAATGAACATTGTGGTGAATGTGTCTTTGTGATTTATGGTTTTCTCTGGGTATATGCCCAGAAGTGGGATTGCTGGATCCTATGGAAATTCTCTTTTTAGTTTTTTAAAGGAACCTCCATACTGTTCTCCATAGTGACAGTATCAATTTACCCTCCCACCAATAGTGGAAGAGGGTTCTTTTTGTGCACACCCTCCCCAGAATTTGTTGTTTGTAGATTTTCTGATGATGCCGATTGTAAGAGGTGTTAGATCATACCTCATTGTCGTTTGGATTTGCATTTCTCTAATAATTAGTGATGTTGAGCAGCTTTTCATGTGCGTCTTGACCATCTCTGTGACTTCTTTGAAGAAACGTCTATTTAGATCTTCTGCCCATTTTTCTACTGGGTTGTTTGTTTTATTAATATTAAGCTGCGTGAGCTGTTTATATATATTGGAGATTAAACCTTTGTCCATTGATTCGTTTGCGAATGTTTTCGCCCATTCTGAGGGTTGCCTTTTTCCATCCCCGTTTTTTTAACCAAAAAAGAAAGAAAGCAAAAGAAGCAGAACACTAATGTGCGTGAAATATGCCTCTTGAAACTGTCGTTTTGAAATATGGACGTCTTTTGAATTTTTTGGTCGATATATGACCCCAGGATTTGTTTTCAGGGCAGGTGTCATTTACAGGCCTGCAACGATTTTGAATATCCACTGACCATTAGCGCTGGGATTAAAGCTGCTCTTGTGTGAAACGGCCACAAGGTGGCAGCAGTTCTCGCTTACCGAATCTGATTACTAGGGCCACAGAGCCTCAATGGAAGTCCTGTTCTAGATTGGAATTTAGAATGGAATGTGCCAGGAGAAAGCCCCTCAAGTTTGTCTCACTACTTCTTGTTCGTGTTTTTAATTTAATTTTTTATTTTTTATTACAGCAAGTTTGATGACAACGTTTGGCTTGTTGTAGGTGTGCAAGATGTGGTTCTTTTACACATATACATAGGTCTGTTCTTCCTGGGACCCTTTTCCCATGTACGTTATGACAGAATGTTGAGTAGTCTTCTCTTGGTATTCCGTAGGTCTTTGGTGATTATATATTTCACCTGTGTTTGTATATGTCTGTTAACCCCGATATCCTAATGAATCCAATCCTCACACCTTTCCATTGGTGAACCATAAGTTTGTTTAATGAATCTGTGATTGCCCTTCTCCGTGGAAATATCTGCCCTGGTATCGATTTTTAGGTAACACCTATAAGTGATATCCTACGATATGTGTCTTTCACTTTCTGACTTACTACAAGTCACGTGATTACCTCTAGACTCATATACGGTGCTGCAAATGGCATTGTGTCCTTTTTTCCCTTGGCTAATATTCTGTCTTGGCGAGGTCCATTTTCTGCAGTGTGATTCCCTGAGGGCTGAGGATTAGCTGACCTTGGCAGCCTGACCCTTCCGGCAAGTCCTCCCCAGGTGTGCCTGGGTTGAGGTCAATATAAACTGCACTCCAGGCAGCAATAGCCCCTGCAGCTGTGCCTGGCTCCATATTCTCTGCCCCGTCAGCAGTCTCGGGGCTGTGCTGGTGGGAGGGTGTGAGGGTCCACGGCTTTGTTGGTGGCCCGGTGTGAGTGGGGCTCTGCTGGACTTTCTGCAGGAGTTGCCAGTCTGCCACCTGTAAAGAAGAGGATGTGTCACCCATAACTTCCACTGGAATTTCTCTCCGGACTGAGGAAGGAAAAAATGGAGTGGGGGCCGGGACAAGAGGGGTATCTCAGGCAGGGAAATGGAAAGCTTCCAGAAAAGCGCCCGGGGCCAGGACCATCCTGGCTGGCCTGCAGGCAGCAAGTTGGCCTGCGTGCTGTCGCTGGTGTGGCTCCACGGCCCTTCCTCTAGGCTTTCAAGCCCTTGTACATATTCAGGTGTTTTACCTGGGAAGGGTGGGAACAGTTCAGTAGCAGCTGGCCTGGGGCTCAGCTCACGTTTACTCACAGAGGCCTCGGCATGGTCCCCCAGCTTTGCAATGAGGACGCTCCTTGCATGGGGGGGCGGGGCTGCTGGCTGTATGGGAGATGATTCCCCACCTCTGCCCAATTTCAGAATTGTTTACCGTTGGAGCAAGTGCCTTGGTAGGGTTTTCCTCTGTATAACTGTTTGGTTTAGGTTTTTTTTTCTTTTTTCGTTCAAGTTAGATTTTATTCCTCTTTTATATATTTATAGATATAAGCATGGGAATAATTCATTCATATAAATACATCTGTGTGAATGGAAGAACTTTTTCCTGTTTTATTTTTAAAAATTTTGAAATTTAATTTTGTTTATTTCTTTATATAGCAGGTTACTATTAGTTATATATTTTATGCATATACATGTATACAGGTCCATCCCAATCTCCCAACTCATCCCACCACCACCAACCCATGGCTTCCCCCACTTGGTGTCCATACGTTTGTTCTCTACCTCTGTGTCTCTATTTCTGCCCTGCAAACCAGTTCATCTGTACCATTTTTCTAGGTTCCACCTATATGCATTAATATACAATATTTGTTTTTCTCTTTCTGACTTACTTCACTCTGTATGACAGTCTCTAGATCCATCGACTTCTACAAATGAACCAGTTTCATTCCTATTTATGGCTGAGTAATATTCCATTTTATATATGTACCACATCTTTATCCATTCGTCTGTCTGTGGGCATTTAGGTTGCTTCCATTACCTGGCTATTGTAAATAGTGCTGCAATGAACATTGTGGTGAATGTGTCTTTTTGATTTATGGTTTTCTCTGGGTATATGCCCAGAAGTGGGATTGCTGGATCCTATGGAAATTCTCTTTTTAGTTTTTTAAAGGAACCTCCATACTGTTCTCCATAGTGACTGTATCAATTTACCTTCCCACCAATAGTGGAAGAGGGTTCCTTTTGTCCACTCCCTCCCCAGAATTTGTTGTTTGTAGATTTTCTGATGATGCTGATTCTAAGAGGTGTGAGGTCATACCTCATTGTCATTGGGATTTGCATTTCTCTAATAATTAGTGATGTTGAGCAGCTTTTCATGTGCGTCTTGGCCATCTCTGTGACTTCTTTGAAGAAACGTCTATTTAGATCTTCTGCCCATTTTTCTACTGGGTTGTTTGTTTTATTAATATTAAGCTGCGTGAGCTGTTTATATATATTGGAGATTAAACCTTTGTCCATTGATTCGTTTGCGAATGTTTTCGCCCATTCTGAGGGTTGCCTTTTTCCATCCCTGTTTTTTTAACCAAAAAAGAAAGAAAGCAAAAGAAGCAGAACACTAATGTGCGTGAAATATGCCTCTTGAAACTGTCGTTTTGAAATATGGACGTCTTTTGAATTTTTTGGTCGGTATATGACCCCAGGATTTGTTTTCAGGGCAGGTGTCATTTACAGGCCTGCAACGATTTTGAATATCCACTGACCATTAGCGCTGGGATTAAAGCTGCTCTTGTGTGAAACGGCCACAAGGTGGCAGCAGTTCTCGCTTACCAAATCTGGTTACTAGGGCAACAGAGCCTCAATGGAAGTCCTGTTCTAGATTGGAATTTAGAATGGAATGTGCCAGGAGAAAGCTCCTCAAGTTTGTCTCACTACTTCTTGTTCGTGTTTTTAATTTAATTTTTTATTTTTTATTACAGCAAGTTTGATGACAACGTTTGGCTTGTTGTAGGTGTGCAAGATGTGGTTCTTTTACACATATACATAGGTCTGTTCTTCCTGGGACCCTTTTCCCATGTACGTTATGACAGAATGTTGAGTAGTCTTCTCTTGGTATTCCGTAGGTTTTTGGTGATTATATATTACACCTGTGTTTGTATATGTCTGTTAACCCCGATATCCTAATGAATCCAATCCTCACACCTTTCCATTGGTGAACCATAAGTTTGTTTAATGAATCTGTGATTGCCCTTCTCCGTGGAAATATCCGCCCTGGTATCAATTTTTAGGTAACACCTATAAGTTTTATCCTACGATATGTGTCTTTCACTTTCTGACTTACTACAAGTCACGTGATTACCTCTAGACTCATCTAAGGTGCTGCAAATGGCATTGTGTCCTTTTTTCCCTTGGCTAATATTCTGTCTTAGCGAGGTCCTTTTTCTGCAATGTGATTCCCTGAGGGCTGAGGATTAGCTGACCTGGGCAGCCTGACCCTGCCGGCAAGCCCTCCCCAGGTGTGCCTGGGTTGAGGTCAATATAAACAGCACTCCAGGCAGCAATAGCCCCTGCAGCTGTGCCTGACTCCATACTCTCTGCCCCGTCAGCAGTCTCGGGGCTGTGCTGGTGGGAGGGTGTGAGGGTCCACGGCTTTGTTGGTGGCCCGGTGTGAGTGGGGCTCTGCTGGACTTTCTGCAGGAGTTGCCAGGCTGCCACCTCTAAAGAAGAGGTTGTGTCACCCATAACTTCCACTGGAATTTCTCTCCGGGCTGAAGAAGGAAAAAAAGGAGTGGGGGCCGGGACAGGAGGGGTATCTCAGGCAGGGAAATGGAAAGCTTCCAGAAGAGCGCCCGGGGCCAGGACAATCCTGGCTGGCCTGCAGGCAGCAAGTTGGCCTGCGTGCTGTCGCTGGTGTGGCTCCACGGCCCTTCCTCTAGGCTTTCAAGCTCTTGTACATATTCAGGTGTTTTACCTGGGAAGGGTGGGAACAGTTCAGTAGCAGCTGGCCTGGGGCTCAGCTCACGTTTACTCACAGAGGCCTCGGCATGGTCCCCCAGCTTTGCAATGAGGACGCTCCTTGCATGGGGGGCCGGGGCTGCTGGCTGTATGGGAGATGATTCCCCACCTCTGCCCAATTTCAGAATTGTTTACCGCTGGAGCAAGTGCCTTGGTAGGGTTTTCCTCTGTATAACTGTTTGGTTTAGGTTTTTTTTTTCTTTTTTCGTTCAAGTTAGATTTTATTCCTCTTTTATATATTTATAGATATAAGCATGGGAATAATTCATTCATATAAATACATCTGTGTGAATGGAAGAACTTTATCCTGTTTTATTTTTAGAAATTTTGAAATTTAATTTTATTTATTTCTTTATACAGAAGGTTACTATTAGTTATATATTTTATGCATATACATGTATACAGGTCCATCCCAATCTCCCAACTCATCCCACCACCACCACCCCATGGCTTTCCCCACTTGGTGTCCATACGTTTGTTCTCTACCTCTGTGTCTCTATTTCTGCCCTGCAAACCAGTTCATCTGTACCATTTTTCTAGGTTTCACCTATATGCATTAATATACAATTTTTGTTTTTCTCTTTCTGACTTACTTCACTCTGTATGACAGTCTCTAGATCCATCGACTTCTACAAATGAACCAGTTTCATTCCTTTTTATGGCTGAGTAATATTCCATTTTATATATGTACCACATCTTTATCCATTCGTCTGTCTGTGGGCATTTAGGTTGCTTCCAATACCTGGCTATTGTAGATAGTGCTGCAATGAACATTGTGGTGAATGTGTCTTTGTGATTTATGGTTTTCTCTGGGTATATGCCCAGAAGTGGGATTGCTGGATCCTATGGTAATTCTCTTTTTAGTTTTTTAAAGGAACCTCCATACTGTTCTCCATAGTGACAGTATCAATTTACCCTCCCACCAATAGTGGAAGAGGGTTCTTTTTGTCCACACCCTCCCCAGAATTTGTTGTTTGTAGATTTTCTGATGATGCCGATTCTAAGAGGTGTTAGATCATACCTCATTGTCGTTTGGATTTGCATTTCTCTAATAATTAGTGATGTTGAGCAGCTTTTCATGTGCGTCTTGGCCATCTCTGTGACTTCTTTGAAGAAACGTCTATTTAGATCTTCTGCCCATTTTTGTATTGGGTTGTTTGTTTTATTAATATTAAGCTGCGTGAGCTGTTTATATATATTGGAGATTAAACCTTTGTCCATTGATTTGTTTGCGAATGTTTTCGCCCATTCTGAGGGTTGCCTTTTTCCATCCCCGTTTTTTTAACCAAAAAAGAAAGAAAGCAAAAGAAGCAGAACACTAATGTGCGTGAAATATGCCTCTTGAAACTGTCGTTTTGAAAAATGGACGTCTTCTGAATTTTTTGGTCGATATATGACCCTAGGATTTGTTTTCAGGGCAGGTGTCATTTACAGGCCTGCAACGATTTTGAATATCCACTGACCATTAGCGCTGGGATTAAAGCTGCTCTTGTGTGAAACGGCCACAAGGTGGCAGCAGTTCTCGCTTACCGAATCTGGTTACTAGGGCCACAGAGCCTCAATGGAAGTCCTGTTCTAGATTGGAATTTAGAATGGAATGTGCCAGGAGAAAGCCCCTCAAGTTTGTCTCACTACTTCTTGTTCGTGTTTTTAATTTAATTTTTTATTTTTTATTACAGCAAGTTTGATGACAACGTTTGGCTTGTTGTAGGTGTGCAAGATGTGGTTCTTTTACACATATACATAGGTCTGTTCTTCCTGGGACCCTTTTCCCATGTACGTTATGACAGAATGTTGAGTAGTCTTCTCTTGGTATTCCGTAGGTCTTTGGTGATTATATATTACACCTGTGTTTGTATATGTCTGTTAACCCCGATATCCTAATGAATCCAATCCTCACACCTTTCCATTGGTGAACCATAAGTTTGTTTAATGAATCTGTGATTGCCCTTCTCCGTGGAAATATCTGCCCTGGTATCGATTTTTAGGTAACACCTATAAGTGATATCCTACGATATGTGTCTTTCACTTTCTGACTTACTACAAGTCACGTGATTACCTCTAGACTCATATACGGTGCTGCAAATGGCATTGTGTCCTTTTTTCCCTTGGCTAATATTCTGTCTTGGCGAGGTCCATTTTCTGCAGTTTGATTCCCTGAGGGCTGAGGATTAGCTGACCTTGGCAGCCTGACCCTTCCGGCAAGTCCTCCCCAGGTGTGCCTGGGTTGAGGTCAATATAAACTGCACTCCAGGCAGCAATAGCCCCTGCAGCTGTGCCTGCCTCCATATTCTCTGCCCCGTCAGCAGTCTCGGGGCTGTGCTGGTGGGAGGGTGTGAGGGTCCACGGCTTTGTTGGTGGCCCGGTGTGAGTGGGGCTCTGCTGAACTTTCTGCAGGAGTTGCCAGGCTGCCACCTGTAAAGAAGAGGATGTGTCACCCATAACTTCCACAGGAATTTCTCTCCGGACTGAGGAAGGAAAAAATGGAGTGGGGGCCGGGACAAGAGGGGTATCTCAGGCAGGGAAATGGAAAGGTTCCAGAAAAGCGCCCGGGGCCAGGACCATCCTGGCTGGCCTGCAGGCAGCAAGTTGGCCTGCGTGCTGTCGCTGGTGTGGCTCCACGGCCCTTCCTCTAGGCTTTCAAGCCCTTGTACATATTCAGGTGTTTTACCTGGGAAGGGTGGGAACAGTTCAGTAGCAGCTGGCCTGGGGCTCAGCTCACGTTTACTCACAGAGGCCTCGGCATGGTCCCCCAGCTTTGCAATGAGGATGCTCCTTGCATGGGGGGGCGGGGCTGCTGGCTGTATGGGAGATGATTCCCCACCTCTGCCCAATTTCAGAATTGTTTACCGTTGGAGCAAGTGCCTTGGTAGGGTTTTCCTCTGTATAACTGTTTGGTTTAGGTTTTTTTTTTTCTTTTTTCGTTCAAGTTAGATTTTATTCCTCTTTTATATATTTATAGATATAAGCATGGGAATAATTCATTCATATAAATACATCTGTGTGAATGGAAGAACTTTTTCCTGTTTTATTTTTAAAAATTTTGAAATTTAATTTTGTTTATTTCTTTATATAGCAGGTTACTATTAGTTATATATTTTATGCATATACATGTATACAGGTCCATCCCAATCTCCCAACTCATCCCACCACCACCAACCCATGGCTTCCCCCACTTGGTGTCCATACGTTTGTTCTCTACCTCTGTGTCTCTATTTCTGCCCTGCAAACCAGTTCATCTGTACCATTTTTCTAGGTTCCACCTATATGCATTAATATACAATATTTGTTTTTCTCTTTCTGACTTACTTCACTCTGTATGACAGTCTCTAGATCCATCGACTTCTACAAATGAACCAGTTTCATTCCTATTTATGGCTGAGTAATATTCCATTTTATATATGTACCACATCTTTATCCATTCGTCTGTCTGTGGGCATCTAGGTTGCTTCCATTACCTGGCTATTGTAAATAGTGCTGCAATGAACATTGTGGTGAATGTGTCTTTTTGATTTATGGTTTTCTCTGGGTATATGCCCAGAAGTGGGATTGCTGGATCCTATGGAAATTCTCTTTTTAGTTTTTTAAAGGAACCTCCATACTGTTCTCCATAGTGACTGTATCAATTTACCTTCCCACCAATAGTGGAAGAGGGTTCCTTTTGTCCACTCCCTCCCCAGAATTTGTTGTTTGTAGATTTTCTGATGATGCTGATTCTAAGAGGTGTGAGGTCATACCTCATTGTCATTTGGATTTGCATTTCTCTAATAATTAGTGATGTTGAGCAGCTTTTCATGTGCGTCTTGGCCATCTCTGTGACTTCTTTGAAGAAACGTCTATTTAGATCTTCTGCCCATTTTTCTACTGGGTTGTTTGTTTTATTAATATTAAGCTGTGTGAGCTGTTTATATATATTGGAGATTAAACCTTTGTCCATTGATTCGTTTGCGAACGTTTTCGCCCATTCTGAGGCTTGCCTTTTTCCATTCCCGTTTTTTTAACCAAAAAAGAAAGAAAGCAAAAGAAGCAGAACACTAATGTGCGTGAAATATGCCTCTTGAAACAGTCGTTTTGAAATATGGACGTCTTTTGCATTTTTTGGTCGGTATATGACCCCAGGATTTGTTTTCAGGGCAGGTGTCATTTACAGGCCTGCAACGATTTTGAATATCCACTGACCATTAGCGCTGGGATTAAAGCTGCTGTTGTGTGAAACGGCCACAAGGTGGCAGCAGTTCTCGCTTACCAACTCTGGTTACTAGGGCCACAGAGCCTCAATGGAAGTCCTGTTCTATATTGGAATTTAGAATGGAATGTGCCAGGAGAAAGCCCCTCAAGTTTGTCTCACTACTTCTTGTTCGTGTTTTTAATTTAATTTTTTATTTTTTATTACAGCAAGTTTGATGACAACGTTTGGCTTGTTGTAGGTGTGCAAGATGTGGTTCTTTTACACATATACATAGGTCTGTTCTTCCTGGGACCCTTTTCCCATGTACGTTATGACAGAATGTTGAGTAGTCTTCTCTTGGTATTCCGTAGGTCTTTGGTGATTATATATTACACCTGTGTTTGTATATGTCTGTTAACCCCGATATCCTAATGAATCCAATCCTCACACCTTTCCATTGGTGAACCATAAGTTTGTTTAATGAATCTGTGATTGCCCTTCTCCGTGGAAATATCCGCCCTGGTATCAATTTTTAGGTAACACCTATAAGTTTTATCCTACGATATGTGTCTTTCACTTTCTGACTTACTACAAGTCACGTGATTACCTCTAGACTCATCTAAGGTGCTGCAAATGGCATTGTGTCCTTTTTTCCCTTGGCTAATATTCTGTCTTAGCGAGGTCCTTTTTCTGCAATGTGATTCCCTGAGGGCTGAGGATTAGCTGACCTGGGCAGCCTGACCCTGCCGGCAAGCCCTCCCCAGGTGTGCCTGGGTTGAGGTCAATATAAACAGCACTCCAGGCAGCAATAGCCCCTGCAGCTGTGCCTGACTCCATACTCTCTGCCCCGTCAGCAGTCTCGGGGCTGTGCTGGTGGGAGGGTGTGAGGGTCCACGGCTTTGTTGGTGGCCCGGTGTGAGTGGGGCTCTGCTGGACTTTCTGCAGGAGTTGCCAGGCTGCCACCTCTAAAGAAGAGGTTGTGTCACCCATAACTTCCACTGGAATTTCTCTCCGGGCTGAAGAAGGAAAAAAAGGAGTGGGGGCCGGGACAGGAGGGGTATCTCAGGCAGGGAAATGGAAAGCTTCCAGAAGAGCGCCCGGGGCCAGGACAATCCTGGCTGGCCTGCAGGCAGCAAGTTGGCCTGCGTGCTGTCGCTGGTGTGGCTCCACGGCCCTTCCTCTAGGCTTTCAAGCTCTTGTACATATTCAGGTGTTTTACCTGGGAAGGGTGGGAACAGTTCAGTAGCAGCTGGCCTGGGGCTCAGCTCACGTTTACTCACAGAGGCCTCGGCATGGTCCCCCAGCTTTGCAATGAGGACGCTCCTTGCATGGGGGGCCGGGGCTGCTGGCTGTATGGGAGATGATTCCCCACCTCTGCCCAATTTCAGAATTGTTTACCGCTGGAGCAAGTGCCTTGGTAGGGTTTTCCTCTGTATAACTGTTTGGTTTAGGTTTTTTTTTTCTTTTTTCGTTCAAGTTAGATTTTATTCCTCTTTTATATATTTATAGATATAAGCATGGGAATAATTCATTCATATAAATACATCTGTGTGAATGGAAGAACTTTATCCTGTTTTATTTTTAGAAATTTTGAAATTTAATTTTATTTATTTCTTTATACAGAAGGTTACTATTAGTTATATATTTTATGCATATACATGTATACAGGTCCATCCCAATCTCCCAACTCATCCCACCACCACCACCCCATGGCTTTCCCCACTTGGTGTCCATACGTTTGTTCTCTACCTCTGTGTCTCTATTTCTGCCCTGCAAACCAGTTCATCTGTACCATTTTTCTAGGTTTCACCTATATGCATTAATATACAATTTTTGTTTTTCTCTTTCTGACTTACTTCACTCTGTATGACAGTCTCTAGATCCATCGACTTCTACAAATGAACCAGTTTCATTCCTTTTTATGGCTGAGTAATATTCCATTTTATATATGTACCACATCTTTATCCATTCGTCTGTCTGTGGGCATTTAGGTTGCTTCCAATACCTGGCTATTGTAGATAGTGCTGCAATGAACATTGTGGTGAATGTGTCTTTGTGATTTATGGTTTTCTCTGGGTATATGCCCAGAAGTGGGATTGCTGGATCCTATGGTAATTCTCTTTTTAGTTTTTTAAAGGAACCTCCATACTGTTCTCCATAGTGACAGTATCAATTTACCCTCCCACCAATAGTGGAAGAGGGTTCTTTTTGTCCACACCCTCCCCAGAATTTGTTGTTTGTAGATTTTCTGATGATGCCGATTCTAAGAGGTGTTAGATCATACCTCATTGTCGTTTGGATTTGCATTTCTCTAATAATTAGTGATGTTGAGCAGCTTTTCATGTGCGTCTTGGCCATCTCTGTGACTTCTTTGAAGAAACGTCTATTTAGATCTTCTGCCCATTTTTGTATTGGGTTGTTTGTTTTATTAATATTAAGCTGCGTGAGCTGTTTATATATATTGGAGATTAAACCTTTGTCCATTGATTTGTTTGCGAATGTTTTCGCCCATTCTGAGGGTTGCCTTTTTCCATCCCCGTTTTTTTAACCAAAAAAGAAAGAAAGCAAAAGAAGCAGAACACTAATGTGCGTGAAATATGCCTCTTGAAACTGTCGTTTTGAAAAATGGACGTCTTCTGAATTTTTTGGTCGATATATGACCCTAGGATTTGTTTTCAGGGCAGGTGTCATTTACAGGCCTGCAACGATTTTGAATATCCACTGACCATTAGCGCTGGGATTAAAGCTGCTCTTGTGTGAAACGGCCACAAGGTGGCAGCAGTTCTCGCTTACCGAATCTGGTTACTAGGGCCACAGAGCCTCAATGGAAGTCCTGTTCTAGATTGGAATTTAGAATGGAATGTGCCAGGAGAAAGCCCCTCAAGTTTGTCTCACTACTTCTTGTTCGTGTTTTTAATTTAATTTTTTATTTTTTATTACAGCAAGTTTGATGACAACGTTTGGCTTGTTGTAGGTGTGCAAGATGTGGTTCTTTTACACATATACATAGGTCTGTTCTTCCTGGGACCCTTTTCCCATGTACGTTATGACAGAATGTTGAGTAGTCTTCTCTTGGTATTCCGTAGGTCTTTGGTGATTATATATTTCACCTGTGTTTGTATATGTCTGTTAACCCCGATATCCTAATGAATCCAATCCTCACACCTTTCCATTGGTGAACCATAAGTTTGTTTAATGAATCTGTGATTGCCCTTCTCCGTGGAAATATCTGCCCTGGTTTCGATTTTTAGGTAACACCTATAAGTGATATCCTACGATATGTGTCTTTCACTTTCTGACTTACTACAAGTCACGTGATTACCTCTAGACTCATATACGGTGCTGCAAATGGCATTGTGTCCTTTTTTCCCTTGGCTAATATTCTGTCTTGGCGAGGTCCATTTTCTGCAGTGTGATTCCCTGAGGGCTGAGGATTAGCTGACCTTGGCAGCCTGACCCTTCCGGCAAGTCCTCCCCAGGTGTGCCTGGGTTGAGGTCAATATAAACTGCACTCCAGGCAGCAATAGCCCCTGCAGCTGTGCCTGCCTCCATATTCTCTGCCCCGTCAGCAGTCTCGGGGCTGTGCTGGTGGGAGGGTGTGAGGGTCCACGGCTTTGTTGGTGGCCCGGTGTGAGTGGGGCTCTGCTGAACTTTCTGCAGGAGTTGCCAGGCTGCCACCTGTAAAGAAGAGGATGTGTCACCCATAACTTCCACAGGAATTTCTCTCCGGACTGAGGAAGGAAAAAATGGAGTGGGGGCCGGGACAAGAGGGGTATCTCAGGCAGGGAAATGGAAAGCTTCCAGAAAAGCGCCCGGGGCCAGGACCATCCTGGCTGGCCTGCAGGCAGCAAGTTGGCCTGCGTGCTGTCGCTGGTGTGGCTCCACGGCCCTTCCTCTAGGCTTTCAAGCCCTTGTACATATTCAGGTGTTTTACCTGGGAAGGGTGGGAACAGTTCAGTAGCAGCTGGCCTGGGGCTCAGCTCACGTTTACTCACAGAGGCCTCGGCATGGTCCCCCAGCTTTGCAATGAGGACGCTCCTTGCATGGGGGGGCGGGGCTGCTGGCTGTATGGGAGATGATTCCCCACCTCTGCCCAATTTCAGAATTGTTTACCGTTGGAGCAAGTGCCTTGGTAGGGTTTTCCTCTGTATAACTGTTTGGTTTAGGTTTTTTTTTCTTTTTTCGTTCAAGTTAGATTTTATTCCTCTTTTATATATTTATAGATATAAGCATGGGAATAATTCATTCATATAAATACATCTGTGTGAATGGAAGAACTTTTTCCTGTTTTATTTTTAAAAATTTTGAAATTTAATTTTGTTTATTTCTTTATATAGCAGGTTACTATTAGTTATATATTTTATGCATATACATGTATACAGGTCCATCCCAATCTCCCAACTCATCCCACCACCACCAACCCATGGCTTCCCCCACTTGGTGTCCATACGTTTGTTCTCTACCTCTGTGTCTCTATTTCTGCCCTGCCATCCAGTTCATCTGTACCATTTTTCTAGGTTCCACCTATATGCATTAATATACAATATTTGTTTTTCTCTTTCTGACTTACTTCACTCTGTATGACAGTCTCTAGATCCATCGACTTCTACAAATGAACCAGTTTCATTCCTATTTATGGCTGAGTAATATTCCATTTTATATATGTACCACATCTTTATCCATTCGTCTGTCTGTGGGCATCTAGGTTGCTTCCATTACCTGGCTATTGTAAATAGTGCTGCAATGAACATTGTGGTGAATGTGTCTTTTTGATTTATGGTTTTCTCTGGGTATATGCCCAGAAGTGGGATTGCTGGATCCTATGGAAATTCTCTTTTTAGTTTTTTAAAGGAACCTCCATACTGTTCTCCATAGTGACTGTATCAATTTACCTTCCCACCAATAGTGGAAGAGGGTTCCTTTTGTCCACTCCCTCCCCAGAATTTGTTTTTTGTAGATTTTCTGATGATGCTGATTCTAAGAGGTGTGAGGTCATACCTCATTGTCATTTGGATTTGCATTTCTCTAATAATTAGTGATGTTGAGCAGCTTTTCATGTGCGTCTTGGCCATCTCTGTGACTTCTTTGAAGAAACGTCTATTTAGATCTTCTGCCCATTTTTCTACTGGGTTGTTTGTTTTATTAATATTAAGCTGTGTGAGCTGTTTATATATATTGGAGATTAAACCTTTGTCCATTGATTCGTTTGCGAACGTTTTCGCCCATTCTGAGGCTTGCCTTTTTCCATTCCCGTTTTTTTAACCAAAAAAGAAAGAAAGCAAAAGAAGCAGAACACTAATGTGCGTGAAATATGCCTCTTGAAACAGTCGTTTTGAAATATGGACGTCTTTTGCATTTTTTGGTCGGTATATGACCCCAGGATTTGTTTTCAGGGCAGGTGTCATTTACAGGCCTGCAACGATTTTGAATATCCACTGACCATTAGCGCTGGGATTAAAGCTGCTGTTGTGTGAAACGGCCACAAGGTGGCAGCAGTTCTCGCTTACCAACTCTGGTTACTAGGGCCACAGAGCCTCAATGGAAGTCCTGTTCTATATTGGAATTTAGAATGGAATGTGCCAGGAGAAAGCCCCTCAAGTTTGTCTCACTACTTCTTGTTCGTGTTTTTAATTTAATTTTTTATTTTTTATTACAGCAAGTTTGATGACAACGTTTGGCTTCTTGTAGGTGTGCAAGATGTGGTTCTTTTACACATATACATAGGTCTGTTCTTCCTGGGACCCTTTTCCCATGTACGTTATGACAGAATGTTGAGTAGTCTTCTCTTGGTATTCCGTAGGTCTTTGGTGATTATATATTACACCTGTGTTTGTATATGTCTGTTAACCCCAATATCCTAATGAATCCAATCCTCACACCTTTCCATTGGTGAACCATAAGTTTGTTTAATGAATCTGTGATTGCCCTTCTCCGTGGAAATATCCGCCCTGGTATCAATTTTTAGGTAACACCTATAAGTTTTATCCTACGATATGTGTCTTTCACTTTCTGACTTACTACAAGTCACGTGATTACCTCTAGACTCATCTAAGGTGCTGCAAATGGCATTGTGTCCTTTTTTCCCTTGGCTAATATTCTGTCTTAGCGAGGTCCTTTTTCTGCAATGTGATTCCCTGAGGGCTGAGGATTAGCTGACCTGGGCAGCCTGACCCTGCCGGCAAGCCCTCCCCAGGTGTGCCTGGGTTGAGGTCAATATAAACAGCACTCCAGGCAGCAATAGCCCCTGCAGCTGTGCCTGACTCCATACTCTCTGCCCCGTCAGCAGTCTCGGGGCTGTGCTGGTGGGAGGGTGTGAGGGTCCACGGCTTTGTTGGTGGCCCGGTGTGAGTGGGGCTCTGCTGGACTTTCTGCAGGAGTTGCCAGGCTGCCACCTCTAAAGAAGAGGTTGTGTCACCCATAACTTCCACTGGAATTTCTCTCCGGGCTGAAGAAGGAAAAAAAGGAGTGGGGGCCGGGACAGGAGGGGTATCTCAGGCAGGGAAATGGAAAGCTTCCAGAAGAGCGCCCGGGTCCAGGACAATCCTGGCTGGCCTGCAGGCAGCAAGTTGGCCTGCGTGCTGTCGCTGGTGTGGCTCCACGGCCCTTCCTCTAGGCTTTCAAGCTCTTGTACATATTCAGGTGTTTTACCTGGGAAGGGTGGGAACAGTTCAGTAGCAGCTGGCCTGGGGCTCAGCTCACGTTTACTCACAGAGGCCTCGGCATGGTCCCCCAGCTTTGCAATGAGGACGCTCCTTGCATGGGGGGCCGGGGCTGCTGGCTGTATGGGAGATGATTCCCCACCTCTGCCCAATTTCAGAATTGTTTACCGCTGGAGCAAGTGCCTTGGTAGGGTTTTCCTCTGTATAACTGTTTGGTTTAGGTTTTTTTTTTCTTTTTTCGTTCAAGTTAGATTTTATTCCTCTTTTATATATTTATAGATATAAGCATGGGAATAATTCATTCATATAAATACATCTGTGTGAATGGAAGAACTTTATCCTGTTTTATTTTTAGAAATTTTGAAATTTAATTTTATTTATTTCTTTATACAGAAGGTTACTATTAGTTATATATTTTATGCATATACATGTATACAGGTCCATCCCAATCTCCCAACTCATCCCACCACCACCACCCCATGGCTTTCCCCACTTGGTGTCCATACGTTTGTTCTCTACCTCTGTGTCTCTATTTCTGCCCTGCAAACCAGTTCATCTGTACCATTTTTCTAGGTTTCACCTATATGCATTAATATACAATTTTTGTTTTTCTCTTTCTGACTTACTTCACTCTGTATGACAGTCTCTAGATCCATCGACTTCTACAAATGAACCAGTTTCATTCCTTTTTATGGCTGAGTAATATTCCATTTTATATATGTACCACATCTTTATCCATTCGTCTGTCTGTGGGCATTTAGGTTGCTTCCAATACCTGGCTATTGTAGATAGTGCTGCAATGAACATTGTGGTGAATGTGTCTTTGTGATTTATGGTTTTCTCTGGGTATATGCCCAGAAGTGGGATTGCTGGATCCTATGGTAATTCTCTTTTTAGTTTTTTAAAGGAACCTCCATACTGTTCTCCATAGTGACAGTATCAATTTACCCTCCCACCAATAGTGGAAGAGGGTTCTTTTTGTCCACACCCTCCCCAGAATTTGTTGTTTGTAGATTTTCTGATGATGCCGATTCTAAGAGGTGTTAGATCATACCTCATTGTCGTTTGGATTTGCATTTCTCTAATAATTAGTGATGTTGAGCAGCTTTTCATGTGCGTCTTGGCCATCTCTGTGACTTCTTTGAAGAAACGTCTATTTAGATCTTCTGCCCATTTTTGTATTGGGTTGTTTGTTTTATTAATATTAAGCTGCGTGAGCTGTTTATATATATTGGAGATTAAACCTTTGTCCATTGATTTGTTTGCGAATGTTTTCGCCCATTCTGAGGGTTGCCTTTTTCCATCCCCGTTTTTTTAACCAAAAAAGAAAGAAAGCAAAAGAAGCAGAACACTAATGTGCGTGAAATATGCCTCTTGAAACTGTCGTTTTGAAAAATGGACGTCTTCTGAATTTTTTGGTCGATATATGACCCTAGGATTTGTTTTCAGGGCAGGTGTCATTTACAGGCCTGCAACGATTTTGAATATCCACTGACCATTAGCGCTGGGATTAAAGCTGCTCTTGTGTGAAACGGCCACAAGGTGGCAGCAGTTCTCGCTTACCGAATCTGGTTACTAGGGCCACAGAGCCTCAATGGAAGTCCTGTTCTAGATTGGAATTTAGAATGGAATGTGCCAGGAGAAAGCCCCTCAAGTTTGTCTCACTACTTCTTGTTCGTGTTTTTAATTTAATTTTTTATTTTTTATTACAGCAAGTTTGATGACAACGTTTGGCTTGTTGTAGGTGTGCAAGATGTGGTTCTTTTACACATATACATAGGTCTGTTCTTCCTGGGACCCTTTTCCCATGTACGTTATGACAGAATGTTGAGTAGTCTTCTCTTGGTATTCCGTAGGTCTTTGGTGATTATATATTTCACCTGTGTTTGTATATGTCTGTTAACCCCGATATCCTAATGAATCCAATCCTCACACCTTTCCATTGGTGAACCATAAGTTTGTTTAATGAATCTGTGATTGCCCTTCTCCGTGGAAATATCTGCCCTGGTTTCGATTTTTAGGTAACACCTATAAGTGATATCCTACGATATGTGTCTTTCACTTTCTGACTTACTACAAGTCACGTGATTACCTCTAGACTCATATACGGTGCTGCAAATGGCATTGTGTCCTTTTTTCCCTTGGCTAATATTCTGTCTTGGCGAGGTCCATTTTCTGCAGTGTGATTCCCTGAGGGCTGAGGATTAGCTGACCTTGGCAGCCTGACCCTTCCGGCAAGTCCTCCCCAGGTGTGCCTGGGTTGAGGTCAATATAAACTGCACTCCAGGCAGCAATAGCCCCTGCAGCTGTGCCTGCCTCCATATTCTCTGCCCCGTCAGCAGTCTCGGGGCTGTGCTGGTGGGAGGGTGTGAGGGTCCACGGCTTTGTTGGTGGCCCGGTGTGAGTGGGGCTCTGCTGAACTTTCTGCAGGAGTTGCCAGGCTGCCACCTGTAAAGAAGAGGATGTGTCACCCATAACTTCCACAGGAATTTCTCTCCGGACTGAGGAAGGAAAAAATGGAGTGGGGGCCGGGACAAGAGGGGTATCTCAGGCAGGGAAATGGAAAGCTTCCAGAAAAGCGCCCGGGGCCAGGACCATCCTGGCTGGCCTGCAGGCAGCAAGTTGGCCTGCGTGCTGTCGCTGGTGTGGCTCCACGGCCCTTCCTCTAGGCTTTCAAGCCCTTGTACATATTCAGGTGTTTTACCTGGGAAGGGTGGGAACAGTTCAGTAGCAGCTGGCCTGGGGCTCAGCTCACGTTTACTCACAGAGGCCTCGGCATGGTCCCCCAGCTTTGCAATGAGGACGCTCCTTGCATGGGGGGGCGGGGCTGCTGGCTGTATGGGAGATGATTCCCCACCTCTGCCCAATTTCAGAATTGTTTACCGTTGGAGCAAGTGCCTTGGTAGGGTTTTCCTCTGTATAACTGTTTGGTTTAGGTTTTTTTTTCTTTTTTCGTTCAAGTTAGATTTTATTCCTCTTTTATATATTTATAGATATAAGCATGGGAATAATTCATTCATATAAATACATCTGTGTGAATGGAAGAACTTTTTCCTGTTTTATTTTTAAAAATTTTGAAATTTAATTTTGTTTATTTCTTTATATAGCAGGTTACTATTAGTTATATATTTTATGCATATACATGTATACAGGTCCATCCCAATCTCCCAACTCATCCCACCACCACCAACCCATGGCTTCCCCCACTTGGTGTCCATACGTTTGTTCTCTACCTCTGTGTCTCTATTTCTGCCCTGCAAACCAGTTCATCTGTACCATTTTTCTAGGTTCCACCTATATGCATTAATATACAATATTTGTTTTTCTCTTTCTGACTTACTTCACTCTGTATGACAGTCTCTAGATCCATCGACTTCTACAAATGAACCAGTTTCATTCCTATTTATGGCTGAGTAATATTCCATTTTATATATGTACCACATCTTTATCCATTCGTCTGTCTGTGGGCATCTAGGTTGCTTCCATTACCTGGCTATTGTAAATAGTGCTGCAATGAACATTGTGGTGAATGTGTCTTTTTGATTTATGGTTTTCTCTGGGTATATGCCCAGAAGTGGGATTGCTGGATCCTATGGAAATTCTCTTTTTAGTTTTTTAAAGGAACCTCCATACTGTTCTCCATAGTGACTGTATCAATTTACCTTCCCACCAATAGTGGAAGAGGGTTCCTTTTGTCCACTCCCTCCCCAGAATTTGTTGTTTGTAGATTTTCTGATGATGCTGATTCTAAGAGGTGTGAGGTCATACCTCATTGTCATTTGGATTTGCATTTCTCTAATAATTAGTGATGTTGAGCAGCTTTTCATGTGCGTCTTGGCCATCTCTGTGACTTCTTTGAAGAAACGTCTATTTAGATCTTCTGCCCATTTTTCTACTGGGTTGTTTGTTTTATTAATATTAAGCTGTGTGAGCTGTTTATATATATTGGAGATTAAACCTTTGTCCATTGATTCGTTTGCGAACGTTTTCGCCCATTCTGAGGCTTGCCTTTTTCCATTCCCGTTTTTTTAACCAAAAAAGAAAGAAAGCAAAAGAAGCAGAACACTAATGTGCGTGAAATATGCCTCTTGAAACAGTCGTTTTGAAATATGGACGTCTTTTGCATTTTTTGGTCGGTATATGACCCCAGGATTTGTTTTCAGGGCAGGTGTCATTTACAGGCCTGCAACGATTTTGAATATCCACTGACCATTAGCGCTGGGATTAAAGCTGCTGTTGTGTGAAACGGCCACAAGGTGGCAGCAGTTCTCGCTTACCAACTCTGGTTACTAGGGCCACAGAGCCTCAATGGAAGTCCTGTTCTATATTGGAATTTAGAATGGAATGTGCCAGGAGAAAGCCCCTCAAGTTTGTCTCACTACTTCTTGTTCGTGTTTTTAATTTAATTTTTTATTTTTTATTACAGCAAGTTTGATGACAACGTTTGGCTTCTTGTAGGTGTGCAAGATGTGGTTCTTTTACACATATACATAGGTCTGTTCTTCCTGGGACCCTTTTCCCATGTACGTTATGACAGAATGTTGAGTAGTCTTCTCTTGGTATTCCGTAGGTCTTTGGTGATTATATATTTCACCTGTGTTTGTATATGTCTGTTAACCCCGATATCCTAATGAATCCAATCCTCACACCTTTCCATTGGTGAACCATAAGTTTGTTTAATGAATCTGTGATTGCCCTTCTCCGTGGAAATATCTGCCCTGGTATCAATTTTTAGGAAACACCTATAAGTGATATCCTACGATATGTGTCTTTCACTTTCTGACTTACTACAAGTCACGTGATTACCTCTAGACTCATCTACGGTGCTGCAAATGGCATTGTGTCCTTTTTTCCCTTGGCTAATATTCTGTCTTGGCGAGGTCCTTTTTCTGCAATGTGATTCCCTGAGGGCTGAGGATTAGCTGACCTGGGCAGCCTGACCCTGCCGGCAAGCCCTCCCCAGGTGTGCCTGGTTTGAGGTCAATATAAACAGCACTCCAGGCAGCAATAGCCCCTGCAGCTGTGCCTGGCTCCATATTCTCTGCCCCGTCAGCAGTCTCGGGGCTGTGCTGGTGGGAGGGTGTGAGGGTCCACGGCTTTGTTGGTGGCCCGGTGTGAGTGGGGCTCTGCTGGACTTTCTGCAGGAGTTGCCAGGCTGCCACCTGTAAAGAAGAGGATGTGTCACCCATAACTTCCACTGGAATTTCTCTCCGGGCTGAGGAAGGTAAAAAAGGAGTGGGGGCCAGGACAGGAGGGGTATCTCAGGCAGGGGAATGGAAAGCTTCCAGAAGAGCGCCCGGGGCCAGGACCATCCTGGCTGGCCTGCAGGCAGCAAGTTGGCCTGCGTGCTGTCGCTGGTGTGGCTCCACGGCCCTTCCTCTAGGCTTTCAAGCCCTTGTACATATTCAGGTGTTTTACCTGAGAAGGGTGGGAACAGTTCAGTAGCAGCTGGCCTGGGGCTCAGCTCACGTTTACTCACAGAGGCCTCGCCATGGTCCCCCAGCTTTGCAATGAGGACGCTCCTTGAATTGGGGGGCGGGGCTGCTGGCTGTATGGGAGATGATTCCCCACCTCTGCCCAATTTCAGAATTGTTTACCGTTGGAGCAAGTGCCTTGGTAGGGTTTTCCTCTGTATAACTGTTTGGTTTAGGTTTTTTTTTCTTTTTTGGTTGAAGTTAGATTTTATTCCTCTTTTATATATTTATAGATATAAGCATGGGAATAATTCATTCATATAAATACATCTGTGTGAATGGAAGAACTTTTTCCTGTTTTATTTTTAAAAATTTTGAAATTTAATTTTGTTTATTTCTTTATATAGCAGGTTACTATTAGTTATATATTTTATGCATATACATGTATACAGGTCCATCCCAATCTCCCAACTCATCCCACCACCACCAACCCATGGCTTCCCCCACTTGGTGTCCATACGTTTGTTCTCTACCTCTGTGTCTCTATTTCTGCCCTGCAAACCAGTTCATCTGTACCATTTTTCTAGGTTCCACCTATATGCATTAATATACAATATTTGTTTTTCTCTTTCTGACTTACTTCACTCTGTATGACAGTCTCTAGATCCATCGACTTCTACAAATGAACCAGTTTCATTCCTTTTTATGGCTGAGTAATATTCCATTTTATATATGTACCACATCTTTATCCATTCGTCTGTCTGTGGGCATTTAGGTTGCTTCCATTACCTGGCTATTGTAAATAGTGCTGCAATGAACATTGTGGTGAATGTGTCTTTTTGATTTATGGTTTTCTCTGGGTATATGCCCAGAAGTGGGATTGCTGGATCCTATGGTAATTCTCTTTTTAGTTTTTTAAAGGAACCTCCATACTGTTCTCCAGAGTGACTGTATCAATTTACCTTCCCACCAATACTGGAAGAGGGTTCCTTTTGTCCACTCCCTCCCCAGAATTTGTTGTTTGTAGATTTTCTGATGATGCTGATTCTAAGAGGTGTGAGGTCATACCTCATTGTCGTTTGGATTTGCATTTCTCTAATAATTAGTGATGTTGAGCAGCTTTTCATGTGCGTCTTGGCCATCTCTGTGACTTCTTTGAAGAAACGTCTATTTAGATCTTCTGCCCATTTTTCTACTGGGTTGTTTGTTTTATTAATATTAAGCTGCGTGAGCTGTTTATATATATTGGAGATTAAACCTTTGTCCATTGATTCGTTTGCGAACGTTTTCGCCCATTCTGAGGGTTGCCTTTTTCCATCCCCGTTTTTTTAACCAAAAAAGAAAGAAAGCAAAAGAAGCAGAACACTAATGTGCGTGAAATATGCCTCTTGAAACTGTCGTTTTGAAATATGGACGTCTTTTGAAATTTTTGGTCGATATATGACCCCAGGATTTGTTTTCAGTGCAGGTGTCATTTACAGGCCTGCAACGATTTTGAATATCCACTGACCATTAGCGCTGGGATTAAAGCTGCTGTTGTGTGAAACGGCCACAAGGTGGCAGCAGATCTCGCTTACCAAATCTGGTTACTAGGGCCACAGAGCCTCAATGGAAGTCCTGTTCTAGATTGGAATTTAGAATGGAATGTGCCAGGAGAAAGCCCCTCAAGTTTGTCTCACTACTTCTTGTTCGTGTTTTTAATTTAATTTTTTATTTTTTATTACAGCAAGTTTGATGACAACGTTTGGCTTGTTGTAGGTGTGCAAGATGTGGTTCTTTTACACATATACATAGGTCTGTTCTTCCTGGGACCCTTTTCCCATGTACGTTATGACAGAATGTTGAGTAGTCTTCTCTTGGTATTCCGTAGGTCTTTGGTGATTATATATTTCACCTGTGTTTGTATATGTCTGTTAACCCCGATATCCTAATGAATCCAATCCTCACACCTTTCCATTGGTGAACCATAAGTTTGTTTAATGAATCTGTGATTGCCCTTCTCCGTGGAAATATCTGCCCAGGTATCAATTTTTAGGTAACACCTATAAGTGATATCCTACGATATGTGTCTTTCACTTTCTGACTTACTACAAGTCACGTGATTACCTCTAGACTCATCTACTGTGCTGCAAATGGCATTGTGTCCTTTTTTCCCTTGGCTAATATTCTGTCTTGGCGAGGTCCATTTTCTGCAGTGTGATTCCCTGAGGGCTGAGGATTAGCTGACCTTGGCAGCCTGACCCTTCCGGCAAGTCCTCCCCAGGTGTGCCTGGGTTGAGGTCAATATAAACTGCACTCCAGGCAGCAATAGCCCCTGCAGCTGTGCCTGGCTCCATATTCTCTGCCCCGTCAGCAGTCTCGGGGCTGTGCTGGTGGGAGGGTGTGAGGGTCCACGGCTTTGTTGGTGGCCCGGTGTGAGTGGGGCTCTGCTGGACTTTCTGCAGGAGTTGCCAGGCTGCCACCTGTAAAGAAGAGGATGTGTCACCCATAACTTCCACAGGAATTTCTCTCCGGACTGAGGAAGGAAAAAATGGAGTGGGGGCCGGGACAAGAGGGGTATCTCAGGCAGGGAAATGGAAAGCTTCCAGAAAAGCGCCCGGGGCCAGGACCATCCTGGCTGGCCTGCAGGCAGCAAGTTGGCCTGCGTGCTGTCGCTGGTGTGGCTCCACGGCCCTTCCTCTAGGCTTTCAAGCCCTTGTACATATTCAGGTGTTTTACCTGGGAAGGGTGGGAACAGTTCAGTAGCAGCTGGCCTGGGGCTCAGCTCACGTTTACTCACAGAGGCCTCGGCATGGTCCCCCAGCTTTGCAGTGAGGACGCTCCTTGCATGGGGGGACGGGGCTGTTGGTTGTATGGGAGATGATTCCCCACCACTGACCAATTTCAGAATTGTTTACTGCTGGAACAAGTGCCTTGGTAGTGTTTTCCTCTGTATAACTGTTTGGTTTAGGTTTTTTTTTCTTTCTTGGTTCAAGTTAGATTTTATTTCTCTTTTATGTATTTATAGATATAAGCATGGGAATAATTCATTCATATAAATACATCTGTGTGAATGGACGAACTTTCTTCTGTTTTATTTTTAAAAATTTTGAAATTTAATTTTATTTATTTCTTTATACAGCAGTTTACTATTAGTTATATATTTTATGCATATACATGTATACAGGTCCATCCCAATCTCCCAACTCATCCCACCACCACCCCATGGCTTCCCCCACTTGGTGTCCATACGTTTGTTCTCTACTTCTGTGTCTCTATTTCTGTCCTGCATACCAGTTCATCTGT
Organism: Mesoplodon densirostris; assembly: GCF_025265405.1. Taxonomy (NCBI): domain Eukaryota; kingdom Metazoa; phylum Chordata; class Mammalia; order Artiodactyla; family Ziphiidae; genus Mesoplodon; species Mesoplodon densirostris. The sequence goes on from NC_082672.1 coordinate 94,015,486, forward strand.
ACCATTTTTCTAGGTTCCACATATATGCATTAATATACAATATTTGTTTTTCTCTTTCTGACTTACTTCACTCTGTATGACAGTCTCTAAGTCCATCGACTTCTCTACAAATGACCCAGATTCATTCCTTTTTATGGCTGAGCAATATTCCATTTTATATATGTACCACTTCTTTATCCATTCATCTGTCTGTGGGCATTTAGGTTGCTTCCATTACCTGGCTATTGTAAATTGTGCTGCAATGAACATTGTGGTGAATGTGTCTTTTTGATTTATGGTTTTCTCTGGGTATATGCCCAAAAGTGGGATTGCAGGCTCCTATGGTAATTCCCTTTTTAGTTATTTAAAGGAACATCCATACTGTTCTCCATAGTGAGTGTATCAAATTACCTTCCCACCAATAGTGGAAGAGGGTTCCTTTTGTCCACACCATCCCCGGAATTTGTTGTTTGTAGATTTGCTGATGATGCCGATTCTAAGAGGTGTGAGGTCATACCTCATAGTCGTTTGGATTTGCATTTCTCTAATAATTAGTGATGTTGAGCAGCTTTTCATGTGCGTCTTGGCCATCTCTGTGACTTCTTTAAAGATACGTCTATATAGATATTCTGCCCATTTTTGTACTGGGTTGTTTGTTTTATTAATATTAAGCTGTGTGAGCTGTTTATATATATTGGAGATTAAACCTTTGTCCATTGATTCGTTTGCGAACGTTTTCGCCCATTCTGAGGCTTGCCTTTTTCCATTCCCGTTTTTTTAACCAAAAAAGAAAGAAATCAAAAGAAGCAGAACACTAATGTGCGTGAAATATGCCTCTTGAAACAGTCGTTTTGAAATATGGACGTCTTTTGCATTTTTTGGTCGGTATATGACCCCAGGATTTGTTTTCAGGGCAGGTGTCATTTACAGGCCTGCAACGATTTTGAATATCCACTGACCATTAGCGCTGGGATTAAAGCTGCTGTTGTGTGAAACGGCCACAAGGTGGCAGCAGTTCTCGCTTACCAAATCTGGTTACTAGGGCAACAGAGCCTCAATGGAAGTCCTGTTCTAGATTGGAATTTAGAATGGAATGTGCCAGGAGAAAGCCCCTCAAGTTTGTCTCACTACTTCTTGTTCGTGTTTTAATTTAATTTTTTATTTTTTATTACAGCAAGTTTGATGACAACGTTTGGCTTCTTGTAGGTGTGCAAGATGTGGTTCTTTTACACATATACATAGGTCTGTTCTTCCTGGGACCCTTTTCCCATGTACGTTATGACAGAATGTTGAGTAGTCTTCTCTTGGTATTCCGTAGGTCTTTGGTGATTATATATTTCACCTGTGTTTGTATATGTCTGTTAACCCCGATATCCTAATGAATCCAATCCTCACACCTTTCCATTGGTGAACCATAAGTTTGTTTAATGAATCTGTGATTGCCCTTCTCCGTGGAAATATCTGCCCTGGTATCAATTTTTAGGAAACACCTATAAGTGATATCCTACGATATGTGTCTTTCACTTTCTGACTTACTACAAGTCACGTGATTACCTCTAGACTCATCTACGGTGCTGCAAATGGCATTGTGTCCTTTTTTCCCTTGGCTAATATTCTGTCTTGGCGAGGTCCTTTTTCTGCAATGTGATTCCCTGAGGGCTGAGGATTAGCTGACCTGGGCAGCCTGACCCTGCCGGCAAGCCCTCCCCAGGTGTGCCTGGTTTGAGGTCAATATAAACAGCACTCCAGGCAGCAATAGCCCCTGCAGCTGTGCCTGGCTCCATTTTCTCTGCCCCGTCAGCAGTCTCGGTGCTGTGCTGGTGGGAGGGTGTGAGGGTCCACGGCTTTGTTGGTGTCCCGGTGTGAGTGGGGCTCTGCTGGACTTTCTGCAGGAGTTGCCAGGCTGCCACCTGTAAAGAAGAGGATGTGTCACCCATAACTTCCACTGGAATTTCTCTCCGGGCTGAGGAAGGTAAAAAAGGAGTGGGGGCCAGGACAGGAGGGGTATCTCAGGCAGGGGAATGGAAAGCTTCTAGAAGAGCGCCCGGGGCCAGGACCATCCTGGCTGGCCTGCAGGCAGCAAGTTGCCCTGCGTGCTGTTGCTGGTGTGGCTCCACGGACCTTCCTCTAGGCTTTCAAGCCCTTGTACATATTCAGGTGTTTTACCTTGGAAGGGTGGGAACAGTTCAGTAGCAGCTGGCCTGGGGCTCAGCTCACGTTTACTCACAGAGGCCTCAGCATGGTCCCCCAGCTTTGCAATGAGGACGCTCCTTGCATGGGGGGGCGGGGCTGCTGGCTGTATGGGAGATGATTCCCCACCTCTGCCCAATTTCAGAATTGTTTACCGTTGGAGCAAGTGCCTTGGTAGGGTTTTCCTCTGTATAACTGTTTGGTTTAGGTTTTTTTTTTCTTTTTTCGTTCAAGTTAGATTTTATTCCTCTTTTATATATTTATAGATATAAGCATGGGAATAATTCATTCATATAAATACATCTGTGTGAATGGAAGAACTTTTTCCTGTTTTATTTTTAAAAATTTTGAAATTTAATTTTGTTTATTTCTTTATATAGCAGGTTACTATTAGTTATATATTTTATGCATATACATGTATACAGGTCCATCCCAATCTCCCAACTCATCCCACCACCACCAACCCATGGCTTCCCCCACTTGGTGTCCATACGTTTGTTCTCTACCTCTGTGTCTCTATTTCTGCCCTGCAAACCAGTTCATCTGTACCATTTTTCTAGGTTCCACCTATATGCATTAATATACAATATTTGTTTTTCTCTTTCTGACTTACTTCACTCTGTATGACAGTCTCTAGATCCATCGACTTCTACAAATGAACCAGTTTCATTCCTTTTTATGGCTGAGTAATATTCCATTTTATATATGTACCACATCTTTATCCATTCGTCTGTCTGTGGGCATTTAGGTTGCTTCCATTACCTGGCTATTGTAAATAGTGCTGCAATGAACATTGTGGTGAATGTGTCTTTTTGATTTATGGTTTTCTCTGGGTATATGCCCAGAAGTGGGATTGCTGGATCCTATGGTAATTCTCTTTTTAGTTTTTTAAAGGAACCTCCATACTGTTCTCCAGAGTGACTGTATCAATTTACCTTCCCACCAATACTGGAAGAGGGTTCCTTTTGTCCACTCCCTCCCCAGAATTTGTTGTTTGTAGATTTTCTGATGATGCTGATTCTAAGAGGTGTGAGGTCATACCTCATTGTCGTTTGGATTTGCATTTCTCTAATAATTAGTGATGTTGAGCAGCTTTTCATGTGCGTCTTGGTCATCTCTGTGACTTCTTTGAAGAAACGTCTATTTAGATCTTCTGCCCATTTTTCTACTGGGTTGTTTGTTTTATTAATATTAAGCTGCGTGAGCTGTTTATATATATTGGAGATTAAACCTTTGTCCATTGATTCGTTTGCGAATGTTTTCGCCCATTCTGAGGGTTGCCTTTTTCCATCCCCGTATTTTTAACCAAAAAAGAAAGAAAGCAAAAGAAGCAGAACACTAATGTGCGTGAAATATGCCTCTTGAAACTGTCGTTTTGAAATATGGACGTCTTTTGAAATTTTTGGTCGATATATGACCCCAGGATTTGTTTTCAGTGCAGGTGTCATTTACAGGCCTGCAACGATTTTGAATATCCACTGACCATTAGCGCTGGGATTAAAGCTGCTGTTGTGTGAAACGGCCACAAGGTGGCAGCAGATCTCGCTTACCAAATCTGGTTACTAGGGCCACAGAGCCTCAATGGAAGTCCTGTTCTAGATTGGAATTTAGAATGGAATGTGCCAGGAGAAAGCCCCTCAAGTTTGTCTCACTACTTCTTGTTCGTGTTTTTAATTTAATTTTTTATTTTTTATTACAGCAAGTTTGATGACAACGTTTGGCTTCTTGTAGGTGTGCAAGATGTGGTTCTTTTACACATATACATAGGTCTGTTCTTCCTGGGACCCTTTTCCCATGTACGTTATGACAGAATGTTGAGTAGTCTTCTCTTGGTATTCCGTAGGTCTTTGGTGATTATATATTTCACCTGTGTTTGTATATGTCTGTTAACCCCGATATCCTAATGAATCCAATCCTCACACCTTTCCATTGGTGAACCATAAGTTTGTTTAATGAATCTGAGATTGCCCTTCTCCGTGGAAATATCTGCCCAGGTATCAATTTTTAGGTAACACTTATAAGTGATATCCTACGATATGTGTCTTTCACTTTCTGACTTACTACAAGTCACGTGATTACCTCTGGACTCATCTACTGTGCTGCAAATGGCATTGTGTCCTTTTTTCCCTTGGCTAATATTCTGTCTTAGCGAGGTCCATTTTCTGCAGTGTGATTCCCTGAGGGCTGAGGATTAGCTGACCTTGGCAGCCTGACCCTTCCGGCAAGTCCTCCCCAGGTGTGCCTGGGTTGAGGTCAATATAAACTGCACTCCAGGCAGCAATAGCCCCTGCAGCTGTGCCTGGCTCCATATTCTCTGCCCCGTCAGCAGTCTCGGGGCTGTGCTGGTGGGAGGGTGTGAGGGTCCACGGCTTTGTTGGTGGCCCGGTGTGAGTGGGGCTCTGCTGGACTTTCTGCAGGAGTTGCCAGGCTGCCACCTGTAAAGAAGAGGATGTGTCACCCATAACTTCCACAGGAATTTCTCTCCGGACTGAGGAAGGAAAAAATGGAGTGGGGGCCGGGACAAGAGGGGTATCTCAGGCAGGGAAATGGAAAGCTTCCAGAAAAGCGCCCGGGGCCAGGACCATCCTGGCTGGCCTGCAGGCAGCAAGTTGGCCTGCGTGCTGTCGCTGGTGTGGCTCCACGGCCCTTCCTCTAGGCTTTCAAGCCCTTGTACATATTCAGGTGTTTTACCTTGGAAGGGTGGGAACAGTTCAGTAGCAGCTGGCCTGGGGCTCAGCTCACGTTTACTCACAGAGGCCTCAGCATGGTCCCCCAGCTTTGCAATGAGGACGCTCCTTGCATGGGGGGTCGGGGCTGCTGGCTGTATGGGAGATGATTCCCCACCTCTGCCCAATTTCAGAATTGTTTACCGTTGGAGCAAGTGCCTTGGTAGGGTTTTCCTCTGTATAACTGTTTGGTTTAGGTTTTTTTTTTCTTTTTTCGTTCAAGTTAGATTTTATTCCTCTTTTATATATTTATAGATATAAGCATGGGAATAATTCATTCATATAAATACATCTGTGTGAATGGAAGAACTTTTTCCTGTTTTATTTTTAAAAATTTTGAAATTTAATTTTGTTTATTTCTTTATATAGCAGGTTACTATTAGTTATATATTTTATGCATATACATGTATACAGGTCCATCCCAATCTCCCAACTCATCCCACCACCACCACCCCATGGCTTCCCCCACTTGGTGTCCATACGTTTGTTCTCTACGTCTGTGTCTCTATTTCTGCCCTGCAAACCAGTTCATCTGTACCATTTTTCTAGGTTCCACCTATATGCATTAATATACAATATTTGTTTTTCTCTTTCTGACTTACTTCACTCTGTATGACAGTCTCTAGATCCATCGACTTCTACAAATGAACCAGTTTCATTCCTTTTTATGGCTGAGTAATATTCCATTTTATATATGTACCACATCTTTATCCATTCGTCTGTCTGTGGGCATTTAGGTTGCTTCCATTACCTGGCTATTGTAAATAGTGCTGCAATGAACATTGTGGTGAATGTGTCTTTTTGATTTATGGTTTTCTCTGGGTATATGCCCAGAAGTGGGATTGCTGGATCCTATGGTAATTCTCTTTTTAGTTTTTTAAAGGAACCTCCATACTGTTCTCCAGAGTGACTGTATCAATTTACCTTCCCACCAATACTGGAAGAGGGTTCCTTTTGTCCACTCCCTCCCCAGAATTTGTTGTTTGTAGATTTTCTGATGATGCTGATTCTAAGAGGTGTGAGGTCATACCTCATTGTCATTTGGATTTGCATTTCTCTAATAATTAGTGATGTTGAGCAGCTTTTCATGTGCGTCTTGGCCATCTCTGTGACTTCTTTGAAGAAACGTCTATTTAGATCTTCTGCCCATTTTTCTACTGGGTTGTTTGTTTTATTAATATTAAGCTGCGTGAGCTGTTTATATATATTGGAGATTAAACCTTTGTCCATTGATTCGTTTGCGAATGTTTTCGCCCATTCTGAGGGTTGCCTTTTTCCATCCCCGTTTTTTTAACCAAAAAAGAAAGAAAGCAAAAGAAGCAGAACACTAATGTGCGTGAAATATGCCTCTTGAAACTGTCGTTTTGAAATATGGACGTCTTTTGAAATTTTTGGTCGATATATGACCCCAGGATTTGTTTTCAGTGCAGGTGTCATTTACAGGCCTGCAACGATTTTGAATATCCACTGACCATTAGCGCTGGGATTAAAGCTGCTGTTGTGTGAAACGGCCACAAGGTGGCAGCAGATCTCGCTTACCAAATCTGGTTACTAGGGCCACAGAGCCTCAATGGAAGTCCTGTTCTAGATTGGAATTTAGAATGGAATGTGCCAGGAGAAAGCCCCTCAAGTTTGTCTCACTACTTCTTGTTCGTGTTTTTAATTTAATTTTTTATTTTTTATTACAGCAAGTTTGATGACAACGTTTGGCTTCTTGTAGGTGTGCAAGATGTGGTTCTTTTACACATATACATAGGTCTGTTCTTCCTGGGACCCTTTTCCCATGTACGTTATGACAGAATGTTGAGTAGTCTTCTCTTGGTATTCCGTAGGTCTTTGGTGATTATATATTTCACCTGTGTTTGTATATGTCTGTTAACCCCGATATCCTAATGAATCCAATCCTCACACCTTTCCATTGGTGAACCATAAGTTTGTTTAATGAATCTGTGATTGCCCTTCTCCGTGGAAATATCTGCCCAGGTATCAATTTTTAGGTAACACCTATAAGTGATATCCTACGATATGTGTCTTTCACTTTCTGACTTACTACAAGTCACGTGATTACCTCTAGACTCATCTACTGTGCTGCAAATGGCATTGTGTCCTTTTTTCCCTTG